>NC_138544.1:34005755-34605755 GCF_964234715.1 Podarcis melisellensis
ATGTGGCCAGCGTGACGAAGCTGCTGTGGCGAACCAGCACCAGCGCAGCACAGGGAAACGCCGTTTACCTTCCCGCTATAAAGCGGTACCTATTTATCTACTTGCACTTGGGGGTGCTTTTGAACTGCTAGGTGGGCAGGAGCTGGGACCGAAAGACGGGAGCTCATCCCACTGCAGGGATTCAAACCGCCGACCATGTGATCGGCAAGTCCTAGGCACTGAGGTTTTACCCACAGCCCCACCCGCGTCCCGAATCAGTGGAACTTACGTTTGAGTAAATGTGTGTAGGATTACACTGTTAGATTCTATTGAGATCTTTTCAGAAAGCCTACCTTTCTGAAGCTCAGCGGGAGATAAATTTGTTGTATACATTAAGAGCTGTTGTTTTGTTGAAGGAAGTTATATTGAAAATAACAAATGAAAATAAGTCTGCAGTCTTAACTACACTTGCTTAGAATCTGTAAACTTCACTAAAATCAATGAGGTTTACTTCCATGTGAATGGGCTTAGGTTTGGAGTAAAATCTAACCCACTTACAAAGATAAAGCTTTGTATATTTTGACTCTTTGTATGTCATGCTGACATCTGAAACTGTTTGAAGATGAAATCTAAAAGGTCAGAGACCCAGCTCTTAGGGAAATAATTTCGTCCATCATATCTATATCTATATGCTAGTTTGAGCTGATTAAGAAACATCTTACTTTATCCAGTATAGTAATGAAAATGTATATATGGTTGTCCAGTTTACAAGAAGCTGCCAACAAAATAGTTTCAGATTCCAGACAGGAGTGCAGAATATTCTTCCCACTTTGGGATCATTTAATTCAAACTAAAGATATTTCAAAATGCCCCTTTGTGTTTAGTTTTTCTAAACAAAAAAGTAGTTTACATGGGTTAAAGGAGGCAATTTTATATTTATAGGTATAAATCTACTACGGTAGTTGCCCCCTTTTATCAGATTTGTTTTAGCAACTCCCTCTGTGCTCATCAAGGCTTTTTGTTTTATTCATTTTAAAATTATTTTAAACCATAAGGTTAATAGACATTCAGGCATGTGGAAAATCAAATAGATCTCTGAAAAAAGATAGGACAGCGGGACATTGACAGCCGAGGCAAAAACATAACACAACTCTGAAATATTTTGCCATCTTGTACCAAGTAATTACAATCCTGAGCCAGATTTGCTCAAAGGGAATGAGAGGGAGCACAGTGTGGGATCTTATGCTGTTTAGACATTTAAATAATTATATATTTTTTCCAGTTCATAAGCACATCACAGCTCCTTTGATACTGGCTACCTCTGTAGACGCCACATCGTTTCAGCCAGAGGGACTGTGAGAACATTTTATAGCCTGTAGATCAGTGTTATTGCGGACCCTTTTGCGGAATCTAGGAGTAACTCACAATATTCCAAAGCAGCTGGGGGCAGGTGGTGGGGAAAAGAAGTCTGAAATGGAATGTTTCAGAAGAGTGATATAGGAAGCTCCCTTTTACTGAGTCAAACTATTGATCCATCTATCACAGTACATATTGTCTACACTAACTGGCAGTGTTTCTCCAGGAACTCAGGCATGGAGACTGTTCCAAGCCTACCTGGAAATACCAGTTATTTACATGTGTTCTGCTACTGAGCTATAACCTTTCCCCATAGGGCATATGTTTTGTTCTCTGCTGATCCATAGTTCATGACTAGATATGTGGACTTAAGTTCATCATTCTATGGGCTTAAGCTACTAGCCATGATGGCTATGTTCTGCCTCTGAATGCCAGTGGCTGGCAATCACAAGTTGGGAGCGTGCTGTTGTACTCACATCCTGCTTCTGGGCTTCCCGTAGACATTGGGGTGGCCACTAATGAGAGCAGGACTGGATGGGCCATTGGCCTAATCCAGAGGACTCATTTAACCTGCTTAGAGGGTAGATTGGTTGAATCTTAGGAGAAATTTATTGATGCCAAGAGCAGTTCAAGAATGGAACCAATTACATTGAGGGGTGTTGGGCTCACCTTCACTCAAGGTCCTCATCGAGAGGCTGGACACATTGAGGATTCTCTGGTTCAGAATTTCTTGCATTGACCAATTATCTTACCGTGGTGTGCTTGAGCTCCATGATAATAGACTATTATCCAGACATAGTTGTCTGGAGCAGTTTTTTTCTTTTTCCATGACAGCAAGCTGGTCATCATGACCGGATCAGAATGTATGTTAATGCTCGGTGACGAGCTATTCTTATCTTGCTGTGCGTCTCGCAAATAAAACTGCCTATATATTGAGATCATCATTATGCATTAATTTCAGAGTGCCTGACACATTAGTTAACATTCATAACAATGCCTTGTGCTCAGGCTTAAAAGAAAAGCAACAGCCAGCAGATCGAAGGCACATGGAAAAGAGAATGGGAAGGATGAAGTAGCATCTTGAAAACAGGTGGCTCCTATTTAGCCCTTAGATGAAAATCACTTGGTTTTTCAAATACATATAGAGGCATGTAAATAACAACATTCTTTCCACCCTTTAACTCATTATTTCTTGAGGCACTTCAGGTATATTTAAGGAGTATTTTTAAAAACACGTACAAGCGGCCATGACCATTTTGCATGGGGGTTCCATTCCTCCTCCCCCCCCCTCAATGGAGCATGCATAAGCCTGCCTGTTCTGCCCCCTTCTGGGTCCCACAGGATGTGTGCAAAATGGTCACTGTCTGTATGCATGTTTCAATATAAGACAATAACAAAGTACTTCATAATTTTGATGTGAAATCAGACTCCATGTAATTTTGACAAACAAACTGATTTAGTTAAATCAGAGCAGCCAAACTGGATGAACTCAACACATTTGCCTAGTCCTTCCTGCTGAATACTGTATATTGTGTTGTTTTGAGCTCAAATCACTATGGTATATACTATGAACAAAATATCAATTTTCTGTCTGCTGTCACGAGAGCTCTTAATTTCTTCTGCACATGTTTAGTAAGCTTTGATAAGGCAAAGCAGCTGCTCCAAATTATATATTTTACCTCATCTTGCTTTCATGGCTTTTATGCCAAAACCCAGACAGCTGGTATAAAAGTTGAAATTTCACCTTGTGCTGCATAATAGCATGGTATTTAGTGTTGTAACGGTTTCCGATGCTTTTATTGTTTTGAAAGTCTAACCTTCTTCTGAAGCCCTTTGCTAATCGCCCATGTTCCATTACATATAATTTCAAACGTTTGCTTTATCTGGTTTTTAACTATAAGTGCAGGCCACACTGTGAGCCATTAATTATCGCTTGATATAAGCCACAGAGGTGGTACCAAGTATACCTTGATCAGCAAGCTGGGCAAATTAAAAATGTGCAGCAGTAGAAAACCGAATCCGGCATTCACACTGTTACTCAAGCTATGCCTGTTTAAATTAGGTTATATTATTTTTGCTTTGTGGCAAAATTCATATATTTTTAAAAGGAAGTGGTAGAGAATAAGGAAAGATCAATGCTGTTGATGGAGGATGCTACCCTATTGCCAGCATACAATTAAGATTCTGTTGCCAGACCAGTTGGATTCTGTGTGTTTCAGGCAGCAAAAGGGCATTCTCAGCCCCCTAATATAAAGTACAGTAGACAAACCCAAGAGACCATTTTGGTTTTTTAAAGGGTTACATGGACAACATCTGCCTTTAAAGGGGAAGGACCATAGCTCAGTGGTAGAGCATCTGCTTTTCATGCTGAAGGTCCCAGGTTCAATCCCAGGCATCTCTGAGTAGGGCTGGGAATGCCCTGGGGAGTTTTAAACCTTTCCCCAAAGATTCTGTGTTGCATTGTCCCAGCATGCGTGGCTTAATCCATGATTCGTTGCTGCTTATAAAGCATTTAGCACAGTTTTTAATTCTATTTTTCAAACACCTGTGTTTTAGTGAAAGAAACAGAAGATGGTGTTAATTGTTCTTCTACAAGGTACTTGTAACATTTGAGGTAACCAATAAGTTGATTGCTTTTGTTTCTTTTTTTTCTATTTGCTTTTTGCTCTGGTGTTAGAAAGGCCTCAAGTAGGTAAGAGTTAACTTCCTTCATGCTTTCATTCATGTGTGCAAAGGCTTTCAGCTGATACAAGTAGGAGTATGTTTGGTTAAGCAAAGTTTATTCCATGAGAAACTGACCTACTGGCATTAAACATTTGCTGTTCAAAGGTTTCCCATCATAGCAGTCTGATTAGAAATATTTTCAGTTGGTGAGGCCCAAAGCAAATATGTCTCAAACTTGGAAGGTAGAACTAGGTGTTTTTAAATAAAAAACATTCTAGTATGTTAGAAAGGAATGGTCTTAATATACAACTGGTGGGACTATACATCACTCTGACAGCCTCCTATTCAACTGCCCCTCCATAGTAAATTGGCACCCCCTCTTTTGCTGTTACAAGTATGTTTTGATCAGTGAACTGATCAGTGGTTAAAGACTTAAATTTATGAAATGGTCATTCCAGATCCCTTTCCACAAATGACCATTCAGATAACCTGAATGCTGTCCCATTGCCAGTTTTGAAATAACATTGGCCTTTGCGCATGGAACGGGAGGCACCTTCATGCCCTTTGCATTATGTAGCAAAATGTCTTGGACTGGCCCTGTTTTCAAAAGAAGCAGTTCACATGCTTATCTGAGAATCATTGGGTGATGTACAGCACATTTTCCAAGTGAAAGAAGAAAACAGCTGTCATCATATTCACTTAATGCTGATGTTAAGTGGTCCTTACCCATGATCAGATTGCAAGTGAAATAGGAGAACCCAAAAATAAGATAGTAGTTTATTGGGCTAACACAAGTTATAGTCCACAACATCTGGTGAGTAGCAACATTGGCTAACATATTGAATTAGAATGGAGGTCATACTTTGATCATCTGTAGAATTTTACATTACGTTTCATTTCTGAATTGTTTCTGTTTTAATTGTGCTTCTTTTTCCTCTAACCATACAAAAGGAACCTCTAATGTTCTTGTTGTTGTTGTTGTTGTTGTTGTTGTTGTTTCCAGCTAATTCTTAGAATTCTGGACTTCTCTGCCCAGCCAGAGTTTGTGGCGTGTCAGCTGGTAAAAGAAGCGCTACATAGTAAAGTGAAGTTCTTCTTTGTGAAAAGTTCCAAACCTTTAAAATTTTGCTCATCTCTGTAAGACCAAAAGAACAAACAGTCCTAACTAATGTAGGGATTAACAGAGTTTGGCACAAACTGCTCATCAAGACTCTTAGTTGCTTTGCTATGACCGAGTAGCGCAGTTAAGCACTCTGTGACTGGGATGGGGGACCTGCGGTCTTCCACATGTTGTTGGAGTCCAGCCAGTAGGACCCGTGGTCACGGATGATGGGAGCTGGGGTTCAACAACATCCAGAGAACCACATGTTCCCCATCCCTTCCCAATGAGGTCGTAACGCCGAAGAGTCATTGCATACTTGTAAGGGAACCACAGGTGCAGCTAGAGCCTTCTTTTCCGTATTACCTGGTGAAAAGGCAAACAAGATTTGAAAACCGAATCCCAGTTTTTTGCATCGGCCTCTAGGAGCTGCACCAGTAAAACTACAAAGCAAGTTTCAGCTTTACAAGATTCCTTATCGCGCATGTAAATAGCTCATTTGGATAATGGCCAAGGTGTGTAATCTCACTCTTTGATTTTTTTTAAAAAAAGTTTTTCCCCCTTAGAAGAGAAACGGAATCTAAGCAGACTTGACTATAATCTTCATGGATTCCTTATCTTGTTTCAAGGTTCATTACCTACTGAAAGGGTTGACATAAAAATACAGTGTCTGTATTCTTTGTCACCTCCCAGCTTCCCACACTGATCTCTCTAGAACAAATCATATGACCCTTTGCAAATGACAGAATGAGAGCTAAGAACCCCAATGTTTCCTTATAAAATGGATGCCCGGTAAAGCTGTCGTTTGATTGCTGCATTAGCTTCTCCACCTACCAGTCAGCATGCAGTGAGGTTTGTACATTTTCTAGCACAGCACAGTATAAATTGAACTAAGAACAAGCCAAACAAAACACTGGAGTGACCTAGTGAGACGGATTTGATTCACATCTGACCATGTGAATCAACCTTTCTGTCTGTCTGTCTCTATTTTTTTTATAAGCCACTTTTTTCAACAGCTCAGAGTGCTCAAGAAAGAATACAAACTATATGCATGAGAACAGTATAAATCAAAGAGCAAAACTAAAATTAAATAGAACACAGCTGAGCCAGAATAGCCACTAAGAATCACAGTCAGTCACTTGTCTGTTGACATAAAAATGTATTGCACCCTTTCCAAAATCTTGCAAAAAAGGGCTTTCTTACCTCAGTGCATTCCACGGTCTGACACTCCACATAGAAAAAGCCTTTCCCCTAGCTACAGTTGTAATGATCAGACAGTGCTCAGGGCTACCACCCCCATCTTAATAGATGTATAGCCTCATATGGAGCATGTGTGGCAAGACAGTCCTTTGAGTATGTGGGTCTCATGAAGAGTTTTAATCTTGAAACCAGAGCCTTTGCAGATCTGCAGCTTTTTATGTAGTAAAATTAGTCCAGATGTCCAGATGTAACTAGGGGCTCATCCACACCCACAATTGCCCCACCACTTTCCCCGGAGTAAACCTGTGGTTTAGTGCTGAATCGAAACAAACGGCAATTGAGTTTTCAGCAGATTGCTGTTGGTTCTGATTTAGCGCTAAAGAGCAGGTTTCTTGGGGGAAAGCAGTGGGGGAAGGGAAAAACCACTCAGAACCATGCCTAGAAAGCACAGGACAAGTGGTTCTAGGCACAGGACAAGCAGAAGCATGGACGAGTCCTAACATAGTACCCTCCAGAGGCTATGGAACTCCACCTCTCATCAGCTCCAGGCAGCATGGTTCATCCCTGATTTGGAATGTATCTTCCAACCACCTCCCATTATTAAATGGTTCCAATATCTGTTTTTTTTTAATGAAAATAACTCAGTAATAACTCCGCTTTGCGCCCCAGTGAGTCTTGTATTTCTTGAGCTTGAAGCCATTTTGTAGACCTCTCTTGAAACTCACAGGGAAGGATCAAGAATCCCACTGGATACTTCCAAGCTTTTTTACATATGGCTGAGGTAGCTTTCTGGACTATGCACTATGTTGTTATTATTTATAAATCATGCTTCAGAAAGAGATTGTGCATGTATGCCTCATGGGTATGTATCAACATTCACTTTATTCTGGATAATAGTATCTCAGACAACTCTTTCCTGTTCCAGCAACAGCTCATCTGGCTATAAACTCTACTTCCGCTTATACATGTATATGTAGGGGGAAAGGCAAACATAAAGTGTATATCTTAACAGTGAATGTTTTTAAACGTTTGCAGTAACATGTGAAGGCTGTAGCCAATCACAAAGGAAGGGTGACAATTGTTCATGCATCTGTTGAATGTCCAAAGTGCGGACCTACACTAGGCTATGTGGAGTCCATAATTTCAGACATTCTCCAGATGCAAATGGGATCATAGACAGTTTATGCTGTTTGGACATTTATCTGTAACAGATATATAAGACTTCATTTCTGGGTGATAACATAATGTTCCACAATCTATAAGAAGGGTCCTGGCATTGAGAAGGTTGTTTTGGCTGTTTACCTATACTTTTATGCCTTACAGCCAGGGTTGTGCCAATAGCCATGTCTGCCAAGGAAATTTACCTAATGGGATTTGGTTAGCAGGCCTTGTTCATTTGACTTTTGGAAGCACATCACTGAAAACATAACCACCACCAAAACCAAAAATCTTTAAAGACATTAGAAGCAAGAAACCAGCTTGGGAGGTGGTGGAGTGGTGAACTTCATTAGTGGTTTTTAAACAGAGGTTGAATGACCACCTGCCAGGGATTCTTCAGTTGTGATTCCTGCATTGCAAGGGGTTTTATCCTTGGGGGTCTCTTCTAACCGTAATTCTATGATACTTTCCAGCTTTGTGCTCTACTGCAATTGGACTTGGTCACATTGGGCTCAGATGCAAACTTAACACTATCAGATTCCTGCCATTTCAGTGTGCTGGGTGTTGTGGTAATTTTTTGTGCCATTTCAGATTAAACTCATATTGACATCTACAAAATGGAAGGCCTGTTTCTAGAAGTAAGCACACATTCAGTAGAAGTTTCCCCCCATCTAGCTGTGGCCGAGTCATTCTTTTTTATTTTTGGTAAGGAAGTAACGTTTGCTTGTAATCATGCTTAATAGCGACATTCAGATGAACTTCCTCCTGCACTGTGTCTCGCATCCACTTGCACAGACATAGTAACTGAAAGGAAAGAAGAGGAAGAAGTATGTGACCACACTGAGAAGTTTCATGCTCACAGAGAGAGAGCCTGGAGCCAAGCAGAGCTCATTACAGGAGCTTGCATTTGACTAGAAGTAACTCAAAGTGAGTCCAAATTATGCAATGCTGTCAGTAATAATAATAATAATAATAATAATAATAATAATTTGTACCCCGCCCATCTGGCTGGGTTTCCCCCAGCCACTCTGGGCGGCTTCCAACAAAGATGAAAGATACACTAAAATGTCACATATTAACAACTTCCCTGAACAGGGCTGCCTTCAGATGTCTTCTGAATGTCAGGTAGATGTTTATCGCTTTGACATCTGATGGAAGGGCGTTCCACAGGGCGGGCACCACTACCGAGAAGGCCCTCTCCCTGGTTCCCTGTAACTTGGCCTCCCGCAGTGAGGGAACCGCCAGAAGGCCTTCGGAGCTCCACCTCAGTGTCCGGGCAGAACGATGGGGGAGGAGACGCTCCTTCAGATATACTGGACCGAGGCCGTTTAGGTCAGCACCAACACTTTGAATTGTGCTCGGAAACACAAGCTGTGGCTTGTGAAAAAGTTTCCCCATGGTTGGTTTAGAGCTGTAAAAACGAGGTTGTATCTCAAGATGTTGAAAATAATTAGGATTTTATTTTCATAGCAATCCCTCACATTTCAGCCAATTATTGTTTACAGGTATTCTGCAGGGTGCTTTCCAATTTTTGCATTTTTTGCATTTTTGTGTACAGCACAAAAACAGAATTGAGGAGAGCCCAAGCAACATTAGAGAGGGATTTTGTGAGATTATCTCACTTTGGGCTGTGACATCTGCTAGTTCCTTGCCTGCCATTTGGACTCCCTGGGGTCAAAACACAAAGACCTTCTACTGGAAAGCAAACTAGGGTATTTGACATTGTGCTGTCATTATTTAATTTTGTGGAAGATCCAGACACCTCTTTCTCCTCCCCCCGCATTCAGTAAGCGTCGTGTCAGTTCTAGGGAAATCACATGTTCCCAGGATATAGGCTGCAGTTTGCTGGGAAAATATGATTTCCCCTTGTCTGGTACATCTGTTTCTGCTTGGTGGTTCCTCCCCATAATGGGGGGTTTCAGTTTTAAATATTCAATTTTAACACTGTTTTCATGGAGGCTAGACTAATCCAGTAGAGAGGGGCCATAGTTCAACGGTAGAGCCCATGCTTTGCATGCAGAATGTCTCAGATTCAATTCCAGGCATTATCAGTTTAAGGTCAGGTAGCAGCTGATCCCAAAGATGTCTTCCTCAAAGCTAGTTAAGAAAACTGTGTTTTGTTTTGTTTTGTTTTGTTTTGTTTTGTTGTTTTGTTTTGTTTCAGTTGTCATATTACCATCATTCCTCATTGTGTTGCTGTTGGTTTCCACAGTTCAGGAAGGTTGAGCTTGGAGCTGTTGCTTCAGTAATAAACCTGTTCAGACGGAGAGCTTATCAGAGGAGCTGGAGGTTCCACCCCTTCCTGGTCCTTTGTCAGGACTTGACTTACACATGCTTCTCCCATCTCTCAAGTAGCTAGTTGAGAACTTTGCTGGTGGCATTGAAGCTCCTGCCTGGAGTGTCACCTCTTCCAATCCTGTGGCCCTGGGGGGTGATTGGCAGGGTGTCTGATGGTGGGGCAGGAACCAAGGCAAGCAGTATTGAGACCTCTGGTCCTGGGGTGAGAATGTCGGGATCAGACGGCTGTTCACGGAGGGAGGGGGAAATAAAAATAGAGAAAAGCCAACCCCACTGCTGTCTGTTTAATTCACCCTCCTAGTAACCTGGGATGTTTTTTTTTACAGACCACAGAATAGAACCACACACATCTTGGCAAATAAAAGCAGTTGTTCCTCAATAAAAATGTTATAAATTCTTCCATCTTACAATTCTGTAGTGAGTCGCTTACATAGTCATTGGACTGTGGTGGGTTTAAAAAAAAAGAATGCTGTTATGGAGTTCCTGTCATTTCCTTGAAGGTGACAAAAATATTGGAAGGTTGACGACCACAAGCAGACATTTTAATTGGGTGACATGAGTGAATTTGCAACGCTCTTTCGAAAATATTTGATGCTGGATTGTGGAGAAAGTAAGAACATCACGAGAGGCAGCTACCATCTTAGCTGGCTATACTGTACTAACAATGACAGAATCCAGATATTTGTGTTTGGAAGTTATTTCTCTTGGTTTTCATCTCTGGCTTCCAGCCCAGAATTTGAGGCTGCTGTATTGGCAGTTCTAGAGGGTCCCACGTGGCTCTCCGTAGTGTATTTGGATTAGAAATGGGAGGTCTTGTTTTTCTCCTAAACACTAGTTTCCCTTTCCTATTGTACATACTTGGTGGATTTTGTCATGCTGTGAGGTGGTTTCCAATGAGTTAATCTGTTGAAAATGCTTTGATACTCATGCCTGGCTCAGGATGAGTCATTCTTAAGGAACTAAGTATAAGGCTTGCAAAAATAGGCTTTCTACCTTTAATGCATGTGGCTTCCTTGTTGCAGAAGACATAAATAGGTTCCTCATATTCACAATTAATTTTGTTTCTATTGTTTGGATAAGGAATAGCCCTGACATTGGCTTGTACATGGAATGTAGCTCTACTCATTTCAAATGCACAACTTATGGAGTTGCTGTCAGTGGCACTATTAAACCCAAAGCATTTGTTTTAGTCTTATGAGACACGCATAGAGCTTCTTTTTAAAAAGACTTTTCAGCTCTCACTTGGGAGAAAAATATTATGTTGGAAATGGTTTGGGAAGAGTGGATTCTAACAACCAGCTTTTTCTCTCTCAGTGAGCATTGATTTTCACAGTCTCCAAGTGGTGGGAAGCAACTGAACTGTCTGAAGGGTCCAACAAACCCCACAGCTAGCATATGTTGGATGGATTTCAAAATGTATTCTTTTGGTTGGTCAGACACTGAAGAAGCTAAAGCAGCCAAGACTGGGAAATACATAGGAAAGCTAGATGAAGCATATTTAAAAAAATTACTTCAATTACAGAAGGTGTTTCTGTTTTTCTTTTCAGGGCACTTTTTCGTGGAAACTCGGATGTTGATCAGCTAGGAAAAATCTTTGAGTAAGTAATAGCTTCCTGCATTTTTTCACATAATTAATTTTTAGTGCAATAAGTGCACAGGAATCATTCATCTGTTGCTGAGTCCAGATAGTGCCCTTCTAAATAAAACTTCTATCTTACTTTCCAAGCACTAGATATGCCTTTTTTATAGGAGGGGCAAATCCCTTTCTTCAGATTGACTGCTCTATAGAATGTCACTACAGGAATGTCACCAGTGTCTGTTGGCTATTGTCTTTAATGATGTTGGTGACAGCAATGCAAATCCCCCTCCCTACTTAGTGAAATTCTATTATTTCATTTTTTTAAGAACAAACATGTTAGCAGTCTCTTCCATGTCTGTGTTCCATGAGAAGTGCCACAATTCTGGAATCAAATGTTCATCCTACAATTGTATTGAGTCTTCTTGCTTTTTAATTTCATAAAGTGGCAAGGCTTCCCCCTAGTGCCTTACAATTTCGGGAATTTTTGTACAGTGTATTTCTTTTCTAGGTGTACCCTAACCTGCTATGCAGAGGCAGCACTGGATCATCCATCAAATCTCTTTGCTTTTGTTTCATACTATGGCATAGCTGTGATGTGGTCTCCTTTCTCTTCCTTTCCCATCCATTCTCCTTAACTTGTGTTCCTTGCCTTTTTAGATTGTAAGCCTGAAGGCAATTCCCCCATCTCCGCACTTAAATTGATGTGAGCCAATTGGCCTGCAAAGATGGGTAGATGGGTAGCTGCATACTGGCTGGTCCTTCATCCCTTGTAGCCAGGCCGTCTCCTGTGCATATATTATATAAGGGATGAGAAACCTCCGGCCATCCAGAAGTTGCTGGACTCCAGTTCCTATCAGTCCTAGCCAGCCTCACCAGCAGTCAGGGGTTGGGAAAGTGAAGAGTCCGAGTACATCTGGAAGGCTACAGGTTCCCCATCACTGCTTTATGTGCAGATAATAGTTTGTACCACTGCAGCACCTGGCACTGGAGTACCCAGTCTTGGGACAGTTTACGAAGGATTGCTCCTATTGAATAATAGAAATTCTGGGCTCCTTTGGAAGAAAGGGCAAGATACAATTTTAATAATTAAATTTAATTAATTCCCTTTGGCACTGCAGTGGTCCGCTGCTTGATACCATTGTAGTCAAAATGGGACTTTATTTTATGATACATATTTTAAAGTCCTAATTCTATTTGTTTCCCCTAGTTAAGTCAGTATAGTGTTTTAAAAATTGGTATTGAATGGCAAGTAGCTTCTGCTCTAGTCTGCTACTTAGAGTTCTCCGTTGTTTGGCACAACAACCTGCAGAAATGAAAAGAAAGACTTCCCGATGCCTTTTTAACACACTTTTTAGGAAACCCTTTCTTCAGCTGTGGAAGAATGACCAAGCTATGGATAGCATAGGTCATCAGTCTTGAAGAGCGGCTGCATGCATGAACTGCAGACATGAATGGTAGAGAAGTGATGCTCGGCAAACTCAGGATGGAGAATAAAAACAAACACTGTATTAACAGGGAGCTTAAGCTTCTGCTAGGCATTAGTGTGCAAGCCTCTAAGCACTGACTTCTTCGTTCTCTCCTTTCTGTTTCTTATGCTCATTTTTATGTAGTCTTTCTTACTAGAATGTGCACCAGCCCAGGCAACATGACCGATGGTTGTTTTTAACCATCAAGCAAGGAAGTCTGGGTTGTTGGGGATTGTTTGTTTGTTATAAAATTTATATCCCACCTTTCCTCCCAAAAGAGCCCAGGGTGGCGATATATCACCGGAAATCTTTAAAAATAAAAAAGAGTGGCCCATACATAACATAAACACAGGATATTTTAAAAGTTAAAACATATATGCTCCAGATCCACACATGCAGCAGACTTCTACAGCATGCATCAGATGGGTAGATGCCCACTGAATGCATTGAAGAAAGAGGGTGAAAGGGAGAAAAAGCTCCTGCTCTTTACTGTGCTCATATTCTTCCCATCCTCAGTTTTACATTTTTTATTTCTTACTGTTGACAGTTTAGTAACAGTTTTATTTAAGCGCTATTCTGTATATTCTGTCAGCAATATTCCAGTATATTGAGAAGGCTACAGTATGTTGGGGCACTTTAGTTTAGAGAAAGGTAAGTAAAGGGGGATATAATAGGAGATATCTGAATTTATTGATTATTTATTTAGCATAAAACAATGCATGGTATTGAGGAATTGGATAGAGAACTCATAATAGTAGAACCCGGGGTCCATTCAACAAAACTGAATGTTAGAACATTCAAGACAGATAAAAGGACATTCTTTTCATCTAGTACATGGCTAAACTATGGAAAGCAGCTGCTGCAAGATATAGTGACAGTAACTGGCTTGAATGGCTTCAGATTTGCAGGGGGATAAGGCTACTAATGGATGTGGGTGGTGCTGTGGTCTAAACCACAGAGCCTAGGACTTGTGGATCAGAAGGCCGGCAGTTCAAATCCTCGCAACAGGGTGAGCTCCCGTTGCTCAGTCCCAGCTCCTGCCCACCTAGCAGTTCGAAAGCACATCAAGTGCAAGTAGATAAATAGGTACCGCTCCGGCAGGAAGGTAAACGGCATTTCCGTGCGCTGCTCTGGTTCACCAGAAGCGGCTTAGTCATACTGGCCACGTGACCCGGAAGCTGTCTGCAGACAAACGCCGGATCCCTCAGCCTATAGAACGAGATAAGTGCACAACCCCAGAGTCATCCGTGACTGGACCTTATGGACAGGGGTACCTCTACCTTTTAAGGCTACCAATGGCTACTGGTCTTGATGGCTAGATTTTACCTCCAGTACCATAGGCAGCATGCTTCTGGATGCTTGTTGCTGGAGTATACAAATGGAAGAGTGCTGGGACACTTATGGCCTTTTGTTGTTGGCTTTTTGGCTTCCCATGGGCATATGGTTGGGCAGCTGAACTACAACTCCCATCAGCCCTAGGCAGGCATGGCCAATAGCCAGGGGTGACGGGAGTTGTAATTCAGAAACATCTTGCGAGCCAAAGGTTCCCTACACCTTTGGAAGATCATGGCAAGGGAAGGAAATCTTATTTTCTCCAGACCAATTTATTCAGTTCTGAAAAGCCACTTTTTCAAAGAGCTTTTTAGAAAAGAGTCAAACAGTGCTTTTGCCAAACTTATCACTGTCCAATTTTAAAACTGTATCGTATCTGTTTCTGGAGATTTTTATTTTGGACAACACGATTTCAATAGCTGGTTTTTGTCTTTACCAAGTTGGCTTCCATTTCCTGTGTGCTCTGCCCCACTGTATATGACTCATCAGCATGGCTAATTTGTCATGCCCCTGAATAGCTTTTCCTGCACAGTCTAGAAAAAGTCAGCCCTCAGTGGTTTGGTCTTTTTGGCGCTGGGAATGATCCCTTCAGTTCATTTATATATGGCTTTACTAGATAAAGAATGCTTTGATATGTGCACTGTGCGTTTTTTCATGGCATAAGAAGCATGGCTGCAATCCTTTTTTAAAAAATTAAATAAAGAATACAAATTATTTATGACATTTCTGGTGGGGGAAATGAGCCAGGACATGGCTGAGCAGCCAGAAAACAGCTTTTTCTATTTGTTTCTAGTGGGTGCAATTACCTGTGTGGAAAAGAATTTCCCCATGAATCCGAAAGAGAAAATGCTATGCCAACTTGAGCAGCCACAAGACATTCATTATTGCAAGTCTTCTTGCAGCGGCAGAGAAATGGCCAAGTCTCTGTTCCAGCTGTACTTTACTATTTCTAGCATTTCTCTTGCTTCAGAATAAGCTTAGTAGCACTTTCCTGTTTCCACAACAGGCAGCCCCAAAAATCTAATTGATAGCACAAAGATGCTGCTTGCATCTCCAAGTGGGCACATGCATCACGATTTGTTTTCTGCGGACTGGAGTAGGACCAGGAATGAGCAGAAGATAGATCAGGCTCTAAGTGGGAGATCTCTGGGTGCTTTGAAGTATGTTGACAAGGGTTCCTGAATCGGAGCTGTTTAACAAATATTGATGCTGATGTTTTAATGTTATATTGATTTATATAACCCAGGTTTGATTATGCATTCCTTTTATATTGTACCTCACTCTGGGATCGTTTTAATCAAGGGCAGAGCAGAAACCTTTTAAATAAGTAAATAGTAATGGCGACAACAAAATTAGTCCTCCCCGCTTTCTAAAGAGAGGGGGCAGGAATAGAATTCTCTACAGAAGGACTGTGCCCTTGGTTCAGTTCTGGTGCTCAAAACAAATTTCTGGACTCTGAATAATTTAAATCTAAGTGCTTTTAGCACTTAAGTCTGGTTGGGATACTAGAAAAAAAAGAGTAGATTCTGCAAGTCTAAAGCCTGCCCATCCCTGGAGTATGTTATCCATGGAAATGCTATGCTTACACGGGTGCAATGCATAAAAAGAGGTAAAGCTAAGCATAAGGTAAGAAGCAGCTCCTTTCTCTTTGCAATGGGATATGTGAGAGGAAACAGAGCTTCCACTTTGGTTGTATATATCCACCTCCTTGAGACAAACTGTTGTGTAATGCTTTCTGTGCTGTTTCAACTCCTTGCCCTACAGTTTCCTGCAATGCTTTAAGCGAGAGCCGTTTCTGCCTCGCCTCTCATTGCTCTTTTTGTGATGTTGCTTATAGAACCAAGGGAAGTGCACCAAGTAGTTCAAGAGGTAGCAAGTAGGAGTGGTTGCTGTAATTCCCAGGGTAATTGTAAAGTTCATTTGGGATTATAGAATCCTAGGGCTGGGCTGGACCAAAAGGCTATCTGACCCAACTTCCTGCTGTGATGAAGGACTGTCCCTCCATCCATCTGCTGCTTTCCCATACCTTTTGTTTATTTTTCTCATACATGGGCAGAAGGGCAGCTGAACAACCAAATGCGTTGAGCACCTAGGAAAAGTGTTGTAAAAATACCAGGACTGCAGTCCTGAGCACATTCGAGTGGAAGCAATTTCCATTGCAATCGGTGTTGACATCATCAGTGATGTTGGTTTTCTGGGAAAATTTGAGTGGGAAATTAGAATGCACATTAGGATAATTTGTATAGGGAAATTTGCATGGGAAAATGTTCAGTTTGCATCAGAAAAAAATTATCAGATCCCCTAGAGTGTATTCTGATTTAATATGTTGACGTTACAGTACTTGCATTTAGTAAGCATAGCAAAATAATTAGAAATGGCCAACCTCACTTTATACTGTATTTGCATTTGACAGCCATTCATTGTGACTAATGAACTTATGAAACCTGGAATTTTTCTGAAATAAGCGCTGGAAAGGTGTCCTGCCCACATCACTGGTCATCACTATTTACTACTGTATTTTTTATTTATTTGTAACTAGTTCTCAAGGTGTTGATTCATATATATTTACATGAATTGCAGTTAGGTCATGTGTTTTGTGTATCTGTAAGAAACCGCATGCTATCTATATGTTGACTGCATATCTTGCATTGCCCCACACTTCGGGGATACATGCATGTAGCTGCCATCATGTATGTCAGTCCTGGGAGTGTGATATTGAAAAATAGCAGTTGTGGGAAGCTGAAGTACCGTAACTCACTGTCAGTCACCTAAAAAAATACAGTATATTATGTTATGATGAATAAATGCTAATAATAATAAGTATTCTTATTATTAGGCACTTACTCCGTGTGTGTGTGGTGTGTGTGTGTGTGAAAGGAAGGAAGGAAGGAAGGAAGGAAGGAAGGAAGGAAGGAAGGAAGGAAGGAAGGAAGGAAGGACAGTCCCTGTCTAAAAACTCAAATCTTAATAGGAATGTGAAATACAATACAAAAGGAGAGAAGAATGGAGAGGGAAGAAGAAAACAAATGATAAATAATGGCATCACTCGGCATCCAGTTAATGTATATGCAAATACTTAAGCCTTTATATGGTAAACCTGCTCAACCTCTACTGAAAAATAAAATAATAAACTGATAAAGTATTGGGGTTGTATTCAATTAAGTTTTATTCAGAGAATATTTTTTTTCTGTAAACCGCCCTGACACCTGCGGGTATAGGGTGGTATATAAATTCAATAAATAAAATAATGAAATACCTACTGGAATTAATGACCCTGTTAGCTGTGCCTATGGATTTTAAAGGATCTACTCTGAGTAGGACCAATGCAAACTATTTGTGACATTTCTGGTGGGGAAAATGCATTGCATACAACCTTTGCTCTCCCATTAATTGTGGTTATAGTTTTGTTTCATTTTGTATTGATTTCATTTTTAGTTATTTTCACTTATATCCTGTTCAAAACCTCCCAGAAGTTCACCTGGGCCGCCCAGGCTGCCTCTCTCCTCCGGGCTGGGCTTTAATAAGATACCAGCATCTAGTGTGTTTTGTATCCTCTGGTTTTTTCCTGTGCTTCTTTTGCCTCTCGGCTAATCCTGTTATAAGGACATTCAGTTGATGTTATGTGCCATCCCGGGGTGTTTTTATATTACATTGTGGAGGAATTTTAAATATTACTGGGAAAATTCTGCATTAGTGTAGGTTTGATTTTTAAAAAATAACTGACATAAATAAAGCTGTTATGATAAAGACAGTTGCAACAGAGGAAGTTGAAAGCTATTTTTTTTATTTCTGATTGTACGTTTAATTTGCTAGTAAACCATGCATGCAAGACTTATGAGTTTGCACAACGGTCACAACAAAATCAACCGGCTTATGGGTGGTCTTCAGCACTAGGCGGGATCTGCAAGGTTATCCTTTTTGGGTAGCCAAAATCAGCACTCCTGACACCTGCAGAATCCTCCACCTTGAGATACAGTAGCAGCTTCACCAGACATGCTCACTAAAAGAACGGTTCCTGGGAAACTAGAGCAGTGCTGCCACCTTGTGGCGCAACACAAACATTTCCTTCTTGTTTCCCGGCCTTCCACGTGGCTTTGTGCCTCAAAGGAATACTAAACTCAATTGCAAATGCCAGTTTTGCTTATAATCTGGTATGAAATGACAGCTGAATATCTCAATGAGGTGTCCATCAGGGACCCCTGCTTCCCTTGCTTTCTGCCTGCAGCCCTGTTTTTTAAACCTTCTGCCTTGTCCATTTAATTCCCAACTGCAATCAAACTTATAGGTACAGTATTTGTAACTGCATTTGCCTACATTCCCAGGCAGGGATCCCCCATTCTTCTCTCTCTCTGTTGTTTTTCAACATTGTCTGTTTTGGATTCTAATCTCTTTGGGTACAGACACCTGTATGTTTCCCCTTATGTGGCCATAAGCTGCAATGCCACTGAAAAATAAGAACAGTGATAATAAGCAAACTCTGATATATCCTGATACATGAGGTTTTTCTGGCTGCAGTCCTTTTTTTTTTTAAATAATTTTTATTCATTTTTTAAACACATATAAACACACAAACAAAACAAAAGACAAATACATACACAACATTTAAATCATAATGTTATTCTCATACACCTTCTTTCCTCTGACTTCCCCATACCTCCCTTTCACTGCATCCTTGTTTTACAGTTCTTTAGCAACCCATTGGTCAGTTTATCTACTAGTTCCCTTCTATTAATTATCCTTAAACTTATTAGTTACAGCTGTAATTCTCTGATTCTTACCCCTTGACATCTTAACACTCCTCAATTTTACAACAATTTTTTAGATATATTTTGAATTTCTTCCAGTCCTCTTCCACTGTCTCTTTCCCCTGGTCGCGGATTCTGCCGGTCATCTCTGCCAATCCCATAAAGTCTGTCACCTTTGTCTGCCATTCTTCCAGAGTAGGTAGTTCTTGCATCTTCCAATACTTTGCCAGAAGAATTCTTGCTGCTGTAGTTGCATACATAAAAAATGTCCTATCCTTCTTTGGCACCAATTGGCCAACCATGCCCAAGAGAAAAGCCTCAGGTTTCTTAGAAAACGTCCACTTAAGGACTTTCTTAATTTCATTATAGATCATTTCCCAAAAGGCTTTAATCTTTGGGCAGGTCCACCAAAGGTGGTAAAAGGTTCCTTCAGTCTCATTACATTTCCAGCATTTATTATTGGGCAAATGGTAGATTTTTGCAAGCTTGACTGGGGTCATGTACCACCTGTAAATCATTTTCATTATGTTCTCTTTTAAGGCATTACATGCCGTAAACTTAATACCAGTGGTCCATAACTGTTCGCAGTCAGCGAACCTAATGTCATGACCGATATCCTGTGCCCATTTAATCATAGCTGATTTCACCGTTTCATCCTGTGTATTCCATTTCAACAGCAAGTTATACATTCTAGACAGATTCTTAGTATTGGGTTCTAACAATTCTGTTTCTAACTTTGACCTCTCCTTCTGAAATCCTATTTTCCTGTCCTGCTTAAATGTCTCATTTATCTGATGGTAATGTAACCAATCTCGGACTTTGGACTTTAATTTCTCATAACTCTGAAGTTTAAGCTTCTCACCATCTTGTTCCAGGATTTCACAGTATTTTGGCCATTTAGAATCCATATTAAGTTTTTTCACCGCCTTAGCTTCCATTGGTGACAACCACCTGGGAATTTTACTTTCCAACAAGTCTTTATATTGAATCCAAACATTATATAATGCTTTCCTAACAATATGGTTTTTGAAACTTTTATACACCTTTGCCTTGTTTTTCTGGCTGCAGTCCTAACCCACTAGCCTTGGAGTGATCCCCATTGAATTATAATTGGATTTTGCTTTTTAACTTTGGGAGTAGAGGGTGGAGGATTTTGGGGGGCACAGCTGGCTCAGCCACTAGGCAGACTGAATCAGCTGCTTCAGGCAGCAGAAGCCCCCAAGGCGACAGCCCTGCGGACACCCCACCTGCTCCAGCACAGAAGCGGTGCTGGCGTCAGCTGAAATCGTGTGAGGTCTTGCTGAGTTTGCGAGATCTCACATGATTAGCATCAGCTGCATCAGCGATGGCACCAGTTTGGGGGAAGTGTGCTTTAGAGGGACAGTGCCAGGATGTGGCACAAAGTGCATTTTTCAAGTGGATGAGATATGTCATCAGATAGTGAAAAAGAAGCGCAGGGGTGTGAATGAAGCAGTAAGTAGCGGTGCTTTTCTTGGAGCTAAATGCCTGATTCTTTCTTCCTTTCTTCCTTGCACAGTGCAATTGGGCTTCCTAAAGAAGAGGACTGGCCCAGTGACGTTGCCCTCCCAAGGAATGCTTTTCCTGCTAGAGATCCACAGCCCATTGAGCTTTTCGTAACGGATATTGATGAACTAGGCAAAGACTTGCTGCTTGTAAGTGTCTGCTCCACTGAAGCTTTAGAAACTAGCTGCTGCCAGTATCACGTGACCCAAACAAAAAGCAATATGCTTTATACCTCGGGTTAAGAACTTAATTCGTTCTGGAGGTCCGTTCTTAACCTGAAACTGTTCTTAACCTGAGGTACCACTTTAGCTAATGGGGCCTCCAGCTGCCGCCACGCCGCCAGAGCACAATTTCTGGTCTCATCCTGAAGCAAAGTTCTTAACCTGAGGTACTATTTCTGGGTTAGCGGAGTCTGTAACCTGAAACGTCTTTAACCCGAGGTACCACTGTATATGAAATTAATAGGAGTAGTGGTGATGGGTGCAAATGTCAGAACCTCTGATTATATCTTTTTAAAAATATCTATAAATGAAGTGTGTTAAAATCTTTTCTGCTCATTTTGGATATTAATAATTATAGTGTTTCTCTCTCTCATGGTAGATTGCGGCTGGGTTGGAAGCAAGGGCACAAAACCTCAGTTTTCCCATTATTTTCCTTTAATCGGAATAAAGGAACTGCTGCCATTCTGTGCTAAGCTTTTAAGGGACAGTATCATAAGATGAACCTTGCTGTTGTCTTAGACTCCACTTCTAATTTGTAATTGTTGTCTCATTTTCCCTACATACAGAAATGTTTGGCATTCAACCCCACAAAGAGAATATCAGCTTACGATGCCTTATCTCACCCTTATTTTCATGATCTGGAGAAATGCAAGGAGAATACAGACTCTGATTTGTCATCCCTTCAAAACTCCACTGAGATGACTACACCATAAGGCTGCTTGAGGTCCAACTTACAGATGAACAAAATGTAGATGATAAGGTCACCATTGAGGGTAAAAAAACCATAGCTGTCTGACTGAAGGTTATTCCCCAGAGGCTCTATGCGTTGTCTGAGTGCTTCTTCCGGATGATGACCTGCTTCTCCTCGGAAAATGACCAAGTTGCCTTCATCAAAGCAAATGCAAGAGTCAAGGTTTCCAATGACTCCCTCTGTGGCTTGATGTTTGTTTAGTTGACCTGAGGATCACCAGGTGAAGAGAAGCTGCTGACCAGTTTTTGCTGCCATTTTCTTCTTCCTTACATTGAATGGTGCCGTCGTGGATTAGAGAAATCCAGTCTCACTACCAAAACCTGACTTAACCTCGGTGTCTAGGTGCTGAAGTCTGATTCGGTACTCCTTTGGAGTTAACGGTGATAGTCTGTTTGCTTTGCTTAAAAAAAAAATGATTTCAGAAAATTACTTCCTTAAAAGCAATATTTAAAAGAATGACATTGAAAATACTGAACCTCTATACAGCCTGCAGTTAAGAGAAATGTGTACAAACACATCTGGCTATTGTAATCACACAGGAATGTCCTTCCCTGATAGGAAACATGAGATGATAATTACAGCATTTTGTTGCTACTCATAATAACTTGTGTCTCTAGCTTAATGCACAAGGGTATTATTAACAAGATTGTGCACATATGGAAAAGGGAAAAGGTGGGGTTTCTTTTTAAAAAAAGAATGTGAGGATCACTTCTCTAGTCTGCTGATGTTATTATGTCAGTCATCGCAAAGTGTAACTTCTTTATTCATCCTTTCATGATACTGCTGTACATCTTCAGCAGTGATACATTTCCGACATCTATCATGCCCAGTTAACATACTTAAATGGGTATACGAAAAACCAAGTGTTCCTTTAGTATTACCTCCATATTATTTTCAGCGAACAATGAAAAGCACGTGCTGAAATGTTTTCCCTGTCTTTGGAGAACAAATCTGACTTCACAATCCTATTGTCACTTACCTGGAAGTAAGATTCATTGAACTCAGTGGGACTTACTTTTGAACTGACAGGTATAGGGTTATAGTGCAAGGATGCAATCCTGTGTGCTTTTTCCTGGGAGTAAGCTACATTGAGCACAGTGGGACTGACTTCCGAGGAAGCATGCATAGGATTGTGTTGTTAGGAGGCTACAGCATTGCTTAACATACAAACACTGAACGCCTTACCCACAATAAACCTCAGGGACTGGAGTGCACGAATTGTCCCTGCATATCAACCTCAGATCCTTTACATTTCATGTAATTTAGGATAGTTTATTTTTCTACACCGTGAAGCGGGAGGAGCCCTTCTGAATCACCGTTTAGATTGATCGCTTTGCTCTGCTTTCTCTGACAAACACGCCAGCCAGCTTTATTCAGTAATTCACCTAGCTGCCTTATCACAAATACTTTAAATGTTACATTAAATTTTGTATATATTTTAGTTTTAAGGGTTTTTGTTTTTTTAAAAAAATAGAATTTTAAAAAGAAAATTTATTTTTGTAGTATGGTTTTGATGAAATATTTTTAATCCAAGAGAGAAAGATGTACTCCTAGCCTGGTTCTACTGTAGTGATCCAGATGTAACTCTAGGGAAATACTGCCCAAATATGTTACAGCTGTAACAACAGCAACAACCAGAGGGATAGGTGCTGTTGGAAATAACTGATGGCTAGTACTGTTAACACACACAATAATTATTGCTGTGCTAACCCATCCTTTTGTTTTTGTTTTTGTCGTTTCAATTTACTGGGGGCCGAACTCTATGGGACAATTGGGTAGTTCTGTCCTTGGGTGCAATTTTCTCCCAGGGGACAGGCTGACCAGTACTAGACCCCTAGCATGGGGACAGGTGGCTTTAACCCTTTGCATTCCCAATCTGGAGTGGGGCTCTCCCCCCACCCACCCACCCACCAAATCTGTTTAAATGGGACCTTTCTTTGCAATGCAAATTACAAGTGCAGGGAAGCCCGATCCAGATCAGAATGAGAGCACATAGGGTTAAAGCCCGCTAGCCCCATGCTTGGTTGCCAGTCAGAATAGGGAGGCCAGCACTGGATATGAGGATCTATACTCAAGGGCAGAACTATGCTGGTAAGGTCACTTGTAATTTGTCCCTGAACTGTATCAGCCACTCTTTTGTCCTTGCATGTTCACTTGTAGGAGATTCCTCCAACATTTGCTGGTGCATTCTCCATGCAGCAGCAGGGAAATGGAAGGATGTTGGTGTGCAAAAGTTCTCCAACACAGTAGACTTTCCCCCCAGGTGCTGCTGCTCATCCTTTGCCCTAAAGCCTCAAATGAAGTGTAGAGAAAGCTTTCTTTTGGGTGTGCCCTGAGCATCGCATGGCACAAAAGGTTTGCTTTAGGTGCAGTGTGTAGCTTCACTTTGCATGCTTAATTTTCCTGGTCTTTAAGTAGTGGGCACGTAGATGCCCAGTCAGAGCAAGGGGAGGTGATGACCCTTTTCTACCACCAACATCCCATGGTGTGATCCTGACTAAAATTGCCCCCTCGGCCCCCATTGCTTTTTTGGGCACAAGGGAAGGTGCTATTGGCACAAACAACAACTGTGCGGTGGGGTTTTGATTTTACTCAATATCACATTGCAAGAGTAAAGGGGTAAAAAAAATCCCCACTGTAGGCCTGATCACGCCCTGCCCCATACAGATGGCATTCAGAACTATAAAAAATTAAGCTCCCGGGACCAAACTATCCTTTCATATGTCCCACTGATGCAATTGGAGAGGTGTGAAATTATTCTGAGTGCTGCCACTAGGTGGTGCACATTTCCAGAATTTTGAAGGAAGCATCCCTTTTTTATGTTCCTATAAGCCAAAGGTCTATGATCAAAACACCTTTTACAAAAATCAATCAATGTATGTAGCCATGAGTGCCACTATCTCTATGATACTGTTTTTCTTATCTCTGAAAAAAATGTTATCTGCATACAGCCCAAATTAGCACTTTCCAGGACCTGTAATTTTTCCGTAATCGAAGTACACCTGCATCTGGGAAGGACTATTGGGGGTGCACTGTAAAAAAATAAAGAATGCTATGCTATGGAAGTTTTCTGCCACTTAACAACACATCTAAAAGTTAATTTCCAGAAGCTGAAATCATCCATTTGTCATAGTATCCATAGCAGCATGTCACTAAAACTTAACCTGCTAATAGTTGATTTATGTTAGTCACAGGGCATAGCGATGTCATGACTTTAGGTCATGTCAAGTCCCACCATCTCACAGTTAATACATGCAAAAGCACCTTGTGTGACGGGTCGCCAACCTCAGTCTCTTTCTAGTCTGCTCAAATTGCTGCCATGTTTGAGGTGTAACCAAGCTGCCTAAGAGGGGATTGGGGAGACACCATAGCTCAGGGACAGAGGACGATCTTTCCATATGGAGAGTCTCTGGTCCAGTCTCTGGCAACTCTGGAGAGCACTGCCAGCCAACATAGATGGGAGCAGGTTAAATAGACAAATAGCCTGACCTGGTATAAAGCTGTTTCCTGGGTCCCTGATTAGAGAAGGAACCTTTCCATACTTCCCAGTGTACCCCTGGTTACTGGCATATTAATCCTGTCATTCAGCTGCTTATATTTTTGTTTGACTATCCCCTTTAAAAGTGTGTGTCCCGTCCCGTCCCGTCCCCCCGCCCCCCCCCCCCGCAATACCAGGTGCCACAAAATATGTTATGGACCTCTGTAAGCTTTGGGATATGTAACTTTGTGCATATCTGTTCATTCAGCACAGGAATGGAACTATAAATGTTTAGGGCACCTCTGCATAGGAAGCTCTCCTGCCTCCAGTTAAAATCTTTGGCCCCAATCCAGAGAGCCCCTCTAGAACGCACAAGGGCTTGGGGTGACCAGTGGGGCTCCTTGCTTTTTCCACTTCTGGCAGCAGTTCCTTATGCTGCACTGGAAGGTTCCCTGGTGTCTTAGGATCAGTTTTTCAGGCAGTTGTGATGAGATGGAAAGGAATCAGCCCCCCTTGCTGTACACGCCAAGCCCACCAAACAGCTCTCTGGATTGGGATCTATAGCACCAAAGCGGGTGTTCAGGAGGAGTCTTCTGTGGGAAAAGAAAAATACTTTGCAGGATAGGACATCCCTGTGAACCCAGACCGTTCAATAAATTTTGTGGGATATTGCATCAGCTACATACTTCTTGCCATTTGCCATGCAGGTGGGATAGGTCAACACAGGCTCTGACTACTTAAGCATGTGCAGTGTGCAATCCGAGGCATAAAGCCCTAGGATATGTTGTACTGTACACCAACATCCTCTGCCCCATTGGAAGGACATACCCTGAAGCTCTCATATCATTTAGTTCAGCTGCTTGGGTTAGCAGAAGTCACAGACTGGCCCTTTGCTTTGTTTGGTGTCATAGATCAGCCTTGTTTGGATTGTCCACCTGCATTTTCATTTGCCAAAATCTATTGTCATGTTGCCTAATGTATTGTGCTCCGTTTCTATATTTATATGAGATACTTGTTTTAGAATAATGTTTTATTTGTACAAAGGACAAATCTCTTGGCTGCTAGAAACAATGCCTATTTTAAAAGGTGGAATAATTAGATATGCTGTGATAGTCTTCTAGTTAAAAGATAACGTCTCCCTGCAAACTTACAAACATTATCAGGACTTCTATATAGATACATACCGGTCATAAAATGCGCATTATGCTTTAAAAGGTCAGGCATTTTAACTGCGTTTGCTGTGTTAAACGAAAGTGAATACAAAAGCATGCAGTGCTTTTGCGGTGTCTGCTACGTGAAACCTTTCTAATTAGTATCGTTCTGTTTGAACTGAAGTTTGGGTGAGATTCGCTAGTACAATATGTGGATCAGAAATTCTCTACCAGTACTTTCTGTCAGATGTTCTCTCATATTCTGCTTTTGGACAGGGTGTTAATTAGTTCCATCCCACCCCACTCAATTTCATTGACTGGTATTGGGACATAATTTCAGGTATTCTATATCTGTAGAGATACAATGTTGAGACCAGAGCTTTGGAAGGCAGTGGACATTGTCCACAGTAGGTATACCTAGAGAATGGGTGGCTAGCCTGTGTCCTTTGTCTGCCTCCAGATATTGGACTTAAGTCCCCATCAAGCCTGGCCAGTGGACAGGGATAATGGGACTTGTAGCTGAGCAGCATGTGGAAGGCTACAGGTTAGCCACCCTTGACCTAGACCTCTATAAAATTAATAAGATTTTAGCACATAGCTCTGTGCTTGTGTTGCTTGTTCCCTCTGCATTCTGCCCAATGTTGCCAACTTCCCTTGTTCATAATATTGTTCAGCATATTGCCACAAATTCTTGCAAATGTGTGGTTCAGTGAGAATCAGCAGTTCAGTGAGGTTCAGCCGTTTCCTAGCATATAACATTCCAAACTTTCATTGTCAGCAAAGGGCTCTTCGCAAAATGGCTACTTCTGTCCAACCCATTTTTATCAAAATGTAGGGGGAAGACTATTCTTGGGGTACCCTCCGATTACAGGTTCTAGTCCATGAATATTTAAGTTGCGAATTCCCAGCAATGTACCTTTTTGCCATTTTTATTCATTTGCTCTGAACCGATGGGGTTCAAACAATTGCAAAGGTCCTCTTTTATGAGTCAATGAGAACTGCTGGCTTTGTGATGACTTCAAGAGAGGTAAATTCTCACACGTTTTTGAGATTTTGCTCTGTAGTGGTCACTTGCTATTCCTGCTACTGAATTTGGTCAAGCACTTTAATCTTAAGTACAACTACAACCCACTGAAACCCCTTTAAAAAAACCATTCCTCACACTAGCATGAAGCCACGCCTCTTAGTATTTATATTGTGAACAACATAATGTAGAAAAGTGCATGGAGGTCGTGCAGGGAAATTATATAACCTGTTTAGGCATAAACAATATTGTGCATGTCCTGTTAGTACTGAGCTATGGGTAGCCAAGCATGTGGGCAAATGAAAGTAGAAGTCCCATCACGACTGAGGCTAGAGTTGTGATGGTGCACTGGGGCAAATCCCATAGGAGGACCTAGGCAGAACGTAGAAAGCAAGAGCCATAGAAATGTAGCACAGCAGAGGTATAGCTGAGCATAGTTTGGGGAACAGTTCACCTGAAGAAGACTGGGCAAGATTGGGTAGGAGCAACAAGCAGGCAGATGAGGAAGCTAGAAGACTGGCAGGCAGAGAGACCCAAGAATAGTGACAAAAATTGCCTTAGGAGGAGAGCTACAAAGCCACATAGCAGAGCCAGAATTTGGTTGTTGTCAAATCAAAGAGAGCCCTGACCAGGAAGCAACTGAAATCAATGAGGGTCAGGAGGAACTGATGGGCTGCCTGCAAGGACCCATGCTGGAACCTTGGAAGAGAAAAATTGGCTCACCACAGGAGCAAGGAAAGGAGGGTCGCCAGCATGGACAGCTGCCTTATTCTGAGTCAGACCATTGGTGCATCCAGCTCTGTATTGCCTACACTGACCCAGCAGTGCCTTTATGCATTTCAGACAATGGTCTGTTCCAGCCATCCTTGGGAGACGCTGGAGATTGGAACAAAGCAGACTCTCCACCACTGAGCTATAGCCCT
The DNA here is from genome assembly GCF_964234715.1 of Podarcis melisellensis. Lineage (NCBI taxonomy): Eukaryota > Metazoa > Chordata > Lepidosauria > Squamata > Lacertidae > Podarcis > Podarcis melisellensis. The sequence continues at coordinate 34,033,704 of NC_138544.1, forward strand.
TCCCCAAGTACAATAATGAGAAACATACAAGGTATTGTGCAGACAAGCTGCATTTATTACTTAATCACTTGTTCCCAATGTATTTGGGTTGCTTTTCCTCGAGGGGATTTATCCAGCAGTTAGCCTATACATACGGCATCTCTTGCATGCAGAGGGGTGCTGTGTCTCCAAACATGATTTCTGTCGCTTCCAATGGGTCGCCACAAGGAGCACCAATGCACACTTTGGGAAATTAGTTAATTCTTGACAATTAGCAGAAGAGGTAAAGTAGGAGTGAGGGGAGCCATTGCATGTCCAAGCAAGCGTACAAGAACTCCATATAACTTTGGAGGAACTCATTTATAAAAACTTAAAAGTAGCCAAGTAAGCAAAAACCTTGGGTAAACCTTCATTAGGATAGAGCAGGATTTTAGAAAGTTTTGAAAGCTAATGATTAACGGATGCTAAGGCTATGGGAAATTGTGGTGCTAATGGGAAAAAGACTGTATTTCTGTACTGCATGCAGAAGGTCCCAAATTCAGTCTCGGGTATCTTCATTTGAAAGAATTGTAGGTGGTTGAACAAGGAAAGAGACTGCCTAAGAACCTGCAGAGCAGCTGTATTTCTAAGGCAATGAATGCAAAAACCGTATGGTAAGAGACTGAATCCATGGGCATGACTTGTTCAAACTATTTTTTTATATAAGCTCTGGATCTAGTAACAAAAGTGATTCCATAGCAATTTACCTTTCTTGCGCACTGTGACATGATAACTTTAAAAGTATTTCACAACATGGAATCAAAACCCAGGGACACTTCCACATTAATACAAGTTGTGTGTTGGAACTTTCATACAGAGGGGTTCGTTTTTCCTCGCTGTAAAAGCATAATGGCATCCTAGATTAAGGCTGCAGTTCTAACCCTCCCTCACCTGGGAGTAAGCATGATTAGGCTCACCTGTAGGTTATGTTTTTAAACCTACTTGCACTGTGTCTAGCACAATGTATAAGTTAATGGAAGGTACCAATGAATAGTCTTGACTGGTGCTGTTCAGCATTTCGAGCGTTTTCATAAGGCACTTTAGAATGAGCTTGTCCAAAGCCATTTCAGGTCAAACCTGAAACACATAAGGTGTTCAGTTCTCTCATTAACCTGGTTTTTGCATTTGCAGGAGGAAATCCTGTTTTCCCTGGAGCGAGGGAAAGGAACCTGTCACCCTCCAGATGTTGCTTTCCTAACTATTGGCCATGCTGGCTGGGACTGATTGGAGTTCAAGTGCAACAATATCTGGAGGGCCACAGGCTCCCACCCCTCCACACCTTGTTCAGAGCCCAGATGCTAACAGCATACCCTGGTAGGTTCTGATATACAGCAAGATGAGTATTGGTGCAGCAGTAGAGGCAACACGTTGCATGCAGAAGGTCCCAAATTCAGTCTCGGGTATCTTCATTTGAAAGAACCGTAGGTGGTGGTTGAACAAGAAAGAGTCTGCCTAAGAACCTGCAGAGCAGCTGCCGGCCAGAGTAGACCATCCTGGGCTAGATGCGCTAATGGTCTGCAGCAGAATAAGGCACCTTTGTAAGTTCCTAACAAATTGTTCTCCTAGCTAAAAAGGAAAGCACTTAAAGGCCTGCCTAAGCCTTGGAGGGCCACTTTGATGGTGGAGTCAGCAGCAGAGAGGCCAGGGCCCTGACTCGCCACCCTGCAAAGTGGCCTCCTTACAAATCCTGTTGCCACTGACTGGTAATCACATAGTACCATTCAGGAGGGCTGAATTTATATGGGGGGGGGGGCTTGCATTTTTAAATAATAATGATTTATCCCATGCTCTTTAGATCTACTAGGACAGGGGTTGCTCTCCAGATGTTGTCAGGCTCCAACTCGCATTTGTCCAGCAACATGTGGAAGGTCACAGTTTTTCCACTTTTTATTCTTCTGATCCAGTACTGCTTTTTATTTTTGAATGATGTGTTCACCTTAGCAAGATCAAATACCAACTGAGGTCCCCATTTTCTCCACATATTTGGCGTGGCCTTCCTGAAGAGCCATCGGTAATAATCTGTTCTCCTTGACTCTGCATCTCATGCTGTGTCCCTCAATGCCATATTGTAGTGGTCTACCTAAAATGCCTTCCCCTTCAGCCATTCCACCTTTGCTTTTGCCACATATTGATGACAGAATAGCGTATATGGTGGGGAACACCTGCATTCCACCTCAGCCGCCTGCTGTTTAGACCCTGTTATAATATCCCCCTCCTGCTAAAGAGAGTTGTGTGAAAGGCTGTGTGTCTGGGTTCACTGTGTAAACACAGAAGGTTGGTGCCTGGGGCAGAATTTGCCCTGTGAACCTGAGCATTCATATAATATATATATATGTAAAAATCATCGCTTCAAAGACCTGTTTTATAACTTGAAATCCAGAATGTGGGGAATGAATATGGTGCATTCTCTTAGAATCAAAACACGTTTTCATTTGTACATGTGCCATTGAGTAGTTATTATTATTATTATTATTATTATTATTATTATTATTATTATTATTTAGTCATGTATTTTTATTTCCTCACAAGTTAATATTCCTTCAGTCCTAGGGCCTGAACATGCAAATATACAAGAGCGGTATAATTTGTCGCCTGCAATTAAGCTAAATGCTTCAGTTGGTTTCAGCTGTGGTCCCAAGTACAGCTCCATCGTAATCAGTGGGATTTAACTTCTGTGCAATAGCCTTAATCCAATGGTTCTAATGGAAGTCTAGAACGTCATGGTCATGGAGTTTCACATCTAAGCACAAGGAGATCACTCTGTACATGACAAGAATCTCCTGTCCATGCATGGATCCCTTCATGGAAGAGAACGGGAAGGTTCTGCACATGGACTGTGTCCCCTGGTTCTAAACTCTGGGTGCTCGGATGTGTAAGCAGAGCTCCCATGTAAATGGATCTCCCCATTCACTTGAATAGATGGGAGCAGCACTGGGCTATCCTATTAAGGCGAACTGATAAGATTATGTGTGCATGTAGAGTTCCCATGCTTCAGTTAGACTAATGGAGTGATCCTAAAACTTACTGTCCCAAATAAATGTTTTTGATTGAGCATCCCAAGTACCATGATACAAAATGCAGCTGTATCCATTTTTGGCAGACAGATATGCCAGTGCAAATATTGGTGGCAGGGCTACAAATCATCCTACTAAAGTCAATTCCTCTAGCTCAGCTGGCTTGGGCTGTTACAGAAATAGAATAACATCTCAATCCTCAACCCATTTATCCCCAAGTAGTTTCATTTACATTTCTTGAAGCCAACTGACTTTTCTACAGGATCATTGCAGTGCAAGTCATTTCAAGACGACAGTTGCAAGGTCTCGACCCTAAGCATAGTTGCTCTTCAACATCTTCCATTGAAACCAATGAGATTTACTTGGGAATAAGTGTGTTTACAATTGCAAGGGAGTGTTTGCAGTCTCAGGTTCCTGGTTCGTAACTGACTGATGCAGTGAGGACACATGGTTAGTAACAGCACTTGGACCCAATTGTTGGGGTCAACATTTGTTGAAAAGATGGACATTTATATCCAAGTTATTTTATCTGCAATGTAAATGATGGCTATTTTAATTGATGTGTGCTTTTCTTTACTAAAATGGATACTACTATTGGCTTCTCAGAGTTAAAAACAAGTGTAGTATATTACTAGCCTTTTTAGGGAACGTGTCAGTAGCTGCAAGTGTAGAAGGTCTGTGCTTTTACAATATAGGTTGCCTTAGAATGTTTTAGATATGCAAGCTGCTAATCTGATTGTAGGGACTAAATGTTAGACAGGATATAAAGTACATAATCTGAGTGAGCCGCATAGTATAATATTTGCATTTTGCAACTGAAGAGAGAAAGCTTATTGGACGTAGTATTTTTTAGGTCTCATTAGTTTGTTTTGGGTTTGTTTTTTTAATGTATGTAAACTTGAAAGTTTTGGTAAAGCGAAATGTACATGTAGAACAGTAGAGTGGAAACGGATCGTGCTGGAAATTAAAATTAGAAGAAAAGAGCTTGATTTATTTTCTGTGTTTTGGTTTGACATTGTCACTAGAAACTAGTCAGCGACGGATACCTAAAGCCGTTTCACTGATTTCTTGTCATTAGAGTAAGCCTTAGGTATCATTGTACATAAAGGTTTTTGTAACAGAAGGAGAGAGGGCCGTTGTGATTGGATCCTGCTTACAGGCTTCCCACAGGCACCTGTGGGAAAAGGATGCTGGACTAAATGGGCCACTGGCCTGATCCACCAGGCTCTTGTTATGTTCTCTTAACTATGACTTACAAAGTATTCTGTGTTTATCGATAGGATTGCCAGCTTACCACAAAAGCTTTGACTAGCCTGCTCCCATTTCTTTATTAGTGGCATGATTTGCTGAAATCAGCAAATGACCCCTTTCTCAGCACTGAGATGAACATTATCACTGGCTAATGCTTGTAGATCAAGCCGCTGATTAAAATGCTGGCAACCTAATTGTTGAACCATAAATGAAAGCCACAGAGCTAGAAGTAAATATTGGCATCTGGATATGAAAGTCTGCATTTCAAAAGTACCGTTTTCATGGTTTAGGCTTAGTTGCAAGAGTTCATGCCTACCAAAATATTGATTCATTATGTGTATCCTTGTATAGGCGAATGGCTGGGGGAACATATTATGGTGACATTTGCTGTTAAATAGTTTTATCTTTATTTTTGTGATATTCTTTACCAAGATACTAATCATTGTAAATTAGGGGGGGGTGTTAAACTAGCAAGTGTCAAAATGGGAGTTTTTGGGTCATTCTCAAACAAATATTAAGTGTACTTTGAACTTGATGCCATGAATAATTTCCTGTAACTCTGCAATGCAGCAGGGACTCATCATATTCTGAGAGACATCTTTTTGTAAGGGATGCTGTTTTAAAATTTGAAATACCTGTGAATTTATAAAAGCCTTGGTGTACAATGTTATGGTGTTTTTAAAAAAAAACAGATTAACATCACCTGGTTCCTGTGATTTATTATTATTATTTTTCACTAGTAGATGCTCCCTATCAACTTTAGTGCAATCTGTCTAAACTAAAAGCAATGTAATATAAATGTGGTCTTCAACATGGTATCTCTTAAAATAAATCAGAGAAATTTCCTGACAGCTGGGGGGGGGGGACCAAAATCTAGATGCAAGTATGGTGAACTTGCCGGACTCCAACTCCCATCAGCCTGATGGTCAGGGATGATGGGAGCCATAGTCCAGCAAAATAGAATTGTAGAGTTGGAAGTGACCCCAGAGGATCATCTAGTCCTTCCCCTGCAATGCAGGAATCTCAACTGAAGCATCCATGACAGATGGCCATCCTACCTCCACTTGAAAACATCTGGAGAAGCACAGGTTCCCTGGCCCTCACCTAGATAATTTTAGAATATGATCTGAACAAGGGTGAGCACCAGTTTAAAAATTGTGAGCCTGGTGCTCATCTTGTGTAAACAAATGAAGTGAGTGACCCTATGAGCCTCAGCAGTGCATGGGATACAATGGGGAGGTCACAGAGCCGGCATGTGTCTCCTTGTGAGAGTTATTCACAGCCTCCTGAGAAAAATCTTAAAGATGGAAAGGTTAAACTTGAGATTCTCGGTGCAACGTGTGGAGAAATAATGCTTTTCAATTGCAAGCAGGCAGAGCCTGACAGTTGTTTTCATGTGCCAAGCTTATTTCATGTGCAACAGCTCACGTCTCTGTGCTGCTGCAGCTAATGAAAACCATTAGATAGGAGTCAGTGGAACTGTAGCAATTGACACGAATAACTAGACTATCCTAGCCAAGGCACTCTATGTAAAACTCCCATGTACGATTTCATCCCACACAGTTAAATGTTTAACTAACTGAAAGCTGCGTGACTTGCAGCAGGAGGGAGCCTTTTTCAGCCTGAGGCCTGCATCCCTCATAAGCAACTTTCTGGAGGCCGCATGCCAGTGGAAGGAGAGACCAGAGACAAAAATGGGTACAGCAGTGGATATGACTCTTTCCTTTGTACAGTTGACTACGTTCCACCCCTGTAAAGGCCAGTGGTTTGAATACACACACACACACACACACACACACCTTCACCGTCCATTCAGGAAAGCAATATGTATTATCACATTTTAAGGACACATTCCAGGCTGACAAAAGCATTCAAGGAAGGCCTGTGAGGGACATGACCTGAAGAGAGGAGAGCCAGTTAGAAAGGCTTCCCTTGTGCTTGACATGCCCCACTCCTGACCTAACAACATAATATGAGCTCACTGTTCATACTTAGTACTTCAGCCACATCTGGTTTTAAAATCTATTTCCCTAGACACTCTCAAGCCTACCTGGACTACAGTTTTCTTTTCAAAAATGTGTGAATTCCACGTGCTTACTCACTGCTGGTTAAAATGGTTTGTGCTTCTCATTGAGCTTGTCCTGATCTTCTTTGGATCATTGCACATACACTGAAAAACATCATCATGATATATCTCATACTCCTTTTATATGTTCTGGTTTTCCAATATCCAGTTACAAACAGTAGCAGTGGGGTATACATAATACACTATGGACTCCTCCAGACCACCTGTTTGTTCAGCATTCATCCCAATTTGAGTGTGCAAAGCTTTCATACGTGTTTATACTACACCCAGTGTTTACTGAGCTTTCCTTCTGATTTGTTTATGGGATGAATGCAGTGCTTTTTTCTGGGGGTACTCAAAGGTACACAGTACCGACACTTTTTTCCCTAGAAGAAAAGCACTGGTTATATTGCAATGAACATTCATACTGATTTGGACGGCCAATAATGGTGGTGAGCAGGCACACACGCATGCACACACACACACACACACACACCATACATTTAAATCTATCTGACACCACTTGGATAGATGGATAGCCATGGATTCCTCTCAAACATTTCTGGGAGCTGTTTTTTAAGGGTGCTGAGAGTTGTTAGGAGACGCCTATTCCTCTCAGAGATCCAATTCACAGGGAACTCAGAGAACTGTAGTTCTGTGGGGAAACTGGGGACTCCCAACAACTCTCAGCACCCTTAAGAACCTACAGAATTCTTTGGGGGAAGCCCTGACTATTTAAAGTGGTATCACAGAGATTTAAAGTTATGGTGTGGATGTGCCCAAGATGTTAAGAGAGATTGTGGCCTACTGTAGGTGCCCTAAGCTGGCCTGTTTTCCTCAGAGGCAGTGGAAAAACACTTCTGTTGTCAGTTTTGAAGTAAGATTCAAACTGTCAATCTGATCAGTTTTGTTTTTTCCCATATGGAAAGTGGGGGGGGGGGCAGAGAGGCATCATCTTTTCATTTGGCTCAGGCAGCAAAGGCTGCCTTTGATAGGCCCTACTTATTTTACTCGTCTCTGCAGACATCCCTATCCCCTGCCAATTTGTAGTTTGCAGCTTCCAAATCATTCCTCTGGCTGTACTTTTTACTCCATGCATACAGTATTGCTAGGCTTGCAGCCTCCAGAGCGGCCTGCGGGCTGCGACTGACAAGAGCCTAGCCCACGGGTAGGCAAACTAAGGCCCAGGGGCCGGATCTGGCCCAATTGCCTTCTAAATCCAGCCCGCGGACAGTCCGGGAATCAGCGTGTTTTTACATGAGTAGAATGCGTGCTTTTATTTAAAATGCATCTCTGGGTTATTTGTGAGGCATAGGAATTCATTCATATATATTCCACAATATATAAAATATAGTCCACAAGGTCTGAGGGACAGTGGAACGGCCCCCTGCTGAAAAAGTTTGCTGACCCCTGCTCTAGCCTAAAACATGGGGAGAGCAGCAGGTTGGGAGAAGGCTAGCCTATGTTGCCTAGGACCCTCTTAAGGGAAGACCCCGCTGGCTTGCTCTGCAGTCGCTGCAGGCCCTCTGAAACTCTTCCCCCCCCCCCCCGACGCTGCAACAGGGAGTGTGTTTTTCCTAGACCTGGAGATGTATCCTGACGGCAGCACCCAGATTTGTTCCCCATATTGGGGTATGGACACAATCGGGTGCATGAAGCGCAAGCGAGGGGGCTGCAATGTGGAAATCCCTTAAGTGGGTGGGGGCGAGGAACATCTGAAGCGGATAGGAGGGAGGAGAGTGTGTTTCCTCCTCTCCCTTAAGCAGTTGCATTATTCCATATATATTTTTCCTTCATGCTCCCTTTCTCCCACGCCCGCCCGCCATCCCCTCTCTTGCAATTAGTTCTTTCTGACGAAAGGTAAATGCACCGCACAAATGTGACGCGGCCTGACCCTGCCTCAATCTGAGGCTCTTTTTATGCACCTTTACAGACACCCCTTTCCAAACCAGACTGCTGTTTTTGCTTGCAGAATCAGTCTTTGCTCACAAGTGCAACGACCCGCGACCCTCCCGTAAATCCCTCATTCAGACGCGCCGAACTCGTCCACCCATTCCCAAGCAGCGCGCTTTTGCAACCCGACTCCCGAGTGTGGGCAAGGAAGGAAGGGCATGAGTGCTTCGAGGCCTGCCACTGAGCATGCTCGGGTGCCACTGAGCATGCTCGGTAGCGTTTCGATGGTTAAGAAAAAAACCCAACAACTTGACGGGTAGCGGAGAAAGGGAGCTCGGCTAGGCCGGTGCGGTTCTGACCGAGCGCCGGGCGCCGCAGGTTTTTTGCACGCCATGGGCAAAAGGGATAACCGGGTGGTGAGTAAGTCGCGCCGCGCTGGAGGGGAGGCCTCTGGGGGGCGGCGAGGCTCTGGAAGGAGGCCCCACGGCGGCTCCTCCTGGACTGGGTGGGGATGCTGGACCCGGGAGTGAAAGACTTGGGGTGCAGGGCGGAGGGGAGGGAGGCTGTTATGGTTTGGCGATCACCTGAGAAGTTTATTTGGGGAGGGGGGACCTGATGTTGGGATGGACTGTGCCAGACATGCACACGGCAGGTCTTTCTTTCTCCACCCCCCGGTTGGGGAATCCGGGATGGGGAGGCGGTCATATATATACACACACACACATACCCTAATGGGGAACGTGGGACCTTCCTGCGCACCATTGGACTTGGAGTGTCTCTGAAGTACGTAGGTTAAAAAAACATGATTTCCTCCTGCAAGTAGCAGGTGGCAGCCAGGAGATCTGTTGGGCGGGCAGATCTAATTGCAATGTGGCAGGAACTTAACCGTACGGGGCATTTTGCGACTTTGCTTTAAGGATTGCGACCCTGTTTCTTAGTCCCCCTGGTGTTTTCACTTCCACTTTTGTGATCCTGTTTGAATACGTAATTCCGGTGCGCTTTTTCACCATATGGGTATAGGGTTTTGATGTTTTGAGGCTGGCCAAGTAAACCTAAAGGCAAAGCAGGAGTGACTAAATGATATCTGCAGCTGTCCTAAGCAAAATAATAATAATAATAATTGTATTCAAGTTGAACCAAGGCCATTCATTGCTATTAGCACAGATTGGAAATGTGAACGGTCACACTTTGTGCATTAGCATGGAAATGTTCTGAAGTGCCTGGGGAGGACGGAGGTTTGAGTGATCTCTGCTAAATAGAATTCCTTTGTTGGGTAAAGGCAGATAGCTGTAAGCAAGCTCAGGTTTCTTTCTGAGATTTGATGCTGAAAGGCCCCCTCCAGGTTTTTGGTTTTTTTGCAGGTGTACAGTATTCTGAAACGTGTCATTGGCACAATAAGGTGTATTTGTGGGGGATTTATACAAGACCGTCAGCACATCATTCCACTTCATTAGCTGTTTGGAAATGCTTCCCCACTGTTACTGCTTTATTACCATCTGGAGAGGCACTCTTGCACTATAGTGCAACAAAAGCAGGCAACAAACACACTGGAACACTTGTGGTATAAAAAAATTACAGGATTTCAACAGGAAGCAAGGGAAGTGCGCTATTTGGAAATGAAGCATTATGTCTACCCCAAAGCTATTGCATATGCAAAGAATGTTGAAAGTAGGGTATCATCATGAGCACAAATAATAATAAATGCACAGTAAAGAGAATGTCTGGACTTACTTGTACAAACCTCTAGAAGTTGTTCGATACAAGTAACTAAGGCTCCCTCCAGACATCCTCTTTACTGTGCATTTTTTAATTATTTTTGCTCATGATATTATTATTATTATTATTATTATTATTATTATTATTATTATTATTATTTATCTCTTAAGGTGTTGTGTTAAAGCTATATATGAGATTTGGGGCATAGTAAGAATGGGCAATCTCAATTGATTTATAATTTTGTACTAGTTAGGCACTGTCCAAATGCAAAAACTCTGGCAGCCTTTCTCAACCTGTGCGTCCCCAGATGTTTTGAGACTACAAGTCCCATCAGCCCTAGCTAGCAAGGCTAAAGCTGAGGGATGATGGGAGTTGTAGTCCAACAACATCTGGGGACTCACAGGTTGAGAACCACTGGAAGGGCTTGTCCATGTAGTAGTCTGCCTTATGGTCATTGGGGCTGTCAAACCTAAACCAGAAAATGGTGAAGAGGAAATACCTGCTGCTAACTCAAAATTATATTGCTGAAATAAAGAAAGTTTCAGGGTTATTTTTGTTCTGGTACTCAAAATCAATTCTTGGGCTGGCTCAGAATTCTTTAATTCTTAGTGTAAGGTCTTTTGTACCATGATCCAGTTGGTGGCACTAGCAAAAAATGAAGTAGAAATCCTAGGAAACTGTGTTATTCCAATTCAGACCTTTGGTCCATGTAGCTCAGTTTTGTCTACACTGATCGGCAGTGACTCTCCAGGTTTCAGGCAGGAGTCTTTCTCTGCCCAGCCTGGAGATGCCAGGGATTAAACTTGGGACCTTTTGCATGCAAAGCAGATGTTCTGTTGTTGAGGCATGATCCAGTTGATCCTGCAAGCTTGGAACCTGCCCATTCTTGTAGTAAACCAAACTCAGAATTAGCTTTGTGTCAGAACACTTCCTCATCCCTTCTCCTTCTCTTTTGCACCATAATTAAATACTTACAGGGTTCCTTCAATCACAGTTTTCCGGTTTGGATGTAATGTGAAACTGTGGTTTTAAAAGCCCTTCAAGTATTGACTTATGGGGCAAGAGTGAAAGGAGAAGGACAGAGGAGAGGGGAATGGAGCATTGCAGGGGGCGGAGAATAAAACTAGCTTATGTCTGAACCAAGCCACTCTGTCCTTCAGTAGCCTAAAGCAAGTTAGAACCTTTCCATGATGAGAATAATAAAGACCTATATTACAGCTTGTTGTGTGGATAAATAAGGGACTTCTGTGGGCCAAATGTTCAGTGCTACTGAGTTGTATGGTGCTCTCAAAATTTGCCCAGGCTATAAATATTATCACTAATTTCTACAGCCTTGGTTGTGTGCCAGTGTTTCTTGAACAGAATGATTTCCAGAGGCTGAGTGTACACAGCTTCTGCCAGAAAATGAGACTAGAGAGAGAAAAGGCAAAATGAATGACTATTTAGTGCTTGTTATGTGTCCCATTTAAAAATCAACACTCTTTGATAGTCAGAGAGCAACTGGACTTGGAAAATAAAGCAATGGTTCCCCCCTCAGAATTTTGTCACAGCCACGGCATATATTTAAAGTAAATTTAAAGCACATGTCTGCCCCCACCCCCCAAGAATCGCGGGCACTGTAGTTTGTTTAGGAAATTATAGCTCTGTGAGGGTAACCTGCAGTTCCCATGATTCTTTGGGGGGAAGTCATGTGCTTTAAATATGCTTCAAATGTATGGTGTGGTTGTCACCTTTAAATATTTATTTATTTTATTTCCATAAAACTTAAACACCACTTGGTTGTACAACAACAACAACAACAACAACCCTGTAAGTGGTTTACAAAAGATAAAACAGAAAATCAACCCATAAGGAAGTCTGTGCACTTGTCTTCTAAGAATCTGCTAGGTACCTGAAGAAGACTGTTGTTATTGTTGTTTAATTTAAAAATGCTTTCATTTCTCTCTATAAATAGGAGGTTGGGGTGGGGTGCTATTTTAATGTCAGCAAAGTGGAATGACTTTGAATTTATCGCCTTGTAATCTTTTAGGCTTATATGAATCCCATAGCAATGGCTAGATCACGAGGTCCTGCTCCATCTTCAGGACCTACCATACAAGACTACTTGAACAGACCAAGACCAACATGGTATGTATGGCCATAGTGACTTCCCTCCTTTTCCAGAGCCCTTGTGTTATGAAGGAGAATGGGACTTCAGTTCCGAAGGCCATCACCTGGTTTGCATGTAACTCTTAACCATAGCCAAGTGTTACGTTGGTTTTAACTATGGTTTATCCAAACAATTCAAGTATCTTAACTACGAAAATCACTTTTTCAGACAGACTAAAGTTTAGAGTAATCACAGTTTGTTTTGGTTCAGACATAACAACAGACTACAGTTAGTTGAAGGTAGAAGCAAATGCTCCCAAGCTCCTTATTGTGGTCGTACCAAAAGAGTAGCAGGGACAAAGTATAGTTTATTATCACATGCCAGTGCAGCCAATAATAGGCCAAGTGAATCCCACGGAATAATTACTTGCATCTAAGTCATACGTCCCCAAACTCTGCCCTCCAGAGGTCTTGGAACAACAACTCCCATCATCCCTGGCTAACAGAACCAGTGGTCAGGGATGATGGGAATTGTAGTCCCAAAACATCTGGAGGGCAGAGTTTGGGGCTGTATGATCTAAGTAGCCTCAGTAGGTTTTGGCTTGAAGGCAGTTGCCCAGACTAGATAGATAGATAGATATAGATAGATAGATAGATAGATAGATAGATAGATAGATAGATAGGATCATAACGTAAGTTAACATAAGGAAATTCATGAAAGGTAACTTTCCCATAGTAACCTCCCTCCTGTCATTCACAGTGCCCCATCCCATATTTTTTCAGGATTTCCTCCCCACCAACACTACCTTCTGGAGAAGATTTTCAGGGGTCATCAACTTCCTTAAGTTAACTTAACTAGGGTCCAAGCCTGTTGTATCAGATATGGTGAATTTACAACTGGCTGCCTTGAAGATTTTCATAAATCGGGGCTTTATATTGTTTTGTTTGTGTTAAAGGGAAGAAGTAAAAGAACAACTAGAAAAGAAGAAGAAGGGTTCCAAAGCCTTAGCAGAATTTGAAGAAAGGATGAATGAGGTTTGTTATTGGTTTAACTTTATGTAGATAGATTACTTAGATTTTTTTTTCTCCTGCTCTACTCTCAGAAGCATAATGAAATTGTCTTGTTATCCCACCCCAGCCATCTGCCTGCCCTTTTACTGTATTACTTTAAAACTGTAGCAGAGTGATAGAAACTGTTGCTTATCTCGTCCCTTGCCAATCCAATATTATTGCTAAATGCTGTTTCCCCCTCCCCAGGAAATGATAACATCTAATTTGTAAGGCCTCCATTTTGCAAGCTTCCACTGTGAAAACTGCAGATTGTTCTGCTCAGCAAGAGCTAAAATGGAAAGCTCTGTCAGACCTTGAAATACCTTTGAAATGTATTCAGATAACTCTGACAAAGCTATTAGGAGCCATTGTGCTACGGGAACATAGTGCCCACGAAGGAGCGATCACTACCAGCAAACATAAAATTCTTGCCAGAAGCCTTAAAAACTGAGGAGAAAGGGAAGAGCAAAGGGAGGTTAACAGACATAGCACTTATAGGTACGCATTCCTAGGAACCGCCGCTGTAGCCCAGTATGTGAGGACAAAGCCTTGTTTTTTTACACTGGAAAAATGACCTTTTGGAGAATGAAGACTTATTAGTGACACCAAGGGATTTAGATGTTCAACATTTCTTAGGATGGATGGAACGCTATGTAACTTTCTCCAAGTTCTTAATAATATAGCTTTAAAAGTTTGTGAGAGCAATTTTTTAAGAAAAATGTTCAGGAGAGAAAAAGGCTGAATATGTTCCAGACTGCTATTTCTGCCCCAACCCCCTTACATAATGCTAGTATTGTTGATATTGTTAAGAGAATATGCTGGTTATTTTTGTTGCTTTATGGTTAGTTAGGTTTTTTTTAAGGTTTTACTATTTTGTTATGCTGCTTTTTTTATCATATTTATGGGTTTTTTTAGAAAAAAAATTCAAGGCCTGACATACCATACCATTTTAAATGACAAAGATTCTTGTGGCATCTCAAAGCCTAAGAGTTCCATTCTGTGCACATCTACTCAGACATAAGTCCTGTTGAGTTCATTAGGACTTCCACTCAGGTATGTGGGTACCCTATACCCGTAAGTCCCAGTGAACTAAATGAGACTTACTCCTGAACAGCGGCGTCTAGGTTTGCACCTTAACAAATGTATTGTGGCCTACGCTTTCATGGACTCGAGACCACTTCATCTAGCAGACCCTGCTCCATGGAAGCTTCAACCACAATAAATGTCCCAGAGGATTCTGTGCAGTTCTTCCAGCAACAGTCTTAACACAGCTTTCACTGGAAATTCTCCATCAATAGCCTTTGCGTATCCATGGCTTTGAGTAGACGCTTATTTGTTGGAGAAGCTGACTGCCTGCTCTGCGTGAAATTACAACTGATTACTTCCAACATTTTTTTTTCAGAACTGGAAAAAAGAACTCGAAAAACACCGGGAGAAATTGTTAAGTGGAAGTGAGAGCACTTCAAGGAAGAAAGAGGTAAAACATCTTTAGCATTCAAGGGCAATGGGGTCTGGATCTTTGGATAGCCTTTGCTGTTTGGCAGTATGGCAGTGCAACTCCTACTAAAGAACACATCACTGAATGTAGAACCCTAACTTCATCGGTGACACACACACATGGACATACTAATTCTAGATTCATTTATTTCCTTTTAGAAGAAGAAAAAGGAGAAGAAGAAATCCAGTAGGGTGAGCAAAGATTTCAGGGTGTTTTCCCCAATGTACAAGTTGATCTACATTTTAACTTAAGGGAGTTAAGTAAACAGGTGCAAGGCATTCTTCTCCAGCCTTGGGTCCCCAGGTGTTTTTAGATCATATACCTATCTCATCACCCCTGACAATTAGCTTCACTGGCTGGGGATTATGGGCATTTGTCCAGCAGTATCTGGAGTCCCAGTGTACAGGAAAGCTGGTTTAAGGAGAAAAAATGTTTTTGAAAGCTGTTTTATTTGTTGTTAATACCTAATATTGGCTTTAAACCCAAATGACGCATCTTTATTTAAAGAATGTATCCTAATATCAGTGTTTAGCAGTCAAGAGAGTAATTGTAGGGGCCATCTTCTTGGGCTGTTCATTTTTGCATTTATCTAACAAATTCTGCATCTCACAAATTTACGTTTTGTTGTCTTTGGTCAAGTTGTCTCCATCTTCCTCTTCCTCATCAAGCTCTGATTCTTCCAGTAGTTCTTCAGATTTTGAAGATGAGGTAAGAATGCGGTTAACTGAAACTGTCCCTTTCTGTGAAATTGTGCCAGCTCCCCCTTTTCATCTCGATTATTTTGATATGTTTGCATTCAAATGTAGGGGGGAGGAAACTCCAGTGTGTGTCGTTTTGATCAGGAGGAAGGCAACAATTTTTTTCAAGTCTTCTACACCCTCATCCTAAGTGCATTGGCTTAGATTGAGTTCTTGTACATGGGCTACTACATATGGGATGCTCCTGCTGGTACAAGTGACTGGGTGGTGGAAGGATTTCTGACCATTTCTCCTGCAGCGCCCTGGAAACCTGCTCCAGACCATCTGGAACTACATTGAAGGAATGGGAGGGGGGCTGCAGTGCAAAGGAGAAAATCAATAATTTTGCCTCTTTCTCTTCCCCTCCCTCAAGTGGAAGCCTATGCTAGATTGCAGGCCCTTGCACTTTTGAATAGAGGAAGGAAAATGTAGTCCAATCTGTTAATGAAAACCTACAAATAACCATGCCCATAGGAAAGGAGTTAGTCAGGATACTTAAGAAGCTTCTGAATTTCGGGTTAGGCTGCTGTTAGGAGGAAGAAGCTCAGTTGTCGCCATGCATAGATTGTGGGCTTCCAGCCATTATTCAGATCTCATCTATTTTATCCATGTATAGGCTCTCATCTTTGGGGAGGGTCTTCTATTGACTCTCCAAGTCCTTCCTTCCTTAGTCTTCTCCAAGCTCATCTCAACTAGATAACATGGTAGAGGCTTTGCAAACTCACCCATCAGAGGTGAGGAGAGGTAGCTGCAGCTCAATAAAGTCAGTAAAAAGCCTGTGGCGCTCCTTCAAAGGGAATGACTATTGCGTTTAGCATGTGGGTGTAAGAGACTTCTTGCTTTTTTCCCCAATTCAAAACTACTTATGTTATTTTTACATGGAAGAGCTGAAACAGGCTGTTAAATAAACAGCCAGCATAAATGAACATTCTGTGTGTGGAAGAGATGAAAATGTTACCTCGAGGCAGTGCATTGATTAAGTTGTTGAGGGCCCTTAAAGTATTGGTGTGCCTAAATGTAATGAGCTCTGAGCATCGTTGCAGGATTAAATGTTTAGCATGCATTGTTCTTCTGAAGATGGCAAGATGGAGTGCTGCAAAAGCTTAAAAGGCTGTGTCCTTGTTAACATTGTGCAGGCCGAAACTGTGAATTAGGCAGCCATCTCATGTATTAAAGCCCCAGTGACTGCTTCTTCTATGCAAAGTGGCATCAGGTGGGGTAATTTGCAGTAGAGAAGGCAATTACTGGAGTGGGTGTTTACCTTTCTCCACCTGCTGTTTGTCTCCTGCAACCTGCTTCCCCCCCTAACCTAGGTTCCAGTCCTGTATAAGATAGAAATGTGGGTATCGCTACCCAGCTGTGTGAAAAGTAGGTTGGAGGAATTTTAGTGGAAAGATGTTGAGGGGTAGGCACCCTCTCCTCTGCTTCCAGCTTCTTCATTGCAGATCACCTCCTCCTTGTGCTCCCTGGCAGAAAAGAACTGGTTGTTGAGCTCTTCAGTACACAAGATGGCCACGCAAAGTGTAGTTCTGGCCTCAGTTTGGCTTGTCACAGAGTAGAATTGTGATGTACAAAGCGAGCCCTTGGCCAAAACAATGCGTTCAGTGTTGTTGTTCAACAAAGAGAAATGCAAAAAGGCATCAAGGGAGTTTTAAAAGCTTAAGCACTCTGAATGGAAACTGAGACCAATCCACTCCATGGTTTCCAGAGACAAGTGATCCAACAAAATATTTAAAAAAAGCAGCCAGAACAACAATAAAATGATTAGCATTAGTAGACAAAACATCAAATCACTGTGTTGGGGAAAGTATCTGGTAAGGGTTCCAGCAGAACCCTTCAAGGTTTTGCAAAGTAAGAAAGACAGGATCCAAACTAGCTGAGCTGCAATAATTAGTACATTAATAGTTCAAGTTAGTCTAAGCTGAATATGTATCTTTTTGTACTGATACTGTAGATACAATATTATATCCACTTATCTGGGAACAAATCCCCATTGAACTCAACGGGACTTTAGACATGTATGGATTTTTAAACAGGTGTTTATGCAGCTATCAGTGCACTTTTATGGGCTGCATCTGCCCTTTTAATTTTTCACTGAAAAATTCTGCTAATGACCTTCTGGGTGTTTAAACTTGAGTCAACGAGGCAAGAACTGTAGTGTTTGGTTGGACAAAGAAAGCCATTGGATTTAATCTTGATGACTAAAAATCAAGTTGCCTGTGTAAGCTTCAGCCATCCTTGTGCAGCAGTACAGTCGATGCCAAAATGATCCAAGCTCAATGCTTAGATAACGATTTGCCATGAACAAAATCAAGCCATTTTCTTAAAATATTTGTGGCTAGGATAAGAAACAAGGGAAAAAGAGAAGAAAGAAGAAGCACCGCTCCTCACGGAAATCATCTGAAAACTCTAGTTCAGATTCTGACTCGGACGGCAAGGTAAAGTGTCCTATTGTATTAGTCATCTTGACATTTTCCTAAGATACCCAGTAGCGGTGTGAGTAGTGGTACAGAGCCGCCCACCCAGCACTTGGTGGCATTGCTACTGTTAACCTGGATGGTGCTGGGGTGGAGTAGCAGTGAAGATGGTGCCATGTGGTGGCACTGGCGAGAGAACCGGATTGGTGGGAGATCCTACTACCCCACCATACACATTGCAACTGAAGATACCTTAAAACTTCATAGAATCTCATGGCACCTTAAAGACCAATAGTTCATGATGGCAAAAATAATAATATTTGTGGACTTGATTCCGCTTCATCAGATGCAGTATCTTAATATCCCTGGTTTTTGTTTTCCATAGAGTGATATTTCCAAGATCAGTCCTTTTGTCTAGATTCACCTACTGGGAAATGTAGTTGCTGACCAACTAAGAACAGCCTTACCCTGTATTGTAAGAATAATACAGCAGCTGTTTCTGCATGACTGGAAGCTTTGTTATGAGCATCCATCTTCCAGAGTACCAATAAATTGTTAACTGTGCAATAGGCATATTTCTCATCATAGGAAATGTTTAGACTTCAGGTAGCATTGATTTTATAATCACTGACAGCACAAGGGCTATCTTTTACACTGTAACTACTATCTTTTATACCATAACTACTTTTCATCTCTTTATTTAGGACAGCTTAAAAAATAAAAGGGCAAAGGAAGACTTGGAAAGAGAAAAGGTAAAATACTTTCATAAATTGTAAAACAACAACTACCTCAAGACTTAGGGTTCATGTAGAAGCTCAGTGTCTCTATTCAGAGCACTTGTCAGCTGGAATTTGATTATCCAGATTTTCATAAGTGCTTCTTTCACTGTTGGAAATAAGACTTTGACAAACAGGGCAAACATTTCTGAACTGTGAATGTCAGTGAGCGTTCTAATAGGCTGGGCTGTTTGCGAAAATCGTGGTGCAATTCTCACTTATCGTCAGTGGATTTCTGCCATTACTTATCAAAATGGCTAGTTATTATGCACTTTTTTTTTATAAAGCAACTTTCAGGTTTCTTATACTGCCTAGCATCTGTCTGTCTCAGGAGACAATAGAGGAATGCGCCTTTGGGGGTGAAGCCAAGCTGTTAGAAGGTTGCAGCTTCTTCTGGGGCTGTAGACCGATATGGAAGAGACATGTTTTGTTGTAGCTGGGGCAGAGAAAGGTGTCCAGTTGTGCTGCTGCAGATGCACCATGACGCTTCTTCTCTCTGCGCTCCTCCACGTGGTTATTCCTCCTCTGGTCACTGCTATGAATACATGAATGCATTTTGTCCTCTCAGGTTTTAACTTTTAATTTTTAGCTTGAAGTCTCGTTGCCCTTGAATAAATGTTCAAATGCAAGCACTGGTGCATAAATTTTAAGCCAGTTGTTCATAATACAGTGGTACCTCTGGTTACAAACTTAATTCATTCCGGAGGTCTGTTCTTAACCTGAAACTGTTCTTAACCTGAGGTACCACTTTAACTAATGGGGACTTCCGCTGCCACCGTGCTGCCGGTGCGCAATTTCTGTTCTCATCCTGAGGTAAAGTTCTTAACCGGAGGTACTGCTTCCGGGTTAGTGGAGTCTGTAACCCGAACTGTTTGTAACCCGAGGTGTCTGTAACACGAGGTACCACTGTATATTCTTCTGATTGTCCAGTACACAAAATGTTACTTTTATCTTTCATAGGATACCAAAAGCCTTGAAAGGAAAAGGAAAAAAGCAGATCGTGGGGATGGCATGTTATCAACAGAGTCCTCATCAGAATCAGAACACACAGAGGAGGTTGGTATGCCTATGAAGCCAAAAGCTAATGTAAAAACAAATGAATTCAGCAAATAAACGTCCTGTTCAACTTGTCCCTTCAGAGATATGGGAGCCATTTTGCCATATGTGCCATTCCAGGTGAATGTGAATGAATAAATCATATGAGCAGGACATCCTTCCCACCTGGATGTTCCTAGTATGGGCCTCTGTGGTTGCTTTTTAATTGCCACACACACACACCATACCTGGAAAAAAGTAAGAATTGTGAAGCTGTGTACAGGATAGCAGAATTTATAGTTGGAAAAAAGAATATTTCTGCATATTCGAGAGAACAGGAAATGTTATTTCTCCACAGCAGTACTAGACAATATTGGTATTTGGCTGTTGTATGTGTATTTCAGCATATTTGAAAATATTACTCTGCTCCTCTCCACGTAGGTACCAGCAAAAAAGAAGAAAACCAGTGAAGAAAAAGAGAAAAATGTAAGCATTTTCCTGCTTATCAAATAACTTCCAACAAAAACTGATTTTAAATTTCAGACCGGCATAAATATGTGTTGGCACAAACTCCTCCTGGAGTTTCTCTGACGTCAGCATTTTGGCATAAATGAGAGCAGAATTTTATTTATTGATTGATTAAATTTACATCCCTCCCCTTTCTCCCAAATGAGCTGAGGGTGGCAATCACCTGACTGGCTGCATTGCTTTATATCCTACTTATCCTGACTTTGTATATGGCACAGAAATAAGGACCTAAACAATGAATTTGCATTGAATCAGACCATTAAAGACAGTGCTGCCAACTGTGCTTGCTTGGCAAAAGGTTTCCAAACAACATCGCCTGGATTTTTAGCTAGATTTTTCTCCAACTTATTTGATATGCCCAGGTTTGACACTGGGGCCTCAAACACGGTTTTGCTTAGTAGATGTTACTCTCTATTTGGTTTAATTTAATTTCAGAATAGCTTTGGTTAATCCTTCCTTTGAAAACACATATGCTTAGTCGGGGCCTATATCTGAGTGAATCGACTGCAGTATCCTGTGATCGTTCATGCTATTTTACATTTTCTTAAAGGATAAAACAAAGAAACGGAAGAAGCACAAGAAACATGGCAAGAAGAAAAAAAAGAAGACGGCCAGCTCAAGCTCTTACTCAGAATAACTTCAGTCAAGACTCTCTTCCCCCCAACCACCTTCCTATCAAAAGTGCAATGAGACTAGAGAGAACTGCAACTGTGAAAATTACGAGAAAACTTTACCAAACTGCATGAGTTCTCTTGTGTATTAACAATATTCTAAACTTTCAGCTTGCCCAGTGCAGTTGGGCTGGAAATAGCCATTGTTGTTGCCTGATGCTTAAATATATGTAGTATTCCCCACTCCCCTCGGCCCCGGTGACTGGCGTTAAATGTTTTGAAATAAGCCCTGCACATGGCTTCATGATGTAACAGCAGTGCAAAATAGGGTTGGTACAAGAAAAGGGTTTGCCCATTCCAGGGTCTTTGTATGTGCACCCTGCACCCATGGGCCCCCCTGCATTTTAATGGAAGGCCCCGATTCACACACGTAAACAACTGTGCATGTAGATCAGCCATTTACTGTAATGACTGGGCCAGCCCTTACGGATGGAAACCCTGCCCGTGCACCTATTCCCATAAAGCAAACAATGAATTTGGGTGTTTTTATTTTTGAACGGGTGGTTAAATTTAAATTTTCATTATATTTTTTTACAAATATGCAAAATTCATTATCAAAGATGAACACGGCATAGCAACTCCTGTGACATTTCATTACTACTGATGCCATTTTTTGAAACAGGAAAGTGTCAGTAACCTGTACAAATGTCAGTTTGTGTGTATGTATCATAATTTTGCTCTCTTTTTTTTTAAGTGGGGGGGGCATGGATGTTTGTGTTCTCTTGGATCAGACAGCTTATTTTGAATCCTTGCAAGCAGCACCAGTGTTTGCTGATGCTGTTGCTGTGCTTCCAAGGGTACTTTAAGTGGCCATTTTTCTTTCTGAATATGGGGTAGATTCCACCAAGACGACCTTTCCCTGTGCAGGCCCCATGAAAAGTAAATAGGACCCGCAGAAGAGCAGTTGTATTGATGATTGGTTATGGAAAAGCTAGATGCGATTGGGGACAGTTGCTTTGTTAGTTTACATGGCTACCCCATTCACGTATAATGGTGTGGAGTGTCTAATTTTTATAACAAAAAGCACATGTGACTGAGGAGAGCTGAAATGTGGCAGCCTTCTCATTTGTGCTTCGTTGTTCCCCCCTAGTCTAGCTCACTTCTGGTATTGGAGCTGAGCCAGGGGAACGGTGCATAGAGCAACAAAACTCGGAGATGACACAGGAGGGTGGGGGTTGGTGGGAAGAGAGGCTACCCCCAACTTTTGCTCTTTAAAAAAGACCCTACCCTCCTCTCCCTGCCTCTTTATGCATGAACAGGCACGTGAACAACAAATGCGATTTGTCTGTTCCCATCTAATCTGGTCCTTGGTTTATTTGGAACCTGTAGCACATGCTGCTGGGATAAGCAAGAAAACGCCAGCCTAATGTGGCATAGCTGATGCCCAAAAAGTGAGGATTTTACCCCTGTTGAATCAAAATAATACTGAGTACTTAACATTATTTGAGGTGGCATTGAGTTAATTGATTTCTTCCCCCCCCCAGCAAACACTGTTGCATTTATTATTATTATTTGTGTTGTCATTAAGGTATTTAGAATTAATGTTCTGCATGATTTTGTCCCATTTTAAAATTAACCAATAGAGAAATACAGTTGTAATCAATGGGATTTTTTAAAAAAATTAATTATGTTTCACATGCAGCATTACTTACAGATTTTTATTGCATCCATGCCTATGTTTTAAATGCACACTTGCTGAAGATATTTAGCATGTAAAAAGCTGAGGGGATGATATCAAACAGCTTCATATTGAAGCTGATTTTACTCTACACAAGTTCCGTGGCAGACCTGTTATGCAACTATGTCTTGGTATTCAAAATTACTGCCAGACACTTAGTAAAGATAATGTTTGAAAAAATTATTCATTTCTGCATTGTCTCTGTGTGTGTCAGACAGGTGGACTGGAAATAGGGAGAGACAGAGTGTGTCCAAACAACTCTCCCCCCCCCCCCAGAAATAAAGTGTAGCACCATATGCATGCTATGGTAACAGGAATAGCCGCAATGAGCTATATAAATTTGCCTCTCCATAGGGACCAGCCCTGAGATTGAGTAATGCTTGCTTCTTCAGCTGCCTGTTAAGCAGATGAGCAGAAAGATACAGTGGTACCTCGGGTTACAAACGCTTCGAGTTACGCGTTTTCCAGTTACAGACCGCGGGAAACCCGGAAGTACTGGAAAGGGTTACTTCCGGGTTTCACTGCTCGCACATGCCCAGAAGACCAAATCGAGTCACACACATGCGCAGACACGGCCTGCAGGTTATGAACGCTGCGAGTTGCGGACGTGCCTCCGTCACGGATTACATCCACAACCCGAGCTTCCACTGTATTAATTTGGGTCACTGCAAAGGTAGAAATTAAATTGTTACTATTGTTCTCAGAAAGCCTGTTTTGTTAGCCTTTTCAAATTATTGTGGCAGAACACAGGGGGGGGAAAGCAGTGGGTCTCAAGGTTGGATACCTCCTCCCACCAGCTTCTTGTGGTGCAGAAGTTTTTTTAAACAAATTGCTGTCAAGATGGTGTCCAGTACTATGGTGGGGTGTACTATCTTGTGGGAAATCCTAAGTTCCTTTTGACTCAAAGCCATACATACGTAAAGTGATCTTGGGCTGTCTAAAACTGGTGTAGGCTATACACAGATTACTTTTCAGATAACTATGTGTAGCATGAGGATTACTTGGAAGTTTATCATTGAATTCTTTGAAGATAACAGTAATACTACACAGCTTCCTTGAAAAACAGTGTTTGCTTACCATTTCTAGCCATAGGGCAGAATGAACAGAGATTCTAGACCAGTGGTTCCTAACCTTTTTTTGGCCATGCCCCACCTAAGCATCTCTAAAATCCTGAAACACACACACACACACACACCCCCAGTGTGACATATAATTCTTATTATTCAGAAAGTGAAGTCCTGTTCACATAGAGAACGCCTAAAAGGCCATTCACTGTTAATAACTCATTCTCTAATTGCCCCACTTTAAAATCAACTTGCCGTCCTGTGGGGTGGGAACCACAGTTCTAGACTCTATACTGAAAGGTGCGTTCCCAAAACCTGCAAACTAAAAACGAGCCCAACACATCTGGGCAACATCATGCTGTGTTGCACCTAAGCTCACACCAGCTTTAGATATCGGTGGAAAATGAATTGTTACAGGTGAGAATTTGGACCTGGGGATCCCTGCACATGAAAGCATCATTGAAACATGCAGCATTTTGTCAGCAGCCAAGTAGAAAGAATGGTGGGAGGAGCTGGCTCCAAGGACAAAGAAGTTATTTGCTCTCTTTTTTGTCTTAATTACAGCTTAATCCTAGCCCCATACAAATCAGTGGGGCGGGTAACGAGGGTCTAGGGCGGGGATGTCGGTCTGGCGCTATATATGCCGTCCCATATATTCTCCCTCGTCCAGTTTCTTTTATTCAGTGTCCATGGTCCCCACGGTAACCAAACCAGCTAAGCCTTCCGCCCTGAGTTTCCTTCCCTCGGGCTCTTCCTCCTTGGTTCACTTTGGACCCTAAAAACGCCATAAACAAAGAGCAGAGTGACAGGGAAGGGCGAGCCCCAGGGCGGCAAACGCTGCCAGCCTAAAGAGCCTTAAAAGGGTCTGGCAAAGAGGGTCGGGAGCGCCCGCCGCCTTCCATTGCGCCTCCCGCGTCGGGAGCGGCCTGCCGGGCGGAGCCTCCGTTGCCACGGCCACCGCGTGGCGACTTGTGGCGTCCGCGGTCGCCCGAGGAGACCCGAGATGAACAGGAAGAAGCAGCAGAAGCTCGCCGAGTCGCTGTGCAGAACCGCGAGGCACTGTGAGTGGCAGGCGGACCTTCCCTTCCCCACTCCCGCCAAAAAAAATAATTTAAAAAATGGCTGTCCCCGCAGCATTTGCCCTTACGCTTTTTACACGCGGTCAGTCGTTCAGGCGTCGGAGCGAGGCCACCAGGGAGCCCCGGGTTGACACGCGTGTTCGTGGGTGCGCCCTGTGAGGTAGCTCGCATGACCTAACCTACCCCACAGGGGTGTTGTTGAGCGGATAAAGCAGGGCCCCGCTGAGCCCCACAGAGGAAGGCAGTGTAGAAATGCAATAATGAAAGCATACACGGGGCCCCCAAGGTCCACACATAGTTTTAGCAGCGTAGGATATGGCCCTCAACATTGGCTGGGAACCCAGTTTCAGCAACTCCTAAGATAGGCAGCAACCCCAAAATTTCTTTTTCAGGTTGCAATCCTACCGTGGGTGTTTTCCCCATTGATAACTTATGAGTAGACATGCACAGGATTCCACCATCGAGCTAGAAATCCAGTGTATTCCTTTGGTTGCTCAGAGGAGCTCGTTTTCCAATGCCTGTTGTGTGCTGTTCTTTTTAATTTGTCGCCATATGAACATGGGTCTCCTCCCAGGTGAACGTGCTCTCTTGCTTTTTGAGGTGTGTTCGGTGACAACACAGTGCCCTGCAAGGTTAGATCCTATTTCTCTTTCAGCTCAATTCCCCTGGTGTCTGAAGCCTTTTCTTTTTAAACAAGCTTTCGGTTTTATGGCTTTTTTAATCTTTTGGCTCTGAGATCCCTATTTTTAACCCCTATTTTTAATGCTGTTTTTTCCCTCTTGGATTGTGTTTGGTATATATTTAGTTTTTTAAGAGGTATTGTGGGGGCTTTGTTATGTTTTGTTACCTGCTTTCAATATCTCCTTTGGGAGGGAAAGGGAGGTAGAATTGTTTGTGTGTGTGTATAAAAAAATGTTTGTCTGCCACATTGCAGCTACCCAAGAGATGTAACTAAATTTCAAAACCATGTTAAAGACCAGGTTGTGACTGAACCCATTTCAATAAATGTACTGTTGTTATGAAGATATACAACACAATCCTAGACATGCCTCCTCAGAAAGATCTGCAATGTCAAAGAGGCCTGAGCAAATAAAAAGGTCTTTATCTGATGCCAAAAGGATTCCACTCTGGACAAGACTTCCTAGGGAAAGCATACCAGAACAGGCTATAAATATTGTGGAGATTTTTCCTTTTTTACCACTTGCTTATTGCCATAACTTCTATTTTATTTCATAGTCAATAAATTTGAAGTGGAATGCCTCATAAAGCTTTTCAACAACTTGGGGGTGGAACCCAGCGACCGGCATGCTGCTGTTGGTTTGGATCGTAACTCATTTCGAAATATCCTGCATGTCACATTTGGTATGACAGATGACATGATTATGGACAGAGGTGAGATTACATAAATTCTTGCAAAATTGTGATATATGTAAAACATCTATTAAAATAGCATCTCGCATAGTTTTGAAAACATTTCAATTCCAGTACCCTATAGTTATTCACAACATCGATAGGACACATGATAATAATTGTTCTGATATTACATTAAATGCTTTACTGTTTGTTACTAATAACAGCCCATGAATACGCATGAGTAATAGGTAGGTACTGGGAGTACTGTTTGTGTTTGCCATTTATAATGTGGTTTTTGAGCAACTGAAAAATGGCACCAATACAAGTATTGCTATACAAGTTGCTATGTAGCTCGGGGACCACCATCCTTTTTGGGACAGTGGGGGAACATTTGGGAGTCTGAGAAGCTATTGTGGGCACAACATACACTGCAGTCATTGATGCACACATGCTTCACATTCACTGCAATTGTGCATGCTTGCATGCTCCACTGCCACTCGCATGCACATTCCCCACCCCCACTCCAACAATTAGGGTTACAAAGAATATTCTAACTTATTTCGAGTCTAGTTTGGCGGAGAGGAAAGAGAGGAGTTGATCTTTCTGGACAGTGTCTCTCCCGTAATGGTCTCTATAGCCACAGCGGGCACTGTAACCTTCCAACAGTTTGACTTTACCTCCAAAGGCACACTCCTCCATTGTCTCCG
This sequence comes from Podarcis melisellensis, assembly GCF_964234715.1. Classification (NCBI taxonomy): domain Eukaryota; kingdom Metazoa; phylum Chordata; class Lepidosauria; order Squamata; family Lacertidae; genus Podarcis; species Podarcis melisellensis. Next base: position 34,060,342 of record NC_138544.1, read on the forward strand.
GAGACAGATGGTTGCCAGCAGCATAAGGCATTTATACCCTGCCCTTTAGCCAACAAAACCATAAGAGCTATTTAAAAGAAATTGGTACTAAGCCAAACCTCACAATTCAAAAAGATATGGCACACAAAGAAAAAGAAATGGAAGGATGGAAATGCAAGCTCAAGAACAATTGCTTCAAGTTATAGTTCTTAACTGTTTCTCCAAACATTAACTTGCAATAATTCAGCTTTTTCTAGTTTGCTAAAAATGTCTGTTCAGAGTAGCAATCTTCCCCCAATATCAGTTTATTGGCATAGAATGGTGAAGACATTTGCATTAGACACATTATACTAACTCATTTTGAGCAGTAGTCAGTGTTTGTCTAAGTCCTTGCTCTGTGCAGCATTGTGTAGCATGACAAGTACATTTCTGTTGCTCTAATGAGGCAATTTAGATGAGTAGCAGTTAAAGTGTAAAGTACACTACATCTGTTAAAATGTCATCAGAAGCTATGGTTACTAAATTACATAACTGTGTTTTTAAAACTCCCACTTGGTGACACAGAATTGTTCCAGCATTACGACTTGGATCCAAATGCTACTTTAGGTTTACAAAGAGGTCACGGGCCCTGTAGGATTTGTTTTTCTTTTGAACGAAAGACGCCCTCCCCTCCTCTGTATGCCACATCAGAAGCTGCTTTTGAAAAACCTCTCTGTTTCAAATACAAGTAGCTATATGAAAGGGGAAGCTATTTTTTTGAGAGCTACAAATCTAAAGCTCCTCTGGGTCCAAAGAACTTGTGGATGAAGAATTGAAGAATTGTTTTGAAATTTCTAAAGGAATTCTTGTGTATTTGAACCATATAGTTTGTAAGACACAAACACATTGGGTGAGCGATTACTTTGCTGCAAATAATTTACAGTATTTTGAAATATACCATAACTTTTCTTCTTCTTTCAGTGTTCCGTGCTTTTGATAAAGACAATGACAGCTGTGTCAGTGTAACAGAATGGGTAGAAGGTTTATCAATATTTCTTCGGGGGACACTGGAGGAAAAAATAAAATGTAAGGTTTCCGTACCATTAGCAGGTTTTTACGCTAGTCTTAAAATCTAAGACAATTTAAATGACAAGTGTATTGCTAAAGTATGCGAGCGATTTACTTTTAAAAATAGGAATGTTTCATCACTCATTTTACTACATTTTTATCCTCCCTTTCTTTCAAAGTGCTCAGGTGGCATATGTGGTTCACAGTCTTGTGCTTTTACTGAAAACCCTGTAAGTAGATGAAGCCAAATTAAACTTAGGACAGGCCCTAAGTTTAATTTAGTTTATATGATGATCCATTTTCCAGCTGTGAACCAACATTGCTTCACAATGTTGTTATTTGCATCATAACAAATTCTCAAGAGAACACAGTACAACAAAACAATAAGAATCAATCCTTTAAATAAATGGGGGGAAATAGTGAGACATTTTGTTTTTGAATAGAGATTTGAACCCATATCGTCTCTGTTTAATTCCTACACTACAAAATTCCCTGACTGTGAACCCAGATCTTATGAACCATCCTAGTTTGTAGTTTAGATCCTTTAGATAAGAATGAGAAGGCCTCTCTTATAGCCACTCCTTCTGCAACTGTTTTTACAAAGTACTTGCTGTCATGTATTCTATCACAAACTATACTGCCTGCACTACTAGTATATATCATTTTGGGAATGGCCAGTCTACCGTAATACTGAGTTTGTTTTCAAAGAATTTGCTTTCCAAAATCTGGTATTGCGTCTGAATATATAAGGCACATAGATAAAATGTTTCCTGTTATCAGTCTTAGGATTCACTTCATATTCACACACACACATACATTTCACAAAAGGTAGGTGGTCCTTCAGGAAATGAAAAAGAAAAGTAAATGTATGAATAAACAGGAAGTAAGTGTCTAGCTTGGGAGTGTATAGAGTTAGGTTGATTTAAAGCCAGTATAGGGTTAGGGTTATGATATTTGGCTATAAATATGCAGCATCTTATTTGGGGGAGGGGGGGAATTCCACAAAATGTTTAAAAATTGGCTTCAACAGAGCAGTTCTTGGTTTACTTACTTTATATATAATTTAGTATCAGCTAAGCTCTCTCATTATGTAAAAGTGCTTTATTTGATATGTATGCCTGCTTTACATTAAATCATTTGTCCTTTCCAAAGATTGTTTTGAGGTCTATGACATGAACAGTGATGGATATATTTCACGGGAGGAAATGTTTCATATGCTGAAGAACAGCCTGCTAAAGCAGCCATCGGAAGAAGATCCTGATGAAGGAATTAAAGATTTAGTAGAAATAACTTTGAAGAAAATGGCAAGTATTGTAATGTAAATATATAGTTTCTCATGCTTTTGTAGCTTTTGTGCTTGTATCTATAATGTGCTCATATGAACTATTGGTTTATGGTAAGAGAAGCTCTGCACCCACATTTTTACAGACGAAAAAGAAGCACAAATTGATTCAATCTCTCCAAGAATACCTAAAAAGATAATTCAGCAGACTATCTCCTGAGTATACTAACTGGCAATACCAGGTTAAAGTGCTTGCAAGAATAGGAGCAAAGTACTTCTAAAGGCATCAGCAAGGCAGAGAAACATATACAATAGTAGCCAAAAGCATTTCATTATACTATTCTAGCAAGCTGACAGTGCATTTGTATCTCTACTCAATGCAACTGAATTAACTAAAAATACCTGCATTTGCAGGACTATGACCATGATGGCAAACTCTCTTATGCGGATTTCGAAAATGCTGTGAGAGATGAAAACCTCCTTTTAGAAGCATTTGGACCATGCTTACCTGATATAAAGGTATTTATGAAATCTATAAATGCCAGAGTTGATACAATCAGAGGCAGGTGAAGTTTGTGGGCTGCCTAGTCATGTTGTTACGGATACTTTTCAGCTTGTGCAATATGCTGACACAATCTGCTTGGAGAAACTGTTTATTAGGCATTTGCTTGATTGTTGCCTTTCCTGGTTATTGAGATCTGCCAGACATGCACTGGGTTTGTAGAGGTAGTGAATACCTCCTTGAGATGATTTGGTTCCTGTTGCCCTTGAAGACGCACTAGTAGGATCCCCTTTTAAATAGCCAATTTTCTTGGGAGAACTACCACCTTGTTTTAAATATTCTATTCTTGGGCAAGGTGGTGGTGCATATGACAGCTGGACAACTCCAGGCAGTATTGGATAACGCTGGTTATTTGGATCCATTCCAAACAGTTTTTCTTCCTGGTTTTGGGAAGGACAGCCTTCGTTCTTCTGAATATAGGGAGGGGGGACACAGCTTTATCAGTTCTCTGCAACCTCAGAGGCTTGCAATATCATAAACCATAGTGTCATTCTGGGTGGTTTGGCTGACCAGGTTTGACATAGGTGGAATGTAACTGTGGTGACAATGATTCTCAGAGGCGTTGAGGGTGGGACGCTAACCACCATGGATGGAAATCTACAACTAGTTCTTGATAGGGTTGCATTCCCCCCCCCCCCAAAGAACCAAGTTTGCAGTTTGGGACTACTGCTGGCCTCTGGGAAAAGTGATTCAAAAGAAACACAAATACCTCCAATTTCCCGCCCCAAATACCACACTGTACTTAATAAAAACTTAATAAATGCTGTCCCAAAGGAAGTTGCTCACATTTCTACAAACTGTTAAAACAGTTTGCAAACACTGTTAACACCTTTCTGTTTAGATGCCTTGGGGGTCATACTTGGCCATGGCATAGGGCTACATTTCAAAATACAGTATTTATTGCTCATGTTGCAAACGGGGCTCCGGAACAGATCCCATTCGCAACCAGAGGTACCACTGTAACACGAAAAAACTGTTTTGCTTGTTTTAAATTGATGGGAGCCTCGAGAACAAGTTGTGATATGACATGGGAATTTGCTGTTCACACTGGAAGGAGTAGAAATCCCACTGGGCATAGGCTGTAATAAAGATTCCTTGATATAAGAGGAAAGTATTAAAAAATTACTGTTAAAGTATAGTGTTAATGTTTTAAGCTTCAGAGGTATTTTATATTGTATAAGACTAATCATATATTAAATACTTATTTTAAAAAGCATTCTCATTTTACTTTACAGTGCAGAATGGCCTTTGAATCACAAGCATTCCAAGATAGTCCTGATCTCTAGCTCTACAAATGACTTATACTATGTAAACGTCCTTGAAAAGGATACCATTAATCTTTTTATAAAGGCAAGTCAGAAATATTCTTCTCTATACCTTTTCCTCTATTTTCAGAATGCCTTCATTTCAATATACTTACTAGAAAAACCAGTAAGACATTAATGGAAAATATTTTGATGTGTCTACACTCTTGTGAAGCAGTACAATTACAAGGACTACAAAAACAATGGAACAACGTACATTTTAGTTGAATTTCAGCATAATTGCTAAGTTTATTAAATAAAATGTACAAAAATACTTTAATACTGCCAGATCAAGCCATACTTTCTAGTAAGAACTATATTCGTCGTCTTTGCTTTAATGTTGGCTTTGCTTGACTATTCACTGATATTCCACCAGGTAGATCTGGAGTTTGAACTGGAGTCTGAAAAGGAAGCACAACCTAATATGGAAAGAGGAAAGCAAACTTAGTGCATTTTAACTATTCATTAAGCAGTTACTCTAGCTAGAACTTTCAGATAGTTAACTGAACTAGCTGTACAGCAGGCAGTCAAATAAGCAACTTTTCTAATGACTTGCAATTATTTCTCGATTTACGTTTCACCCTACAAATTGTGTCACTAATTATTTTTAGAACCAAAATAAAGAAGGTCCCCTAGGATACGAAGAAACATTGTTTTTGCTAATATTTTTTAGACCAATCTACAGCCATAAACAGGAAATGCCAGCAACCTAGTAACGCAAATAGTCAACTTTACAAACCTTCCCTTAAGCTGCACAGTATTAACATTTAAATGAAAGTTCTCTAATGCAAGAAGAATATGAGGCACCTTTGTCCTTCATTCCTCTCCCAAGTAGCTATGCTTAAGAAATCAACATAAGACATAGAAGAGCAGCTTATCACCTTAAATAAACAACTGCTATCCAATTTCAGAACTACAGACCACATATTTTGAAAATATAGCATACCTCCTTTAGTTTATTACGAATCAAGTTTGCTGAGGTGTTCAGTGACTCATCCTCCAGGTCTATTTTAGGTGTTTCTGGTAACCTTGGACCAATAATTATTTCTTCACTATTAATGTCTTTTCCAAAAAGAGCAAGTTTGTTGTCTTCATCTCGTCTCCTCTTTCGTTCCTGCAGCTGAGTTGTTCGAGGCATAAATCTGCCAAGTCCATTAGTACAAGGAACCTTTCTTTGCGAGCTGCAGTGGGTCAATGTATTGTGAACTCCTTGCTGCAAGCCCTGAGCCATTAGCATCCTCTGGCCTGAACACTCAGCCGCTTCAGCACAGTCACTAACATTCCAAGGTGCTGCTAACATACTCTGACATTGCTGTCCTAAAGGAGATGCTACGCTTCTCAGTGGCAATTCATAGTAGGATGATTGCTGAGGATCACAAAGATGTACAGATTGATTCCAGTTACTAGTGGCTGCCTGAGATGTACAAGATCCAGAAGCATCTAGCTGCACAGCCTTCTGAAAACTTGTACTGGAATTCTTTACCTGCAGTTGATCTTAAACATAAAACACAAGCCGTTAACATTTTGACTACCTAATATTTTTACACAAAAATACTTTTGTGTACAACTGTGCTACAATGGAATAATTTGACTTTAATACTGACATTTGTATTAGAATCATAAGAGTTGGAAGGGTTCCCAAGGGTCATTTAGTTAAACCCTCTGCAATGCAGAAATCCTGCTCACAACGACCCTGGATGGGCTCAAACCACCAACCTTCTGGTTAACAACCAGATGCACTGACCCGTTGTGCCACTGGAGGCACAATTCAATGTTCATATTTTAGAGAGGACAAGTACTAGTTTTAACTACTATGCTAATTCTCAAAAAAAAATCATTGGCAAAATGGTAATGTTCCTTCTGAAGTAGAGGTGTTGCTACATACACCACAAGGAGAAAAACTGTTTAAACTCTCCACCTGTTGTGGACTTAATCCTGCTTGTTTGGGAAGAGGCATGTGGCACCAGTTTACAGTTCAAAAAAGTTCATGTTAAATGCAAAGGTGTGTTAAATATCACATTAGTTTGGCCCTGAGTTTACCCTGGAACAAATCGCAATGAAAGAGCCAGGTTTGTTTTATAAAGTTGGTGCTTGCCACCCTACACTCTTTAGGAGGAAGAGCAGGATATAAATTAAATTGTAATAATGGCTAAGTACAAGAGAGTCAAAACATTTTTCTACTAGACTAAGTAGCCAGTGGATAGGGTTTCCTTCATATTTTATATATGACAATTGAGCAATAGTTCTGTCAGACTGATGGGCTAGTATGCTTGTAGTCTAACAGCTTTATACATCTGTTAAAGGCATAGGATTGTTTTAATAAACTATTATTCAAATTGCATCCTGCATATATCTCTGGCACTGGTTATGTTGTTTGCCTCTACTCTTTCCTTGTAACACAGCCTACTGTGGTGGATGCGGAGTAATACAGAATGAATTCAATTTAACTAAGCATACAAACCCAAGATATTTAATTTTCAGAGAAGTATACAGACACAAACCTTTGCTACTAGTTGCTTTTGCTATATACTTCCTCCTGTCTTGTAGTTTCTCTCTAGTCTCCTGTATAGTCTCAAATTCTGGAGCATAGCACACATGCAGCAAACTGCCAAAGAAACTCCGTTCATCCAGTTTTCTTTTGGCTATCCTAACAAAGATGAAAGTTAAGTCAGACGTTAAACGCTATCCAGTTACAGAAGCAAACATTTTAAAATCTGTTTGATCCTAAAACAAAGTTCAGTTATGGCATCACAAAAATCCATTTAACTTACACACAAATATTACTTAACAAAAAAATCAACACTGAGTTACTATGGGTCATGGGGAAAAGGAAGATGGGCTATTTTTGAAAAATTACAAATACCTTGCACTCTGTATTTTTTGGAACTTGATCAGGTAAACTTCTGTAAACTCTTCTGCCGGATAGTCATCTAGTGGGTTATATTCTTCAATGGTTCCATACAATGCAAATTGCTCAACTAATTCCTTCATAACACCCAGGGCAGGCACACCTTGTATTAACAAATATCGAGATTCTAAGTTGATGGTATAAACCTGAAAAACCACAGCCACATTAATACTTTTTGTCTCAGTTACAATGTCAAGTACTTGCTTGTTAAAATATGCTTTTTAAGTGTTATACTGTTCTAAACTCAATCATCCATAAACAGCTCTAATGTAAAGCAACTCAATTAGTATGAGCACTATACAGGAGAAGCAGAGCATGTTCATTTAATAATGGTTGCCAACTGTGACCAAGATATTAAGAACAAGCCTCATTTTTTTTACTACAATTTACTACCCTAAACTGATTATATAATATTTGAACAAATGTTAGTTATTGGTCAGTATACAAATGATGTAAATAAATAGGTATTTTAATAAATTAATTACTTGGTAAGTACCCTTAGGATAGCCCTTGTTCACCCAAAAATTGAAAATATTTCACCAACTACAGAATTACAAAGGTCATGGTGGTTATATGTCACCTTATAGATCATATGTGCTGCTTTTGGACTTCCCATAGGCATAATTGGTTGGCAACTGTGGGGAGCAGCCAGGATGCTGAACTATTTAGGATTTGGCTAATCTGCGGGTGGTGCTGTGGTCTAAACCACTGAGCCTAGGGCTTGCCGATTGGAAGGTCAGCGCTTCGAATCCCCGCAATGGGGTGAGCTCCCGTTGCTCGGTCCCAGCTCCTGTCAAGCTAGCAGTTCAAAAGCATGCCAAAGTTCAAGAGATAAATAGGTACCGCTCCGGCAGGAAGGTAAATGGCGTTTCCGTGTGCTGCTCTGGCTTCGCCAGAAGCGGCTTAGTCATGCTGGCCACATGACCCGGAAAAACTCTGCGGACAAACGTCAGCTCTCTCAGCCAGTAAAGCGAGATGAGAGCTGCAACCCCAGAGTCGTTCGCGACTGGACTTAACTGTCAAGTGTCCTTTACCTTTAATCCAGTAGGGCACTTATGTTCTTCTAACTTTTGTGCATGTGTGTGGCATTTTTTTGCAACACCCCTGAAGCAAGTTACAGTGGGGGAATGTCAATGGATATCTGATGCAGAGATTCTTGAAAAGAATGCTGTACCTTTTTCTGATCCAAGATAATACCTACTTTCTTAAGCAAGAATGCATAATCAGGATAATTTAGTTATGTCTTACAGTTGAGAGTTCCTAGGATACTAGGAAAATGTGACACTGAAGTGAGCTTACATCCAACCCTCAGCCTAAAAGTACTGTACAATAAAACATCTCAACAAATATATGCCAATCCTAAAATGCCCCTCAGTTTGGAGGACTACATTTGCTACAGTTTATTCATCATATACAGATATAGAATGATCTATGTAGGGAGAAACAGCATCACCTATACTTTGATGGGAATTTAGATTTGACAGTTGAAGAAAATAATCCTATCAGTACACAATTGCTTATAAAGAAAAACAGCCAAACTGCAAGTAACAAATCGCTCTTCTGGCAAATAAGTATTTTCATAAAGCAAACTATTTGCTATACACTAAGAATTCCAAAGTAGGGGCTACTACAGAAGGTGGCCAACCACCAGCACAATCTATATCTATGGGAGCTGGAATTGCCCCCTAGTTCCCTTGAAAAGGAGATTAGACAATTTCACAGAAAACAGCTGTATGGGTGTCTTCTTCATAGCCATGAAAGCTAAATGGAGCCTCCACACTCAGAGGCAGCACTGTATATCAATAAGCACTCTGGTCAGTGACCGAAATAAATCGAGTCATTTGATTGTATATCAATAAACAGCAGTCACTGGAAAAGGAAAAGCTACATGCCTTTCTCACGGCTCTCATGAGCATTCAGCAGGACATTAGGAGAAACATACAAAAATAACAAGACCCTGCTGGATCTGGCCAGCGGCCCATCTGGTCCAGCATCCTGTTCAGTTGACCAACCAGATGCCTGTGAGAAACCCACACGCAGGATTCGATCACAAAGAGCACTCGTCCCCTCCTGTGGCTTCCAGCAACTGGTATTCAGAAGCATTACTGCTTTCAACAAGATGCTGAAGGGAATTCGGTCTCATTCGGCAGGCCATTTCCTCCTGTCAACGTGGTTCGTTGATTTTCTCAGGATCCATCCCTTGCTTTATTTGCGGTGTAGTTATGGGGCTTGCGTTTATTTCAACAAAGTCCAGTCATGTCAACTAGCACCCAATGCGCCCCCCTAAATTGCCTGCAGCCGCTTAGAGATCTCCCACTGTTTCCAACTGATTTTTGTCGGTCGTTTGTGTTAGCATACCGCCTTCCAGAGGGAAGATGCCAGAAGACAAGGGGAAGGGAGATGCGCAAACACGCAGGCAGGCGGGCCCAAGTCCTCCCCGCCCCCGCTTTACCTTCACCGCGCGTGGCCTGCGTCCCTCACGATATTTGGCGCGCGAGGCACAGATCGATTGCTGCGCGTGGTGCTGATAGACGCCGCCGACTTCGCCTCCGCCGCTCTGGTCACCGGCCGCCGCCATCTTCCCGTAACCCGCCTCGCTCTCCCTCCCCTGTCGCACATTCCAAACGCCACTCATCTTCCTCCCGCCCCCTCCACCAAAAACAACCAATCCGGTAGAGCTAAATCAGGTAACGCGCTCTCATTGGTCCTGCGCTCTGGGAAGGCTGAGGTAAGCGGGTGAAAGTTGAACCGAGCCAGGAAACAAAACAAGGGGCCGAACCGCTTCAGCCAATCACAGCGAGCGGGCAAAGAGGGTGGGCCGCTCGAGAAGCAGGAAGGAACAGCAGCAGCGGCGGCAGCAGCAAGTACATGTTCTGCGGCCCTTAGCGCGAGCCGCACGGGGCTCTGCGCGGTCGCAGGGCCGGCACCTGCCATGTGGGGGGTGGGAGGCCCCGGGGCAGCCACGGCGAGCGTCTCCTTGAGTGGCGCCCGGGACTGCTTCCTGCACCTGCCGCCTGGGCTGGCTTCCAGCCTCCGTCTGCAGCAGGTACAGGAACGCGGGGGAGGGCGGCTTTATCCGGGCAGAGAGGTTCATGGGAATTCGCCCTGGCTCGTTTCTCTGAGGGCCTTTTCTATCTCCTCAGCCAACCTTCCCCCCCCCCCAATGTCACGTCGCTATGGTAACGTGGGCAGCCGTCTCGTTCACACGTTTGCTCTCCTCGTCTTCTTCTGGCGACGTTCAGTCGCCCCCTTTCTTTCTCGTCAGCCTTGCCAGCGTCCTGGCGTCCCGTTGCTATGGCAGCAGTGGGGATTGGGGGGCTCGGGGGAATCCTCTTTTGCCCTCCAGCATCTTGGCGCTATGGGGTGTGGTTCTCAGGTGACTGGGTTCAGGATACAACGGGGCCTGTGAGAGACTTTATTCGCAGGGCAGAAGGTAGAAGGATACAAAATTAAAGGTTATTGTTATGTCACGCTCATTATGTCGCCACTGCAGTTTTTAAGAGTGAGAGAACCTGCCATCCTTTCTTTAGCTTCCCACAGTTCGTAAAGGAACAGGTGTCCCATATCTGACACTGTTGCTCTCTTTCACAGACATGCGCACGAGAGTTGAATCCCCTCCCCCCCCTTTACCTTATACTGTATAGGGTACAGCAGCTACTGCATCAAATTAGGAGGTGCTCTTCTGTAAGGGTCCTGGTAACACTAGTGGAACAAAATCTTAACATCAGTGCAAAGAAGAATTATGTGAAATGATTTTCCATTCCATCTTGCAGATATTCTTGAAATGGACTACTGACATTGAAATTAAATAAAAACTCAATTTATTGAATTTCTCTGCTTCATAAAGGAACAAAAATATGCTTTCTGTGTCTAAATAAATGTTCTCAATAAAAACAGTTAAAAAGGTTATTAAAATCAATAGTAGCAAAAAAAAAAGATATAGGTAACTAATGCACTTTCAGTGGTACACCGTTGGTTCATGGCTTTGTTAGGCTTCACTGTTGCCTGTTAGTGGCCTCTGTAGCATCTTTCTTCCCCATATATATTACCCTTGCCAGAGGTCTGAACTGTTCACTTGCAGAGGGTTCCCCCACTCCATCACTCTGTCCATTTTATCTCCCTCTCTTCCTGCCACCCCACCCACCCTTCTTTTCTCCAGTGACCTCCCACTTGCATAAAATTAGGCAAAGTGTCTCATGTTCCCCATCCCTGAATTGAACTGTACATACATCTTTGTAGATGAAGGCACAGTTTCACAATGTTCTCTTGTCATTAACACCTGCCTGTTAACCTGCTGCAACATTGTTAGCTGTTTTGCCATTGCACTATATTGGTGTTGGGAATCCTTGTATAAAACGTACATGCTCATATGAAATAAGGGCTGAAAACCATTTGGGATTTCTACATGATGGAACTCCACCAACCACAGCAATTCTTCCATTTGTTTCAGTAAAGGGATCTGACTGTAGACATCTCTTTGGACACATGGGTCGTTTTCTCAATTGAAGTAGATGAGGGAGCCCATTCATAGAAAAGCTCTGCACATGCATCCAATCAAACACAGGACTGCACTAATTTCATTAGCATCCCCCAAAAATCAATTTTTTATCCTAGAATTGTACAGTTGGAAGGTACCCTGAGGGTCATCTAGTCCAACCCCCTGCAATACAGGAATCTCAACTAAATCATACATGACAGATAGCCATACAGCCTCTTAAAAATCTCCAAGGACGGAGAGTCCGCCAGCTGTCATGGAAGTCTGTTCCACTGTCAAACAAACAGCTCTTGCATTTACTTATTTGCTCGAACATAAAAGATACACTAATCACATTAGTGTTCCAAAATAATGTATGTTTTCTACAAGATTAATATCCTGTAGATAAGAATTCTGTACAGAAATGTGTCATATAAAGTTTCCCTTTGCTGAATAATTCTTGATGCTATTTGCGCTCTCACATATAGATAGCTGGAAAAAGAATTATGGGTACTACGGGCTGCTATGCTATTTGACATCTTTCTGTTTTCTGTGGCATTAACAGGATCAAGCTGTGAAAGCTTCTTGGGGCAATCAGCCTGTTTTCTTGGGCTGGACAGAAACTAGACATTGTGGTCAGCATGCTGGAAATGTTGTAGAAATGAACAGACAACTTGCAGAGAAACTTGGCATCAAAGATGGACAACAGGTGTGGAATGTTGACTTTTATTTTCTTGCCTCGACTAGAATATTAAACTAGGCAAATATATTTCACAATCATTGGTCTCCATCTGTCTACTGAGTAATGTCAAAATCCTTTTTAGTAAAGCTTTTGCAAATAAATAAGGGTTCAGCAAACCTGAATCGCAGGAGCTGGTGTTTAACATTTAGGGTAACATTGAAAATGGGACAAAATTATAGAGCAAGTAACTTTGGAAATGACTCTTTTTCTATGGCTTCTATTCATTTGTACATTTTTGTTTCCTTGTATCTGCAAAATATGCAGGCTCCAGTTTCAGGTTCTTTGTATTCAGCTGTGCAAAGGCAGCTGTGTGCAAAGATCTCAATGACAGATGGAGAGTACTGCTAGTTTTGCCAGTTATGATCTGTGATGGGAAACAGCAGTGACTGGAATCAGCCTTCTCTCTCGCCAAAAGTTTATCAGAACTGAAAGTACTAGTTTGAAAGCTTATGTACACAACCCCTGGTTCTAAAAGTCTGGGATTCCCCTTACCTTGCCTGGCACAGCATGTACCGTATTTTTCGCCCTATAGGACGCATCGTCCCATAAGGCGCACCTAGTTTTTTTTGGGGGGGGGAATAAAGGGGGGGAAATTATTTTTCCCCCAGGCGCGGGGCTGGAGCGGGGGAGGCCCGAGCTTCCCCCGACCCCAGCCCCCAAACAGGCAGCTCTCTGCAAGCCGTGGGAGCCCAGCGCTGGCTCCCGCTGCTTGCTGAGAGGTCCGCGAAGCCTGGACGCGCTGAGCTCAGCGCGCGCAGGCTTCGGCATGCAGGCAACTCTCCGCAAGCAGCGGGAGCGCTCCTGCTGCTTGCAGAGAGGTCCGCGAAGCCTGGAGAGCGAGAGGGTTCGGTGCGCACCGACCCCTCTCGCTCTCCAGGCTTCAGCGAAAGCCTGCATTCGCCCCATAGGACGCACACACATTTCCCCCTCATTTTTGGATGGGAAAAGGTGTGTCCTATAGCGTGAAAAATACGGTATTTATTTCTACAGGACCTAATCAATAAATATATAATGTTGAGAGCTGCTTCCATGCATGAATTACAGCTGTTCTATATCAGGGTGATTTGTTCATATTTAGTGAGTTGATTGTTTCATGAACATGAACATGTAAAAGTGTCTTCTATCCAACCTTTTAGCATTTGACAATGTCCTGAACCAAGTCGCAAACTGTTTTTTAAAGGAAGGCTGGGAAATGGTTTGTTGATTTTCCAAGGGGAACAAGCAACACTGCTGAACAATAAATGGTGAAAAACTTATAATGCAATTTGGTTAAATGCAAGTGCTTGTGGTTCATCCCCATTGTCAGCAACTCCATGACTCACTCCATCTCCACTGCATTGTTTATGTAAATATATTGAGAGTATTTTTTCAAAAAGGTTTATTGTTTGGCAGATCTTCCTCGAGCCCTGTTCTCAAGTCTTGTCCTGTCAGCAAGTAGAAGTGGAACCCCTCTCAGCCGATGATTGGGAGATCCTGGTAATACAGAAATTTAAATTATTTAGCTCTCCAAATGCTTTTAAACAGGGTGGTGTTCTTCATTTCTGTCCTCTCCCACTCCCCCCACCTCCTAATGCTTTTTTCTGAGTGTTTCCTCTTGTTGTTTTCCTTATGGTTCAGATCCAGTTTAGTATACAAATTTCATTATGAAACACAAATGAGTTCTAATATGAAATGTTTTCTAACATTCTGCAATGTATTGTAGGAGCTGCATGCTTTCTCACTTGAAAGCCATCTTCTTGACCAAATTCGAATAGTGTTTCCCAAAGCTGTCTTCCCAGTGTGGGTTGAACAACACACTTGTATTTATATCCAGATTGGTAAGTGTTCATGCAAGTCTTCCTACAACTTTGCAGGAATAATTGTAAGGTGGCATATGTATTAACTTGCCCCTCTTTAATTCCAGTTACTCTAAAACCTGCTGCTCTTTACGGGAGACTGGAAGCTCGTACAGAGCTTTTCATACGCCCCAAAGTACGTCAGTATGAAGGAAGTTCCACCATGCTGCCTTCCACAAAAAGTGACATCTTACAGGACGATGTTCCTAAAACCAAGTTGGATCCAAGAGCAACAACTAAGGAATCATGTGCCAAAGAAACTAATTTAAATACGGGAGTCCAAGAGCCTAAGCCAGATGCAAAGGCGTCATTAACTGCAAGTGTCCTGCCAAACATATGGAATTTAATTGGGAACATTTTCTCTTCTGACAAAGAACAGGAGGCTTCTCGTGACACAGGTGAACTGAACGCTGCCAAAGATGGGCTGCTAAACTTGATTCACATGGATTCTGTTTTCAGAGTGTGCCAGATTCAGCCCCCCAGTGTGCAAAATACATTGGCAACATGTACGTTTCAGAAATGCAACACCATTCATGTATTTCCATGGAATCTAGAATTCCCTGCTTTAGAAGCTAATATTAAAGTGTCTTACGGGAAAATCACTACACTGCTCTCTCCAAGACAGCAGCATCAAGAGTCAAAGCAGAATGTAATGTCAAAGAAAGAAAAACAGATGATCAATGGAGACGACAAAAAGCAATCCGGCCCTAGTAAAAGTCAAGAATCCAATGAGATATCTATTATACAAATAATATGGAATGGATTTGAGGATCTAAAGAGTGCTATGATATGTAATAACAACATGGAACAACTGCATGTCGGAAGAGTTTGGGTTAGTCCAATTTCAGAAGCCTACAGAAGATTTTAAGTCAAATGTTAAATCGTTGCTTAATATTACATTTTTTAAAATGGTTACTTAGAAATAAGATCTACAGATTATAGTGGATTATTTATAAAGAAGTGTCCTCAGGATCACAGTGGTACCATCTCCAAGCCACAATAGTTGTCTTATAATAGTTCCATTAACTTCAATAGGATCTATTCTGATAATAATAATAATAATAATAATAATAATAATAATAATAATAATAATAATAATACAATAACAATAATAATAATAATAATTCATAATTTATTTGTACCTCACCCATCTGACTGGGTTGCCCCAGCCACTCTGGGTGGAGCCCAACATACAGTTTCAAACCATTTCTTCTTTTTAAAAAATATACTTGTCTGGTTTGTTTTATTTAATTGAAATCGTTATACTCCCTTACTAACTGAAACTGAGGCGGCTTAAATTACATTTGATGGACAGTCAGGGTATTTGAAATCTTCAGGTACATTTGAAATCTTAAAAAATTAAGTCATTCTTAAGTTATACAAACTTCGAGTACAGCCCTGGTGGATATACCTTTGAAGTGTGAAATGTGTAGAAGAGTCTTCATCATTTATTCTTTCATATTTCTTTTTTTTTTTCCTTAACTTTATTTCAGATACCAGAAGGGTTGAGAGAAAGACTACACATAGAAATGCATTCAGCTGTCAGAATCACATCAGTGAACTTGGATCCTAAAATTCCATCATCTATTAGATTGTATCCCAAAAAATCTTTAGTGAGTTTGCATTCTTGGCTGTAATTATTTGTTAAGCTGCTTCCATGTGTCTTTACAAGTTGGTGAAATTCATATTGCATTATGCTATTTATTGAGACAATTTATTCCAAAGGCATTATCAACCTATGGTTACCAGTTCTTCATAAGAATATGAAGAGTTTATTTAGACCAGGGGTAGGCAACCTAAGGCCCAGGGGCCGGAAGCGGCCCAATCACCTTCTAAATCCGGCCCGCGGACGGTCTGGGAATCAGCATGTTTTTACATGAGTAGAATGTGTCATCTCTGGGTTATTTGTGGGGCCTGCCTTGTGTTTTTACATGAGTAGAATGTGTCCTTTTATTTAAAATGCATCTCTGGGTTATTTGTGGGGCATACGAATTAGTTCATTTTTATTTTTTTTTCAAAATATAGTCCGGCCCACCACCTGGTCTGAGGGATGGTGGACCGGCCCACAGCTGAAAAAAGTTGCTGACCCCTGATTTAGACTGTTGAGGAGCAGTAATGTCACAAGTGAACTAAAATGGTTATTGCATATACAATTAAGAGCTTGAACATAGTTTAACATAATATTTAACATTAGTTAAATATTTAAACTCTTTTTTCAGTATAGATTTTTCCTTGGGAAATAATAAAGAAGATAATCATAATTTGGATAAAACTGGGGCCACTAGTAAATCCTCAGATAATGACTTGCCTCAGTTCTTAGCACTTCTGACCCTTGTATACTTGAATGAGCAAATGTTTGTTGTGTGAAAGTGTTAGGAATATTTACTGAACTAACAATGCTTCTCATCCTTTCTTCATTTTAGAATAAAGATATCAGTGACGATGAAATAAAAAATGCCTTTAATTTGTGGATAGAGGATTATAGCAAACTTCCCTTGCTAATAGCAGGCACGAATGATATACAATTAGCTCTTAAAGATGGTAAGCTGAACTGCCCTCAGCAGTGATTGTGAATATATTTCTACCCAGTTATGAAAATATATTTGATTTTTTTTTTTAAAAATCACCAATTAAAACTATGAGTTATTTAGCATTGTCTTTTCAGTCTGTTACTTAACTATTGTATTTAAATAAAGGTGCTCCCAATAAATAAAGATCCATACTCTCACCTATGGTCAACCATTAAATGGGTCTTTGCCAGTGAATCAAAGTGTGATCAAGGCCTTTAGCCACAAAAATACTTACATAAACATTGAAACACTTTTGCATGAGCTAGGGTTTACCAGTGTATAATACAGGATCTACAAGGTATTCAAATTTACTATTTTGTATCAGAAGCAAATTGATGTGTCCATTATGTTTTGAAAGGTATGGAGGACTTTGTCCTCAGTGTCATTACTTCTGAAGAGGAGAAGGCAAAAAATACTTACATCCTGAGTCCCAGCTTGTTGCAGAAGACAAATATGCAAGTAAATATCACTTATTTCAGGTATCCAAGAACTTAAATTAAATCAACAGTGCAATTCTGTTTATTAGGGTATGTTTTGTATTCGTTTTGGTTTTTGACTCATTGTACATGAAGCATTGCAGGAGAGGATACTCTTAAGATAATCTGTGCATAAATTCAGTCACAATGAACATCATTGGATGATAAATTCAAGTTCCCTTAAGAAGATTAAGGAAAGGCTTTGCAGCAACCTGCCCCCATCTTCCAAAGCAAGCTTGTAGTTCTCTCACTTCCTGATTTTTGAAGTGTGTTTATTGTTTTCTAATTTCCGGTTTTCTATATTGTAATGACAACTTTAATTTTCATTGTAGAATTGATGGAGTGAAAACTGTACAGCAGCTTTCCTGCTTCTACTAACCAACCAGATGTTTTGGACTACAGGCTCCACTGCCCTTGACTGACTGGGATTGCTGAGTGGGATTGCTAGGAGTTGTAGTTCAAAACTTCTGGAGAGTATTGGGTTGGGGAAGGCTGCCATAGAGTCTGGATGGATTTGGAATACAAGGAAATCTGAAAATCACTTGGTATTTTAAATGTAGTGTAGTAATTAGATACTTAAAAAAAATTCTTTATGGCTATTTATCCAAAGGACAAACCCACTACAATCCTGAGCTTCTTGGGAGACAAGTTTCTTCTATGTGATTTCTTACAGTAAAATCCCATTCTGAATTTTATTGGAGTATGTATTCAGTATTTCTCTACACACACACACACACACACACACACACACACACACACACACAGCATGTTCTAAAAAGGCACCCTCACTTCTAAATAATGACTGCCTTCTTTTGTGTAGGTTCTGATACAGCCTGTGACCTCAGTAGCCAATGGCAGTGGTGCACAATCTTCTTGTGAGCAGCTTCTTCCATGGTTTGGTCTGAACAGTTTAGGGTGAGACATTTTAATACTATCACAAATTAGAATAAAAAATCAACAATAAAAAGCTATGCAAAAATAAATATTAAATGTGTAATATAAATATGAAGCATTTTAGATGTCAATAACGTTGTAGCTAAAGAGAACATTAGATTAGCCCTAGAGTCCTGCCAATATTTAAACACATACATAGTTCTAATTACATGACTCAGAAATTGGGCAAGTACTTGGCACACCTGTGCCCTCTAATACAGGTTTTGCTGGTGTGGTTGGTCTATCTGAACACACATACAATGGGGTGCAGCAAATAGTGCAGTCGTATGCAGGATTATTTCTTCACATACATGGAAACTTTTTGCAAAATGAATGTTTGACATACTTAATGGCTGACATTATTCTGCAGTTGCCACCAGTGTGTGCAGTACAGTAGCAAATATTGCAACTGGGACATTGGCTACAGTTCTATAAATAATCGAGAGAGAGAGTACTCTGAAATAGACAAGCTTTTAATTTTATACGATTTAATTTGACTACAGTACATTGAGAGGGCACTCAATTCTGTTAACATTTCCATTGCAGAGGAGTTGATAATTTAGCAGTATCTTCTTTGAAGCATGTATCTCACAGCCTTTTGAAACGACCACTGTCTCAAAAGCTAGCTCCCATATCTGCAGGGCTATGCAGTGGAGGTATCCTGATTACTGGAGCAAAGGTAAAACTTTTACATTTCTCTGTTTTAGCACCCAATAAATTCTGGGTTTTATCATTAGTCCAATTCAAATGGTTGTCAATCTTTCTGAGCATGTGAGTACATTTAGAATTTTGAGAGAGTGCCATGGAGATTCCTCCATCTGCATGCTTCTCTCCCTCCACCCTTGCATCACTTTCCCCTTACCCCTAGATAGAGAGGAAGAAAGCAAAACGTGCATGTGCATGCACACATACACGCTTTGTTTTTCCAAGGGCTATAAATAAACATTGGATCTGGAAGACTTGAACAGACTGCATTGAATCTGCATGATTTTACACTATCAGGTTAAATATTACAGAAATAGAAAATCATAGTAGCAAACTTTGATAGTTTTTCAATCTGGGAATTATTTTAGGAGTTTTTAGCCCTAATTTATTTTACAGGGAAGTGGCAAGACAACTTTAGCAAAAGCCATCTGCAAAGAAGCATTTGATAGACTGGATGCCCATGTGGAAGTAGTTGACTGCAAAGCTTTAAGAGGTATGGGTACAACTGTCTCCCTTCTTGTAGGATTTTCAGAATACCATTAAACTAAAAGGTTAAGTTACCAAGTTAATTAGATCAGACCTTTTCAGTGGTGACTCCCAGCTTGTGGTCTGCTCTACCCAGGGAGACATGCCTAGCGCCACCCTTATCTGTTTTTGGGCACCAGGTGAATACTTTTTTCTTAATGGCGGCATTGTGGCCCCTTTTAGTTGGGTGAGATCAGCAAGTCCTGATCTGTTTTATCTGTTCAGCTTTGTTTTTAGATTTTTATTGGAAGTTCTTGATTTGGTTTTAATGTAAGTTGCTTTGGGTCATTTTGTGAGAAAAGCAACTAACACATATAATTAAATAAATACTATTCCTAGTGTTTTTGTTTATCATAGCAACAACTGGTAAGAGTTTGGGCTATATTGAAAATGTGTCTTCTCTGTAGCCACCCAGTAGGTTTGAACTTCTGCCCACCTCCTCCCAGTTTGAAATATGTGATTTATTTATATTATTATGTATTATGTCTCTGATGTTTGTACTACTTCATTTTGTGTCAATTAAGATGCAGTCCTGTGCACACTTACCTCGGAAAAAGTCCCATTGAACTCAGTTTATTTTATTTATTTATGTAAAATAGGCTAGTGTATTCATCACATATTGCTGATGGAGGTCTGAGGCTGAGAGAATGGCTTGCCTGTGACCATTCTGTGAGTTTATGGCAGCAGAGTGATTCAGACTAGTGAATTATATTATTCTGCATCAGCTTTCCTTATATGTTCAGCAGATAGAAGATAGGAAATATCTTAAAGGAGATCCACAATAGGGTAATTTTAAGACCTCTTGGTATAATGAAAATGTCATATACAAGCTAGTCTCTCACCCATAATCTTGCCAAATCATAGATTGTATTGGAAGTTGGCACGTTTTTCTTCTGTGTCGTTCTAATCACTATATTTGTTTTTCAGGAAAGAGATTAGAAAACATACGGAAAAAACTGGAAGAAGTTTTTCTAGAGGCAGGATGGAAACAACCATCTGTTGTTTTGCTAGATGACCTTGATCACATAGTTGGAGTACCCCTTGCTCCGGAGCATGAGAACAGTCCTGAAGCTGTCCAGAGTACTCGACTTGCTCATGGTAATGGTTTACCAACCATTACTGAGTTGTTTTTGCTTTAACTGTCCTGTGAGTGGAAACATCTGACCTTTGCAAGGTCCTGAATAGATCACAATCTGTTGTTCATATCCTCATGAGAGCTAGCAATATTTTAAACTTTGAAATGAATTTTCCACGCAATGTGGAGAAAACCATATTCCCTGCTCCTCTTGATCTGCACGGATCAACTGCAGAATGGGAAGCTCTGTTGCTTGTTTTTAGATATGCTCTGATATGTGTGTGAAAGAGTATGCAATGGCCATGGCTGTTCTTTTTGCTACACCCACTGCTGCCATGCAGTCCCTGGGCTAAAAAGGATAGCCACCTCTGGGAATGTGCCCTGGCCCAAGTAATATTGATATTTAGCTTTTGAATGTTTCCAAAAGAAACAGCATAATCCAGCACTTGCATATTCTTATTAATCAGCACAACACTACATAGTGTGTCTGTCTTTGCAGGTTATAAACAATATATTCAGCATTTGGTACAATGTTATGGATAAGGTTATGATTTGCTCTTGTATATTAAAGCTGTAATTATTTATATGGAAGTAAACCTATTAAATTCCAGGGGACTTACTTATAAGTTGATAAGTATATGCTTGTGCTGTAATACTTCTGGATACAGTATAGGAATGTGCTTTGTTAGGTTATTAACAGATGATACCAACAAAATTTCAAGCTTCTGGAACTTTATTGGAACAGACAATGCACTGAAATAAAAGAAGATGCTGTTTCTGTTAACACTAAAATTGAGAGGAAGCTGCTATTTTATATTATATGGCCATCAATCCATGAAGTTTGAATTGATTTGTATTTCTGTTCCTAGTTTTGACAGATATGATAAAAGAAGTTATTTCCATGCACAGTTTGATTGCACTCATTGCCACAAGCCTATCTGAACAGTCACTACATTCTTCCATGATTTCTGCTCAAGGAATTCACATATTTCAGTGTTTCCAACATATCCAGGCTCCAAATCAGGTAAAAGCAATAAACTATGTTTTAATCAAAGCATCTTAAAACCATGCAATCTAATTCCCAGTAATTTTGTTTAAGATCTCGGTATAAAATGTGATACTGTATGTTGAATGCACAGATCTGCATTTTATTATTTCTTCAGAATCTGTCCATTTTAATTAATTTGGAATTTGGCCAGTCTTCTTATTTTCTTCAATTCTTCGAATTTAGGCTACAAATAAATTTACTGTATTTTTTTCCCAGGGACAAAGGTGTGAAATACTTCATTCCATAATAAAAAATAAACTTGACTCCAATATTGACAAGTTTTGTAATCTTGATCTCCATCTAATTGCAAAGGAAACAGAAGGATTTGTAGCTAGAGATCTGACAATGTTAGTTGAACGTGCTGTACACTCATGTGTTTCTACCAAAGGAACGTGTAAAAAAGAAGGTATGAATAATAATTTTATGAAGTATTCAGAAGAAATTGTGTATAATATAATGTACTATTTCGGTGTAATCATAGTGAATGTGTTTATCCATTTTAACAGAGTTGATTCTGTCAACATCAGACTTCCAAAAAGCTTTAGAAGGTTTTACCCCAACATCTTTGAGAAACGTTAACCTCCATAAGCCTCAGGAGTTTGGCTGGGATAGAATTGGTGGCCTCAAGGAGATACAGCAAGTGCTTATAGATACAATCCAATTGCCTGCCAAGGTACTTTTCTCTTACAGTTGTGTCTGCCATTGGTAGGTGTTTGTAGGAACACAGACCTTTGATGGTTCTGGCTTGAGGGGTGACAGGTTCTTCAACCAAAATGGACAAATAAGCACCCATAGTACAGCCATTTCTCATTCATATGTAAGTTTGCAGAAGCTGGAGAGGAGAACAGTACAGCTTCTCAGCAACAGTATGTTAAAGGGCATAAACTAGAAGATCATCCCTGATGCTTATTGCACAGAGCTGAGGAAAGAATGAAGATGCAACAGCTGAGGGTTATTAAGACAGGAAGTTTCACGAAGAATCCTGGGTGGCTTAGAATGACTATGCACAGTGTGGGAGGCAGTTATCCGGAGTTGCCAGCAGGGAGCAGCGGTGCTACAGACCTGACATCCTGTAAGCAGCATGACAGCCAGACCCAGGGACAGTGCAGGGCAGCATGGGCAAATCAGTGAAGCCAATCAGGTGTCCTGCATCACCCTACTACGTTCTGGTACATGGCAGTGGTGCTGCTCCCAGGAGGCCAGGTTAATAATGGTACCCTTCTTCATCGGTGGCTGCTAGGGGTGTATTTTCCTTATCTTCAGCTGCCTTGCATCAGGCATAGTGAAAAAATGCACACTTTTTATGTGTGCCAAATATTCCAGTTTTATGGGGCATTCTTTGAATTGTATGAACGCAGAATATTTTTTGTTATAGCCAACATGTCAATATGAGGTAGAGAAGGTATACCACTATATGTGTAGGGATGTGTACACACCGCATTTGAAGTAGTCATGAACAGGACCACAGAAATAAAACTCTGTGTGCTTTGTTTTTGTCTATATCAATAATAGAGAAAAATAGAGACGCGGGTGGCGCTGTGGTCTAAACCACTGAGCCTAGGGCTTGCCAGTCAGAAGGTCGGCGGTTCGAATACCCGTGACGGGGTGAGCTCCTGTTGTTCGGTCCCAGCTCCTACCAACCTAGCAGTTTGAAAGCACGTCAAAGTGCAAGTAGATAAATAGGTACCGCTCCAGCGGGAAGGTAAACGGCATTTCCGTGCGCTGCTCTGGTTTCACCAGAAGCAGCTTAGTCATGCTGGCCACATGGCCCAGAAAAACTGTCTGCGGACAAATGCCGGCTCCCTCAGCCAGTAAAGTGAGATGAGCGCCGCAAACCCAGTGTCGTCCGTGACTGGACCTAATGGTCAGGGGGTACCTTTACCTTTATAGCAATAATATGTATGGCTCTTTGATCATTATTGGACTGTTTCGTAATGCTCATGCCCCAGCAGACTAAACTGAAGCCTGAAAATGCAGAAAAACACCCAACACCTGTGGATGATAAAACACTCATGCAAATGTTAGTCTATATATAGATGCATTTAGTCGCATTTCAGAATAAGCATAGAGATGTTATGGTGACTCACTGGTTCCACCACAGATATGGATTTTGCCAAAATTGAAATTATGGAGCATATCATAATAGTAATTTGGAACTACATGAATGATAATAGGGTTAGGGTTATGAATTATTATTATTCATTTCATTTCTATACCACTTAATATTTTTAAAGGAAAAAACCTCAAAGCGATTTACAATCTACATTGACACATCAAAGAAAACAATCCAGAATAAAACATTACTGATTTAAAACATTACTGAAGAAAGTCAAGTACAGTGGTACCTCAGGTTTAAGTACTTAATTCGTTCCGGAGGTCTGTACTTAACCTGAAACTATTCTTAACCTGAAGCACTACTTTAGCTAATGGGGCCTCCCGCTGCTGCCGCTGGAGCACGATTTCTGTTCTCATCCTGAAGCAAAGTGCTTAACCTGAAGCACTATTTCTGGGTTAACGGAGTCTGTAAGCTGAAGCGTATGTAACCCGAGGTACCACTGTATACACTCAAAGCAACGTAATTAACAGGATATTAAAATACTACCTTAAAGGTTTCAAACAAAACATTACAAAAGAGGTCAGTGACAGAGTGCACATTTAACACAGCAAAGTTAACAAAAAAATAACAATCTTAAACATTACAAAAGAAGACAATTCTAAAGGAAGTCCAATATAAATTGCACATTTAAAGCCGCGTGGTTCATAGTGGGTGGTGTCTATGGAAGCTCAGGATCCATGACCTCGGTCTGCACTAAGAGACTTCCAAGATGATCTCTGGCCTCTTCAGCATACTGTAGGCTGAATCCAATTTTTCACACTTAGCTACCCTGCATAGAGGTTCTTAAACAGGTGTTATTAAGGGATCATATACTTTCTAAAGCAGATGCAATTTCTAAAGACTTCATATGTTTTCAGTATCCAGAATTATTTGCAAACCTGCCCATACGACATAGAAGAGGAATCTTACTATATGGGGCTCCAGGAACAGGGAAAACTTTGTTAGCAGGTGTAGTTGCCCGAGAAAGTGGAATGAATTTTATCAGCATCAAGGTAAGAATGTGAGATTTTTCAGGATTTATTGCAGTAACTGAAAATACAAAGATGTGCTCCATAAGTCAGAATCCACTAAGGTGACAAAAATTAAATGCTACAGCCTGTCTTTCAGAAGCTCTCATATGTTTTAGTAAATTTATGTGTTTGTGATGCACACATAAATATGGCATATGAACATATCTGGATTATGACCCATGGTATTTAGCCTAAAGAAAACAGTCCAACTTTCTACAGTCCAAATCAACAAAGTCCAAACAAACTAGCTTCATTTTTGCCATAGATTTTTTTGGGGCACACTACTTAATGGGTTTCAATTCCTTTTTGTCCTTCTGTGTGTTTGTTCTCCCCTTCCCCCTGCCTGCCCGCTCTTTAACAAGCAGTGTTAATGTGATCCCAGTAGAGTAGATCATAAGTAGAAACTACTGGACCAGTCTCATGTTCAAGGTATGTTCCTTTGGAAACCTATATTTTGTAATGTTTTTAAACAGTCTGTAATTGCCATAGCCCAAACAGTACTTTATTACAGTATGTTATGCCACAGTTTATACACTTTACTTTATAAGTATTGATTAATTAAATAGCTCAGGTTACAGAGAGTACTCTTCTCTTTCTCTCTCTTTTTTTTTACAGGGACCAGAACTGCTCAGCAAATACATTGGAGCAAGTGAACAAGCAGTTCGAGATGTATTTAACAGGTTAGATCCAGATTTATGGTGTTGCTGATAGATTCTGTTTTTGTAAGTAGTGCTGAAAATAGATGCTGGATTTGTAATCTAGAGAAGAAACAGGCTTAGTAAGTGTATGTTGGGGAGGTGTGAAATAACAAGACTTGCTGATATCACATGTCCAATCTTGGCAGGGTCAGTTTATTCCTTTTGTCCTAATTGTGTTGAATTTATTGCAGAGCACAGGCAGCCAAGCCTTGCATACTTTTCTTTGATGAATTTGATTCCCTTGCTCCTCGAAGAGGTCATGATAACACTGGTGTAACTGACCGTGTTGTTAATCAACTGCTGACTCAACTAGATGGAGTAGAAGGCTTAGAAGGTAATGATCAAATAATCTCTGTTTCTTCCAGGAAAAGGTTAAGGTGGCATTTTATTAATAAAGTCTGTTTCTTTTTCTAAGGAGTTTATGTACTAGCGGCCACTAGTCGCCCTGATTTGATTGACCCTGCTCTGTTGAGACCAGGCCGATTGGATAAGTGTCTATACTGTCCACATCCTGACCAGGTAAGAAACAAAACACTGTACCAAATATTGAAAGGAAGACTCACTTCTATGTGGATTCATGTCCGTTCCGTGCTATCAGTGGCTGAGTTTCCATGAACATAAAATGAAGTCGTTTTGAAACAGATTCAAGTTTGATTCTTTTTTATTTTTTCATTAGATTGGTGGTGGTAGAATTCTATGTCAAGGCAATGATCTTGCATAGTCTAATGATTTCTCTCAGGCCTTTCTCATCTTAGCTTTGATGCTGTCGTCTGTAGGCATTGGTGTGTGTATTCTATGATCTACAGGTGTGTTAAAAAGAAGATCAGAATGGGGTAGTGGGTACAGAATCTGGCTTCCAGAGAACCTCATCGTGCTATTATAAAAACCAAGTTGCAAGTCCTTATGGTTAAGAAGAGATGCTTGAAAATGTATAGAAAATTCAAAATAATGTTTACATCACTGGGTCCTTCCCACATGTTGTTTTAGCTTCTCCAGTGCCCTTTTCCTTATTGGAAAAATACACGGAAGACTGAAAAACAAAACATTAAGTACTGTCTAAGGGCAAGAAATCAGTATTTTATTAACAGGGTTACTTCTAATTTCCTTAGGCTTCCCGACTGGAAATTTTAAGAGCACTGAGTCATTCTCTCCCTCTGGCACATGATGTGGATTTTCAGCATTTGGCAGAAAAAACAGAACATTTCACAGGAGCAGACCTAAAAGCTTTACTGTATAATGCACAATTGGAGGCCGTGCATGCTAATTTTGGTTCAACTTTGCCCCAGGTAAGTGCACTGAAATTTAAAGTACTTCCTTAAAAATCATTAAGAGTTTGCTACCCATAACATTTTTGAATGGTAAAATTATTTCTCACTAATAATTTTAGGCTGCTTTTCCAGACAAATAACAAATCCCAAATGACTTGCATTCCAAATATCCGAAGGAAATACAGTAATATAACATTTCAGACTTAAAACTAAAACTCATCAACATTCCATTTATTTATTTTTTAACAGAGCCAAAAATAATGCAACTCAACCAAACCATCATGCTTGGAAGGCCAGTTGAGAAAGATAGTTCTTCATGGCCTTCTGGAAACCCTGAGACATAGAAATTTGATGCAGGTCCATGGGAAGATTCTTTCCCTTGTGGCCACTCAGCTTAGCAATCTAGGGGATGGGCATACCAGGGAAGATGCCAAAGCAGATCTTAAAGTGCAGGAAGTCCAGTAGCTTGGCCACAATCTGAAACTGGTAACCTGGGCACTAAAATACTTAATATTCCAATTACAGTGGTACCTCTGGTTCAGAATTTAATTTGTTCCGGAGGTCCGTTCTTAACCTGCTGTGCGATTTCTGTTCTCATCCTGGGGCAAAGATCTTAACCTGAGGTACTACTTCCAGGTTAGCCGAGTCAGTAACCTGAAGCATTTGTAACCCGAGGTACCACTGTAGTTTGGCTTTTCAAGAGTGGTGCCTAGAAATGTTATGGTGATGTGCAGTGATTTGATTGTGATATTGTTGTACAATGAGATCCAAAGATCTGAATTTTAGCATGCCTAAGGATTTACGACTGCTTTTATTTGAACAGCAAATTTATATACTGAGGATCACAGGGCAGTTTGCAATTTAAAAAATCACATAATAAACAAAACAATAACCCCCACAATTTAAAAGGCCATAGATTGTTTAATTAGCGAAAAACCTAAGAGAAGAAGAATGTTTCTGCCTGGTGCTTAAAGATATGTAATGAAAGCACCAGATCAGCCTCCCTAAGGAGAGCATTCCACAAACAGGGAGCCACCACAGAAGAGACCCATTCTTGTGTTGTCACCTTCCCAAACTTCTTGTGGGGCAGGCACACGAAGAAGGGCCTCAGATGATGAGGGTCCTGATTTGTTCATATGGTGAGCCATGGTCCTTGATGTATTGCAGTCCTGAGCACACTGCTAACTTCAGCACACTGCTAGCTCTTCCCTGCCAGAAGACCAGAAGATAAAGAGCCACACAGACATCCAGAATGAGGGAAGTGCTACGGAGTTGGAAATTCTAATTTTGTTAATTTCCATCCGCAGGAAATAGGTTCTAGCTCAGATAGCGATCTCAGTCTATCATCAATGGTTTTCTTAAATCAAAGCAGTGGATCAGATGATTCTGCTGGAGATGGAGAAGGAGGCTTGGAGCAATCTCTAGTTTCTCTTGAGATGTGTGAGCTGCTTCCAGAAGATCCAAGGTCCAACATCTATCGTCTTTACTTTGGCAGCTCCTATGAATCAGAGCTCGGCAATGGAACTGCTTCAGAAATGGTAGCTGGCTGCTTTTGCTTAATTGATGCTGTAAAGTCAGAGGAAACATTTTAGCATCTAAATGTAACTGGGGGAAAACAGTGCTAATTCAATCTATGTCAGTACTGGGTGACAGATATAAATTCTGAGTAACATAAACTTAAAATAAGATCTCATTCTTCCTTGACCAAAAGCAGCAACAAGTCCTTTTCTTTTTGGGAAAACAATGAAGACGTGTCATCCCCATGAGAATTGATCCAGGGAGAATCCCCTATGAATGCACAGTATTTAGAAATGAAACATATTCATATTTAAACTTTCATATTACTAATAAGTTATCTGATCAACAAAATACTTCCTAAAGTTTCTATTGTTTGATAAATAACTTTGGCAATGTAACTGTTGTTGTGAAAAACATAACTGAAATATTAGTAACTGTAACCACAAAATTGATGACTATAATAATAACAGCATTATGTTACCCCACCCACCCACTTGTCTCTACAGAGTTCTCAGTGTTTCTCGGGACCAAACTCCATAAATCATGATTTAGCTAGCATCTCTCTGAAGGATTTAGTATCCTATCAGCCCCCAATTCTAAGAACAGCCTTACAGGAAGGTTATCAAGAACTTAATCAAGAACAGATAGAGCAACTCAGGGCTGAAATCAATGCTATCAAGGCCAACTACAGAAGCAAAAACGGGGTATGGAAGACTTTTTTTTGTTAATTCTTTTGATCTTTAGAAATGTTCTGTTGTAGAAGTAGTAATAGTAACTACTGCAAAGTTTTGCCTCAGAGAATATCCTGAACCATTCAGACAAATTCCCTGGCTCAGTTAAGACATACATCAAACTATAGATTACAGACCTTAACTATGGTTAGTCAGGACATCCAGATTGGTAGCCCCTGGTTTCTGCAAACTGGTTTGGTGTTATTTTCTGATTGATAAACCGTGATTACACTTGTTGCACTTCCTCTTCAGGTCACCATGCCATGGAGTGGGGATCTCTGCAGACAGAATAATTGCATAATTGTCCTGTAGTCAGTTGTGCTGGAGGTTCCTTGACTTCACTATCTCCCACCCACCCACCCACACACACTGCGTAGGGTTGCCAAACAATAGTAATGAAGCAACACATACCAATTTACCTGCAGAAAGGATAGCCTATTGGGAAGGCAGGGAAGAAAAAGCACAGCTTAAATCATAGTTTGCCTGTATACATAAGTGTATACATTGTAGTCTGGTCTCTAGTCTATGGTTACTGCAAATCAAAGTTAGCCCCAATTTATAAACTGGGCCATTGTCAATATCAGGGATTGAAATACAGTCTTTTATAGTACTTTCCCTTAATGTGATTTTTTTCCCAGGAGGAAGTCACTCCTCCATCATCAGTACCCAGCAAGAACACTTTAAGCATTACTCAGCTTCACCTGATGACTGCACTTGGAAACACAAAGCCATCTATTAGTCAAGACGACTGGAATAATTTTACTGAACTGTAAGTACCTTGTGTCAAGGAAATCACACAAATTATTTATTAATATTAAAAATATGCTCACACGTGTTCTGGAACAGTTGCTGTCTATTGCCACACAGATACCATTTTCTGTCTTAAGGTGTCTACACATCCTGAAGACTTTACTGAAGTGTAGTGTGGCGAGAGGTTTCAGTGAAATTGTATGAGAAAGAAGCTGGTACATGGAGCCCTAGAGGCTGCGCTATCAAAGCCTGAAACATAAGTTTTATTATCTTACAGATTACTGATAGGCACTTGTCTAAAATGGCTGGAGATTTTCTATCAAATGCATATGAAATTTCTTTTAAATTCCTTTTCAATTGTGGGTCCTAAATGTTGTATCCAGTGTGGTTCTGTCCACTGACAGAAGACTTCCATCAGCGGAAAGGGGAGGCTGCTCACCCCCCAAATCTGCTTGGGGGTGGGGGTGCTAGAGGAACCTCTGAAACAGATTTGTAGGGTGGGGCTGCAAAAGGGAGGGGAAATTGCTTGAAATATCTTCCAGCAGTGTGGGCACCATTTGCTATCACTGTAAAATGTTTGAAATCCCTTTTTAAGCAGGGATGACTGTTGAAGTCATGGTCATGTTGACCTGCCAGCAGCTGTGCTGCTGCATGATTCCAGCCTCACAGCTCCTGCTTCCAATTCCTCATTGTGACATCCAGGAATATGCCTATCATCTCCCTCAGTTGCCCTTAGTAGTGGCAGCAATTTGTACTGTTGACTGATTGGTTGATTAATTGCATTTATATCACACCTTTTTCCTCTGAGGAGCTTAGGGTGGCATACACAGTTCTCCTCATTTATCCCTCACAACAACCCTGAGAGGTAGATTAGACTGAGAGACAGTGACTGGCCCAAGGTCACCCAGTAAGCTCCATGGCCAAGTGGGAACTTGAACCCTGATCTCCCAGGTCCTAGTTCAGCCCTCTAACCACTGTGCCACACTGGCTTGCTAGATGCTTCTGCTTCCAAGAGAAGTCTGCCAAAGCTTGCCAGTGATTGTTAACAAATGTTGTAAAAAAGTTTTCTGTGGACGTTAAACATTTTCTTAGTTATAGGTTATTTGCTCTGATTGTTATTACTTTAAAATTCTTATTTAACTATAATGGATTTGTTTATTGTTTGTTAGTTTTCCTGAATGGGGAAGAGGGAGTTGAAGAATGCTAATAAAAATGTTAACTGCTGCTTTTAAATGTTTTTGCCAAAGAAGCCTCTTAGGTATTTCTGGTTTTACTTATGCGTTTGGCCTTCTTTAGATTTCACCTGAATATTTTTTCTTACAAAGAATAGTTCTGGTGGTAATGCACTAATATTGTTGTTTTTTAGCTACGATAATTTTCGCAATCCAAAGAGGAAAGGGCCCAGTGGAGCAACTTTCAAACCAGGACAAAAAGTGACATTAGCTTAATTGCTGTTTAATGCGTTTATGGTGATTATCCCAAAATAATTTTTAAAGCAAAGTATTTCCATTATTAAATCATATTAAAATATATACCTGCGGGTATGTTAATGCTGAGATGACAAATAATAGATTTCTTTGAAATTATTTGTTGCAAAACTGTTTTACATAATTTTAGTTTTCAGATTATGTCCTCTTACAAACCTATAATAAAATATTTGAGATATTATTGGCTGCCTTGTGTTTTAAGTTGTTTTAATTTCCCATTTAGATTAAGTTATCATCTTGGACTGCCTAGAGCTCTAGCTGGCTTCAATTCTGATAGCCACCACACCGAAACTAAATATAAAACTGTATGAAGTCATATTCCCCCCCCCCTCCTGATCACAGTAGGCTTATAAAATCCATGTTGTCAGTATCAGAATTAAGTTACCATTATCTTCAAGAGGAAAAGGAGATGTGCATCATATATTCTTGGGGTAGTACCCAGTGTGACCACCTTTCTACTCCTGGCTTTCTTTATGCAAATAATATGCTAGGGAGAAGGTGCTTCGCAAGATGATGCTACCAATTCAGTTGGATTTATCTATGCTTAGGCATGTTGTTGTACAGATGAGAGGATCCCATTGTTTCCAGAATTTACAAAGAATTTTAAGCCACCATCTAACACTGTTCTGCAACCTAGGTCAGCTTCACGTGCTTAAAATATTTATCAGATTGTTCCCATTTCCCCCATGACACTGATATGTCTTCAATGTGGCCTGTGGGAGGTGCCCTGGTTTTCATTTCATACAATCTCTAAAGGATTAACAGTTTATATTTAGTCTTTTAGACATTCACAAAGAGTGGTTGTGATGTCAGTGTCCCTTGGGACAGCAATAGTTGTTGTAGCTCCACATGATGTAAACAGAGACAGTATCTTTTTGTAAATAGGGAGCCAATTACTTCTGTTTATTACTGATCTTTGCCAACCTGGTGTCTTCCATATGTTTTTTACTTACAGCTCCCATCAGCCCCAGACTGGCAAACACCACTAATCATAGAGTTGGAAGTTCCCCCAGGAATCATCCAATCCAACCCCACAGCTAAAGAATCCCTAAGAGATGGCCATCCAACCTCCTGAGGGAATTGCATTGTCAAATAGCTCTTACTGTCAAAAATTTCTTCTTGATGTTTAGTAAGAATCTCCTTTTGACTTGAATCCATCGGTTCGGGTCCTAGCCTCCAGAGCAGGAAAAAAACAAGCTTGCTCCACCTTCCATGCCACAGCCCTTTAGATATTTGAAGATGGCTACCATATCTCCTCTCAGTCTCCTCTTTTCCAGGCTAAATATACCCAACTCCCTCAAGCATTCCTCATAAGACTTGGTTTCCAGAGCCTTTATCATCTTGGCTGCCCTCCTCTGCAAATATCAGAATTCATCTCAGTATCATAGTATCACACTCTGCCCATGTGGTATGTTAAAACCTTAATTCAGTTTCTCAGTATTTATTTCAAACGGTACCTGCTGACAACCCAAGATATATTTCCTTTCACTGACCTAACAGCATATGAGTTGTCAGATGGCCTTCTCAGTTGACCTATCCAACAGACCTTGACTAACCTTTCCATAATTATTTCAGAAAATAATGGTTTTAGAAGCATATAAATTCTCAAATTTGCACTTTGTGGATTAGTATCTGGAATTACCATTTTAGCAATAAGCAGATGTCAAACTATTCTGAATAGTAGTAGCATCAGAACCTTCCTTTGATGTAACCCAAACTGTCATATGAACCAGTATATATACTGTAACCATGTCTGGCAGTATCAGCAAGTGTTTAATTTACATAATGCCATATAACTGCTTCTAAAATGTAGTAACCTGCTATGCTCTTAAAGCTATCAAATTACAGTAAATTAGTTTCCACTTCTTGTAGCTGAAAACTGAGCATTCTGCAATGACATCTGACTACAGGATCTTAACCTGGTTTGTTAAGATCAATTATAGCTGCCTTTATTTGGCAAGGGGTAAGATGGGCCCTCTTGTGGTGGTTGGGGCATTGGGCAGGATCCATCCCAGGGGTAATCAGGGATGAGCTCTGTGTTCCCCACTTGGACATACACTTAAGGGATGTTGGGATGCTGCTTCAAGACCCAGTCACCTTCGGGACTTGCATGCCTGTAACACACCCAGGTGGCAGAATGGATCTTACCTCCCCCCCCCCCCAATCCCTTAACATTTTTCCAGAGGATAAGCTAGGTGAATGGATCAGCCAGCATGTAACTGTTTTCAAAAAAACTAGACACATACTGCAGTCTCAGCTACATCAAATTATAGTACCTTAGTCACAGTTGGCTGTAGCATGAGATGTTCCCATGAGAAGAAATATACCCCAGTCACATTTTATTCAGCCATTAATAAATCTGAGGAACAGTTGATGCAGTTTTGTCAGATTTATTTTACACAACTGTCATTCATTGACCAATTCCTAAATACTAGCTGAAGTATATTTTATTGGAAATATGTTACTTAGGAGGATTCAGGTTTGAAGGCACTGGGTGCTATTCAATTTTTACTTAAAGTAGACCTAACACATTCATTACTTTAAATAGATCTACTCTGAATAAACCTTAATTTATTGACACCCACTATATGTTGTGTTGTTATTCTCTGATTATGGGAACAACAACAATACAACAAAAAAATAAAAACAGCAATAATATGTGTTGTTTATTAAATTTCTATACCACCCTTCATCGTAGGATCACAGTGCTGTTTACAGTATAAAAATACAGCGCATGATTTTTTTTACAGCTTTTATCAAAATGCCAAGAAGAGGGTACTTTATGTTAATATTTCACTTTTAAAGAAAAATGTGACTGCATGCTTCTTCATTCAGAGAAACTTCCATGCAGTATTAGCATACAAGTAGCTAAAGTAACGGAAGCTGTTTTCTGCTTTGATTATATTGTTATCAGATCAAGTTCCTAATCCAAAGTGAAGACAAAAGCAAACAAATCTAGAAAGCTGCTCTCAATAAATGTTTGAAGAAAAAGTGATTTGATACTTTTTTGTGTTAACAAGTATTTATGTACTGATAAGAATATGGTATCTTTTCTTTTCACAGGGTAGATTCTTTCCGAACTCCTATGACTTTTCCTAGCATAATCTTTCCTAGGCTATTATGCAAGCATTATATGGTATTAGCTTGCTATTAGATAACAGTCTGTCTGTAGGATAAATGTCTGTTTACACATAGCAATTATCCTTGACTGACCTCGCAAAAAAAACCAGTGGCTTGCTCCAGCTGGAATAGATCTTAAGATTCCTTGAAAGAGAGTGAACACGGGTAGACGCAGTCACATTGAAGGATAGCTGAGCTGCCCATAAATTATGTCTGGGAAAATTTCAGTCACAGTTTTTCCCCCCCTTTACAGTAAAGTAAATATGTAACCAGAATATTGTGCTGGTTTTTGTTTACAGGGTATTCATTTTAACTTGTGTACTTCTGCCATAAATAAATGTTCTTTATTTGATGTGGAGCAGTATGAAAAACACAAGAACAATCAGAATTGGTATAATTCACAGTTTTAGATGCATGCATACAGTTATCTGAAAAGTAACCATTTTATTTTCTGTTAACCCAATTTTCTCAAGGTAGCAACCACCATCTTACACCGTTGCCCAGGAGTAAGTCTCAGCGGATCTTACTTCTGAGTAAGCAGAGCAATCTTATGCACATCAGTTATGAATACAATTTGAGAAGAGGAATTAACAGTTGCAGCATTGTCATCTGGGCCTAGCTTCTATTGTACAATATTGTCTATTTCAATTTGCTTAACATAAAAGAAAAATGGCTCTGACCTGACAACAGTTGTCTGTAAAACTCTCTTTCTGAGAAAGTGAAACAAGGCTCTTAGGCTCTTATGCCTGTTTAGTGTCCTATTTTTTAATAGACACATCTCACAAATGGGAAACCACCATGGAAAAGGACAATATCAAGTGGGTACTCCCCACTAGTACACCACCAAGGCCTTAGCTGCCACTTGTAGGATCTGAGATGGATTTATTTATTGAGTTTATATCCTGCCCCTCCACCTGGTTGATAATGGATAAGGCACACTTTTAGGCAGTTTGGTCCCAAGCCGCCACCTAACTTCTTCCTCCAGTCCACCTAGTTGTAAAACATGTGTTCTAAATTCCCTAGCATCTTGAGTGAGAATAAAATTCATCATTACCAATCCAAGGCAGTAGGTCAGGATCTTGAGATGTTCATTCTGCTGAGTGAAGCATGTAAAGAAAAGCCTGAGTGCTATACTTAGCCAGGAAGGTCACTGGGTGACCTTTGGCCAGTCACTGCCTCTCAGACTAACCTACCTCGCAGGGTTATTGTGGAGACTAAATGAGGAGGAGGAGAACCTGTAGAAAAAGGTGGTATACAAATGCAATTAATATTAACAACAACAAAACACACAGCAGGAAAGAAACAAACACACCGAAGTAACCAACCAAAAAAATATTATTCTCTACACACCTTTTATATTGATCAGGAACTGAAGGCAGGTGGGATGGACTTTTGCATTAACAATTACTCATACTGGCTGACATACATAAAACATGGACTATGAATTACACCATTCCCATTCTCAGTTGTTGGCATCTGTTTTGTCTTGAGGGACAATGGAGGGTGTCTCTTGGGCATGAAGTCAAACCGCTGCATTAGCAGCACTGAAGTGACCTCCCTGGAGTCCAAACCTAGGCAGTGTGTATGGAGGCCCTAGGCTGCCCAGATGACAAGACCCCACTCTCAGCCTCGCTGGGGTGGCCCAGAGGAAAGCAGAGCAATATGTTGGGCACCTGGTTGGCTGCAGGAGTTGCCAGAAGGCAGTGTACAAGGTGCCACCCAACCGCCTTAGGGACTCCACTCCAGATTTCTGTAGGATTTACTCCTTAGCCCTTTCTTCTCCCAAAAATATTCTACAAAGCGGAGGTTTAGGTTCAGAGTTTTCCTTCTCTTCAATGGGCTACCTTTCCAGGTTGGTGAGCCCCATCTGCCCCTCACTTCCCTCTACGGGCACATGCAGAAACTGCCTTCTTGACCATTGGACCCACTATTAGTCCTGTCCGCTCAATTGGTCAGAGCCTGTCTTTGCATGCAGGGGAAGTCCCTAACTCATTGAGGTTTAAAGACTCATCAGCTGCCCTCGCCTGGTTTAGCCAGCCAGTTTACTGTTCTTGGGATGTGGCTGCTGGCACACGCTGACATCTTCTAGGAGCCACAGGTGGGAGCTGAGTGCAGGGTGGGGGAACAAAGGTGGACAAACTACCACCGAAGGAGCACATGTGTCCCCCACCAGAGGTACTACCCTCCCCTAAAACCTCGGCAGATTATGGTAACTGGGTTGCTTTACTTCAGGGGGCTGGGCTAAAGACACATCCCCACTCCTTGTCTAGGCCATATTGCCTGAAGAGGGCTTTTAACAGCTCCAAAAGAGAAATAAGACAAATCTCCATCTAGTCAGTTCTCTGAGGGGAAAAACTGCAGCCCTGGTCACCGTCACCAGCTCAGCTTCTGGATCCCATGGAGAGATGGGGGTGAGTCACAGGAGGGGCAAACTATAGTTCTAGAGAAAGAAAGAAAAAATGCAGTATAATGATAGGAGTTCAGAAATGAAAAACGTTGGCAGCATTAAGATAAATCAAATGAGTGCAAATAAGTTTGGATGGATGTAATAACGGAATACTAAATGGTTTAGTTTATGTAACATATGCAGGGGTTTACGATATGCAAGATGAACCATGGAAAAAGAAGAAGGGAATTCTTTGATATTTTAAGGATGTTTGAATGAGTATTCTAAACAGTAAAACAGAAAATGTAATAAAAAATATAAAAAAGGAGTTCAGAAATGAGGAGAGGCAAGTGGGGGTGAGCTCCTTGCTTTTTTGAGGGGGGCACTTTGTGTGTGTGTCTGTGTGTCCCGCCCGCCTGTGGCTCCGCCTGTGACTGACCACTATATTACCGGCTCCCCAAAAGCGAATCCTTAGTTCGCACTGACTAAGGAGACACGTCTTCGCCGCCCTTTCCCGGCATTCGCTGCTCCTCCCTTCGCGTCTCGCTGCCTCTTTTCCTTCCGCTCCCTCAGCGCAAGGCGGTCGCAGGCGAACTCTCTAGATTTCCCCGCGCGCGGCGGCGCCATGGCGGACGGCGAGGCGGCGGCGGCGCCTGATCCAGGGCTTTCAGCTCGGGGAGCCGGCATTGCCGGCAGCGCAAAGGGGCTGCTGCAGAAGGGCTTCGACATGTACGTGCGAGATCCGTTCGACGCTGCTCACAACCCTCAGGTGTGTGTGTGAGAGAGAGTCGGTGGTTTTTGCAAGGGGGGTGTAGAAGAAGCCGCTGGTGGGGCAGGAGGTGTGCGGGGGGGGGGTGGACTTCTCTGCTAGTGTATTGAGGAAATATAGGGCGCAGGGTATAAAACATGGAGCCATGGGTGGGTCAAGTCAAGTGCCTGTGACAAGAGTGTGAGAACAGAGGCTTTTGTGGGTGGGTGGGTTTGTTAAATGGAAAGGTATGGTGGTAGGGCAACCTTTTCCAGCCCAACGCCTGGAAAAGGCGCCTAATTTCATGGGAAATGCCTTATATAGAGACAGGCCGTTGAGTCTATGAAGCTCAGTATTGGCAGCACTGACAGGCAGCAGCTCCCTGGAGTTTGGGGTAGGAGTCTCTCCCAGCCCTACCCCCAGATGCTGGGGATTGAACCTGGGACCTTCCGCCTGCAAAGCCCATGGTCTACCACTTATTATGGGAAAGCAGGGGTGGGGCACATGCTGGTGGTGAATGGGGTCGGAGGCATAAGTGGGTGGGGCAACTGATGTAAATTTGAGCTTTAAACAGTAAATAACAACAATAGTAATAATAATAAATTAATTTCCATGGACACTCATACACATTTCCTACACTCATGCAAGCAGCAGGCATCATCAGAGTTGACAGAGGTATTCTAGCCAGGCAAAAGCAGTAAAGGAGGGTGTGAAGCGGGACTGCTGAGGGGTGTATGACTGGGGAAAGTCTGGAGGACCAGAAAGAGAAGCTTGGCTGGACTCATAGAAGCCAAATCTTAGAGGCCAAAGTCTCTCTCCCCCCCCCCAATAAAATATTTGAGGGGGTGGAGTTGATGGGCATTGCCATTCAAATGGTGTGTGCGTGCCTTGTGATCAATTATGCAGGCCAAGTTTTACCTCCCCCCCTCCCAATATTTTATTCAAGTTGGCATTTGGCACTCCTTTGGTTGGGGATAGTGGGAAGATGAGGTGAAGTAGACTGGAGATCAGTGGCGTAGCGTGGGTTGTCAGCACCCAGGGCAAGGCAAGTAATTTGCACCCCCTAACCCATGGATTTGCGCCCCCTACCCCCCAGATGTTGCGCCCGGTGCGGCCGGGCCCCCCTGCACCCCCCACGCTACGCCACTGCTGGAGATGGAGATGAGAAGTTTTGAGTCTGAGGAGTGAAATGGGGTGGAGAAGAAGTGAAAAGATTGGGCTGTGGTGAAGGAATGGCTTGGTTTATTTTATTAAACTTCTATCACTTCACACAGCCAAAGGGGAGTCCCAAATCTAAGGCTAAAAAATACTCTAAAAGTGTTAATCCAAAAAGTCAG
This sequence comes from Podarcis melisellensis, assembly GCF_964234715.1. NCBI lineage: Eukaryota > Metazoa > Chordata > Lepidosauria > Squamata > Lacertidae > Podarcis > Podarcis melisellensis. Next base: position 34,098,976 of record NC_138544.1, read on the forward strand.
CTAACAATGTGAAATCCCCACCCCCGTCCAACACAAGAATGAATACCGAAAGCTGAGCACCAGTGGTTGTGCTGTGGAGGAGGGGGGCATGGAAGAAAAGTTAAGGGGAGCAGAAACACTTGGAAATTATGTGTGTGAGGGCTGCAGAAAAAAACAAGGGGATGTGGAGAAAGAGATGTGGTAATAAAACACTGTATGGAAGAAGGTGTGGAAATGAGGCAATCTTAAAGACTGTGCAGATACGAAGCTTCCAAACCTTGGGTCAGAGTTTTGCAAAAGCCTTCAGGAGCAAAGGATGCAGTTCATTGCATACAGTGTAGCAGAGGGGATATTTTGGAGGAGAGGGGAGAAATTGTGGCAGCAGAAATTGTACTGCTGCTTTTCAGTCTAGGCTTCATTGGCAAAGTGCCAGCTGGGTTCAAGCAGAAGTAGTTCAATCTGGTTTGCTCCAGCATGGGACAGTTAACATTATCCCCTGACCTGAAATCGCCTTACTAGAAATATGTTGTTGGTGCCGCTGCTTCCAACTTCTGCAGTCTGATCAGTAGAACAGCTGAGTGTGAACATAGTTGCTGTCTGTACTCTTATGTAAGAGAGTTTTGTCCTTTCCAGAGACCTGTTTTTTAAAAAACAAAGTGGTTGTACAGATATTAAAATGTGGAGTTAATCTATGTCTAGAAGACTTCAGTCCTTAAGAAGCAGAAATGGTGGTTAAGTTGGCAACATAGGAAGGTGCCTTAAAGAGAGTATGAAGTTGTTGCTCCTTTGTTTATATAGTGGAAAAAATATATAACGGTGGCAGTTTATTTTCATACTGTCCTTTAGACACAAGGTTTAGTTTTCTGACCAAGAGGGTTCATGCAAAAAGTAAACAGAAAATGTTTTTTAAAAACCAACCCATTAGTGGTGGTAGCTATCTAAAATGTCATTCCTGTTTTCAGGGCATTTTGAATTTTGGAACAAGTGAGAACAAGCTTTGCTTTGATTTAATACAGGAAAGGGTAAGTTTGGCTTCCCACATGAATTGCACAAGTTAGTTTTGAAATTGTGATCAGTAGGTACTACTAATTAGTGGTCATGATAATTTCTTATGAATAATCAAGCACTGTGTTTAATAACATTACCCATGCAGAGTGCAAGCAAAACAAGCCTAAGCCCTGGACTGGGCCAGCAGGTCAGAGTGGCAAATCGGCCCCTGCATCTTAAACCTTGTTGGCTTACTCCAACCAGGACAGAAAGTGAGGAGGGACTGTGATATCTTTTGCTGTTCTGGCTCCAGGCTAGTGCAGCTTAGGAGCCTAAATCCGGCCCAGCTCTGAGAAATGGATTGGCTTCCATCCAAGATCAGCTAAGACAGCTTAACTTGAAATTTTTTGATAAACTGTGGGAAATATAAATAGCAATGTGTGAATCTAACTACCATTCATATAATTAAAAACTCTAATTGTCTCTTTTTAAAAAAAATAACAGCTCGTAAAACCTGACATGGCTTATCTGGAACCTCACTTACTTCAGTATTCAGATACACAAGGCATTAAAAGGTAACAAAAATTGCTTAGCAGTTCAATCTATTTTTTATAACAGCTCTCTTTTTTTCTAGTTCCAGTTAAACATTTCAAAAACTAAAATTCACATTGTGCAGGAGATTTAAGCTATTCTGTAGAGGTCCTCTTAAAATAAATGGTTGTGGCTTACAGATGTATTTTCTTTTGATGCAGTAATGTTAGTGCTTGGAGACTACTTATAACACTGCATAAATGTCTAGTTGTTTGAACACATTTAATAAAAATAGGTTCAATTGTATGTAAATAAATGTTCTTTTGTGCAATTGTTTGGTATTGCTGCCTTCAATTTACAGTGTTGTTTAATAGTTATAGAATTCAGATTTCTGGACTCAGTCCAAAATCAAGTTTCAGAAATGGGGCAGTTTAAAATATGTGATCCTCTACATATGTTTACTTTTAAAATAAGTTCTATGCTTCTAAAGAAATCAGTAGCAAAATTTCAATTGAATTGAATAAAAAGACTAATTCAAAGTTAAAGTTGTGCCAGAACTAACTTTATATATGAATATGTTGATGCAAATTTTCTGACTGTGTTAATTTAAAACTTTAGTTTTAGAGAAGAAATTGCAAAGTTTCTTACGGAATATGCAAAAGCTCCAACAGCACTAGATCCAGATCATGTAAGGAACCACGTTGCTTTCCTTTCCTTTAATTTTGTGAAAGTTTGCTGAATCTTTCATAAGATCTGAAATGAGGGTATAGCAAAAGTTACCACTTTTAAATCATTTTGGAAACTCTGCAACACTGAGAATGTATCAGGTTGTTATAGCAGATAGAATTTTATGTTAAAGCCAGTACCTAAAAGAAATTTATCAGAGGGAGCTCTCATAACTTTGCTTAAGATACCCATTTGTCTTCAAATAATGACACTCAACTTTGATGCATTCAGATACAAAGGCAAATAGTTTGAAAATATTGGGCAATATCTAATATCCAGCTAATGAACCAAATTCTTACTTCCCCTACCACTTACATTTGACTACCTACCTGTCAATCACCTGACATCACACTGCCCTCAGATGATGATCGTCAGGACTTCAAAACACCACACATAGAGGCTTATTGCACAGCTTCAGCAAGAAGCTAGAATAAGGACATTGTTCCTGTAGCTTTCCCAAGCAACTGAAGGCTTTTATCCAAGAGCCTGCTAAGCCCCACCCTAGGCACTGCTGTTGATCTCTCAGCTATTGAACTCTCAGTAGTGTTGGGGCTACTCATGAGGAAGCAGCTCCTCACAAGTAACTTATCATTCTCAAGGAGGTATTGGATTTCAGGTGGACTGCTTGGTTCCTGCCCTTTCATCTTTCAGTGCTCTCTGAGAGTTGGAGGTGACTCAGCTTCTGCCTCTCAATTCAGGCTCTCTATATATAGGAGATGGCAGCTGCTGGGATGTTGCATTGCCTGATAGTCCTGCTTCAGCCTTGGTGCTGTCTGACCCCACCTGAATGTCTGTGTGATTCCCTCCAGGGAGTACCAGGCCCTCATCTGGTGAGGATTCCTCTAGCATGGTCATGAAATGTCAGCTGATTGACAGTGAAAGCCAGCCTCCCTTGCCAATGCCAGGAGTGCATTTTAAGGGTCTAATTTTTGGATTGGCTGCTGCACAGCTGATATCACGTGGTATCAGGTGTGGAGCAGGTGAGCATGATTTGGGGGAAATGGCCTTATGGGCCAAATTAGGACCCATGCCAGGCCTGATAAAGCCAATGGGCTAGAGGTTCCCCATCCTTGAACTAAGTCATACTCAGAATAGATCCACTGAAATCAATTGTCTTATTTACACTTTTCTTCTTTACACTTCTAAAAAGTGGCAGATTGCTAAACTTAGTGCTTGGATTATCTCTATAAAACGAGGAGGTCAAACATAGATAGCATTCTTCTCAGACATTGACTCTGCAAACAACATATCCTGCTCACTCCAATGCCATCTTAGATGGTCATTGCCAGGGACATACACCTAGACAACCACTTGGAAATCAGAGCTACTAAATGGTACATAATTAAGGGATATTCTGTTGGTCTGTATTTATATCATATATTATAGACCATTGAACCCATAATTTCAATTACATTATAGCTCAACAAAACATTTCAATGACTGATTGGATACCAGCCAATAGAATTCACATATACAAGAGGAATTAAGGGTTGATTGTTTTGAAGTTACAGTGGTTCATTTTTAAATTTGGTTTGAGTTGTTGACACTTGTATATGATATCCTTGCCTTAGACTTGTCTTTAATTTCTTAAAATAAATTTAGCTGCTTTTGTAATTTTGTTAATTGTATCTTGCTATTTTGTCTTCTGTTTCTAGATTATAGTTTTGAATGGCTGCTGTGCTGTCTTTGCTACACTTTCAACTGTGTTGTGTGATCCTGGAGGTAAGGGGGCATGAATATGTATCACATATTGTAGCAGTTATTTAGTAGTAATTAGTGCTTGAACATCTTAAAGAATGTATAAAATCTTGTTCACTCTGCTGATAATGGCTAAATCAGGCTTCCTCAACCTCGACCCTCCAGATGTTTTTGGCCTACAACTCCCATGATCCCTAGCTAGCAGGACCAGTGGTCAGGAATGATGGGAATTGTAGTCTCAAAACATCTGGAGGGCCGAGGTTGAGGAAGCCTGGGCTAAATCATGTAGAAAATGAACTGCTTCATTGCTTTATTTTATGTGCCTTTTGAGTAAGCTAAAAATAGTTTAAATTATGTGAAGTACATGCTAGCAGAATGAAACTAGTGGTCTGCACCCCCCTTTCTAAGTAGCTATATATATTATAGTAGAGTCTTAACAATTGGTTAATGACAATAAAATTATATGTGGAATGGGATAAAACCTCTACTATGAAATTTGTGTCACTTTTTTTAGTATGCTAGTAAGAGTATTCATTTAGGAATCACAGACCTGCAAGTGGTTCACACAATGTTTTTTCCCCTATTCTGGCAGCACAATGATTATGTACAAAGCTTTTGAAAGTAGTAGTCTAAAGATGTGTGTAAGATGAAGGCAAAATAATTTATCACTGTTTTTTAACAAACTAGTAAAATACTTTATTTAAAAAGAAAGTAAACCTCCATTATTTATTCTTTTTATAGATGGGTATCTGATTCCTACCCCATATTATGGTGGAATAAACTCCAAAATGTGGCTGTATGGTGGAATGCAACCTATCCATGTGCCCTTGTTCAGTGAGGTAAATATTCCCTTTCTTATAAATACTGATATGTTGTCTATGAATGAACACAATTATATAAAGCCCAAGCAACAAAACAACTATTGACTATGGAAACCAAACTGTAGACATGTCCCTTCTTGTATGACTGTGCTATATGTTTTGGCAAATAAGTTTACTATGGATGTTGACTCATACACAAGTGTGTATATAGCAGAGGTGGCAACAAACTGTCCTACAGAAGTCTTGACTGATTTACTCAGTCTTTTTAGTGTGTGTGTGTGTGTGTGTGTGTGTGTGTGTGTGTCTATCCATTAATCGCCATTTTCAGAGAGTAACAGTTTCCTGGGATGACATAATGTCACCACTGCCCTTGATCCAAGCATCCTCAAAGAACCGTAGAGTTTTTTGAACTCCCTTTTACCTCCACCAGAACAAGTTGAAAAGGGAGTGTCTGCATTGAGTTCATCCCAACAAACAAGAAAAAGAAAGCTCCATCAGTGTTTAAGCCACATCCACCATAACTTGCTTGTGCATTTTGCTGTTCCCCCCTCAATTTTTATTTATTTATTTATTCATACATGCATACATACATACCCCATCCATCTGACTGAGTTTCCCCAGCCACTCTGGGCGGCTTCCAACAGAATATTAAAATACAATAGTCTATTAAACATCAAAAGCTTCCCTAAACAGGGCTGCCTTCAGGTGTCTTCTAAAAGTCTGGTAGTTGTTTTTCTCTTTGACATCTGGTGGGAGGGCGTTCTGCAGGGCGGGTGCTACTACTGAGAAGGCCCTCTGCCTGGTTCCCTGTAACTTCACTTCTCACAGCAAGGGAACAGGTAGAAGACCGAGACCGTTTATGGCTTTAAAGGTCAGCACCAACACTTTGTGAAAATAAATAGGTATTCTGAGCAGATTGCATTGTTTTACTGAATTTCTGTCTTTGAACACCTTTTGAAATGTTTATGCAGGTGACTAATGAAGAAAGTCAACCATTTCAGTTAACTATTGAAAAATTAGAAACTGCACATCAGAGAGCCATAGAACAGGTAGGAATATTTTGTACCGAACTCCAACTATTGTGCTTTCGGTTCAATACTTCCTTATCAACTTTCCAGTGAAATATATCCTATTAGAAATGTAAATTGATAAATCTCCTTTTTCTTTTCATGTGCACAAATTGCCCAAAAGCAGATTGTCATGTCATTCTAATGTATCATTTTCAAGAATGAAACTAGAATCCTAAATTATATATTTCCTGTTCTTAAAAGGTAAAAGGTAAAGGTACCCCTGCCCATACGGGCCAGTCTTGCCAGACTCTAGGGTTGTGCGCCCATCTCACTCTATAGGCCGGGGGCCAGCGCTGTCCGCACACACTTCCGGGTCACGTGGCCAGCGTGACAAGCTGCATCTGGCGAGCCAGCGCAGCACACGGAATGCCGTTTACCTTCCCGCTAGTAAGCGGTCCCTATTTATCTACTTGCACCCGGGGGTGCTTTTGAACTGCTAGGTTGGCAGGTGCTGGGACCGAGCGCACCCCGCCGCGGGGATTCGAACCGCCGACCTTTCGATCGGCAAGTCCTAGGTGCTAAGGCTTTAACCCACAGCGCCACCCGCATCCCATTTCCTGTTCTTATGTGAGCCCATTAAAATATTTTGCAAGTAATAAATGGAGCAACTCATATTAAACTTAATACTTACCTTTTACAAACTGCTTTAGTTACTTCCCTTGATTTCCAGAGTAGTTCATCTTTTCTGCTGCTGTTTCTTGGTTTTTTTCTTAAGTAGCCTGAAGCTACTAGGTGTCAGAATCTTTTCACAGGAGATAATGTACTGAAAATAGTGAATGGGATTCAACTGTCATGCTTGGAGTAGACCCATCAAAATCGACAAGACTTAAGTTAGTCATGACTAATGTAAGTACTACTAATTTCAGTAGGTCTGCTCTAAGCATGACAGTCTAGACCTAACCCTGTATGTTTTAGTTATGCTGAAATTACAGAATTTACATAATAATTTGGTCATAAGAAATTTTATTTCCTACCTGAATATATTTCCATTTAAACATGTTTTAGTAACATATACACTGGTGTTATATATACATTTCTTCAAGAAAACAATCATTTAATGTATTACATCAAATCTATAGTTTTGTAAATTAAGTCATTTGAATTATAGCAGATGAATTTTAAAATCATAACTAAATAACAAAATGCCATGCTGTGATGAAAATGAAATGTGATGCCATGAAAATGTGATTCTGGGATATGTTTTAGGGTTATAAAGGAATATGTATGCTCATATTCAGTCAAGAAACTTCAATACCTGGCACTTTATGAAAGGATGGCAATTTTGCAGACTCGCTACTCCTTTGTTTGACGTCATGACGGCGTCCCCGACTATCAGTTTTTCTTTTTTCAGGGCATCAGAGTCAGAGCTTTAATCCTGATCAACCCACACAATCCATTAGGGGACATTTACCCAGCACAGTTACTGAAAGAATGTCTAGACTTTGCACACAGGTTTGAGTCCTAGCGCTATTTGTTTGGGCTTTTAATTTTCTATGATGCAGTATGTTAGTTTTGAAAGTTATTTTGGTAATTTCCTTAGTTCATTTGGCATATGGCCATAAGAAGGTTTGTTCAGAAAATTCATTGAAAAACATTAGAATTCTTAAATTGGCAAACTTCGTTTCTGAACGTATAACTATGGTGGAGATGGCTTTACGTGGCGCTAAAATTTTTTTCCTGTATGCATAAAGCCTGACTATATTGATTCTTTAAAACATATGTTATAAATATGAGAACTGGTAATTACCAAAATAAGTAGTGGTAAGAGTGTTTAATATGGATACATACGTTGATTTGAAAAGTAAGTTTGAACCAATTTATGAAATGAAGCATTCTTGTAATCTGTAACTTGTCCGTCCAGTCTGTAGAATTCTATATGGAACATGAATTAATAAATTATTTTTATCTTTCTCAAAGAAGGATCCCTAATGTTTCCTTTAAATTTCAATACATTTTCTCATACTTCCCCTAATGTCTATTTTTTATCCTTGGCCACATTCTTGTAATGCTTACTCTGAAATCCTATGTACACTTACTTGGACATAAGTCTCACTATGTTCAGTGACCCTTCCTCCTCCTTAGTTTATCCGCGAAAGGACTCCATCCTCCTTGCTTGTTCCATTTTCTAGCATACCTGCCCTTCCCACCAATCTACATGAAATGGGTTAATTTTTTTACATGTGGCTTATTTCTAATGAAGGTAACAACTAGCTCAGTCAGTAGAACATTAGACTCTTTATCTTAGGGTTGTGGGATTGAGCCCCATGTGGGGCAAAAGATTCCTGCATAGCAGTGAGTTGGGCCACATGACCCTTCTGGTCCTTTCCAACTCTATGATTCTAACTAAAGTGGTTATTAGATATTTAGTAAGCCTCAAAACATGGCACAATTCTTTTCACTTCAGCATGACACTGCATGAGACTTGGGGATGCAGTCTGCATCTGAAGGTGAAAACTAAGAATCTGGTGTTTTAAATTTTTTACAAAAAAATAAATAAACTTTAATTGGTTACTTATACTTTTGTGATATTTAAGCATCTTTCTGTCAGTCACGTACTTCTGAATGCCTGCTAATACTGAGAATAAGAATTCAGTTTGATGTATTTTCTGGCTTGTGCATGCAAATATAATAAGCTGTGTGGTGTGTGTTTTCTGGCCTTTATATCTTAATTGTGCAATATATTACAGATGGATACTTGGTTCTTAACTTCTCGCTTTTATATATCACTGTTCAGTTTTTAAAAACATTTTGCTTTATATTAAGTAGCAGTATTTTGGGTGCCTCCTCCACAAGAAGGTTGGAGGGTGGCAACACTGAAACACTTTTCTGCAGTGGCTTCCTGTTTGTGGAATGCTCTACCCAAGGAGGCTCGCCTGGGACCTTCATTACATATCTTTGGGTGCCAGGCAAAAACGTTTCTCTTCAGCCAGGCGTTGGGCTGATTAACATTCTATGGCCTTTTAAATATGTCTGTGGGATGAGAGTTATTGGTTGCTTTTGTTTTTGCTTTATTATGTATTTTATGTTTTCATTTTGTATTTTTATTTTGTGAACTTCCCTTTAATCTTCGGATGAAGGGCAGTAAACATATTAAATAATAATAATAACAACAACTGTATTGAATATAGAATATGCAGCTTTCTAAGGAATTTGCTAAGCAGCAATTGCAGTAATGAATGCATATATATATATATATATATATATATATATATATATATTAATGACTTACGTGTGTGTGTTTCTTTACATAGACATAAATTACATGTAATAATGGATGAAATTTATATGCTGTCTGTATATGGTGATACCACATTCACAAGCATTCTTAGCTTGGAGAGGTGAGTGTACCTTCTTGTTGCTTTTTTATAAAAAAATAATGTCAGCTTTTTAGTTGAGTAACATAGCCAATCTCTTCTGTTTGTTTATATATGCACACATAGTTACCAGTTACTGTATGCATAAATTATTCTTTCAAAGTAATTATTGCTGATAAGGTAGCATATGTATGATTTTCAAGGGTTGGTTGACTTTTTTTGTCTTGCCATTCTCCGACAAAATCCTACATGTCAATTGATTTAGGACTAAGCAGACCATTGCTCATATGTGAATTTAATCCTAACTACTATTGTAGCTATTCTGCTTCCTCTGCATGCCAGGAGGCTCCTCATACAGGTCTGTTGTAACTCTGTCCAGTGTGCATGCATGCTGTAACATGTTAGGTCACTTAGTGCAAGCCAAAATTCTTCCATGTCTCACTTGGAAGTATCTAGTGTCAAGTTCCTTTCTGGACTTTTACATATGTTGCGTGCTTTGAGGAGAGTGGGGTGGAGCTGAGTAGCAACTGGTCATTGGTGAAGTAAGAGAGAGCCTGCTTTGCAAGTAATGTGTCCAGCGCAGCAGGGTTGCAGCCATCACAAGGGTAGCATGAAAGTATAAAATTATGGCGAAATACATCTGCACCCTGTTGTCCACATGCTGAAGGAGCGGGACTATTGACTGTATTCCTTCATGTGGCAAGTAAATTATACCTTCTTTAGCGTGTGTGTGTGTGTGTGTGTGTGTGTGTGTGGAGACTGCTATCCAGTGCCCTCCATCTTGGGCTCCTTTGCAGGAAGGGTGGGGTGAAAACATAAATAATAAATACAACATAATTAGAACTTCCTTGATCCAGATTTCTGTATGTACTTCAATGCACATGCACACAGGGATTTGCATTCATTTCTGTGGAGAGTACAGAACATGAGCTGTCTGTGCTGTGGATTTCTATTTCTCCAATATTTTGCTGGGTCAGGGTAAATTGCCGTTGTCTTTACGACTGAAAAGTGTTGATTCCCCACCCCAAATAAATGTAAGACATTAATTATCTTGAAATCTTTCTCTTTAGTTTACCAGATCCAGACCGGACACACGTTATGTGGGGATTTAGTAAGGTGGGTTAGAAATATTTGTTAATATTTCTTCAAAATGTACTTCAATTCTTGAAACTGTCAAATTCTTCCATCTACCCAATGCATTGTTCCAAAGAAATCTTGTACGTGAGAACTTAAAACCTACAGTGTAATCATGGATTATAATGTTTGCCTCTTCCACAGTTGCACAGCAGGTCTAGCCATTATTGGAAGATGGTATTCTGTTATAAACTCAGTATCATTTGCAACTATCCCAAGAACTATCAAGCAACTAGGTAGCTCACCAGAAGCTGGCCAGTAGACTATGAACTACTTTATGCTCTTCCATAGTTTAGGATATGACTTGCAGTGCAGTGCAAACCTTATTGATGTTTATTTCAATGTAAATTCTACTCCAAAATAAATAGATTGCAGCCTTAGGGTGGCTTCTGATTGCTTAGGCGGCAGAATATCCATTTATAATCTCTCATCATGTGGGAGCTGCAACTACAGGTTGATTTGGTTAACTCTAGCAACCAGTGATAGGTGACAGTCCCTTGCTTGCTACAAAAATAGGGGGTTTGAGAGGGCCAAGTAAGGTTGGCTGTAAACAGCCAGGACCCTGTGTGGATGCAAGTGCCACATATTGTTTATAATTTCACTTGTTCTAAATCTAAAACTAGACTTCAGGGATCATCATATGGGTTTCAGCCAAAAATTCTAACCTAATGAAATACTTTATGCAAATCAAATCAATCATTCTGCTTTTGTTTCTTAAATGGACTTTAAAACATTTTATATAGAATGTTAAGTGCTTTGAAACTTGAGAAATTATATTTTATTACAAGAATCAGAAATTATTTAGTCTTCATTGGATAATGCTAATTTGGATAGAAATGTGCTTTGTGTACAAATTAACATTTTAGAGAGACTTTTTAATTATAAACTTTCCCCCCTTCCCTTTCAAGGATTTTGGCATGTGTGGCATCAGAGTTGGAGTATTATACACCAGAAATCATGAAGTCAGGAAAGCAGTTAATCAGCTGGCTGTTTTCCATGGCTGTCCTGGACCAGTGCAATATGTTCTCAGCCAGTTCCTTCGTGACAGAGGTTAGCAAACTTGAAAGTGCACAAACACACATGGTCCTGATTCCAAGTAATGAACACCAGCCCTCACACTATATAGTTACTGCAGATGAGGAAAATCCAGCTCTGTTTTTTCACCGTGCCTGGCTAGACCATTATCTAGCCAGCTTTATTCCTCAGTTTCAAATTATTTATGAACTACATTCATTTTTATTTATTAGTTATGTTGTTGAAGTTGGTGTAAAGTGGCTGAATTGGTGTTGGGTCCATCTGAGCAACCAGGGAACAAGTTCTGTATAGGACCTGTCTCATCTTGCTTTGCCTTGTCTATACTTACCTTGCCATCATTAACTATTAGGACTGATGCCAGCAAAACAGAATTTCCAGATTAGTTAACTCATTTAGCTGGTGATGTGAAACGCCTCTCTCCTTGAAAACCACTGCCAGTTACAGTAGACAATGCTGGGTTGGATGAACAAATAGTCTGACCTGGAATAAGAATTTTATTAACTCCATAAAACTGCAAACAAAAACCCTCTTAATCACATAAGCTACTTTTTACACTTTACATTTGCCATGCAGGATCCCTTTAACAGAGTGCCTGCTGTTCCCAATGTTCCCCACCCCATAATTTGTCAAAGTACTACTAAGACTGAATAATACAAAGGGGGGGGGAACAGTGTGGTCTGATTTGTGCTCTTATTTTGGCAGAATGGCTGGATAATGTGTTTTTCCCAACCAATAAAAGAAGACTTAAGGAAGCACAGAACATTCTTGTGGATGGTCTTGCAGAGATGGGAATACCTGTTTTAAAAAGCTCAGGAGGATTATATGTGTGGGCTGACTTCAGAAAAGTACGTGGAGGACCTGGAGGGCTCAGGGAGGCTGGATTAAAGGACATAAATACAGTTGGCTGTATTGTGGCTGGTCTTGTGAGCTCCTTCCTTCCTGTCGGGCTTTGTATTCAAAATAGGACCTGCCCCTCCCAGCAAGACATTGAGAGGTCATAGGCTTATGAGCAAACCCAGTCGGAAGAATGTATCATCACAATGCTATCCAGCACTTCTGGTCTGCAACTGGACCAGTCCCCTGCCCCTTGTACGTGCACAATCTCAAAGTGCACCAGGTTTTCATTATTGATAAGATAAGGGCTTGGAGCTCCCCACCCTGCACCATTAAAAGAGGCTTTTGAAAAAAGTACTCTTCATTAATTTTGGACATAGTTAAGGTCCTAAACCATCAGAGGAAGGAGGAAATGGAGCCTGGTGCTGCCCGCAGTACACCTGACCATCATTTAAGGTGCCCCAGCATGTTGTGGCACACTGGTTGAAAACAACTGAATTAAATCATAACATGCCAAACAATAAATAAATGGTGCAGCATCTGGTCCTAAATAATATTTTGAGTAATTGGCTAAGCAAGAAAAATAATAGAGGGCCAAGGCTTAAATTGAACTCAAAAGGTGCTTTGATAAACCTGATCTTTTGGTTCTTTTGAGGGTGGGGAGGTAAAGTGCTTTGTTTGCTAATGTGGCATTTAGTTAACGTGTATTTCTGTTTTCTCTTAGTTCTTAAAGTCACAGACATTTGAAGCTGAAATGGATTTATGGTGGAAAATTCTTGGTGAAAAGCTGCTCATTAGTCCTGGGAAAGCCTTTTGCTGTTATGAACCTGGATGGTTTAGGCTGGTCTTCTCAGATTCTATAGACAGAATCTACCTGTGTAAGTTTCAAGTCTATAAAAGGGTTATCTGATCTCTTTCTCCTTTCTCATCCTTCACTCAGCTATATGCATTGTCATAGACTTTCAAGCCATCAAGGAATATATACAACCTTACAATATGTTCTGTACTACATACAAGCAGACATTTAGGAAATATCTTATGTCTTTAAAATATTTATGTTGCTTCCTTTTTGTAGGTATTCAGAGACTTCAGCAAATGCTACGTGATAAAATAGATGAACCTATAGCTTCATCTCATGAAGAAAATGAGCATATTGAATTAGATGATGAAACTTCAGCCAATTACATAAATACATCAGTGGATGATGTCTCCGAAGGATATTCACACTTGAAGAAAATAGCTGTCTTCTAAGAACCTGAATGCTAAAACAAAGCATGGCATATTTATATTTACTGTAACTCTGACTCCCCTTTGTTTTGTTTAGTATGGCAGGCAGGCATTAACATTTTGTTGTAACCTATGGTTACTAATTTGACTATGGAGATTCTACTTATTTGCAACCTGGCAGACTTTCTGTCCTATATTCTCCTCATTGGAATACTTAGTTCTGTTCCTCAGAACACTATGGGCCAAATTAGATGCAACAGTGACTTCTACCCAGCTGTTTTTTCCCTAGAGGAATTTCAAGGCTAAAGGTAATACCTGTTAGGACAAAAATAGGTGGGAAAGGTGCAAGGGAAGCATCATTGGAGGAGGGGGAGGTTCAGCACCTCCCGTTTGTCCCCAGGATACTGTAATATTGACCATGCTTAAACTATATGCACAGAGTTTAAACTAGGCCACTCTCCTCCTCCTCTCCCCCTTTATAGAATTCAAAATAGGTCATGCCACCATCTTATTTTCAAGTATTTGAATTTCATTCATATTCAGGTCAAGCATGTGACTGATGCTTTGAACATGGACAATCTGCAGAATAGAGCTGAATCTTGCACATTATCTTGCATATATCTCTTGGTTCATACAGGACAACGGATAGCTCAGTTGGTTAGAGTGTGGCACTGATAACACCAAGGTTGTATGTATGTTCAATCACTGTATGGAATGGTTGCATATTCCTGCATTGCAGGGAGCTGGACTTAGATGATCTTCAGGATCCCAACTCTACAATTCTATGATTCTAAACATTGGTCCACTGAGACAAAAGCTATATACTTGGTATGTAAATACATTAGAAAATGTTGACTCAGTTGATAATTGGCTGTTGATAACTAGTTGCCAACTTGCAGACTGTTTTTATAATGCACAGGAAGTAATCTAAAACAAAGAAGCTTGGGTTTTCCATATGGGTGTTATAACTGTAACTGCTTTCTAAGAAAGTGTCTAAATCTTGTTTTCATTCTGTTGCTGAAAAGGGTTTATTTGTACATTTTGCTGTTGCATATCATTCTTGCAAAATCTTTGCACTCTCTGATCAGTTTTGCACTCTTAACATAAATATTTTTTAAAAACATATGCTTGGTTGTGCTGACTGGGAAAGGAGTGAGGATATTTGTGTAATTTAAGATCCAATACAGTTTACACACATTGTCACCGATGAGGTGGGCTGCTTTCACAGCTACTAGCTTTTAAATCATTGTGATTATATAAAAGAAAACCCTGGATTTTTTATTACTGCAGTTTAAAAGAACTAGGATTTTGGTTAGTACCTGAAGCCACAACTGCTGTTGCCCAATGTTTGTTCTACTTCAGCTGTGCAAGGACAAAACAGAATTTACTTTGGCTCTAGTGCAGTATAGCAATAAGCATACCTTGCCTATTTTTTCTGTAGGTGTTACGCCTTGGATAGAGGAAAGGTAGATCCCAACTTCAGTTGGGAAATGAGCCTGAAATTTTAAGGAAGTGCTGTATAGATGCCTAGAGCTTGCGCCGGATCTAACAGCAAATCCATGCTGCAAACTTGCCTAGAACAGGTAAAACCACATCCATTTCCAGATGGATCAGTTATCAACCAAATTCCTATTTTGTTTGGATTGTGGTTCAGTTTATTGTTATTTATCAATCATCTTCCACATACATTCTAAAGTGATGTAATATGGACTTTAGAAATGACATTTTCCACCATTTTATCTGTTATTGAAAGGGAAAGTAGAGCTAGGTGTCATCAGTATATTGCATGCAGTAGCTTCCTTGGGGTAGGTGTTGAAAGCCGCCCCCCCCCCCAAAGATAGAATTGCTAAACATGAAAGTGCAAGTAACAGTGGTACCTCGGGATACATACACTTCAGGTTACAGACTCCACTAACCCAGAAATAGTGCTTCAGGTTAAGAACTTTGCTTCAGGATGAGAACAGAAATCATGCTCCGGTGGCGCGGCAGCAGCAGGAGGCCCCATTAGCTAAAGTGGTGCTTCAGGTTAAGAACAGTTTCAGTTTAGTTACGGACCTCCGGAACGAATTCAGTACTTAACCAGAGATACCACTGTATTATGGGGCAATAGTCCCCCGCTCCCAAACTATGTTCTGAAATGGCCTGCTCAGCTACATAGGAATGGACTCACTTGAAGCATGGTGCCACCAGTTCCTACACTAACTAGTGGGTGTAAAAATGATACAATGGTTGATGGTATTACTGAGAAGCCAAGGAGAATTGTGTGGATCACTATATTGTTGTGCTAGCATAGGTCATCCTAGTAGTTTTGGGGTCAAATGGAAGTCTGAAGCTAGACTGAAACAGATCCATGATAATTGTTCAAGAGAATATACATAGCCTAGCAAACATACGCTTAAGCATCTTTCGCAGGAAAAGGATAACAGCAACTAGTGGTGGTTAGAATACCCTCTCTCCAATGAAGATTTATTTAGAAGTGGACACCTGGTCATGTATTTCAATGTGGCTGTACTTGCCCCCTCTCCTAACAGTGTTTACTCCCTTTACATCTTACCTGGTACACAGTAAGACAATTTTTATGAAACTTTGGCAAGCAGCTATTTAAAAGTCTGCTCAGTTGAAACTCTTGTAGTTTCAGAAAATTAACAGCATAATCCTGTAGTAAAATTTGTTCATTTGGGCAAAGAACAAGGATAAGGATCTTGCGACAATCCAGATGGTGTTGAACTAAAACTCCCATTAGCCCTGACCACTGGCCATGCTGGTTGCGGCTGATAGGAGTAGGACTCCATGTATGCTGTACTATAACAACTGCAAGTTGAACACCTGCAATTATGCCTTCCCATCACTACAGTAACTGAACTTAAGTTCTGTTTACTAGATGCAATGGTTTTTGTAAATGAACGCACAGATACACAAGTTTTCCACAGTGACAGTAACAACAGGCTTTTTTGTGAAGAAAGGTAGTCAATAACTTTATTTTTGTATAAAGCAATACTAACAAATACAAAATGTACAGCTTCTCACTAGAATCAACAAGCATGTGAGAAGTTAACTTTTGACAGAAGAGAAGAAAAACAAGTTTCAAATAACGTGAAGAAATTTTGATTTTGAAAAAGGCACCCAAATTTAAATAATAAATAAAAGTCACTCATAGGCCTAGCTGGATATACTAAACATTTGTGAAAATTAATATACATAAAAAGGAGTCTCTCAAGAGCAAGACACACTACAAGCTGCTGGCAACAGTTTCCTTGATAGAAATTGCTGGGGTAGGTCCAACGTGAGTCCAGATATAACCTTTTTCTGGTCTAGTAGGAATGGTAGGGAAAGGAGATGACTGAGATTTGAAATATTCCGAAGGCGCATGACAAACAAACTCTAAGTACTCAATTTTTCTTGGAAGATCTTCTTCTGGCCCTTAAATAAAAAAAAATGAAAAAGTTAGTTGATTATTCTTCCCCCACTTGGAGCTTTATGGTACATCCAGTTGGCCATTGTCACATTTCTCCTTAAGTATCACTAGCAAGACAGGTACTTTCCCCAGCATGGATATAGCTCTATGCAGGAAATAAAGCTATGCAAGCTGGGCCTGCAGTGTTCTCCAAAATACATTAGATGGGAGAATCTAATATGAAGTCCTCCATCCTCCAACATAAGGGCAAAACACAGAATTGTATAAAATGCAGTAACACAAGGATGCCTGGTATCTCACTCCTCCTAGGAAATAATTTCAGCTGGTTTCAGATCAATACCAAAACTACTAACAAACAGCAGAGGAAAGGAAGGACTTGCACAGCTTGAGGCTGTGCAACCATACTATTGATGATGATGGAAGAGGGGCATGCATTCAGCATGCTGCATCTCTGTAGCAAGCATGTTGCTCTCCAGCCCTGTTTCTTTGGGCCTAAGAAGAGAAGGTTCACATGTGTAGAGCACCTTGTGTGTCTATATCAACTTCTGACCGCCAAAAGTAGCTAGGAGACAGTTTTATCTAGTGGTCCTACTGATTTAACCGAGAAAGACACTCCAACATCAGCACACTTCCCAGGAGAACATGTTGCTGTCAAAAATGCAACTCTGAACTTTATTTCCAACACAAATATACATCTCTGCCAGAATTGCAATTCATGAGCAGATCTGCAATGCTGCTTAACTAGCTTGTACTACAGGATAAAAAGAAATCTAGGACTCTGGAGTTATATCACATGTAGCACTTTCTGCTTTGTCAGGACAGGTAGAATTTTAACATTTTGGGCCTTGGAACTTACCTATTATGTAAGTTGCAGGGTCAAAACAGTCTTTGGGGCTAGCTGCAGTAGGAATGAGCCATGTTAAAGCTGCACTTTTTTCGCAGTATTGGTCTTGAATAAACCCTCTAATCTGAGCATAGTATGTTTTACCATCCTGCTCATCAATCACTGAAACAACATCTCCAATCTGATAGTAAACTCCCTAGAAAAGATATAGATCATTAGAATTAATTTTTTAAAAAGCTAAACTGATAATAGTTTCTGCTTCGGTGTCACAGAGGGAGCTGGCCAGTAGTCACACCAGAGATAACTCGTTATTAACCAAGTCTGTGAAGATACTGTTCTTGTTGAGTGTCAGGCCTAACAAGTACAACAGCACATCCCCAGTAGGTCTTACCCCATTAAATCAATTGCCAAGACTGGAAGTCCCTGCCTCCCCACAACCATCTAAGTCCCCTCCTCTCCAGGGCTTTTCCCAAGCAATTGGAGTCTACACCTCCATGAAGTCTGTCACCGCTCTGCCCGTTTCAGCCCTCTTCTAGTTCTGGGAGATGGGGGAAGGGGAGCTTGTTGCAGCAGGATGGGGGCACACCCTTGACCCTTCACCAGCCTGCCGCATCTCTACTGGCCTCCATCCTCCCACTTGCCAGCTTCAGCTTCAGCCTCCGACTCAGATTCTGAACTTCTCTCTGCCACAGGTTCACCCAGCT
Organism: Podarcis melisellensis; assembly: GCF_964234715.1. NCBI lineage: Eukaryota > Metazoa > Chordata > Lepidosauria > Squamata > Lacertidae > Podarcis > Podarcis melisellensis. Next base: position 34,117,295 of record NC_138544.1, read on the forward strand.
CACAAAGCCCTGCTACCTCCTCAGCTTCCAACCCCTCCTCTTTCCAGTCTTCTCCCTCATCGTTGTCCCACCACCGCTCCCCAGGCTCTTATCCTTCTTCCTTTGTTGGTCCCCAGCTGGTCTATGTACATTATCCGTTTCCCCCACGTTGCAGTTGCAGAAAGCCATACTTGCATTTTCCCTTCAGCGAGGCCACAGTACTAAGTTTAAGGGCAATTTCAGTGTTCCCTGACAACAAACAGGATTGAAACCACGTGCCTGCATCATTTTTCTCCTTCCCCTAAAATATGGCTGTTCCGAGTTTTAGTCTGCACTTCTACGCCAATAATGCTGATTTAATGTGGTTTGAAAGCACATAAATATGTTAAAATAAATACAAACAGTATTATCATATCTTTTTAGAGACAGGTAAGGATATTGATAAAATGGCTGTCAAGCTGCTCCAAATAAGTAAGTTAGAGTTTCAATACAATAACATAAATAAATATATAACAGTTTCAAGCTATGTCATAGCAAACGATCTGATAGTAACTAATGGAGTTTTTCAGTTTCAAAATATCAGCTATTTTGCTCTTGAAGAGTATGAACTGCATCAGAAAGTCTCAGTTCAGTCATGAACATGCTAGCATCCTTAGCAAGTTATGCGTTTAGGAGACTTCAGTAAAAATGTACAGGAAAAATGCAAATTACAGTGCAGATTTATAGTGCTACTGCAAAAACAGTAAATACATACTGTATGTTTGAGTCACAGTCCAATAAATTTTCTTACCAAGTACTCATTTAAAGATTTATTAACTTTTGAAACACTTCTATGTTCATAAACTTCTAATAACATACCTTATGGAAGATAGATTCTGCTGTAATAATGGTAGCTACAGACTCTGGAGCTTTGATGGGCTGAAAAAGGAAGGTTATAATGATTAAACTGCACAAATAACGTAACAGTGTCAAAATTAAAATATAATGCATTTTTTGTAAATGAGATTTGGATGAAAAATTGATAATCTTTGGACCACTATATATGAAAACATCAAGAAATTAATAGCTTCAGTATCAGTAAGCTTTGACAAAATACATCTATATTTGTTACATGTTTTAGCCAAGAAGGATTCCACATTCAGAAATGCATAGAATATTGATATTATACACAAATGAAAAAGTCTTTTAAGACATCGCTCAAGAGTCATTTTGCACATTATGCTCAACAAGTATGAGCTGAAGCATACTAAATACATCTATTTCAATGCAATAATGTGCATAATCTTATGTGATGAATACTCATGGTTCTTCAGGAAAGCAATACTAATGTAGCAAAGTTGTATATAATTTGATAAGCATGTAGGAAAATATTTATATTTGGTGCAGCCTTTTGTAAACCTTACTATTTTTTAGTACAGCACCTGCCACACTGCTTTAATTTAGAAAGTGCTCAACTGTAGCTGGAGTCCATAATCACCTTACATTTTTTAACTTAAAAATATGCCTTCTCCCTTTTCCTTTAGTGGAAACTTTCTTTTCAGCAGCTGGAGCAGACTTGTATTTTGTGTTTCTTAATCGAGCAGATCTTCTGTGAATTTCTTGCTTACTCTAGTGTACAAAAGTAAGAAACAGTGGGAATTCATTAGTATATACATGATCAAACATACAACAAGACATATTTATATATAGTTATTCATAGGGTGGGGGAACACAGTAGGACCCACTTTCCTCAGGCCAGAAAGAGATGAAACACCTATTCTAAATACATTTACTAAAAAAAGTACACGCAGCTAATTTCAACAGAAAGATTTTATTTGTTTCAAGTGCTTAAACACTGTTGTTCAAAAAAATTTCTGCAGGGCAGCCAATCATAATAATAATAAAATTTATTTGTACCCCACCCTCCCCAACCGGAGCTGGGCTCAGGGCGGCTAACATCATAAAACTAACACAGTACACAATGAGAGAATGGGTATCAATCTAGAGAGTTTCAGCAACTCAGAAATAATTTCCAATCATAGAAGAATTTACAGCACAGTCCTATGCATGTTTACTCAAAATTCCCACTATATTCAATGGGATTTATTCCCAGATAAGTGAGCCCAGGATCTCAGCCTAAGGCTGCAAACCAATATAGAATTATCTGAGAGTAGGCTAGTGTCATGCCACCCCCCTGCCTAAGCTATGTGGTTCTCTGGCACTCCCCTCAGCTCCCCTGTCCCACCACACCATTCTTTGTAAGAAAACTGGGTTTCTGATAGGTATTTCTGAATTTTCCTTCTTGTTTCCACACCAGACACAATATTATGAATAGTTCTCATCTCTAACACAACCAGTCAAGAGGCATGTGGTGCAATACGGCGCTTATTAAAAAAACAAATAAGGGTTTGATGATCACAGGGTTCAGAAGCATATGGTATCGGTTTGGTATCATTTGTTACTTTTTTCTCGTATAAAAACGTAACTAGTTAACAATATTGATCCTGCTCTAGTAAACAAACCCTGCTACCATCAAAACTCTCCATTTCCAACTCTCACTCCAATTAACCACCCACTTCCCAAAACCCAACTCACTTCTCAACTGCCTCCCAACAGCATTCAAACTCCCTTTCAAACTCTTATCTAATCACCATTCACTTCCAACAACCCAAACACATTTCCAATCTCAACATATACCTTAGCTCATGTATTATACTCACCTACGCAGTTACCGTAATATAAATCACACACACTCTCTCTCTCTCTCTCTCAAGGTAGCATGTGCACTAGTTGCACCACCCACTTTTGCCTGCACCCGCCACTGGCATGTGACCCCTCGGAAGGCTGCCCAAGAAGGGAATCCCCACCCCTGAGTTAGAGGCACAACTCAGATCAGGTTAAGTTTGAATGTGCACCGTCAGGTTGAAAGTTGTTGAGCTTTTATCCTTGAAGAGCTGGGCGGCGCCGGGGAGTTGGGAAAAGAGATCTGAAGCATAACGAAAAGAGCGCGACGTGACCCACAGAGGTCCGATGTCACACAGCTGACCTAGACCTAGAATTGTATCGCTGGGAGGGACCACGGGGGTCATCTAGTCCAACCCCCTGCTTCAGTGGGGATGCTCTTTAGACTGAGCTCTCCCTCCTTTTGTTCAATGGCCTCTTCTGGGGAGGGTGGCTTGGCCGCGCCAGCGCAGGAAGGGCGACCGAGGAGGCCCTCTTGCTCCGCCGGCGGGCCCTGCTCCCCAAGAGCGCTCAAGGGACCCGCCGCAGCCCGAAAGCGGCCTCACCTGCTTCCCGCCGCCGCTCCCTCCGCCGCCGCCGCCGTTGCTGTGCTGCGCAGCCGCCGAGGTGGTGGCGTAGGCGGTTCCCGCGGACCCGGGAGGCCCCGGGCGGCCCGTGCAGTTGTTGCAAAGGATCTCGCCCTGGCCGCCTTTCTTCCACATGGACGAGGAGGTGGTGCGGCACACGCTGCACGTCGGCTTCAGGCCCAGCGGCATCTTGGCGCCGGCGGACCGCTCGCTCGCTCGGCCTCCGGCTGCGAGCCCGCTCGCCACGACGGATGTTGTGCGTGGAAGCGGAGCGGCTGAGGAAGCGGCGGGGGGCAGAGCAGAGCGGCCGGGAAGGGAAGCGCCGCAAAAGAGGGGCCTCTGCCCTCTGCTGGCTGCCCACTAGGCTGCATGGCCTGAGGGGAGAGACAAACGAGGAAAGCCGGGCTTCCCGCCCTCAGGCCGAATGGCGACCCAGGGCGAGGTGGCCGGGCTTGCGGGGAACACACGGGCGGTATATGGTGGTTTTCCTCAGGAGCCCCAGTGCCTTGAGTCGCCCTTGAGGTCTGCTGTAATCAACTGAGCAGACACTAGACTAGCCCTTTCTCTTTCTCGGGCCCAAGGATAACCGGCTAACCTCGTCTAGCCTAGGGAAGTCATAAAGTAGGGGCAAATAATATAGTATGCATACAGTTGGAGCAGTATATTAAAAATGCTCAACAACGGGAGAGGGAGAGGGATGTGATAAAGGCCGGCCTCGAAAAGCAGCAGGTGAAATTATACTAAATTGATGAGCCATCTGAATCCTGGACTTGTTTACTCAGAAATGCACCCCTCCCCCAGTCAGTTTATTGAGTGGCTGGTGGGTAGGATGGAAGACAAAATGCTGCATAGAAAGCTATACCTGTATTTCTAAAAAATTCTTAGGGAAACTTGTAACTATCACAAGAAAGCAGCTGAAGAAAGTTAAGGACAAGATTTTGCTGGTGGGTGGGTGTATAAAACATGGGAATTTATGTTTGTAGGCTCCATTCCTTTTCCATAATAAACAGAGCAGTTTACAATATAAAATACATGTTACACAGAACTAAAAGCAACATTACTAATCACTAAAACCAACAGCTACAAGTTATTTGCCTTCTAATACTGTTCACTCTGAATTAGAGGTCTCCTGGACCTCCTACCATACCATCACAAGGACCCAAAGACTGCAGCGAAAATGTATAAAGCAACCTACAAAATGAAATAAGGAAGACGCCGTCACAACCAATAATACCCCTCCCTCTGGCACCTATGGTATCTGCTTTAAGGACAGAACTGAAAACTCGTATTGTTGTATAGCTCAGTAATGACCTTCAGAATCCAAGGTTGTCAATATTTTTCATAAACTCCAAATTCACCCACAAAAAGTATGAAGGGAAGTAATAAAGTGCATAAAATGAAACAAAAAAAAAGTTACTTAAAACGAAGTAAGTCATCTTGAATATGTATCAATAACATGCTTACTAAAAGGTAGCTAGGTGTTCCCTTACCACCTCTTTTCCTATCTTGGGCTGCAGCTCCCTCCTTGCATTGTTTATTCTGTTATCAGGTTGGGCACTGCTTTCCTTTTGGGTGAAGACAGAGACAAAGTAGGTGTTGGGCAGTTCTTCCTCTCTGTCACCTAATAGGATTTCTCTGTCTTCTCCATGCAGAGGACCTAGTATGTGCTTCTTCTGCCTCTTGCTTTGAGCATAGCTGAAGAACCATTTTTAAAAATTGTTTTTAACCTCTCTTGCAAGCCTGAGCTCATTCTGAGCTTTAGCCTGCCTGCCTTTCCTCCTGCAGTTGTTGGCTACTCATGTATACTCTTCCTTCAGATTTCCCCTTTCCCCTTTTTCTTATAGACCTTAAATCTCAGCTTATCTGTAAGCTCCTTATGCAGCCACACTGGTTTCTTTAGTTGCCTCCCAATTTTCATTCTTGTTATAATTGTCTGCATTTGTGCCTTCGATATTTCACCTTTAAGAAACTCCCATCCATTTTGGATTTCCTTCTCTTTGAGTATTTCTGACCATGGGATCTCACCCAGAAGTTCCTTAAACATTTTGAAATCAGCCTTCTTAAAGTCCTGAGTGCAAGTCTGACTACACCCAGCTTTCCATTGCCTCTGTATAATGAAACCTGTGATTACTTCCTCCCAATGTTCCCAATACTTCTGCTTCATCAATCAGTTCATCCCTGGTGGTAAGGACCTGGTCCAAGATAGATGATACCTCCAGGTATCAGGGAGGTTGAAGTCTCCCATGACTACTATATCTCTCCTTTTTTGAATGTTTGGTAATCTACTCTAGGAAGGTATCATTCAAGCCTTTAGTCTGGCCTGGAGGTCTGTAGCAGACACACACAGTAAGGTCACTGGTGTTCTATCATTTTACCCTTATACTCTCAATCTGCCTTCCATGCTCCAAGTTATGTATCTCTTCACAAGTGTACATACCCTTTCCTTTCCTTTTGGTCTATTCCTTTTGAATAGGTTATACCCTTCAGTTTCTACATTCCAGTCATGAATCTCACCCCACCAGGTTTCCATAATGCCTGTTAGAGCTCAAATTTGCCTTTCTTGTTTCCCATACTCTGTACATTAATGTAGACAACTGAAAAAATTAGAGACAGTTTTCCCACTCCAATGCCTATTGTAAACTGCCTTAGAGCTCATTTGGATGAGGGGCATGTTTTGAATTTAATAAAAAAACAATGAATTAACATGGGGTCACAGGGGATGGACATAGCAAGTGGTGAAAGGGGCCAGTCTTGTCCCCCTCTCATCTATTCTTGTGCTATCCTCTTGAGCTCTCTTTTGCCAACTGTCACTTTTAGAATTCTGTTTCTTGAAACTTCTGGATGCCTTGTTGCCATAGTGTCCTTACTAAGTTATCACAGAGTATTAGTTTATATCTATGGTAGGTAATGCTGCCTTACCTTTTAATAGTGACAGTCCATTAAAGCAGAGGTTTTCAACCTTTTTGAGTCCACAGCTTCCTTGACCATCTACAGTCTTTCTGCGGCACACCTGTGGGGCTCAGGAGCCCGGTTTTGTCACCCCTTGCCTGCAGAGCTTTTTTCTTCCCTTTTGTTCATTGTTAGAAAGTAAACTACTTAACAGTAGTGGTACCTTTACCTCTAATGACAAGTTGCCATATTTTGTATGAGTCTCTTCTCTAACTATTTGGATTCAGATTTAGATAAGTTTTAGATGACAAGGAAGGATATTCCCTGGAGAGCCATTTTAGATCAGTTTTAATGCAGGGGCTCCATAGGAAATCCTAAAAAACTAACTATAGAAATATAGTTTTATGGAACTATTTATGTAAATAGAGAACATATTTTTAACTCGATAAAAAGTTTTATTCTTCATTACCTTAATCCCTTAGCTTCAGAAGCCCTCTGAACGAGAAGTGGTTACACAAGGCTATTGCGCAAGGGTGTTACGATCTAAAGTGCAAAAATGGGTAAGTCTCCTAATAGTAGTGATAAGGGAAATATGTAAGAAAGTCTGGAGGAGATGGCTGACAGTCCCTCCCAGTTAGCCATGTTTCTGGGAGATCTTCATAGATGTCATAGCCAGTCTCCGCAGTCTCTGCAGTCATGGGGGTCACAAGGGATTTCCAGCCCTTACGAGATTTGACAGGTTTGTGGGACTGGGATGCCTATAGATGGCTTCTCCCAAATCAGTTTGGCTTCATTCTGTGCAGGCAGGTGATGAAACCTACCCTCCTTTGTTTCAGGATTATCTCAGTTTATAGTGGGTCATGCTGTGGAAAGCCAGGAATAAATTTTTTTCATGCTGTCCAGATTGACTTAGGGTGTTGTTGTTTTTTCATCTCCTTTAGAACAAGATATAAGTAGTGCATAGTTTCTGTAGTCTTAATTTTTGTCACAACTTATAAGATATATATATATATATATATTGTGTGTAGAGGACTGTGACCCATTGAGAGAAAGGGAGGCTCTTTTAATAACTTGCTATACACCCTTGGGCTGTGGAAGCACCTATAAAGAGGATCATATGGGCTGAGGTGCCCCACAAATTTTGGGCAGCTGTGGGAGCAAGACCTGACTTGGCTGAACCATGACACCCAATACAGCCTGAGGGCAAACACAGCATGCAAAGCCGGGTTAGTTCCTTGAGAGGTGAACAGCTTTGATAGCCGGCTATCTTCCCACTACTATCCTAATACCTGTCTGCAAGGTATTGTGGTGAAAGGAGTAGGAGTCTTATATATACAGTGGTAACTCAGGTTACAGATGCTTCAGGGTACAGACACTTCAGGTTACAGACTCCACTTACCCAGAAATAGTACCTCGGGTTAAGAACTTTGCTTCAGGATGAGAACAGAGATCGTGCGGTAGCAGCTGGAGGTCCCATTAGCTAAAGTGGTACCTCAGGTTAAGAACAGTTTCAGGTTAAGAACGGACCTCCAGAACAAATTAAGTTCTTAACCCGAGGTACCACTGTAGCATTATGGGCAGATGTCAGAGGATGCTGACCTGGAATATACCAGGCATATATCAGGAACTGAGGATAGACTCTATGTGATGAGCCCTATGGACCTAAATGCACACAGGGCTTGCAGACACTTTCAGGCAGCAGGGAGTGGTGTTTGTGGTTGAGCTTTTTGGTAGGCAAGCACATTCAAATGGTTAGGTAAGAAATAAATATCAGGAACCTGGCCCTTTGTTCTTGCCTGATCAACAAGGAAGTACTTCTAGCCACTGTTCTCTAGGTTCATAGTTGGTTTATTCAACAAAATCCTCTAGGTGGTCCACAAAACAATATAAGAGTGCACTAAAAATGAAGGATATGATATGTTTTGTTCAACAGTATTTTCCTGTAGTTTCTTTTATGGTAGTCCTCTCAGTGGGGCTAGTATTTTAACAATAATATAAAGGAAAGTTGTCACCCCCTACGTCACCACTTCGTTCTAAAGCAGGTGAGGAATTTGTGACCCTCCGGACATTGTTGGACTCCAACACCCAGCCAAAATGGCCAATGGGAGTCAAACATCTGGAAGGCCACATATTTCCCTGTGCTTTTCTACAGCTTTCTTCTGTTTTTAAGACTATCATCCTCAACACATTTATTAGAGAACAAGCCCCATTGAATTCAAAGTAAACGAGCTTGGCGTGCTTCACCTGCAAAAACCACTGACTAGAAGGTTTCTTGGTATGAATCTGAAGGTGTAACTCGACTATATTTATCCAAGATGGAGAATAATCTACCAGTAAGCTTTTTGTAGAGACATATTATGCCCCAAATACCAACATTCTGGTGAAGATTCTCCACAAGTTACAAACTCAGTAATACTGCTTGCAGAGACAGAACCTCCACCTTCTAGTAATCAGGAAAGTGCTGTTGAAGAACCTTCCCCTGTTCTCGAGGAGCATCCAACAAAAGTAAGAAGATCAAAATCATCTCGGTCACAACACAGGCGTCCAAGAGGTGCACGGTCATCACATAAAAGACGGCGACCCATGACAGCCGTTGAGGAAGAAGGTCCATTTTCTGACAGAGCTGTCTGCACAGGTAAGTGACAACAGTTTCTGTCCAAGGACATACGATGAGAGAGTACAGGAAGGAGCGCAAAGTAATTGCTTGCATTGTTGGTCAGGCATATAATATATGTAATTCTAATAATAGATCCCTTTTGCCTTTCTCCCCTTTAGATTAGAATTGGCATTTTAAGGTAATAGATATTTCAATAATAGATTCTGGTAAATTTAACAACAATTAAAAAACAACAAGGATGCTAAACTGCAGTAATATGTTAGAAATGGAAAGGATTAGGCCCTCTAATAGGACATTCTTAAACAGATAACAGATCTGTGTAGGTTTTTATTGTACTGGAAAAAATATTTTGAATTTTACTATTTCAATGCAATTTGCATTATGGAAATTTTAGTTGAAATTTTAACTTGAAGTGGTCAAGACTAATGGCTGGAACAATATAGTTGATGCTGAGGAACCAATTCTTTTGGAATAGATTTTTTTAAAGGTAAGAACAGTTGTGCTAACCCCTGATCTGCACTGGATTAGGATAAGGTAGAAGTCTGCATCATTTTGCTTTAGTTTAGATTCCTGCATTGCATGGGGTTGCACTAAATGATCCACAGGGTCCCTGCCAACTCTACAATTCTATGATAAGCCCCCCCAGACAGAGTGTTATAGGAAGGGTTGATCGAGCTACTGCCTCTAAAGCTAGTCCATTTCCCAGAATGGGGCCTTATTTGCAGCCTACAAAAGTAGGCTATCACTGCCCCCTCCCCACCCTTTCCATTCTAGCTGGCACAAGCGGCAATACTTTGGATGCAGCTGTTGATCTGCTGTTCCTGGCTGGGGTTTTGGATTGCTCTCTTTAATACAATATATTTGTATGAGACAGCTGCATATTCCTGCATTGCAAGGGGTTGGGTTAGATTATCCTCAGGATCCCTGCCAACTATACAGTTCTATGATATTGGCAATATACAGTATATAATGTCTTCTCCATTTGGATGAGGTGAGGATGAAAGGTGGTGGCACAGCAGGAAACATTTGATCCACACTGTTCAAGAGTACTACCACATATATGTGAAAGCGTCTTAGAACCATGGAAAATCACAGATGCACTCTATTTATTCCAATAGGTAGGAAGGGCTTGAGTCCATGTTCAGCACATAGGTAGTTAATCCTGGGTTTCACTGCCACGTTTAGTTGTAATTGTTGCCCATTCATAAATGATTAATAGTGCATGTATAATTCCAGATGCATACAGACTCATTAACTTAGTAAAATACACAGAAAGTTTGGCTTTGGTCTCCTTGGAGTAGCGTTTTTAATATCTGGGATTTTTAAAAAAACTAAATAAGTACTTGTTTTGGGGTTTTGAAAATCTTTCAGATACTTATTGAGAAGCAATGGAAAAGCATGCAAATGTTAATAAAATATTTTAAAACAGCCAAACAAGCCATTAAAATAGCTCCATTGTCTTCTGGGTTCCTTCCTTATCAAAACCAGATTAGGTTAATCCATGGGCGTAGCCGGGGGGGGCAGGGGGGCAGCTGCTCCCCCCCCCCCGATCAATTAAAACAATAATCAAGTAAAACAATATAAATACAGTACTTAACTAACTGACCAATCACGTCGGTTCTGCCCCCCCAACAAAGTCTAACAAAAATCCTGGCTACACCCATGGATTAATCCATTCTTCTCCCCACCCCATATAACCTGTACCATTTCCCTAGTTTTCTACAGGAAATTATATCTTATGTCTACACTTCAGCTGGGCTTGACCCTTGGTATAATTTGCACGTTCGTCTACTGGTAAGTATAGCTAAGTAATCACAGTTTTGATTGATTTCAGATGCAACATGGTGAGCTGCATGTTTGTTCTATTGTGGCAAAACTTGGTATCTTAACCACTGCTTCTATTGGGGGGGGAGGTATTCCATACCTTTTATGATGCCCCCAGCTATTATGTTAAGAGGCTACATGGCAGCCATGATTTTACCATCTACTTCTGTTCAGTCCCATCTCACCTCACCCAGCTGCCTGGATCTGTTTGTCAGATTTGTGACTACAAGCCTGGCCGAGAAGGGCAGCCTGCTCTCTGGTTCTGTATTCCTTTGTTTGGCTGGCTGTCCAGATCCAGCCATGTTTAGTTCTTGAATTACAGGGGGGCTAGAGGGGTTTGGCTAAAGCGGCTGAACTTATGGATTTCATAAAGCCCCCCCCCCGTTCTCCTGCACTGTGGTTAACCAATAAAGTGTTGTGACATCTTTTTATTAACAGGGATATTTACAGGAGTTACTGCTTTCTGTGAAGAAAGCAGTGTATCAGTCTTCTAATAAAATATATTGTTATGAATTGTGGGTGCCAAAATTCCCAAAATTCCTAATAGGTGTTAGAATATAATCAGTGCACAGAGTGTTAAAGTTGCCAGACACAGGATTAATAAAATCTTAAAATACAGGCCAAATCACCTTCCTAAATTCAGGAAATTGCCTGGGAGATGAGCAATTAACCAAAATCAAAGGGAAGGTAATGAGCCATTAGGAATGTCATTAAGAAGGCAAAGGCTGTGCCAGATGGTAAGGCCCTCCCTCTGCTCAGACTTAATTTTGGAAGGCAATAGAGAGTAGAGTTTAGGATTGGAGTGGCTGGAATTTGACCTAGGAGAGAAAAATTGCAGTCTGTTCAACACAGCAAGCTGCTGAGAGTTAGAGCCATGGCTGGGGTCTGTTTAAATACAAGGCTGCTGCAGTTATGGGAAAAGCAAGAACCTTTGGGAGGGCTAATACTGGGAACCTCTCCATCATAGGCTCAGGTTGCATATGTTTGTGAATAAATCCTATATCATAAAGACACCACAGTCTCCATTGTGCTTCATTTCCAAAAGGAAACACAGACCCTGGGTGAAGTGTGCTAGGAACCCCTGGAATCTCACACTGCTGTGGAGATTGGGGTGGCATGTAACAATATATTAGTGCTGAGTGTCTCCAGCCATAACATCTCACAAAAAGAAAATGTGTATCATTCAGCCTCCCCCCAAGGTCCAGTGAAGCAGCTGCCTCAGCTGGTAGAGGCCCACAAGGCTACATCCTTGCAGGCATTCCTCTCACCTCCAGCGGCGTAGCGTGGGTTGTCAGCACCTGGGGCAAGGCAAGTAATTTGTGCCCCCTAACCCCTAACCTGCTGCTGATGCCAGCTTCTTCTTGCTGCTGCCTGGTCTGGTCTGGTGTGGTTCTCTCCCGCGCTCAGCGCTGCGCTGGGCGGCCGCTGCACTGCCCCTCCCTCAGATAGTCCCTCGCTCTCTCTCCGCACCGCACGCCTGGCACCCACCCCCTCCACAGTGGGCGGCGACCCAGCGGCTTGGATCAGATTCGCAGAGCCAGCACTGCAGTGAGAGAGAGTGAGTGAGCCAGGTAGGGGCAGAGAGCTGCGAGTGCGAGCGCGCCCCCCCCCCCGATGTTGCGGCCGGCCCCCCCTACACCCCCCACGCTACGCCAATGCTCACCTCTACCGCCTCTGTCAGAGAAGCACTTCCTGCTTTGTCTCAAGCAGTCAAACGGGACGTGCCCAGGTCAGGAGAGCTGAGTACTAAAAGCCCCAAACCTTTCATAGGAATTAGTGCCTATGGAATAGTCACATTGAAAGGACAACCATTTAGACCAGACATAGGCAAACTTGGCCCTCCATATGTTTTGGGACTACTACTCCCATCATCCCTGACCACTGGTCCTGTTAGCTAGGGACGATGGGAGTTGTAGTCCCAAAACATCTGGAGGACCGAGTTTGCCTATGCCTGATTTAGACTATAATATCATTGAATAAGGTTGCTTCTAATTTGATATATGTCTTATATCAAATATATTATGTTTTAGCTTTGTTTTAAGTGCTGTTATGAAATATTGTGAGTGTGGAAATTGTGTGTTAGAATAAATAATAAATAAACTACCAGTTCTCTGCATTGGGATCCCTTCTGTAACTGCTTTTTGCTTGGTTTTTTTGGCCAGGAAATACCTTAAAATATGGGTACGAAGACGCCCATGGTTTTGCTATACCATGTTGTAAGTATAGTGCATGTAGCTGCCAATTAATTCAAATCTAATCTCTTAATAATTACAATAAAGTATTTTTTTTTACAAACATGTTTTATAAAATCAGTGTATGTAAACAAGGAAAAATGTTATTTGTAGTATCAATTATGTATACAAACAGATTGAACATCTATGTGCATCAACATGGTTTCAAGAAAATATGCAGTTTTAAGTTAATTTCTCTTGTAACTTAAATTAAGATCTCCAGTAGCAATTAGAGCATTTTACCATGCAAAACTGTAACACTTGCTTTTGTTTTGTTTTTAGACCATTAATCATGTTGCTGGCTATTACAATAGCCTGCTGTGATCAAGCCCGCAGGCGATTTCCACTGGACGTCATTATGTTGTTAATATTTGTAAGTATTTTTTGAAGGCAGTGTTCTGTTTAGGGCAGTGTTCTTAAACCTTGGATTCCCATAAGTTATTAGATTACAGCTCCCATCATCCCCAGCCAGTTTAGTAAATGGCCAGGGATTATGGCAGTTGTAGTCTAACAACATCTTGCTGTTTGAATTTGGTAAAAGGGAAAATAATAGATACGGTAAATAATAAAAAGGAGAAATTTCTGGATGGCAAGATCCAGGTTTGGGGGGAGTACTCTTTGGTAAGAGCCCCAGCAGAGATTTAAAATCACACAATATAAATCAAAGTATAGTGTGGGAATATAGGCTGTTAGACCTTTAAAATATCCCCTTCCAAAGTTCAATACTTCCCTTAGCACAGAAAGCAACCACACATTTGGTAAATTTAAAATGGTTTACTTACAAATTTTCCAAAAGTCGGAATTGTGCTTTTTCATGCACCATTCAGAAAAGGCAGGTAGTTCTAAATTCTAAACAGGTAGTTCTAGATTCTAAAGTGGTAAATATTTCTAAATTATTTGTATAGAAACACAAACATTACTTGCTTAAGTCTTGGAGCATTCAGCTTTGACATCCTTACCGGTAGGGTTCACATGGTCGAATGGGAAGAACAAAGGCTTGATAGCTATTCCTCTCAAGGTGATGAAGAAGGACCTAGCTAAGTCTGGCAGGACAACTTAGAATATTTTTCGCTCTATAAGATGCACCAGACCACAAGACGCACCTAGTTTTTGGAGGAGGAAAACAAGAAAAAAAATATTATGAATCTCAGAAGCCAGAATAGCAAGAGGGATCTTTGCGCAGTGAAAGCAGCAATCCCTCTTGCTGTTCTGGCTTCTGGGATAGCTGCACAGCCTGCATTCGCTCCATAAGACGCATACACATTTCCCCTTACTTTTTAGGAGGGAAAAAGTGAGTCTTATAGAGCAAAAAATACGGTACTCTATGGTCTCGACTGCCTCGTGAATTAATTAAAGTTAAGCCTGTTCGTTATATGAAAGTTCCCCACAACTAAGGACTCGAGGTGAAAGAACCCTGGTTTATTGTACAAATTGTAACATTGTTGCCCCCGACAGGCTCTCTCTCAACCTGTTACATGTTGTGCAATCTAGAATTTGGCTCACCAAGAAGAAGGTAGGAAGTATGGTGTAAGAGAGGAAGCACAAGTTTATTATGCACACTTTATTTGCAGCTTTGTCCATTTGTTGTGAGCACTCCAGCCTTCTAGGACAAAGTTCACCAAAATGGCGCCCATGGGTGCCCAGGTGCCCACACATACCTCTTATGGCACCCATGAAAATTCTCTGCAAATGTTCCCTTAAAAAATCCACAAAGCATGAGGGAGCTTCTCTTCGTAAATGTGGTGGTGACTGATGTGTCTTTCCCCCATTGATAGGGGAAGACTTCTGGGTGAGGCTTGTCTGCACTATTTTCTTGGCCTATCTGTTTTGATACTGTTTCAGATATAATGGCCGCCTTTTGCTATGCTATGCACTTCACCATAGCCATTTTGTGACTGGTACCCCTGCATCATTTTCTCAAATTTCTAAACATGCCCATTGGCTCAAAAAGTTCGAAAAGCTCTGGGCTAGAGTCAAATTGCAGCCCAGCTGTTCCATTGCGTTGGGCTGTAAAACTGTGATTCTCTGTTGGGAATTAGGATGCATCCGAGTCAATTGTGTTCCTTCTAGTGCTCAAAGGCAGGAGACATTGTTACTCCAAAGGAAGATGTCCAGCCCCCGTCCCTTGAAGCATCAGTTTTGTTTTCTGCTTTCACTCAAAGCAGCCCATCCCAGCATTCCCTGTTCCCTTGGCTACTGCTTCTAATGCAGGGCGGTTCAATTTTTCAGACCAAGTGGGCCGCAAGAGTACTTTGGCACAGAACCCATGGGCCACACACTGAATTAAATGTCCACATTGTAAATTAAAGTGCTTGCAATATAGTTAATATTATTTAATATACACAATTAATATATTTATTTGGACTACCCTGATCTGAAGTGGTTTTTGCCTTTCAACTTGTGTTATTTCCCCAGGGCCTGCCAGTTTAAACAGCGTATTCTATCGGTGTTCTCCCATTTGGTGTTCTTATTGTTAAGTTCATTTCTATTAAAGGAAAATAAGAAAACAGGGGGGAAAGTCTGTTTGTTTTTCAGCTGTCTGCTTACCTTTCCCATCTCTTTTTCTCTGTCTCTCATTTCTTCCTTTCATAGTAAGCATAATTAGGTGATAAGTCAAATGCCTCAAAAAAAGTAAACACCGCCTTTTCTTCTAAAGCAGTGTGCCTCCCTCCCCAGCCTCCTGCTCTGTGAGCATGAGAATGTACACTGCCAGTGTGAAAAACAGATGTTGTCAATTGGCTGCCTCTCATCCACTTGGTGCACATGATCATGGTCGTCATTTTGAGTCCAATAGTGACATTCCAGACACGGCCTAAATGGTCCTGCTGTAGCAAAAGAGGTGCAGGCAGGAGAAGGCAGAGGTTCCAGACTCCCAGAGGCCTGATCACATCTCCACAGTGACTGCTGCAGTGCCAGCATTGGATCTGGTATGCAAAAGACCTGGTAGATGGGCAAACCAGAGTCTGCAGCGGGACTCCACAGAACACCTGTTCTTAGTTTCCACCAGGCATTAGCAAGACAGAGGTATTAGGAGGGTTTATCAGAAGAGGAAGAGGGGTTTGAACCAGCTCTAGCCCTGTAGGTATTGTTCAATCCTGCTTCTTCCTTGGGGCAGATTTTTGGGGCTTTGATGAATCATCACGCCAAGACCAATGTATTGATACTGGGCACCACTGAGCCTCTTGGGATTCCCGATCAGAAGGTTGGTGATTTGAATCCCCGTGATGGGGTGAGCTCCCGTTGCTCTGTCCCTGCTCCTGCCAACCTAGCAGTTTGAAAGCACACCAGTGCAAGTAGATAAATAGGTACCGCTCCAGTGGGAAGGTAAATGGTGTTTCCATGTGCTGCTCTGGTTTCACCAGAGGGGGCTTAGTCATGCTGGCCACGTGACCTGGAAGCTGTCTTGCACCCTTGGCCTGAAAGTGAGATGAGCGCCACAACCCCATAGTTGCCTTTGACTGGACTTAACCATCCAGGGGTCCTTTTACCTTTACTGGGCATCAACTTTCTACCTCTGCTCTGTTAAGCTTGATGCAGATATACTTAAACAAAAGAAGCTTTGCTTTCTGATCTGTCAGCTTAATTTGCTGTTTCGTCAACCTGCCATTCAGAATGCATCTGCATTAAAGCCAAAGCAGTCCCACATGGCAAAGTCAGTTGTTTCCCAAGGGAGCCCTGAATTTAAGTTGTACCGCAGGGGCTCATATGAATTCTTACCCTGTGGCTAGAGGTCAAACACAAATCTGGGCTTCCCCTTCCCAATTGAAACCAGCCAGACTTCATCATGTACAGTTTGCAGATTGACAGCCTATTGTATCTATCAGGATATTGAGGATGGATAATGGAGCAATGGGTCAGATTTAGAGGAACCTATTTCAGCAATATTGTTTAAAGAAGCTCATTTTTGCCCTTACCTCTCCTATTTTTCATCAGGATTTCATGGAATCATAGAATTGTAGAGTTGGAAGGGACCCTGAGGATCATCTAGTCCAGTCCCCTGCAGGATCCCATATAGGGATCAAACTTGCCACCTTGGTGTTATCAGCACCATGCTCTAACCAACTGAGCCCAGTTCATGGGTTTAAGGAACATCTAGAATATGCACCTTCAGTAGGGCTTAATTCTCTGTAAAATAAAGGGGGGGGGGAGGTAAGATTTGCACAGGATGATAGATAAAAACTTAGATGCTATTCTGTTTTTCTGCCAACAGATTGGCAGTTCAGTAATAAATGTAATGTATACTTTAAATGTAATATAATTTTACTTTTATTCCTTTCTTTGACAGGTAGTCCTTTTGGAGAGTTTTTGAAGACTTTTAAAAAAAATAGAATCCAGGACAGGAAGGTGCTTCTTTCTATGTCTCCTAATTAAGGGGGAGAAGAATCCTCCAACTTTTTGCCAGTCTCTTCAGTCCCTTTACGCAGCATTTTAAATACTGAGATTGCTGGTGCTGCATAGGTTCCTGCAGTGCACAAAAGTTTGAGAAGTTTTCTTTCACCTAGCTGGAGATGCTTCTTTCACAGATAACTTGATGATTTCATTGAGCATTCAGGAGGGTTGTTACCCAAATTCAGTGTTGTCCATTATGAATGTTATTTCACCTCTGATTGCAGCTTAGTGAGCACATAAATCTATTTGAGCAGTCAGGTTATACTTCAGGTGCATAGCCAGGAAACTTTAGGGTCTTTACTTCATTTTCTTTGTTGCTTAAGGGAGCAAACACATAGAAAGCATCAAGACAGTAGCAGAAGCTCTCCTTAGCTTCTGTGGATCCTATGGAAGCATATAGTCCTTTCCCCAATGGCCGAAGCTTCACAGAGCTTCCTTAGCTCTGGCTTCCAAAGGCAAATATAAGTAACACAAGTTCCTCCCATTTAAGCATTCAATTACTCTTTAAGAGTTTCTGCCAAAGCTGATTGCCTGCCTACTGTATTGACTAAGGTGCAGGTGATTCACATTAACTTTTATTTCCCTAACTATTGCAACAGGAACTCAACAGTATTTAGGTCACCCTGCACTGGGTTGCATCTGGGTTCTCTAGCAAAGTACTGTGGTAAGATATTTGTCAGGTTCTGTGCCCCTTTGCCAGGGAAAAGTAAAAGCTGAGATGATGTTTTTGTCTTGTTCACATTTAGCGTTAGGCAGCATAGGCAGATGCAAGCACAGATTCCAGGGGAGAACTGGACAACTTCCTTTGGTGCCACAGCATTTTCTGCTTTTGAGCAATGGGAAGAAGGTAATCCCACTTGAGTGCATCCTAATTCCCAGTAAGAAACACCTTTCAGAGAAGACTAACATTCCCTTCTAAAGACATGTACTTAGAAGTAAATTATGTTTAAATCAGCTGGATTTAGTTCAAAGCTTCTGCAGATGGGATTGCCCTCTGGACTGGAAATTGCTTAGGCACTGCACTACTGTATGAAGTTAACTGTAAGGTTAGTAAGAACCAAAGTTGTTTTATGAACTGGTGCATGGAATGAAGGGTTTCTGAGGAGCACCAATTCAATACCGAAACCTAAGATAACTGTTTTGGGATAAGTTGCAGCAAAACCCACACAGTATTAAAAGTTCCTTTGTTATACTCTTCAGTTTTATGTGGCAAAGTTGCCACATTATGTGTTTTACAAAGTTGCTACAGCAACTATTACAATAACAGCCCCATCCCCAGATGGATCCCCCATTAAGCGTCTAGGTTTGTTGGTTGGGAAATAGCAAGGTAGGGGAATTATATACACTGAATTCTGTACACTATTGGAAAACCTCCTAGGTTGAATAAATTGAGAGGATGTTATGCTATAATAGTAATGTGCTTCCAATTGCATATAATTATTTCTATTTTTTATTTTTAGACAATATGTGAGGGTATGTTGCTTGGATCAATTGCAGCGTAAGTAGTTGATCAATAAATTGAATTGACTGTACTGGTGTAATTAGGCATATCACGTTTCACATTAACAGTTATCTTTCCTTGGCATTTAGTTTCTTTGATGCTGATGCAGTTATGTGGTCAGTTGGTGCCACTGCATCTGTGACATTTGGACTTGCCGCTTTTACTCTTCAGAAAAAAGTAAGCAATCATTTCTTAACTGTCTTGACCCATTATTTGATAAATTAATCGCTAATTCAGAATTAAAAATAGGTTTGCTCTGTCATCTGAAAACTTTGTTAGTGTGTGATATTTTGGCATAATGAAAGAATACTGAGAAAGGTCAGTAGCACAAATTGACACTTAGGAACATATATCATTCTTGCTAATATATATCAGTGGTCACTGAATTTATTTATTATTTGCCTGCAGCCCAGATTAAAATATTTGTGCTGGAATCAAGTAGAGGCTATGATGTTCCAAGAAATCTTAAAATAACTCTCCTTTTGATTCTTTAATCTGAAGTAAATTAATACCGATTTACAGCTGATTACTACTCTACTAACAACAGTAAAATAGTATATTGCACAAAAATTGAAAAATAAAACTCCCCCTACTGTAACTGATTGGTTAAGGAAAACTTGAAATACTATTTTAATGGTAAAGCATAAATATGAGAGAAATGCTATACATAATAATAAAACAAATTTATCGAGAAGTGCTTAGTTTTTACATTTTTGGAACGACACTATAAATGATATACAGTGGTGCCCCGCAAGACGAACGCCTCGCAAGACGAAAAACCCGCTAGACGAAAGGGTTTTCCGTTTTGGAGGCGCTTCGCAAAACGAATTTCCCTATGGGCTTGCTTCGCAAGAAGAAAGCCCATAAGGAAATCTCCGGGGACCTCTTTTAAATGCTGGCGGTGGGGAGCAAAGCCTTTCCCCCCCCCCGGCCTTCAGAAGAGGTCCAGGAAGGCTGGCGGGGGGCGAAAGGCTTTGCTCCCCACCGCCAGCATTTTAAAAGCAGTCTGGGATATCAGGGAAGCGCTTCCCGCTATCCCGGATGGCTTTTGAAAGCAGGCGGGGGGGGAGCAAAGACTTTTGCCCCCCGCCCTCCTTCAGAAGAGGTCCTGGACCTCTTCTGAAGGCGGGCGGGGGGCAAAAGTCTTTGCTCCCCCCCGCCTGCCTTCCCGGGAGAGCAGAGAAACGCAGCGCGTTTCTCCACTGTCCCGGACGGCTTTTGAAAAGTCTTTGCTCCCCCCCGCCTGCCTTCCCGGGGGCTTTAAAATCGCCCCGGGACACCTCGCTGCCGCCTGAAGCACCTCGCTGCCGCCTGAAGCACCTCGCTGCCGCCCGCCAGCATTTTAAAAACCCCCGGGACCTCTTCTGAAGGCCGGTGGGGGGCGAAAGTCTTTGCTCCCCCCTGCCTGCCTTCCCGGGAGAGTGGAGAAACGCAGCGTGTTTCTCCGCTATCCCGGACGGCTTTTGAAGGCAGGCGGGGGGGAGCAAAGACTTTCGCCCCCCGCCGGCCTTCAGAAGAGGTCCAGGACCTCTTCTGAAGGCTGGCGGGGGGCAAAAGTCTTTGTCCCCCCTGCCTGCCTTCCTGGGGGCTTTTAAATCGCTGTCCCGGGGTTTTTTTAAATGCTGGCGGGCGGCATTTTAAGATCGTCTTGCGGGTTTTCCGTCTTGCGAGGCATTCGTCTTGCGGGGCACCACTGTACTTAACCTGAAACTGTTCTTAACCTGAAGCACCACTTTAGCTAATGGGGCCTCCTGCTGCTGCCGCATGGCCGGAGCACAATTTCTGTTCTCATCCTGAAGCAAAGTTCTTAACCTGAAGCACTATTTCTGGGTTAGCAGAGTCTGTAACCTGAAGCGTATGTAACCTGAAGCATATGTAACCCGAGGTACCACTGTATACAGTCGTACCTCTGCTTACATATCCCTCCGGTTACGTAAACTTCGGGATACGTAAGCAGCAAACCCGGAAGTATATTTCTGCATTATTGCTCTACCGCAGCATGTGTGTGCACAGAAGCGGTCCTTCCAGTTGCAGAAACCTCGGGATCCTACTGGAGCTCCAGAACGGATCCCGTCCGCAATTGGAGTTACCACTGTAATTGTTTGTATGCCACAGCATAGCTGCTTATATGTGGTCTAAATGAGTTTATTAATTGCTCCATTAGTAAGATTTTGGATACATACATTCTTATATTTATTAGAGTTATAGCTAATGCTCACATAGAATCATAAAATTGTAGAGTTGTAAGGCTCTCCAAGTACCATCTAGTCCAACGCCTCTGCAATGCAGAAATCTCTACTAAAGCATCTATGACAGATGTCCTTCCAAACTCTGCTTAAAAACCTCCAAGGAGAGTCCACCACTTCTTGTGGGAGCCTGTTCTGTTTAATTATAAATTTCTTTGTGATGTTTAGTTGGAATCTCCTTTCTTATAACTTGAATCCCTTGGTTCGGGTCCTACCTCCAGAGCGGGACAAAACAAGTTGGTGCCATCTTGCATATGACAACCCTTTAAGATATGTAAAGATGGCTAACATATCTCCTCTTTCTTCTCAACTGCCCAACTCCCTTAAACGTTCCTCATATGTTTAGGTTTCCAAACTCTTAGTCATCTTGGTCACCCTCCTCTGCACATGTTCCAGCTTGTCAATATCCTTCTTAAATTGTGGAAAGGGAGTAACACAGAAGAGGCCAAATTTCAGTTGTGAAAGACAGAAAAAAATTGCTTGCAGTTCATTTTTCTGTAGTTATCTGACCTTGTTGTGGTTCAGGAAATCAAATTTGATCAGATAATATGGTTCTCTGTATTTTGTATCTCATAACACTGAAAGGCTAGATGTAATTTTAAGTGCATTAGCTCTTAAAAGTAGTTTTCTGATTTACTATATTATTATGTATGGCTACTTCATCTTCTCTAGACACTGGCATATTAATTAATAGTAACCACAAGTATGCCATGTTAAAATTTGTTTGATTTCCCACAAGATTCTCCTCCTAAGTGGTAAAATTAAGGTATATCCGTCAGATGATATTTCCTTCTGGTAAAGCATCAATAGACTTCTGAAACAGAGGTTTTTCTGCTGTTGGAATGTGCTCCCTTATTCCTTCCACTTTGGTGTGTTTTTTCCATGCTGAAAGTTTTTTTTTACTGGGTTTTATAAACAAGAATAATGTTATACAGTACAAATAAGTATCGAGCTATACCCCTTGAGATACTTTGCAGGATAGGGTAAGAAAATGTATTAACACCTGATATTCCTTGGTGAATGTCTATTCTATGGCTTGGGTGGAGAACCTCCCCATTCACCAATTTCTGTTTTTATCATATCTGCATGGCAGGAAGTGCTCATACCTCTCTTCTTTTTCTTTAGTGTGACCTTACGATCACATCAGGAATACTTCTAATTTTGTATTTAGTCATGCTTATTTATGGATGTCTTTGTGCTATCCTGCAATCAATGGTAAGTACAACATTTTACTTTTTGAAGTAAATAACCCCTTTGCGTTTTATTGTCTGCATCCCCTCCAAGCTAGTTTCATTCTCCTCTTTCCCGGTATTGGTTCCCCTCTCACCAAAGTTTAAAGACGACTCAGGCACCTTCATTCTTGTGCGCTAGCCATTCCCTCCGAATTATACTGCAAGTGCTTTTGATTCTGTCCAATCAGGCTTTGTTCTTACCTTGGAAGGGTCTTCAGGTAGGATCTTGGTGCCTGAATGTGAGAATCACAATCCTTTCTGGGGAAGTAGGCAGCTCTTCCTTCATTTATTTCCTACCTTCACCTGGAGGAATTCCGTCTCAGTTCTCCATTTCTGTGTTTATCACCCTCAGGCTGCTGCACCCTTATCTGGACAGGGATAGCCTAACTCTGCTGTCTATGCTCTGGTAACCTCTAGGTGAGATTACAGCAATGTGTTACACATAGGGCTGCTTCCAAAGACGGTTCAGAAACTTCAGCTAGTGCATTAGCCAGGGAATTTGGGCGTCCCCTAGTTTGTATTTCTTGTGTTGGCTTGTCTTTGTTGAAGTTCCTTTGTAGAAGTCTTTTAGACGGCCTAGGCCTTTGGTTTGGAGGTTTTGTGCTGCGTGTTGGAACAGTAGGGGATGAGCTGGGGGGGAGGGTTAGTGGGGCTGGGGGCAGTTGGCCTACTTTTTTCTACCATGCACTGTATGAACCTGTTTAGTGTTGTGGGGATTCTCTTTATTTTGTTTTGGAGAGATAGGTATGCTGTCGTGGGGTGTTTTCAGCGGTGTCTTTCTCCAAATGGAGCCAGTGTTTCATCTTCTAAAATATATGGGATTATGTGGCAGACTTGGTTGGCAATGTAATATGAGTCTATGTTGGGGAAAGCCTTGGGGGCAAAGACAAAGACTGCTGGGAGGGACCATATTTCTTCCATCCTTCCTCTCTTCACCCAGCGGTTTACAAGGATAGGTGGCTCCTGCCAAAGATATGAACAGATTTCTTGCGGAAAGCTGTTGAAATTAGGCCAAGGGCCATATGAAATTAGATGAAGTTTCCTGGCCCACTGGATAGGCCTGAAATGGTCTTTGTCCCAGGACGGAGAATCCATGCAGGAAACTAGCAAGCACAGACGCAGGGCTTGCCCAACCATGAGGCAAATCAAAAGCAGCCACTTTGTGCAGGAGTCCCATGGGGTGGTTCCCCTGCAGATGTGCTGCCCACCCCGGGTGGAGTTGCACAGCTGCTGTTGCAGATTCTGGTGAGATCTCGCGAGAGTTCAGTGTGATCTCGCTGGAAACTGCCGCAGCTAAATAACACCAGTCAGATTTTGTGGGCAGGTGTGGTGGCTTGACACCTTCCTGTTTGCCTCGGGGGCACATGCCTTCACTTGTTCACTCTTGATACCCACCCACTTGCAAAATAAGTGGGTCTGTACCTTGCTCTGTGTTCTGTGCCAGCCTTGACAACCCTGGCATCTGCTGCTACTACTAGCATTTTCCTATTTCACAGTAACAGTGTGAATACCAAAGTGCTAATTGGTTTTCTTGGTTTTGCATACTGCTAACTGTAAACTCTGTATTTGCAGTGGTTACGAATAATACATGCTGCCGTTGGAACACTAATTTTTAGCATAGTAAGTCTTAAAGGAACTGAAGGCTGAATCGACTGAGATGCTCTGTATGTGAGAAACAAAAATCTTACTTTTACTCATAGCAGTAACTATGACCAGCGTGGGGAAGCTATATTTGTGACTGATTTTCTTCTGAATCACTTAGTTGAAGACAAGACTCTGGGGACCATGGTTCAGGCGCTAAATCAGTTAAATTATAGGAAATGACCTGAGGTGAGCCTCATTCTTGTCTGCTCCTATTCTGTTCTCATTTGTTTATGAGAAGAGAGTGAAAGCTTTCACTTTAGACCAGACTGCAGTTCCCTATTATGTATAAAAGCAGAGAACCAACGTTTGTTCTATCCACGTTTGAAATTGAAGGCATGTTTTGGTCCTTGTTTAACTAGTGAGTAAAAGCCACAGTTCCAAATTGATACGTAACAAGGAAGCAGCGTTTGTTCTAAAGTGAAAACATAATATTTCACTCTTTCCCCCTCTTCTCATAGGCAAAGGGGAGGGAAAATATTCAAGCCTGATGCTTACTGTGGCTCATTCAGTCATATAAACCATGGTTCAAATGATATCTGAACAGGGCCACAAGGTGTGGATGGTTATGTATCTATTAGTTTGTTAAAAATGGTGTTTACTGAAGAATCTTTAATTGAAATCAGATCTTAAACACTTAATGCCAAAATAAACTGTCTTGAGTTTCTAGAATGAAATTGATCCCTGTTTTGGAGGTACAGTGATATCAGAGATATCCAAGATAAAAAGCCAGTGAGCCAAAAGTTTCAGATTTTAAAACATATGTATGGGTGAGATTTTACTTTCATGTTTATAGCATTGCAAACAGTGGAATGGATACAAACTAAGTGAATCACATTAAGTTCCCATTAAAATCTTTACCAACTTGTCCTACTGATTTCAACAGGATGGGTTCAACTAATTCATTCCGGGATCCAATCCTATATTATGAGCAAACACACTCTACATGCTAATTTCACTTTTTTAAAAAAATGCCAACAATGACTTCTGTAACTTGAAGTGGCTTCTGTTATTCCTAGATAAGACATTAATTAGGAGACCCATCTTTCCCATACAGGAAGATCAGAAACTGGCTAGAGGGATACAATGAGTAGTAGGTTAACAATGTGTACTATTCTGCTAGGTATTTGCTTTCAAGAGAGCCATTATTTAGGATAAAAAAATTAAAATGACAGCATACACTGACTTTTTTTTCTTTTTTAAAAAGTATCTGTTGGTGGACACACAACTAATGCTCGGAAAGAGGGACCAGTATCGTCTGAATCCTAATGAGTATATTTTTGCAGTACTGAACATCTACATTGACATCTTTTCTTTCTTTTTATTTCTATTGCAATTTGTTGGTTGGAGGAAGTGAGAAGCGCATAAATAAAGGGGATTGTTTTAGAAGTAGCCTAAGAGTCTGAAGAGCATTGCTTTGGGGGGGGGGGTTGCATTAAAAGCATCATGAAATATGTTGAGGAAGCAAAACTATTGGCTAGCTAAACAAACAATTCTTTTTAGAGTGAGCAATAGGTAAATGTTTGTTTAAGGGTATAAATTCACTAAATTTCTTGCATGTACGTTTTAAATGGGATATCAAAATTCTGTATGAAGTATTCAAAGACTTTCTCCTCAAAGACACAGATCAACTTCAAAATTTAATATGAACCTATTAAACTCCTTTTTGACTATTCCTATGCTCATACTTCTGTAGCCAAAACTGAAACACCAATGCACGAGAGATGTACCATCAGACTCTGGGCAACCTCAGGATTTGCAGGTACTCAAAATATCTTTAGAAAAACAACCAGCCCTATAATGTAATGGTGTGAGATGTTGAGTGGGCCCCTTATTGAAAATGGAGTTGTGGTGGCAGGCTGGGATTGAGCATATTTCTACCACACCACCAGAAACCCCAAATGGGGAAAACCTGAAACAGGCCAATGTGTATTCTCTGTAGCCATGGGAAGTGGTTTCAGAGAGAAATGGAAGGTACCATTAAAGGGTGTTTCTGAGTGGGTACTAGGATACCAGCAGGTGGGTAATGTTATCACTTGAAGAGGCAGAAAACGTCATCCTTTTTTTGGATGTGGGATCCTTTTCCTGTAGAGGGCAGTCCCCCTTTGGCTTTTTTAAGGGTAAAAGGTAAAGGGACCCCTGACAGTTAAGTCCAGTCGCAAACGACGCTGGGGTTGTGGTGCTCATCTTGCTTTACAGGCCAAGGGAGATGGCGTTTGTCTGCTCCACAGTCAGTTTTTCTGGGTCATGTGGCCAGCGTGATTAAGCCGCTTCTGGTGCAACAGAACACCGACACCAGAGCAGCACACAGAAATGCCATTTACCTTCCCGCCAGAGCGGTACCTATTAATCTACTTGCACTTTTTGGGGCGCTTTCAAACTGCTAGGTTGGCAGGAGCTGGGAATGAGCAATGGGAGCTCACCCCGTTGCGGGGATCTGACCCGCCGACCTTTTTGATTGGCAAGCCCATGACTCAGTGGTTTAGAGCACAGCGCCACCCGCATCCCATTTTCAAGACTAGAGGTCTACAATTCACATTGGTGGTGCCCTAATGCCCACTTTAGAATGCAGCACATGAAGCTCTGAACAGAAGGACTCTACACATTGGGCCAGTTGTTCTCACTAGTTCTAATCCAACAATGCAAACATGTAGCCCAGTTAGCTACTTTAACCAACTGTTTGGTGATGAGTCAGGACTAAATCCAGTCCCGATTCCCATCCTGAACAGCTGATGGGTAATATTTTTGAACTTTGAACAGGTTGGAGAACTGTGCATGTAGCAGCTATTCCTTTATGTATTTTTGCTATCCTGATTCCACCTAGATCAGGGATGTGTCTACTTACTCAGACTTTCTGTTTAATATGTAAACTGATTAAGCAATGACCACGTGAGCTCACCTTGTATCAACAGAATCAAGCTAACCAGATTAGTGAACTGTATACATCTCCTGATGCACTGGACTTCTTTCTCTTCGCACACACACACCCTATAATTTCCCCTTTCCATAGCTTTAAAGTTAACTATATCAAATAACCCAATTATTTAAAACTCCATGCAGTTCAGCTACTTAGGTAGATACCTTGGTTCATTATTATCTTTTTAAGTATCTCTGCACATAGTACTTCCTTAATGTTACATGGCACTTTAAATACATAATAGTAGGTTGGATCCAAAGGTACTTACGTGAAACTAAGTCAACAGATGCTCTTCCACAAGAGCTTGTGCAAGCATATTGATTACTTTATTAGAAATGTACAACGCTTGCAGGATAGGACCAGATGTTATTTTCTTTCTATTCCCAGTTCTTTGGCTCCAATCCACTATTTGTTAAAGAGAATTAAAATTAATGAGACAAAATGAAATTAGATTAAGTAATAAATGTTTAATCAAAGAATTTTACATATTATTAACAGCATTCATTTGGCCAAACATCTACATGGTTGTAATATCCTACTGTATATAAAGTGGGAATGTATCAAGTATAGACTATGAAAGTGCAAATAGCATTTTCAAGATTATTATTTTTACATTACAAAATTAATTGGTTTACAAAATAGGCTTGCCAAACTTTCTTTCTGAATTGCAAATTCAATTACTGGGGTGGTCTTAAATTTAAATAAGTACCAAGAAAATACAAATTTAATATGCTAAATTTCATGCTCAGAATAAAGTCAACACAGGAACAATGGTGTATACTGCACAATCTAAACCAAATTACAGTAAAACCAGAACCCACAAACTTCACTATTCGTCACAGAGAGCACTTGTACATATCTTCTCTTAGCTTTGCAAGACATCTTAATGCAATACACAAAATCTGTGTGAGGATCGTCCTATTTGGAAATTATAACTCAAGGATGCTGTATGTGCGTCTCAAATTAATTTCAGTTTAAAACCAATTAATGAGGATAGAATCTTCAAGTCCTATTTTTGGTTAAGAAGATTTTATACCAGACAGCTGTTTAAATAGTTTCTCAAGGCTGAAAACAGGGTTTCAACATCAATACCTTCAGGATAGGGCAGTTAGAAGCCAAGCTAGAAAATGTAATGGATCTACAGAATACAGTGAACAGAGCAGCGAACTATTCCTTCTAAATAAACTTCTAGAAGAAACAGATTTATTTTTTTTAATTTTGGAGTAAATAATTAATATGTAGTTATTTAGTATTATGAGCCACAGGGACTGCAAGATTCCAACAGTAATCTTTAAATGAAAGAGTTAAAATACTTTTTCTTGTAACTCACAGTAATCAATATACATACAACCTTATTTCCCATCATAATACTTTACTATACACAGTCAGTAGCGAGAAACCTTTATATCAGACATCAGATCTCTCATATCGTCAAACATAAAAATGGAACATTTCACCTATTTTCCTTGTGTTATCCTAGGATTCGATTATATGCAAGCAAAACAGTAATTTAAACAATTTCTTCTAGTTAAAATTACAAACTGCATCACTGTAACTTACAATGAGGTCTTGATGCTTTTAAGCCAATCTCAACAAGAATTTTCTTCACAGTAGGACACCACTAGGGAAGGTAATTTTTTTTCTTCCTTTTACATTAAACAGCAACCACACACCAAACGAATATTGTGCAATTGAAAGAATACACAGTAGTGTTTTCATTATTTATATAAAAACTTTTGAGCATTTAGGGTATGATACTTCCCAATGTGGGCACAGTGTCTGCATAGAGGGATCAGCACAGAGGGTTTTTTCTAAAGAACCCCGTTTCTCCCCTCCCTTTCAGAATGCACGCCCTGGTGGCACCCTTCCCCTATTCCACTCTCAGGCTCTCTCTGCTCAAGATGCAGAAATCAGATCGCACAACTGTATTGAGCAGGAGGGCTTGGCTGGAGATAGATGAAGCACACACAGATCTGGTGCAGCCTGAACTGCCATGGCATGCATGCTGGGAGGGGGAAATGGGGCCCAGCTGATTTGTATGGGGATCCTTCTATGTGTTAGCACCACACCTGTATAGGGAAGAATTTTACGCTATGTCATTATTTACCGGAAAGGCAAGGCCATGAGTGGTTTTTATGGAGGCTTTTGCACTTCATAGCATAGTAACTCCAGAACAGATAACTACTCATTCAACTGTGGCAACTATCTATTTGAGTTAGGCAAAGGCACGGTAACATGTTGCATGTAATATGTATTATTAAATCTTTATTGTGGGACTGCCTCTAATGTCAAGAAATTTCAAACTTCTTTATTTTATAATTATTAAAAGCATAAAATGTATTGTTAATTATGAAAACAAAAGGCATATGATTGCACTTCCATTAAAGTGTCTTTTCAATACAGCATAGCTGCTGCTAAATCAACTATTTAAAATAACTGTTCTTAACAGTAGAATTAGGCTTAATTAACTTAAGGTACAGCTTATGTTAATGCAGTCACCATGGCAATAAATGCCAGTTAAATTTGGAAAAGCATTTCTTTCAAGTGGTCCTTCTATCACTAATAATTATAGGTGCGCTTTAAAACAGCAATAATGCATACTTCTGTGTTGAAGTTGTTTGCTATTTACAGTTTGGCACATCTGTACTGTAAATAGACATTAAAAAAAAACAATTTTAATTAGAAAATAATATCCACTCCTTGGTTTGTGAAGCAGCACTGAAGAGAAGTATTGTATACCTCAATTCACACTGCAGGTTAAAGATTAGTTGGGGAAAGGCAATGAAAAAGCAAGGTATAAAAAATACTGCTAAACACTGGTTTGTTAGAAGACAATTCAAATAAGGGGAAAAGAGGAGAGAATGGTTTCGTAGAATCAATAATTCAAATACTCAGTGAGCCTTTAATCCACACTTTCAAGTTAAGGATCACCAGCCTAAGGCTAAATAGATGCTGCATTGTATTAGGAATGTGGAGTACAAACTATTTCTCTCTCTTCAAAGTGAACAGAACACTGTCAAATGCAATGGAAATTCCCTGAAAGGTTCACATAACCATCGTAAAGAACTTAAAGGGATTTCCTATATATTCCATCTCCACACCACGGATAAACAACCAAGCTCTGCTTATGTGGGCCAAAGTCTCCAGAATGCTTACTCCACATAGTGTACCGCTGGCAACTGCCTAGCCATTTTGGCTCCATAATCAATTTCTGTGTTCAGGCTTGTTTGTGTTCACACCAAATGTACATGTTCATTCCACTCAGTTGAGCTCTGAGATATTTGACTTGAAACATCTCCTGAAGCATCCACTTGGCTAGCTGCCTCCCCAGCTGAGTCCCCACTTGGTGGCACTGCTTCTCCTGTAAGAACATTCCCAACAGCACCACTCTCTTCTGTCTGGGTGCTTCTACCTTCATTTTTGAGCGAATCCTCAAAAAGTGCATGCTCCTCCAGAGGGTCCTGTCTTGCATCAGGAACATGTGGTTGCTCCAATGACCCCTCTTCAGTACTGGGTTGCTGTGAATCATCATCCGTTTCCGTACTTGCTGAAGGAATGAGTGCAATACTTTGAGGATTCATGTCATGGAACCAGGCCATAATGTTCCCAAGGAGATTTTCATTTATATTAGGGTCTTGGCTACTTGAATCAGCTTCACTAGATGTTGAATAGAGGCCACTTCTTGCATCACTGAAGGTGTGAGAACTAAGATGGTCAGTTGAAAATGGATCACTGTCTGCACTTAGTTTCATCAGACTATCACCAAGTTCTAGAAGTTCAGAGCTACTTAGAGCAGCTCGTGGGTTATCTATACTTATGGGACCAGAGTCCAGCCTTGTAGGCAATGAAGTACCTATTGCTCCTAAGGAAGCTTCATTGGTTAGAAAGTCTCTGGTTTCATCAATAACTAAACCAGATTCTTGCAATGATAACTGAATAGCAAGCAGAATGTTTGGGTCATCTTCATCCAAGGAGCTTAAAGCCTAAGAGAGAGATTAGAATAATTTTCAGAATAAATGCAATATATTTATATCTATATACACACATTTACAATCATATACTTAGAGCAGCGTTTCCCCCCTAAATAGCTTCCAATTTCCAAGAAGAAATTATGCATTCAAGAGAATACAATTTCATAATACTTAATTTAAGCTAATATTTTTGGTGTGAAACTAATGTCCAAAAGATGCTAACTCAGACACAAGTCCCATATAAATTCATGGTACTTCCAATTAAACCTGTTTAGGAGCTTAGGTGTTCAAATTATTGACAACCAGAGTTAGCTGACAAATTAGCTAACTAAAAGCAGAGGCATGCAAGATACAGATACAGGAAAGAAAAGAAAAGAAAAGGGAAAGTCACAAAGGAATATACCTGCAGAGAATCTTGGTTTTCAGAGTGACTAACAGGAGTATAGTCATGAAGAGAAGAGCTGTGAAGAATACTCATGGAAGCTGAACTCACCATGGAATTACCATGTCTTCTGTTACTACCTGGTTCTTGAGTATCTGTTCAAGAAAAGAAAGTTTATCCCTTAATTTTACTGAGAAACCTCGTCACCAGATACTCCAAACCACATTCAGTTAGGCTACACATGATTTATTTTGGCATTTAAGGCTTGCTAATCAAACACTAACAAATTGCTTCATTGAAAATAAACTATAATCTATATACAGAATTCCTCTTTAAAAAGAAGGAATATCGCTAGCAAAAAGGTAAAGAGAACTTCTATACAAGTCTCACCTAATGTGCTTTCACTGGGGTCATCGGGATCTGGAGCATTACTAAGCAGGCTGTGCATGTCTCCACGTCGACGCTGTCTGTGCCTCCTCCGATACTGAAATTCAGCATATTCCTGCATAAACCAAACGTTACAAAATACAGGGGAGCATGCAATAATAGTTTTGGGCATAACAAACAGCACATTTAAAGAAAAAAAAAAGAGTGCCTGTGATTTTATGCATTATAAAATCACTTGTTTTCATAAAAGTAAATAGCAGCCTATACCATGCAAGCTTTATCAAAAGAAAAATTGGACAGATTACACAAACTACTAAATTAAACTAACAAGACTATATAAAGCTGCCGCTGAACTGCTTGCAAATCTTACTGCAAGAATACCAAGGCATATTTATCTTATATAAAATATTTAATTATGCATTTTTATACTTACTGTTTAATTGCTTTTCCCAAAAAGTTTGTGTATTATATTGATAAATTTTACAATTGCCTAACGTTATAATACCACATGGCTCATCCTCAGGCAAAAACACTGGCTTATCTGCATCCATTTCAGCATTGCTTAAAATGTTAAGGATGCACTTAGGGTGTTTTATAACATTAAGCGTGGGTATAAGAGGCTAGTATAGAAAACAAGATTTCTGTAATGGAAAAGGGTGCTTATCAATAAAGTACAGTACAGGGAATTATGTGTTAATCAGATGCTCATGTTCTCTATCGATTATCACTGCTTTGATATAACAAACTGGATAAATAAATTGTTTCTGTTATGGGCAAAAAGGTTTGTGGCAATATCAGTGCTTTCAGATATCAAATACTACAACTTTGTAATAGGAAAACAAAAAAAGGAAGTTTCTCGCAAGAAACAGACTGAGTTTTATTTGCTGAGGGCATGATTGTTTGGGATAAAAGCATTGCTACATTTTTTGAATGAACAACAGAATGGCAGATGAGATTTAAACTAAGCACAACATGTTAGAGTTTTTAATGCCAAATAAAGCAAGAGAGCGTTTTCCAATGTTCACTAGAAACCTCAGTAAGAATGTCACCTCAGTGCTGTTACTGTGGAAGCATGTTACTGTGGAAAATCATGTTAAGATTTATTAAAGGTCTTACTAAAAATGCTAAGTTTGAGGGTATCTGGTGGCCTCTCTTTGTGTTTGTTACTCGATTAGAAGAGCTCCACTTTCACAGCTAGATTTTTTGAGACAGGACAAGACAGCGATTGCCCATGATTCTTGGTATATCTCATATAATACTTGTATGATATTTTACCATTTTAGTTTGCAGGTGTTTTCTCCAATAAGGTGTGTGGATGCTAGGTATTTGTAGCTCCACTGCATCATTTAATTTTCTCTTTTATTGTGTTATTCATTTTATAAATTTTCTTGTTCTATTTGT
Source organism: Podarcis melisellensis (assembly GCF_964234715.1). Classification (NCBI taxonomy): domain Eukaryota; kingdom Metazoa; phylum Chordata; class Lepidosauria; order Squamata; family Lacertidae; genus Podarcis; species Podarcis melisellensis. The sequence continues at coordinate 34,150,189 of NC_138544.1, forward strand.
CCTTTTTCAGGTTTGTATCTGCTTTCTCTACTTATGTAACAAAATGAAATAAAGACATATTTGAAAAAGAAAGTCCTATTGAATTCAATGGGACTAGGATTTTTAGGGGTCGTTTTTATAATTATTATTGGGAATTATCGGGAACCAAGTATTATAGGAAGAACTGGGAAAAGCAAGCAAGTTCATTTGCCTATAAGAAGCAAGCTATATTCTCGCAGGCATACTGCTGTTCAGCAACAATAGAAAAGGAAATATGCAGAAATGTGTGGATCTTACAAAAAAACCCAAACATCACACACTAGGTGTAGAAAACCTATCTAACTCAGGGATTTTCATACTTGAGGCAGGAACAGAGGCTGCAAAAGGAACAAAATGTAAAATTAACCTATTCAGATCAATCTGGTGTGGTTTTAAGTAGTATATTTATTTCTTCCCGGCGTGTTTTGCAGCTGATGACAAATTTTGTATAAAATTTAAACTAAAGAGATAGACATCTCTGGTTAGATGCCTGTGTCTCACTACAAGTACAAGCCTGCACTCACATATATTTGCATTTCCCTGAAATGGAGGATGCTTAAATACATACAGCTAGGAGGAATGAAAAAGGGAGGGAAATTAAAAACAGTGTGCCAGCACCAGACTAATATAGATCATTACTGATCGCTGGCCTTGATCAAAGAGCCAACTCAGAATGAGGAACTGAAAGGTATTTCGTGTTACAGAACTGGCATGGTTCCTCTAGGCCCTTGAAAACTTTATTCATGGTTTAGTCCCTTGACAATGAGGAGGAGGAGTGTAGGACATTCCCTTAGAATAATAATAATAATAATAACAATAATAATAATAACAATAATAATAATTTTATCTATATCCCACCCTTCCCGGTTCAAAAACCAGGCTCTGGGCGGCTAACAACAAATTTAAAACACTTATTGATGCAACAAAAATAGCATAAAATATGGTATAAAACATGAATAACGATAAATTCAGAATTGAAAAATCAATTTAGGGGGGAAATCCATCCAATAAACATTAGATGATCATGAGAGCTAGCTGGCTAAATTAGTCCTATTTGGGCCAGCATGGAGACCAGGGGAGAATTAGCTGTGGGATCCCAGAGCGGATAATCTTAATAAAAAGGGGAGGGGGGAAGGAAGAGGAATAAAAGATCAGGCTAAGTTCAAGTTGAAAGCCAGGCGGAATAGCTCTGCAAAAGGAGGTTAAATCCTGCAGGGCCCTGGTCTCATGACACAGCATTCCACCAGGTCGGAGCCATCACTGAGAAGGCCCTGGCCCTGGTGGAGAATAATCTAACTTCCTTAGGGCCTGGGAGCTCTAAACTATGATTATTCATGGACCTTAAGGTCCTCTGTGGGGCATACCAGGAGCATGGAGCAAGATGCCTCTCCCATATCAAACAGGCTTAGATAGAATGCTTCTTTAGCTGAGACAGTTGTCACACTGTTTGCAGGGACACAGCTGAAGCAGAGCTAGAGGATTAGGATGTAAGCTACCTTGTATATCTACCATGATATATAAAATTAAATATATTTCCTTCTATTGTAAAGCAGCAAAAATAGAAAGCTCATCCAGACCTTGTAAACCTTGGTGCAGTTTGCAACAACATTAGGAAGCTAATCATGCAAAGTGAAATTCCATCTTAATTTCCATAATAATACACATTTTAATTAAAAGTGACAAAAAATTACCTCGGGGGATGCAAATCCTAAATATTCCCAATCCCATGTTCCACCAGCAAAGCTATAAATTAAACAGACTTTGTTAAAGAATACTAGAATAAATTGTGAACACCCCCTCCAACAAACTGAGTACAAAAACGAATGTGTTCATTTGATCAGCTTCAAGGGCTGTCCTGTGCAACCTTTCTGGAATTTTACTTCAAGGGCAATGGTGTTAACATTTGTGCCCTTCCCTCAAAACCACCTCCTTTTTGTTAAGTGCAGCTGGAGCATCCTTTCTCAAAAGCCATGGGGAACTAGAACTTGCTAGTCCTTGTTACCAACAATGCTACTATATCCATGTAAAAAGATTCGCAGTCAAGAAAAAAACTTTTGCCAGCCAGAAGCTTACAAGATAAGCTGAGGTGTTTTAAAAAAGTTATTCCTGCCTTTTATTTCAGAGGAGCAGCACTGCACATACAGACCTCAGTCCAGCTAACAGATGTATAAATCTTTCCCTTGTTACAATTCTGGCCACAAGCACATGTCTGTGTCCTCACCACACCCCCACCGCTGCCCCTTTAAAACTGTTAGGTGGGAAGTGGGGAAGCATCAATAATAGATTTTTAAAAATGAATTCTGCAAAGTAAACCTACCAGGACTACCTGCACTACAACTTGAAGGCTAAGCAGAGGAGTTTTTAAGGCAGGCTTACCAAGCCGAGTGGCTGTCAGGTGAACCTCTTTGGCCATACAGATCTTTGTTATGATTAGGTTACCTGCGCCTTGGAGCTTCTGGAGAATCTGCAGGAGCAACTCCTCGGGCCACAGAGGCCAAGAACTCTTGCCTCTTCTGCTGTACAAGGCAGGCTGCACGGATGATTTTATGACGCGGAGTACGAAGGTAAGGCCTGTTCACTTTCTGAGCAAGATCCTCAGTGACCATCTCAAGATCTGTCTATATCAGAAAATAAATACTCATGTAAATTCTTTACAGGACAAGAAACCATAACTCTGGATACTTGCTGTGCATGTTATTTCCATGGAGACAAGAAAGAACAAACCAGGAAAAAGTGGGTTAATGGTGCCTAGTACAGGGTGGATCACATTGCATAGTTGTGGCTATTCTGATTCCTGAGGCTCTTTCCTAGTTCTGCTCATAGGAGCATAAAATGTTCAACCTGAAAGAAAAAGTCTGAAGAAAAATAAAACTCCCTCCTTAGGGAGCATGGCTAGAATACAAGGATGTAAGGACTGGTGAGTTTTAACTGAATGAAAGATGACCCACTCACCTACCTGAGTCAGTGATGGAACTGGCTTCCTCCTGTATAACCCCTGGAAGGAACATTCATGGTAAATGCCCAATGTTCTGTTCTCTGGCTGGCATGCAGGAGTAAGCCAGGAAACAGTGGGACTTGCCTAAGCTGAACCAATTTGGCGAGAGAATTGCATACAGGTGGCTAACTCTAACATGGTGGCAAAAAAAGAGCATTTGGGTTCTTGCCTGGAAAGAGGATTTCTATGCATGCAGAGAGGTGACCCCAAGTGGGACTTGACCACCACCTAGTGGTCAAAAGGAGAATTACTTCTCAAAAGAGAATCTTCAAAACTCCTTCAATTTTCTATTATGACAAGCCAAGGAAGTAGAAACAGAATAGATGAGAATGACAGCCAACACTAACTAACAAGCAATAATACCATCTTCTAAATAAAAAATAACAGTAATGACTAAAAAGCTCAGGCAAACTGTACCATGAATGCAGAAAGCAGACTCAGGCAGCCCAAGCCATGATTGAAGGCTTCGACACATCATACTTGTTGGCAATGGCCACATGCCTTTTGTGTATCCAACTCAGTTACAGTGTTAATTAACACAGTTAATTTTACCACTCTGGTCTTGGGCAAAAAGTTCAGACATAAAGCAGCTGCCCTGGAAGTTGAAGGGGTGGGCATCAGGTCCAGAGCCACCACCAATTTACATCGGAGAAGCAGATAGTGAAAGTACTGAAAGAGATGGTAATAGTCAGGTTCCTCCAGCTCACATTCCCCTCTCCGTTCATCCTCATCCAGAATAAGATCAGAGACGACAGGGTCCTGCTTGGGTAGCCTGGGATGCTTTGAAGTAGTTCTGCCCTATCATGAGGGCTAGGAGAAAAAGTAGTTTTTCCCTCTGCAGCTGAGGCTGGCAGAGTGTAGGGGGGAAATGTAAAACTATTTTTGAACAGGACAGGCACACAAAGAAATTATTAAGAGCTAAACTAAAAGCCTGAACCAAATACAGAGTGGCAAAGGGTAGAACGGGAAGCAATTTGGTGAAGGCAAAATAAAAAACAGGATTCCAAAGCTGGGTGGCCCCTGTGAAGGGCCCTTCTCTTTTGAGCAGCAATTTTGCCTTCAACCACTAAGTGGACCTCAAGTGATAGCTACAGTCACAGAGTATGCAATTGCAGCAATGTGTACTGCCCAAAGGGAGCCTCAATTTTTTAAGAGCTTTGTAAAGGAGAAGGCTGCCCTGGTCACCACCCTGACAATACACTAAAGTGGGTTGTTTTGGGGGGGAAAAGATCACTGAAGTAGCTCCTTATCAAGTGGAGCAAACCTGAAAGTAAATTGGGAAGAAGCTTTTGAGTTTTGCAGCATCTGCTCTAGGTGTCGTAAGCCAACAAGTCAGAATGGATCTCTGGCTTTCTTCCCAGAGTGATAAGATCACGAACACACACACACACACACAGAGAGAGAGAGAGAGAGAGAGAGAGAGAGAGAGAGAAGGGGGGAGAGTTGAAGTTCCAGAAGGGGTCCATAAAATTTTAATGCCTGCCAGACATCTTATCTATGCCATCTCTGCTCAGAAGAATGAGAGGAATTAGAGCAGGACATTTTTAGCACACATTACACTAAGACCAAATATTTTGTTGTTCATTGGTACACAGTCTTACGACTTCTAAAATGGATAACAACAACATGACACACTAAAGGCACTTTTAAGGATCCTTGATTTCCATGGGAGAATAGAACATCTGCTTAATAGTACAATCCAATACATACCCACTCAAAACGAAACCCAAGTAAGTTCAATAAAACTTACTCCCAGGTAAGTATGCATAGCATTTCACCCTAACACTTCTTCATTGAAGCCAATAGGATACAGTACATATCTGCTTAATCTTTGAGTTGTGCTCTTAAGAATACAAATCTAGAGGAAGTTACTGGGAAGCAAGCAAGAATTACTAGAAAATATCGATTCAATATATACAACTAGTCAGCCACTAACACAAGGGCCTCCTTTACCTGCATAAGTTCGAATATTTCTTTTTTTGTGCTTTTTGGCTCTAGAAAGAATCCATATGGGTAAGAACACTTCAGGATGCGACGGGTTTTGAGGAGTTCTTGTACTGCATCTTCAATGAATGTGGTATCTGGATAACCTCCTTCAGCTGCAAGAGAAATCCAGGCATTGCAAAGAGTATTTTGTTTCCCATTTGCTGATGTGAGGACTATTTCAGCAACAGTAGAACTTATTCTAAACAGAGTATAATGTTTTGTGCAAAATCAAAATTGTTTTTCAAATCCTAATCTAGATTTCAACAGAAAAAGCTCTATGTCCATTGTTTGACTGCATTCAGATTTCTGCATTCACAAGACGGCATAGTCACATTAGTCCAAATTAAAAGAAATTCACATTGAAGTCCCACTGAAATTACAAAATACAAGCATGAGCACACAGAGAAGATGGACAGTGCACTCTATAAAGACCACTTCAAGCAAATGCAGGAAGGAACTTAGGGCTTCAGATGGAGTAAGATCAGGGGTAGGCAACCTAAGGCCCAGGGTGGATGCGGCCCAATTGCCTTCTCAATCCGGCTCACGGACGGTCCAGGAATCAGCGTGTTTTTACATGAGTAGAATGTGACCTTTTACTTAAAATGCATCTCTCGGTTATTTGTGGAGCATAGGAATTCATTCATCCCCCCCAAAAAATATAGTCTGGCCCACCACATGGTCTGAGGGACGGTGGACTGGCCCACAGCTGAAAAAGGTTGCTGATCCCTGGGTAAGATGCAGAAAGTTCTATGAAGCTTCTGTGTTGCTGCCTTCAGTTGCTAGGGGCAGTTGCAGTCCCATGTGAGGACATCTTATACTCACAGGAGAAAAACCATGTCATATAGAACACCATCTACTAAAATCAGAACGTGTGCAAGAGAAGAGACAGATCTGAATAGCCAAGGATGGAAAAGCTGGGTAGGAACTAACTCCCCAAGAGAAGAGATCCTACATGAAACTAAAGTTTCTTGTTGCTTTTCAGCATCAGCACAGATAAATGAAGAAAAGGAAGCAACAGATTGGTATCAGAGAGGAACTGTATGACAAGTAGATTGGGGAAGATACTAGCTGGTATTGCAGAAAATATATCTTTATTTGGATTAAAAGACATAAAGCACATGTCATATACTGCAATGTATTGTTTGTTCACCCATTAATCAAAGTAAATCAAGCCACACAAATGCTCAGTTTGATAAGGACAAAAGCAGTGGCCAGAAATAAATTGGATTTTGAAAGGCTTTGGTGTACACACATTATTCTGAGCACCCGAATGTATCACATAAACTCAGCACACTTACGTCCACTAAGAGCTCTACTCAGTTGTTCCATCTTTTCTTTGGCTGTTTTTAGAAGGCGCTGTTCTAACTAAAAGTAAGATAAAAATTTTAAAAGTGAAAAACACTGTTTTGAACTAATAAAGCTGGAAAATAATTTTATAGAACTATTTCCAACCGTACTTGGTAACTGAGCTCATGGTTCTTAAACCTTGTGTAATAGTGCATAAATCTATCAAGTTCTTGAAATCGTTTGTGTTTCTTTTCAGCCTAGAAAATAATTACGGGAAAGAAAGATAAAAAAAAATTAACGACTTGCTAGTTTTATCTTAATGTAACATTTATGAGCAAAGGGAAATGGGCAATCAACCATTTAAAATGTGAATAATAGAGCTTTATTCACAAGCAGCATAGTGATGAATACTGTATGAACAAATCAGCCAGCTGTAAATATACCTTAATACATCTCACAAGTCAAACTGCACTTTGGCGTTATTAAGTCAAACTCCTAAGCCCGCTTTTTTCTGCCTTACGTTGTATCCTTTGGTGGGTAACATTCCACCCAGCCACTTTCCGCTGCTTTTCCTTGTGCACCCCTCCTTCTGCCATTCTTAGGCAGCCCTCAGAAGTTTCACAGCAGGGGCATGCAAGGTATTGGTGAGGTGAAGATGCTGCTTTCTTGAAGTACATCAAGCTCTTGAGAGCCTGTTGAGCTACCAGCAGCCTTGCAGCTAGGTCACACCTGTACAGGGGCATCAAGTACGTACACTGGTGGCTCCACGTGGGAGTTGTATAAAGGACCACTGCAATATGCATTATCACAGTGGCTCTCAAAGATGGTTCCCTAACCAGGGAAATTGCAGTGGCCATGTACGCAGCTCTGTAGTGAGGCAATGGTAGATATATTTGCTGGCTTTGCATGTTGAACTACAAATCCTTATGCTACTAAGGCCATAATGGGATGGGAGCCAGAAAGTGTGAAGCAGACCTAAACATTTTTTTAAAAAAACCCAAAGGGTTCCAAACTTTAGGAAGCTTCTTAGGCATTTCCTGGTACAGTGGTACCTTGGTCCTCAAACTTAACCCATTCCGGAAGTCCATTCCAAAACCAAAGCGTTCCAAAACCAAAGTGTGCTTTCCCATAGAAAGTAATGCAAAATGGATTAATCCGTTCCAGACTTTTAAAAACAACCCCTAAAACAGCAATTTAACATGAATTTTACTATATAACGAAACCATTAATGGTTGATAGGAGCTCGTGCTGTACTTTAGAAAACAGGTACCAATCCTATGTACAATCCTATGTATGATTCTCAAATGCCTTGGTACTCAAACAACTTGGAACCCAAAAACTGCAAACCCGGAAGTAAGTGTTGTGGTTTGTGAACTTTTTTCAGAAGCTGAACGTGCTCCGTTTTGAGTGTTATGCTTCTTTTTTGAGTGCCACACTTCCGTTTCGAGTGTTACGCTGAGGTCTGTCGGTTTTTGCTATTTATTTTGTGTTTTTGTTTTTGCAGTTTTTTTGTTTTGCTCTTGTGACTGTGTGGAACCCTGTTCAGCTTCTGATTGATTGATTGTGTGACTGCAGTACATTGTTTATTGCTTTCATTTTATGAATCAATGGTCTCGTGTTAAATTGCTGTTTTAGGGGTTGTCTTTAAAAGTCTGGAACGGATTAATCCATTTTGCATTACTTTCTATGAAAAAGTGCACCTTAGTTTTGAAACAGATTTCCAGAATGGATTAAGTTTGAGAACCAAGGTACCACTGTATATGTTTCTGGCAGCAAGCTCCAGTGAACACAATGCTATTTACCATTTTCTAAATAAGCATGCACAGGATTGCATTGCCTCCAAAGCACAGAGTAAATGGCATCCTCTGCCTCTTGTGCAAATTTCAGACTCAGGGGAGAAGTGGAGATTATGTCCAACTTTATGCTGTGCTTCCAAGTCTTTCTGAAGCACAGTGTGAAGTTGCGAGATGAGAAATGAATGCTAGAAGAGAGTGGTGTGACGGCCAAGGTGAACGTATTTTTGGACCCTACTCTGGTTAGCAGTGAAATACCTGAAGTTTAAAAATCAAATGAATTGCACAAATTAAAAAGCTTAAGAAGAAAGGCAAAGATAATTACCCTTCTGTATCGCCTCAGTATTTGTTAGCTTCTTACCTCTGCTGTCATTTCCTTGGACTGTTCCTCTACATGTTGAATGACTTCATAGCGAGTACATCTGTAATAACCTCCAGTGGAAGAACTATGCTTCTTCCATTCTTCAAGGCAAATCCAACAGAAGTCATATTTACACTTGAAAAGGAAAAAGAGAGCTAATTTCTTAAACCAATTCTGTTAAAAGATTTGAAAGGAGACCTAGAATGTTAAAAACAACAATTTGTGTTTTCATCACAGTTATTCAAAGGGTCTATTGGCATTGGTTTCTCCATATCTGCTATTTACATAACAAAAAATGTGTGCGTTAACTGCATTCATACAATTAAAACTCCATGTCTAGCTTGACCCTAAGTGGAACGTGATTCAGAGGATTATCTCAATGCAACCCCCATAGTTCTATGGTTAAGTGGCCTGCATACAGTTCTGTTAGTGCAGACTGCTGTTGCCCAAATCTTGACCAGTGCCAAATATTGGGATTATGCAACTACCTATGCAACAGTATCAGAGGCAGTGGATGCTTGTTGGTTTCCAAGTACAATTTTAGGTGCTAATCATTACAGGCATACCTCGTTTTGTTTCATTTCAGTTTACTATGCTTTGCAGATATTGTTCATTATGAGGATGCAGTGTAGCTGCAGGCAGCCTGTCTGCTTCAAAGGGCTGCAGCTGGATTTTTCCCCTACTGCCCCTGCAGCTAGTGGGCCTGGCTTAAAAGACTACAGTATAGTGTAAACATAATTTTTATGTGTACTGGGAAATCGCTTTATTGTGATATTCGAACCTGCAGTATCTCTGAGGTATGCCTGCACTTTTAAAGCCCTATATACCTGAGTCCAGTATACTTAAAGGACTACCTCTCCTCTCAAATGAATCAGCCAGTTCTTTAAGATGATGAGAATCTCGTGCCTTTCATTGCCTTCAACATCCGAAGACATATCTTTTTCAACAGGTTTTCTGAATTTACTGCTGATTAGACTGCAATGCATTTTTTAAAAATTATGGCAGCTCTGGTTTATATGCTGTTTTAATGCTGTATGCTATTTTGCTATATTGCTGAATTTTAAATGATTATATAATTTTTAGATCTGTTTTTGTTAGCTGCTTGAAACATCTCTGTTTGGAGAGGAAAGTGCATGATAGGAATTTAATAATGAAGGTTCGTAGCCAACTAAGTTTTACTGAGAGTAAAGGTAAAGGGTAAAGGGACCCCTGACCATTAGGTCCAGTTGTGACCGACTCTGGGATTGTGGCGCTCATCTCGCTTTATTGGCCGAGGAGCCAGCATATAGCTTCTGGGTCATATGGCCAACATGACTAAGCCGCTTCTGGCGAACCAGAGCAGCGCACAGAAACACCTTTTACCTTCCCGCCAGAGCAGTACCTATTTATCTACTTGCACTTTGACGTGCTTTTGAACTGCTAGGTTGGCAGGAGCAGGGACTGAGCAACGGAAGCTCACCCCGTCGCGGGGATTCGAACCGCCGACCTTTTGATCGACAAGTCCTAGGCTCTGTGGTTTAACTCACAGTGCCACCCGCATTACTGAGAGTAGACCTACTTAAATTAACCTGGGTACATGAATTTCAGTGGGTCTACTCTGATTATGACTAACATGGGATACAACCTGAAATAGATAAATTGATACATCAGATAATGCTTCTTGTCAAAAAGAAGTGAGGGTGCTATGGATGTTACCTGTTAAATAAAGTGAAGACTGCAAGAAAAACTACCTTCTCACACCATCGAGCAATCAACACAAAGGCAGTTCTTTTGATAAAGCAAAATACTGATCAGCAGGGAGGCTGGGAGAAGTAAGGGAAGCTCCCAAGGTAAGAGCTGGAAGGTCCACCCCTTTCTGTGTGAGACAAGGTTTAAGATCTACCTTTGAGAGAAGACTTTGCATTTTCTTTTTCTCTTTATTAGATTAGATTGTTTTTATTGTGTTGTTTTATGAAAAAGCTTCAATAAAATTTCATGAGAAAAACAAACAAAATACTGATCACCAGAGTGGATATTGTGGACTTTTTAAGACATTGCATGAATTAAACATTTCTACTTAGATTTATATGAACTGTAGCATTATTTTGACTCTTTGCTTACTTTTGCACACTGCATATGATTGCAGCCTTCGTTCTTCTGAATTGGGGATTTGCAATTGGCACATGGTTTAGAATTTGTGAGTAACCATAAGCAGTTGGCAGCATCTTCATAAGCCTCACTAACGCCCACAACTGTGAAATAGAAAAAATAACGTTAAGGTTTTGTACATGTAATAGTGTGTTAATAGCAAGTTCATCATTGCATTTTCTAAATTTTCCGAGTATGTAATTACGCTATTTTTAAATACACTGTAACTCATCCTGAGCACTTATTATAGGGTGAAAAAGATTTTCAAATTTCTTCATAAACCAGTGTTATGGGACTGGTACTACAAATATCCACAACAAATGCTAAAAATAATGCACAGTCCAAAGGTTAGATGCACACACATTTTCACTGCAAGCTTTTGCAATATCTCTTTATAAGTTTGCCCACTAATTATAAACAAGCTGTTATTTCCATAAAACATCCCACAAAATTAAAGCATAGCAATCACTGCAACTCCCAGCAAGGAACAGTATATTTTGCAGATTAATAAGGAGTAATTGAAATGTTGCATTCCCCTTACATTTTATTTTTAAATTCCCTCAATTTCTTAGAAATTACTTGTACCCTAATCAACCAAGTCTACATCATGTTTATTTCATCATTATTATTAAACACCTGCCCTTTACCCTAAGGTCCCAGGGTAGATCACAACAATTTAAAATACAACATTAGAAACAGTTTATAATAAATTACAATCACAGGAATAGGTCAAGTGTCAGAAGTCAGAGTAAAGAATGTTGTTTGGTGTGACTATGGATTTTAAGTCTACATTCTCAAAAACTTAAACTCAATTGCTCTCAGTTTTGAAGCTCAGCTTCCCCAAAGATGGAAATGTACAACTAAACACCACAGGGAACTCTGTACAACCTGTCAAAATTCAGTTCAAATTCTTTGCTGATTACCTGTGCATTATTAATGCCATTTCATTTCAGGCAGGTTTGAGAAACTACAGTTTGTCTGCATCACTTACATAATCTGACTTAGGAGACAGACTATGGGTCTATCTAGCTCACCATTTCCCATGCAAATGAGCAATGGCTCTCCAGAGTTTCAGACTGGGTTTTCTCCCAGTCCTACCTGGGGATAACAGAGATTGAACCTCAGACCTTCTGCACACAAAGCAGTTGTGCTACCACTAAGCTATAACCCTTACTCTTGTCCACACTCCCCTTAGGAGGCCAGGCTGCCCATTGTGCAAATCATAATTTAATATACTGTAATAAATAATAACACAGAATTTCTACAAATTAACAAAAATACCATAATGGCCATTCTTACGCTCTTCCGGTTTCATTTCTGTTATCTTCTGCAGCCAGTTCTTCCATGTTTCACAGTCACAGGGTTCATGTGCTTCACCTAAACACTCCCTGAAAAATTGATCCAAGGCTTAATAACCTGAATATTAAACTCCCTCCTTATTATTATTATTATTATTTACTGTGGATTCAAGAATATTAGTTCTTAACTCAGGAAGAAAAAAAATCAGATAATATGTTTTGCTAACATGACTAGGTATTCCAAAGCTGATAGCAATACAGAAGAACAAATCAGAAACAATATCCCAAGCCATAAATGACATAAAATATATAAACCTCAATAACTTGCAGTAGAATTTAGGTGCATAATTGCAAAGTGCACTTTGAAGTCTCCCTTATGTAATTTAAACTGTTGATTGTAGTTATGATTCGATTTAGCAATCCACTAAGTCTTGAGTTGAGTATTGATTTATATTAACAGTACTCTCTTCTGTCTCTTTCTCTCTCACACAGAGTTGCATTCTTTTATGAATACAGACCAAACCACTATGAATCAGGATTCTCAAGTCCTGCTCAAGGCTTTCTGAGTCATGTGTATGTGTAGAACAACATTACTATGTATGTTTACCTTTTCCTCAAACACTTAATAGTGGCAGAATGTGAGGATCTCTCATGCAGCATTCTGTCATTTTTAATTTCTTAGACGCTTTAGAGATCCATGCAGAGCTGAAGGAAGACAGCAGTCAGTCTCCTTCCAGACTCCAGCTGGCACAGGAAGATGTACTTAAAAGTAGGCTAGTGACTCAGACATTTTAAGGCTGCAAGTGCTGGGAGGAGAGGCATTGCACTGGTCAGAAATAGGCATTTTGACTCAATCTCGCTTTGACACTAGGCCACACTATATCAGATGGGAGGCTGTCCCTAGAATATGACCATGTGTACTGCCTAACAGCAAATTTCAAGCTGGACAAGCGATGGAGGGTTTTTTGAAAGGGCTCTGGCATTAATATTGCAATAACATTATAAATCATTGAAGTGTTTTATAAAGATAACAGAATATCTGTCACAACCTTTAACAGCTTAAAAAGGAAGTGTCTTCTGTAACTAGGGTAAATGTCACTTAATTAAGCACTATTTTCTGACTGAGAACATGCATTTGTCAAAAATAGGGACAGTCACTGAATATATCATCTCTACTCCACCTGCCCTTTAATTGAATAGGGACTAATACCAGGAACTGAGATTTCTACAGAGGACAACCCCATGAGCTTATTTCATTATTGTTTCTAGTTTTCAAAGAAGCAATCAAATTTCTGGAGCAGAAGATGCATCATTTCCAGATGGTGCCTGGGTGTAGATGTGTCAATATGATTTCCAGATTGGTCACGACTCACTCTTTTTTACGGGAAATACAGCAAAATAGCTTCAGACATCTGCCACACATCCAACATACAAAAAACAGAACTAAAAATAGCATCATTTCAGAATTATAGGTTTATGGAGGAGCCTGATATAGTGCAGGATACAAGGAATTTTCTCTAGATCTAATGATGAAGAATCTTCTAAAATGCTTTTTGTTAAGTGAAACGCCACAAATGCCAGAGCGAAAAGAAAAAAAAATGTAGAAAGGAAAATATAACATTCTGTCACATTAGAAATAAAAAAAAGCAGCTTTGGGTGCTCCTTTACCTCTGAATTTATATTAGAATAGAAGTCTACATATAAATATATATCTGCTTTCGTAGATTTTCACGGGTACAGGAATGCAGGTTTTGGTGTCCTCGGGTGTCTTCCCGTGTAAAAGTTGGGGTGTCTAGGCGACGTTTCGACGAGGTCTCACTCGTCATCTTCAGGCTGGTGCTTTCGGCTTCTTGTTACTGGAACAGAGCTCTGTTCCAGTAACAAGAAGCCGAAAGCACCAGCCTGAAGATGACGAGTGAGACCTCGTCGAAACGTCGCCTAGACACCCCAACTTTTACACGGGAAGACACCCGAGGACACCAAAACCTGCATAAATATATATCTCATATACGCAGAGATAAAAATTATCCACACCCCGCCCCAAAAAAGCAGGACTATGTATACATATATACTATGTATATGTACTTAGCTCACCCTGAGAGGATCAATTTGCTTATATTCCATTATTATTTAACTGAACTATACTCTTTTTGCAAAAGATTTATACCCCCAATCAATGTAATCTTGAATTTTAAAAGACCAAAAAGTGCTTTTGAGCAGATAAAATGCTTATTGGTTTAAGAGTCTGAATATGAAGAGGGAAATGAAAAATTCAGAATAGGATTTCACAATGTGAGCACAAAGATCTATATGAAACCAAAGATGAATTTCCCACAAATGGTAATTATTTTAATGCTCGTACATGGACTGTACGGCACTGTTTCAATTTTTTTTAAAGATCAGCAATCATGTTTAAATCATGTACAAGAAAGCATTACTAACCAGCAGAAGAGATGCCCTTTCCCACAGTCCACAGCGGGAGCTCTTAGCAGTGGGAAACTAAGTGCTTCTGAACCTGTTGTATTTGACCCTTGCCTTGTTAGCCTGACCGCTCTCTCACAAGCTGGTGTAGGACACCATTTAATAGAAGGATTATTTTCAACAAAGGCCTGAAAACAAAAGGAGATATTAATTAGTTGCCATTTTCGATCAGGACCTTCTAACTGATACAAAGCTCAATTTGAAGGTGTAAAACTCTGCAGTTTAGAACAGGTGTAGGCCTTAAAATAGCTATAAAATATAATCATTTTATCCATTACACAATTTTAGTTATTTGCTATAGCAACATGTAAAGCTCAGCCAAAGAACTCCATTTGGAACATTCATGTATTTTTTATGCAAAAGCTTACAAAGCTCAATCCGGCACAATCTACAAATTAATAAGGAATGTCTGAAAGGCGGAGAGCGAGGTCTTGGGGCGGGAGGAAAAGATTCCTGTTCCCACGTACTTTTCTCACCACCCCCCACCTCCAAATAGGAAATTAGTGGAGCATTAAGTTACAGACACTGGTGCACTGTGAGGGCCTAACTCTTCCTAGTAAGATTGTAACATGTAGAATTGGGGAATAAATTTAGATATGGCGAGCAATATCACTACCGTATTTTTCGCCCTATAGGACACACTTTTTCCCCTCCAAAAATGAAGGGGAAATGTGTGTGCGTCCTATGGGGCGAATGCAGGCTTTCGCTGAAGCCTGGAGAGCGAGAGGGGTTGGTGAGAGCCTGGAGAGTGAGAGGGGTTGCGCCGGGCTCTGAAGGGTCGTGCAGAGCTGCCTGCGCTCCCGGGCGTCACTCAGCTCTGCGAAGTCGCGCCGGGCTCCAAAGGGTCGTGCAGAGCTGTCTGCGCTCCCAGGCGTCGCTCAGCTCTGCACGACCCTACGGAGCCTGGCGCGAAGCCGCGCTGGGCTCCGAAAGGTCGCACAGAGCTCCCTGCGCTCCCGGGCGTCGCTCAGCTCTGCGCGACCCTACGGAGCACGGCGTGAAGCCGCCCCGGGCTCTGAAGGGTCGCGCAGAGCTGCCTGCATTCTGAAGCCTGGGGCGCGCTGAAGAGCGCGTCCAGGCTTCATGCAGCTCTCCGCAAGCCTGGGGAGACGGTGCGGCTCCCTAGGCTTGCAGATAGCAGGCTGTTCTGGGGGCTGGGGAAGCTCGGGCTTCCCCCACGCCTGGGGGGGAAATAATTTTTTTTCTTTATTTCCCCCCCATAAAAACTAGGTGCGTCCTATGGGGCGGTGCGTCTAATGTGGCGAAAAATACGGTATATCTCAATTGGGGCTGAATACTAATGGGAAAACTACTTGTAGTACTTAGATGCAATCTGACTGAAGTGTCAGATATGGTGGGTTGAAAAAATCACAAACTGTTTAACCATATGAGGAGCCACAACTGGTACATTTAAGAGGTGTGTTGGCTCATGAAAAAGGTTTGCAATAGTTCATACTTTTTTCTTTCTTTCTTTTTACTGGGTCAGGATCTTTTTGGCTTGAATAAAGATAGTGGCTAAGTGAAAGTGTGACCTTTCTCCCATTAAGCTACCATCACTTTGGGCAACAGCTATCAGGAAAACATTTGTTATAATTTGTATTTAACAAAACAAAAAACAAATCATAATATTTCTTGAAATAGTTGTCTATAATACTAGAGGCATTTCTTTCTAAGAGTATTTTTAATGACGTCAGAATAATCAGCTCAGACGGATACTTTAGACACATGCCGCTGGCAATTTACCTTAATGTCAAATTGTAGGTAGCGTTTATCCATCTCCTTGGAAACCACACTTTCGATGATCTCCACTGGAACAAGCTGGAAGCAATCATACGCTGGGCAAAATATATTGTGGGCTTCACCCTCTTGAATCTTCATATTCAAAAATCTGTTAAAATGTTCATCAGGTTTGAGCAGGAAATATTAACTCCACCAAAATTAGGGAGCAAAAATCAACCTATTAATGCCTAAACCTCGCAGGTAAGTAAAGAGAGATTCTGACTACCTTACAAGTTCTGCAAGGTATTCGGGAAGGCTCTGAGTCAGCATCTCACAGAGCATTCTACAATACTGAACAGAACAGGGAAGCCTCTGAGCATGTGGGCACACAGTGGAGTATCAAAAGGAATGATCTAAAATATATTGAAATGGTTTAGCAGCCCTTTACTGATTTGTGTGGGGTGCATAGCATGAGTCAAAAAGTACCATATCACATTAAGAAGTGGAACATTTTGGTCAGCGAAAGCTGACAGAAAGAACTGTGTGTCTGCAATTTTTGTCTCAAAGAAAAACTAGAATAGAAACTGACTTAGTAGCTGTGATAATCTCCCCATGCTAAGGTGGATAGGGTTTCTGTCCAAAGAAACTCTCTCCCACATGCATGATGGAACTGCATTATGTTTAACTTTAATAATACAAGACAACAGCATCTCATGGCCAGATCACTTTATGTCCAGATTTTCTCCTTAGGCTTCTTTTCTCAGCTAAGTCAGACTTTATAAGGGACAGTCAACTCCTTAGGATCCTTTGGATTACAGAAACAGAACTGGTCCTGAAAGGGCTGCAAAATGTCCCATAAAGTGGTTCTGAGGCACATCACAAAATCATAGAATTGTTGGGTTGGAACAAACATCATCATAGTAAATACTGTGACTTCCACATTCCCCACTTCATGCCCAGTAGCTTCAAGTCTACTTCAGGCTCATACTAGAGCAAAGACAGAAGACACACAATCTTTGCTTAATTTTTAAAAAATGTTTCCATTGTGGGGCAATTTTTAACGACAGCCAGCATCTAAAATGGAAATTAAATTGTCTTTGGAATAGAATCCTAGGGACATGAACAAACCAACATTAAAAATAAATCAAGACATATTACTACTAGTTTACTAAGTAGGATAATCGCCCCCCCCAGCAGAGACAATTTTTATATAAAGATGCCTAAATATATACTTACGCTTCCCAGCATGCTCTACAGAACTCATGTCCACAAGGCATATCCACTGGGTCTTCAAATACAGAAATGTTACACATGCAAATTTCACACTGTAGATAAAAGAATAAAATTATTTTAAAAAATATTTCAAATACTATATAATAGGGATTAACCTGTAGCCCGTACAGCCTTCTTTTTTAAAAAAATAAAACTTAAACAGTATGTTTTAGAAAAGTGTTTTGTGTTGTTGTTTTTTAAGTTAATTGATCACTTGAGTGGGCCCGTTGTGATGCCAAGTTGCCAAGTTGGACAATTGTCAACATAACAAAAATATCCATTGGTTAGTCACTTACACCTCATATTTGTTCAGAAATAAAGCACTACTTGGAAATCATGTAATTAAGGCAGATTAATCCAAACCTAGATGTCTGGGAGTAAAATTACACCTGCAGTGCATTTTTTGTTGCAGAACTTACTCAGAAAAAGACCTGCAACATGGTCTTTGAATCTAGAATACTGTCACCCAAAAAGCAATAAACAATGTCCTCAAATTTCAATCACTTACCATTTATATTTTTATTTCTGTGCACAGAAAGTGCCTGGAATGAAAAAAGAATCTCAGGACTACCAACTGAATTGTGAATGTGGAGTGTTTTTTGTCTTCAGAGTCCAGGTAATGTACAGGGACAAACAAAATTTGATCCTGTGATATAAGTGTCCCATCACCCCTCAGATTTGAGAAAGGCGTGTAGGGGGCAATATCACAAAATTGCTTTTGTTACTATAAGCAATAGAAGTATTCCATACTGCAAAAAAGTAACTTGACACCTTGTTTTCTTATAATGTTCAGCTGGTGGCCGAGTTTCTCTGCTATGGCAATATCACAATCTACAGCACCACAGATCAGGAATGGGAACCTCATGCCCAGGGGCCCAACACAGTCATATATAGAGTTGCTATTTTTCACCTCCACAAATCAGACACCATCTGTGTCACCACCATCACGTTAAGTGGGGAGCACCCTCTAAATGCCCCTTTTTCCTGTTCTCCAGCTCTCTTTCTTCAACTAGAGTTGAAGATCTGGGGCTGGCTGGAAGCTGGAGGATACTGGCATCAGCTGCTGGTAAGAGAGGCTGAGCAACCTAAACAAAGTTCCACTGTGCCTCTGTTTTCTTTGAAGCTTCCTTCACCCTCACTGAAGTCTTTTTGGGGCTCTGTGGAGGGTCTCCTCTTGAGCCACAAGGGCTCTCCAGCTCTTTCCCACCATTTCTTGGTTCAAATCTATTTATTTCCTGGCGCCACACATATAAGCAGCCGCACACGAGTCAATCACAGGTTGGGGGGCGTGAATCTGTATTAAATATGCAGATAATGATGTCTGATTTGTGAAGGTGAGAAATAGCAACTCTATATGAATCATTCTTTTACAAGTCAGCTCACGCGAGCAATATTAAACACATCTTTTATTTATAGGAACGTTTATAGGCTGCCCTTTTGTGCCCCTGTAAAAATATATATAAATAGCATCAGCTGGAGAAGCTGATAATTACTGGAAACATAGTAGGTGTGGAGCAATAATTTAAGCCTTTCCTGCCACTGCTGTACTGAGGAAAATCCCTATTGGGCGGGAAGGGGGGGTGTCGGTTCCTTCATTGACATCAATGGGTAATTTCCTCCAAAGCATACACCAGTTTCAGAGGGATTTCCCCCCCTCAGGTCCACATCAGGAGAGAAAGGGTTAAATTATCCCTGCATGCCTGCTTTGTTCCCAGGAATTATCACCTCTCGCCAGCTGCTGCTATTTGCATTTTTAAAAACCTGTACATAAAATGCAAGGACAAATATAATATTGCATTTAGTTTGGTCCTCAGTTCAACACAAAGGATAACATTTGCCAACAACTTCTCCTAACTTTTCCTCCCATTTCAGTAGGGGTGGTACAAAACCTTCACTGTACGTTACTAATAGCGATACAGAACATATATGCTATAACACACACACATACAATAAAATCCTTGTGGTGCCTTATTTAAATAATTAGGTTAAAATCAGATAAATGACAATCTAACTATGACAACAAAGTAAATATTGAAACAACCTAGTCTACTCTATTCTTTTTTTTAAAAAAGAAGTATCTTGATCATTGCGCACAAATCTGTTCCAGCTGCAGTTACTGCTGTAGAATCTTTAAAAAAGACTGTTTTTCAAAAGAGCTCTTCCAATAATTATAAAAGACCTTTCGTATATTAAAGCTGTGTTGATCTTATAGACTGGTGCAAACAAACCTACATAGTGAGGTTCCGTATAATCTATCTGGGTATTAGTGGGTTGACCTTTAAAATGCAGACAAAGAGAATGTTGTTTCCTAAGTTGGGGGAAATGACAGGAAGCAGGGCAGAGAGAGTTTAAGAATGCTTAAGAAACAAAATATAACAGAAGTGAAAAATCTAGAAATTTTCACACAACACACTGCCGCAATTTCAATTTTCCAACACACACTTTATATAATTTCATGCAATCTGAGCTACAAAATGCACAATAACTTAACAACTTCAATTTCTTACACAAACTGTCATCTCTCAACCATCTTACAGTGGTTCCACCAGAGATGGAACAAAATCCTTTACACTGTCGTTCACATAGATGTGGAGAGCACAAAAAGACAGTTAATCCAATGTCGTTTTAAAATTGCTAAATGAAGATTTCTTTTCTGGCACCTCTCTCTTTCCCTCTCTTTACAGTACAAGCTGGGATCCAAGGCACAACAATACTGTTTCTGCATGTCTAACAGAGGTTCAAGGAGCTTCTATTTCTCAAACAGCACCCGTCATGCAATGTTGCAAACCATATTTGAAACGAATGCATTTTTAAAAAGTTTCTAATATGGCAAGGAGATTACAGTTCAAAGGAAAGATTTTTAAGAAAGACATATGTAAGCTCTTGGGAGTGCTTAATAGCTCTTTGGATCATAGCCATACTCTTACTGATGGCAATAATTGAGTACATTTTTAAATTGTTTTAAACTGAGTATGTTGAGTGATTCACTATACATAGCAAAAGTAGGCCTTCATAGGATACCTTTGTGCATATGTTTACTCAAGTAATGGTCAGTTGATTTTTTGCCTAGTATTATTATTATCTAATGAAATTCCACACTTATGGGAAGGAGAAGGCTTTGCCTCTAGCATTAAGAACAGAGGGCCATAAAATCACTTGAAAAGGGACTGACTCCTTGGCTTGCCAAGCTGCTGTAATGGTCATCGGGAAACTAATGCTGCCACCAAAGGAGAAGGTGGGACTTAATGTTAAAAAGGCAAACCGTATGTGGAGAAGGTTGATAGCAACCTAGTTCTGGACAAAGTGGAATGGAAATTTCTACCACCAATAAGGAGTCATCTTGCTTCACAGTGTGAGCACAATACCCGTCAAACTACCTGAAAACACAAATCAGTAGGCAAAGAGTGGAGACAAGAGTGGTGAAATACCAAATTTAACAAAACATATTCAGGAAAATCAACATCTGATTCTTTTATATGCTGGAAAAATCATATAGCTGAAAATCAGTAATAGATTTTTTGCAGTCCAGAAATGTTGCAGGAGTGCAACTTTTAAACTTCCAACCAATTTCTTTATAACAATTATTCACACAAAATATATTCTTGTTCCAGAAGCAGTAAGTTATCACTAGAATTAAACATTTTTTAGCGATGCACACACACCCACACCAGTATAGATAACCCTTCATACCATAGTTGTCTCAATGTCCCCTGGCGAGAGGCTGATTTCATCTGGGGAGGTGATAGAAGAGCGAGTTGTTCGAGGAGTCCTTGGTGAAGGAAGTGTGTCCCAGGCATTATACCCACTAGGAGGTGGAGTTGGCATCTGAACACCTGAACGTTGGCAGCAGTTCTCAGGATTAGACATCCAAGCTTCAAGTAACTTCTCCCTGTCCCAGTCTTAAAATAAAACCAGAAAGTGTTAAAAAGGAACATGGAAATGATTTGGTGATGATGTGTCTGCTTATGATCATATTTATGATTAAAATCACTGCAGAATAGAGATAGCCAACCTGTGGCCATCCAGAGGCTGTTGATCCCATCATTCCTGGCCAAGGTTCCTGACAGTCTATCCATTTTCATTTATAGTACACTATTCTTTTTATTATGAAAGCACATATTTACATATAGGAAATGTTAATACATTTGGTCAAGATTTGTTATTAAAATTGGCTGAATGTTATATAGTTTCCTGATTACCATGGGCTCGCAGCAGAGCTTCTGCAGTAAACAATGGAGCCTGAAGCATGTCAGCAGATTCTACTATCAGCATATCTTTGAGCCTTCGCAGGTCCTGAGGTCTTAGTCCTTCATACGGCTGTGAAAGGAAACAGAAAAGCAAAGTAGCGGTAGAAATAAGTCTTTAATTTAGAAAGTGGCACCTTTCCTATTGACAGTGGTGGGCCCCTGGTTGTTCTTGTAATATTCTAGAGTGTGTATTTGCTTCTTATAACTCTTGGGGCAATATGAAGTGCTTATTTTGACAAAACCTTAAATCACATCAGCCCATGTATATATTAAAGAACACTTTCCTTACACATTGTCTCAACAGTCAACCAAGAATTGCTTCACAGGATGGGATCAGAATGGCGGAGGGAAGGTTCTGTCACATTAGCACATGCATAGACTACATTTAATGCTAACCAGGTTCCCACTCAACAAGGGTATGTATTAGTTTTTTATAAACTAAAAAAAAATTGCCCAAGTTAGCTATGCAATTTGAACGAGACACAGAGAGATGCACAACTTTGCTACTGAAATAAATAGGATTTTACAGTGCTTCTATTGGGTTTAGTTACATCTTAAATTTGATACTTGTATATAAAAAAACATAGGGTCTGTTTTTAAAAGTTATCCTCCCTGGATTTTTCATTGGGAAAGAATGGAACTGAGTTTTGGATTTCTGTGCTCTTTTCCAATCATTATGTGATAAAGTAGACAACTGAACAGGAGATCGTGCAGTTATTTGGATGCAAGACCTCCTCCAACTGTGAAAAATCGAATAATCTTCGAACTTCGAATACTGCAGGATCTCATGTTCAGTCATTCCTTTTTGTCATGATGAAGGAAGCAGGATGGAGGAAGCTATCAGTTCAATCTCCAGGTAAGGCAAAAGGATAATGGAGTTGGGAGGGAAAGGCAGTACATAGTTTGAAGTGAAAGCAAAAAGGTTTCCCAGTCCCTTACACTAGGAATCCAGCCTGTCCAGAAAGCCATTACAGATGTCAGAAAGTACTGCCTGACCTGCTCCAACCTACTAGTATAACGAGGCTTTTTGCTGAAATGATTGATTTGAATGAAGTTTCCTAAACTGCAAAGAACTGAGTTGTGGCTTCGGTTTGTTAGTTTAAGGCTGGAGATGAAGTTTAAAGGTTTATAAGCCATTAACTTCTGAAAGCCTATTATCTCTTCTAATTTTCTGGATCAAGCAACATAAACCTTCCAACAGCTTTTTTGCCTCAATGAAGCTGAGAAATTTTCAATAGTATCTCTTCCTACATAGGTGTTCTACAGCTGTTTCAAACTGTTTAAACAATTTTAAAGGTGTAAAACACATGCTTGGTATACAGAAGGTATCAGGTTCAATCTCTGCATCTCCAGCTTAAAAAAATATGAAGTGCCAGGTGCTGTAAAAGAGCTCTGCTGTACAAATAAGCTATTGTTAATCAGAGCAGACAATACTAGCCCAAATGTAAGAATAAAAAAGGAGCTGGTAAAAAATAGCTCCCTATATTCTTGACAATAAGGTAAAGGTAAAGGTACCCCTGCCCGTACGGGCCAGTCTTGACAGACTCTGGGGTTGTGCGCCCATCTCACTCAAGAGGCCAGGGGCCAGCGCTGTCCGGAGACACTTCCGGGTCACGTGGCCAGCGTGACAAAGCTGCATCTGGTGAGCCAGAGCCGCACACGGAAACGCCGTTTACCTTCCCGCTGGTAAGCGGTCCCTATTTATCTACTTGCACCCGGAGGTGCTTTCGAACTGCTAGGTTGGCAGGCGCTGGGACCGAGCAGCGGGAGCGCACCCCGCCACAGGGATTCGAACCGCCGACCTTTCGATCGGCAAGTCCTAGGCACTGAGGCTTTAACCCACAGCGCCACCTGCGTCCCTGTATTCTTGACAATACCCATCCCTATAAATAGGAACTCAAGAGCTTTAGATAAAAACTACTTTGATATATTAGTCCTTTTCCCAAGTATGCACATCTCCAGTCAGAGTAACCAATTACTAATTTTATTTTACCTCTCTTTTGTCCAAAGCAGCGTATTCTGCTTCAATGCTTTCAGCTTCAGGATCTCGTGAGAACACCATCTGGGATTCTAGATTGAGTGCCAATTCTTTATGGTGTTGCTTCTCTGCACAGTCACATGGAGTATCTTTATTTTCATTTTCAGCAAACAAGTCTCCACCATGTTTTACCAGAAGCTGCAAGTTAATGCAAACCATTTTAAGAGCTAATTTGAATACAGATCCTTGGAAATTCTTTTTCAGTCGAAATTTGTCGCCAACGATTTATGCAGAATGGAAGAATGCTGAACAAAGAGAACTAAACCAGACATGTGAACCCAGGGAAGATTATAGGTTGCATCCAACAAAGTACAACTCAGAGTAGATCCACTGAAATAACTGAAACTAGGTTTGTTATGTCCATTAATTTCAATGGGTCTACTCAGAGTATAACTTTGGCTAAGATCCTTTTCAGAAGAAATATAGACACCCCTCAGAATAAAGGAAGGTTCATAGTGAGATTGTTATCCTTTAGCGAACACTTAAAGTTTAGAAATATTTGAAAAGATCAACAAGTAATACTAAAAATTCCACAATATAAATACTAGGTTAATGTTCCACCATTAGACATGTTTTTACTCATTCACAAAGACAAGCATATTGAAGCAACAATTGATTGCTGATACACACACACAAAAACCCTTTTGAATGGCAACTCTGCATATGGCATCACAGAGTTTAGAATTAGATCACTGAACCTCCAAGATTTCATGCACATTATTCCCCCCCCCCCAGTAATTTTCAGATATGGGGCATCTGTGTGTATTTTCCTGTCTTAGGCAATAATGGCAATTTCCCCAAATTCCGTTCCTATCGCACACATGAACATTAGTCCCTTTCCTGCTCTCTTTTCAAGCTGTTCACTTTGGGGAGGGAATCACAGAGAATATTCTATAAAGAAGCTGGGGCATGGTGAACATAAGTACCAGACTATCTGAGAAAAGTCTATGAATATTGACAGCATGTTAAAAAGGTAAAGGTAAAGGTACCCCTGCCCGTACGGGCCAGTCTTGACAGACTCTGGGGTTGTGCGCCCATCTCACTTAAGAGGCCAGGGGCCAGCGCTGTCCGGAGACACTTCCGGGTCACGTGGCCAGCGTGACAAAGCTGCATCTGGCGAGCCAGAGCCGCACACGGAAACGCCGTTTACCTTCCCGCTGGTAAGCGGTCCCTATTTATCTACTTGCACCCGGAGGTGCTTTCGAACTGCTAGGTTGGCAGGCGCTGGGACCGAGCAGCGGGAGCGCACCCCGCAGCAGGGATTCGAACCGCCGACCTTTCGATCGGCAAGTCCTAGGTGCTGAGGCTTTAACCCACAGCGCCACCTGCGTCCCCTGACAGCATGTTACTGTGTTCTAATCCTTGAATAGCTCTTGGCTGTTTCTCCACTAATTGTAACGTGCCTGTTTTTATTGGAGAGGAAGGGGAAGTATAAATACATGTTTTCAAAATCATGAAGGTTTGATTGTCAAGTGAAAAATGAGACATTTTTGAAATCTTCTAGAATTAGCACATTGATAAATAGTTCTTTCTATGCATAATTTCTTTCTATTGCAGTCAGATTAGCCCCTTCAAAGCAGACCTGCATTTTACTAATGTTTGGCCAACATTCTCAAGCTGGGTTGATTTCTTACATTCCTCAAGCCAAGTACAGAGTTTTATGTAGTTCATAAGTATTACAATTCCTTTCCACCCAAAACACAGAAAACGTCTAATGTGAATTAGTTGGCTGGTTCATACAAAATGCTAAACCATATTTTGTATTATGTGCATGAGCCTGAATGATGCCTTATGCCTGAGTACTCTCTTGTCTTGCCACATAGTTAGAAGGACGAAATCAGGATTCATATCTGCATTCCCAGATTTTTGTCATTTCATTATATACAAACAAGAAATTTTGCTTTAAAATAAATTATAGTGTGTTAAGCAAGTCACCTTCACAACCCATGGTTTGAAGTTGGCTTGTCTGAAATTAGCTATAATATTTTAAACCACAAGTCAAGTTTCGGAAAGTGAAACTGAATTATGGGTTGTTATTTGTTATTACTCCTAGCCATATGGGAGGAAGGGGACCTATTGGAGACAGAGGTTCATGTACACATATATAAAAACATAGTAAAACATTAAACGTTAAAAAGCCCTATACAGGGCTGTTTTCAGATGTCTTCTAAAATATATATAATTACTCATCTCTTTGACATCTGATGGGAGGGTATTCCACAGGGCAGGTGCCACTACCGATTAGGCACTCTGCCTGGTTCCCTGTAGCTTTACTTCTCGCAGTGTGGGAACTACCAGAAGGCCCTCGGTGCTGCATCTCATCTGTATCCTAGTTCAGCATTATAGGCAAACTAGGCCAGCCACTCCAGATGAATGAATTGGCTCATGCAATTCCCTTTTTTCATATTTTATTTTCAATTTTCAA
Source organism: Podarcis melisellensis (assembly GCF_964234715.1). Lineage (NCBI taxonomy): Eukaryota > Metazoa > Chordata > Lepidosauria > Squamata > Lacertidae > Podarcis > Podarcis melisellensis. The sequence goes on from NC_138544.1 coordinate 34,176,236, forward strand.
TAATTTAACAATTTAACATCCAAATTACTTACTTATTCATCCCTTCTAGACTTCCCCCACCCCACCCCTGGTTTCCAATTTCTCCCCTTTATTACCTTACACATCTTTCGTTTTCCATTCAGTTACAAGTCCATTGATAACCCTGGCTCATGCAATTCCCCACCAAGTGATGAGGCATTTGCATAGAACACCTTGCTCCCAGAAGATACTATCTGCTGCTCCTCAACCATATGAATTTATGGGGAATTTATGAAAGAGCAAACTTCTTTTTAAATTGGGATTAGTACAAAGTGTCATTTTATTTTTAAATGTTTATACATATATACTTAAAACAGTTTTAAATGGTTTTGTAAGTGCTAGAAGCTTATTTGGTGAAAGTTGTAAATTGGTATTAAGTTGATATGAACTAGTATTTCAAAGCACGTGTTAAACTAATTTAACAGCCTGTTTCCATGATGGTAATTCTGGCAAAAGATCAGGCAGATGGTCCCTCAAACTGAGCATACACTACAATTTCCAGTACAACAGCTTCTGACAGCAATTGCTCCTTTCCCAGCAATGCAAGGGAACAGCTCCTACAAGTCCTTTTGGGACAATTCAAAGGTCTTTCTGATCTATCACTGACTGGCACAACATTGTGTCTGGCTTTCCTGCAAATAAACACTGGCAAGAAAGTAAGGAAGAGTTTGCATCAACAGCAGCAGCTGTTTGTGTCATAGTACCTATGCAAGTGTATAGAACTTGACTGGTCACTCTGCAAGATTCCACTGACAAATTAAGGCAAGCCTAAAAAACAGATCAAGTGGGTGGTAGCACCTGGAAGGAATGTAACTTGAGCAATTCTTTAAGCAGCTGCACTGCAAAGAGCTCTGGTGAATATACCATGATGAACCTTCTTTCAATACACAAATGGACTATTACATTTTCAAGCAGCGAGTGCTAGTTATGTTTGAAGTTCAAGGGGCTCATGGAGATAACTTTCAGGTCAGCAACAGGACAAGGTCAAATATGAAAAAAAATGTTATTCCCTTTAATAAAATATTTGCGAACAGCTGCTATGGAAGACTAAGCATTTTTTTGTGTGTGCAACACTGTATTAAGTACAGTCAATTAACTGGAATATACAGTAAATTTCAAATATACTATAGTTTGTCTCATTGGGCATTTAACAGTTTGCACTTAAACACAACATTCAAAAGCAATACTCCCCAAAGCAAGTGATAAAAAAAGAATAAATAGGAGGTGGGGGGGTGGGGTTAGCATAATAACTGGTATTGGCACACACACAGGATCTGGTCAGTGCATGAATGAAACACCATCAGGGAATACAATGTACACTGCCTTACGTTTCACCATGGAAGAAAGTAAGGATATAAATATAATAAATTTATTCAGTATGCACTGAATAAGATGATGTCACTTCTTTTTGCCATTTATATATTTTTAGATACAACATTAAATGCCCTTAAAGTAGAGCTTCAGTTTTTTGAAACAAGTGTATGCTCCATCATTACTTTGATTACTATTTATATGAATTTTACCTCTACACAGGTCTTCATTCCTGAGGCAGCAGCATAGTGCAAAGGTGTATTTCTTTTATTATCAACGGCGTCAATGGCTGCTCTTTCATATTCTCCTTGATCAAGTTTTGCTCCTTTCCATTTCAGGATCATCTGCAGACAATCTGCTCTTCTGAAATCATCTTCAAAGGGCCGTGTCAATCGAGGCTGAAGAGCTCCGTCCGATATCATAATCTGAGGCCCCATGCAAAGCAAGTGCATAGAGGTCTCATTGTGCACATTTCGTTTATTTGGGTTGCCATCTCTTACAAAAAGAAAAGTTCTAAACAGAGAAAGTAAAGAAATAAAGCAGTAAATAAGAAGCAGATTTTTATAATGACATGGGAAATAAAGGTACAGTAAAGATACAGTAAAGATTGAGGAAAATCGTATATAAACTGGAAATCTCCTAGGAGGCTTAGTTCGGTCAGAATCGAATATACATTTCCAGAGTTAACGCTAAATAATCACTTCTGCTAAGTGAACCACCATAGCTGCTAGAGGGCCATGGAAATTTGTGTCCTGGGCTTTTTAGACTCATCTGCCCATGTACATTGGTTGCCAGATGTGAATTCTTTTTCAGCTCCACTGCCCCACTAAAAGTATTTCTCATACTTCTAATACATTTATAAATACTGTATTGACCCGAATGTAAGCTGCACCTTTAAAATTCAGGGGGGGGGGGGGGAGAAAAAGAAGAAGACAATACTCGAATATAAGCCACTCCCTTAAAATTCCACAGGCACTCACACCTATTCTGCTTTACTGTATGTTTGTTTCAGCAGCGATATTGTAAAAGCCCATTTTTGTTAGGTCGCAAATTTAAGCTGTACTTTAATTTTTCAAGGTCAGAATTTGGAAAAAAGTGTGGTTTATATTCAGGCCAAAACAGTACTTCTAATACAAATGCAAAAGAGAGGCATCTTCTCATCTGCAAACTTTTAAATGAATGGGCTATTCTGTAGCCGGAAGACTTTCCTTGTTTCCATACATCCTATTTGATGAAGCCTGGCAGAAATCCTACTCAATGTTGTTGGCGTTATTATATTAGATCTTCTCATATTGTCATTTAAAAATGCAGCCCTGTAATGACTATTTGATAATATACTGCATAATCTAATATTGCTTTATGACTCACCGAATCAGGATGATGTGTATCTTTGTTTTAAACTGCTCTGTACCAGTGTTTATGAATACAGGAAGCTGTTTCTTAAGATACTCCTGATAATATTAATAGCCTGTAGCTTCCTGGTAGCCACAAATAGAATTTATGTGTAATACAAAATGTTAAACCAAAGGGCCATACACTATAAGGCATACACTGAAGAATTTATATTATTTAATAACCAGTCTGGTTTAATTACATCTTGTTTGTTCCAGAAGCATCTGCCACAGGGAAGATCTACTGCAATTCCAGAAACAGAGGATTGCTGCTTTAAAAAAACTACCTTTCCTCTCTTTTCCAAATATTTGGCACAGCAGATACATTGCAGCTCTCGAAGTGCTGCCTTCCACCACTTAAAGATGAAAGCTTCATCCCTTTCTCAAAACTGCAAGTAGAGCAAGCATCATATCCCTGCATTCTTTATTTTACAAACACTTGCACAATACAGTGTTCTTGTACTAACTCCGACTTTTCCATAGAAAAGAAGCAGAGTTATGTTCATTTCAACATTGGCCAACATAGAGCAACTCCTGAGCTGAAAGTAAACACCACCAAGTTCTTCAGCAACCTTTTAGGGCTATGAGGATAAGAAATCAAACATGCATGCCCTCATCTTAGAATTATTCTGGAGAATATGTGCACGTTGGAACTGGAGCCAGTGTAAAGAGGTTATCCATGGCAAAATATTGAACTTGTACATCAAAAGATAGTACTATATTAGATTATGATGATATCAAATCACATGTCACTTAGCACATCTAGAAACACTATGAACAAAGCAACAATACTCACCCCAATATTCGGTTCATCCCATGCCTGGCAGCATAATGTAATGGAGTGTTATGCTGGTAGGGTTCTCCATAAGAAATATTAGGGTCCAGAGATTCTTTTAGTTGAGGGTTGCTCTCATATATTTGGCAGGCCAAATTTTCATCTCCATTTATAAGTGCTTTGCGGAATTTAGTAGTTGTATTTCCCATGTTGTTCTTAGTGGGGTGGTGCTTCTTCTGCCCCCCTTCAAACACTTGGTGTGGAGGTCAGCAACATCTTTTAAATTCTGAAACAAGCAAATAGCATTGCAAATTGGGTTGAAGAAGCTATACTAGGAATTTGTCTAAAATTAATCAGCCCTTTAGGAAAATTACAATCTAAGAAGCTTTTATACTGTCCTTATTTGAAAACACTAAGTTCCTTCAACTATCTAGTTCTACATAGTTTTAACTTGCACTCTGTAAAACCATTAACATCTTTACTACATAAACTTGGTAAAACATTTCCAGATATACACTTTGGACCCAAATCAGTGGAAACTGCATAATAATAACATTTCCGTCAACCTCATCCTGCAGTGGTGCAAAAAAAAATCTCAAACAAAATTTTTGTTAGTAAATAAAAAACTCTAGGAAAGAATTGGGATTTGAAGAAAGCCTGGGGATAGGAAAATTATTTAAACTCCATTATACATTAAGGTAAATCATGTGCAACTGATCTACAAATTTTCCTTAATCCAATCACTGGGGAATATCCCAGTAACTTTTATATCATACTTGTGTGGAACAGCAGATAAATTTACCATGCTGATGCACTCAGCTCAAGTCTTTACTGGGAATTTTCATGAACAACTATTCTCAGCGTTAAACAGGAGCTTTCACAGACCTGAAATATTCTTCAAAAGTAATAGTTTTGTGCCATTTTGCTCCTGTTCAATGACGCGCTTCAACACATCCCACCCCATTTTAGAACAGGGTTCTTCTTACTGGCTTTGTGTTCAAGTCAGTCAGAGATATCAGGGCCAGTGTGACAACACAACAGCACCAGATAGCCGATCAGCGAATGCTACACTGCTGACCCTAGGTTCATTAATTTCAATGGGTTTACTCTGGGTAGGACAAGCATTGGATACAAGCCATAGACTGTTGGCCTGGTAAAGGCATGCAGGCATGAGTAATGGAAGCTAATATTCCCAGCATAGCCACCAGTGACAATCTGTAGAGACATGGTGATGTTTATAAGACAAGCGTCTGCTAGCAAAGACCTATAGTAGTTGCTAGCTCGGCTGGGCGAACAACCAGCTGTGGAGATGAACATGCCAGTTCAATACTCTACAGCGCTGACATGCTCAGACTGCAAACTAGAACTGATACCTGAATGAATTACCCAAACATTTGTTGATTCTACTTTAATGTATAAATTATTTAGATTCAGCTGTGTGACTTACCTATGAATTGTGCTAAAAGTGTTTAATTATTATTACAAGCCCTAATGTTGTAGAAGCAATCTAAATCTATTTGGTTCAAAGAACTAGTCTTAAAGCAGATTTCATGCAGAAGTAAATAAAGACACAGGAAGGAGAAGATGTGTCTATGGAATGGAAGATGCAAACCAGGAAGATTATCATAACATGCTGATTAGATTATGGAAAATAGGGGTAGTTAACCTATCACTCATAATAAACTTTGCAGAGGGAAGCAAAAGGCAGGCACGGGTAAAGGAAGGAATAGCTGAGGGAGAAAAGAATGAGATGGATACTAAGAATCCACATCTTTAAGGGCATGTTTATATAAACACTTCTAAAACGAGGGACAGGGAGCTAGATCCGACCAATAGGCCAGATCCTGAATGTCCCCAACCCCAAATGCCATTTTGACAGGAGGACAGGCCACCCATGATGAATCATTTGCTTTTACCATGATATCAGAAGAAGGGTTTTCTTTTCTCAGAAAGCCTGCCTTTTAACCTAGATGTATCCCGAAGTTGAAACAAAACACAAAGATTCCTGGGTAGGCATAGAGAGAGCTAAAGTAAAGAGAAACATGCTAGTCTTTAATTTAACAAGGGCAGGGGTTAATTTGGGGTGGTGTTACTAGGTAGTAAGTGTCAATTTAAGTCAAGCCAAATTATATAGTATTACTGAATGGCTATTTTGTCCAACATCCTGCTTCTCTCACTGGACAACCCAATGCCTACAAGAGGCTCATAGTCATCTCTCCCTTTTATTCCCTGGAACTGGTGTTCAGTGGCATGGTTCCATGGATCCTCTAAGTATCATGTAAGTATCATGCCTAGCAGCCACTGACAGTCTTCCTTGCCCATGAATTTTTCTACTCTCCTTTAAACCCATGTAAGTTGGAAGCTATGAGCATATCCTGTGTCAGTGTTTTCCATAGTTTTAACTACGTACTATGCAAAAAAGTGTTCCCATTTTTCTTCCTTGTATTTCTCACCATTCAGCTCCAACGGATGACCCCAAGTTCTAGTGTCTTAACAATGGGAGAACTGAAATGAAGATCTGTTAGTACCATTGTGCTTGCAGATCTTTGGTTTTGACAACTGTGCACATCTTAGCCATGAATACTATTTTTTCTCAATAAAAAAAGCCCAGGAGAAGGACAGAAATCCATTTATACTTTCCATGAAGGATCAAAAGATATATCTAATTACAGCATATGATTAGAAAAAAAAACCCTGGTTGTGTTATACTTTCCAAGAATTAGCGTTATGATAATTTTATAAATGCTACTAGGCAAACAGATATTATTGCTCTCCTAAAGACATTCATTTATATTCCTTTAACAATGAAGCAATTTAACCAGCACATGCCACTTAAAGACACTTCATTTCAAAACATAAGTCAAATACAAATGAAAGACACCATTTCAAAATATTAAAAGAACTACAAAGTGAAGAACACAATTTTAAAAGAAAGCATTGCTATCTATCCAAAGTCCATGATTAGTTATAAACAATCTGAAGTCTTAAAAGATATTTAAGAATTTGAGGGAAGGAGTCCAAGAACAGTCTTTCTCAAAGCTGATTCTTATACTTCCTTCTGAGGAGAAAAAGTCTCTAAGTATCTCATATTCCTACACAGCCCATATGAAAATCTCAACAATATCAGGTATTTTTCTTTGCAGACCTTTTTCTGACACAATAAACTGCTGATTTTTTTACATGTAGATTATGTTGGCTAAACAGCTCCAGGTCAAAGGGTTGCAGGCAACTAAGTTTTACTCAGAGTAGACCCACTGAAATGCATGAACCTAAGTTCATTAATGTCCATTTACCGTATTTTTCGCCCTATAGGATGCACCGGCCCATAGGACGCACCTAATTTATGGGGGGGGGGGGAATAAAGGGGAAAAAATGATTTCCCCCCCAGGCGTGGGGCTGGGACGGGGGAAGCCTGAGCTTCCCCCAACCCCAGAACATGCAGCTCTCCGCAAGCCACGGGAGCCCAGCACCGGGCTCCCACGGCTGAAGCTAAGCCTGGGCGCGTTGCGCCTCCCCGCTATCCCCGAGCTTGTGGGGCTGGCGGCAGGGAGAGGCGGGCTTTTCCCGCTGCCAGCCTCCAAACCAGGTGCTGCGCTTCCCCGCTGTCCCCCGAGCTTGCGGGGCTGGCGGTGGGGAGAAGCAGGCTTCTCCCCGCTGCCAGCCTCCAAAGGACAGCGGGAGACAGCGGGATGGCGTGCTGCGCCTCCCCGCTGTCCCCCCAACTTGTGGGGCTGGCGGTGGGGCTCTCCTGAAGCCTGGAGCGCACTGACCCCTCTCGCTCTCCAGGCTTCAGCGAAAGCCTACATTCGCCCCATAGGACGCACACACATTTCCCCTTAATTTCTGGAGGGGAAAAAGTGCGTCCTATAGGGCGAAAAATACGGTATTTCAATAGGTCCACTCTGAGCATGACTAAATATAAGATACAGCCCAAAATGTAGTCCTCACTCTATTTTACAACATTATGCCAATCAATAAGCCAATGTCAAACAATTATACTTTTAAGCCAAGAAGTGAACCAACCTTTTCTTTTCACATATAGCACCATTGGGCCTTCTTTGCACCAATGATAGCTGGTGATCAGTTTTCCAGCTCAGACACAATAAATTTCATGACTTCCTAAAATGACCTTGGGTGATACTTTACATCATCCAGAAAGTTGGCTGTAATAGCAGATTTCATGGACTTTACTAGATGATCCTTTGGTGTGCCTTCCAACTCTACAATTCTATGATTCTCATGTGGCCTGCCACAAATAAGCCATCATCCACTTGACTTCACTTTGCTACATGGTAGGCAAAGCTTAACTTCTTATTTTATAGAGGCGATCGCTTGTGTAAGCTAATTTCCTGTTCCTGAGAGAATTCCTTGCTTTCCAGCTGTCAATCATGACCCCCCCAGATTAAGATTTGGATTGGATCACCCTGATTAAACAGCATAAAATATGGAATATGCTCATAAACATTTCCAGAGGAGACCAGCTGCAATAGCCCTAGGTGTGTAAGTCCTGGGTATATTCGGTTGACTAAATCTGAGATGGGGAACCCATAGCCCTCCAGATGCTATTGACCTCAACACCCAACAGCCTTAATCACTATGGCCAATGGTCAGGAATGATGCAAGTGTTAGTTCAGCTACATCTAGACTGCCACAGGATCCCCAACACGAGACAAGATAGACCAATATTGTGGTTCAGTGTTTTGCTTTTGTCTTTTGATTGTGCATACACTCATTTCTCTTTTCTTTCCATACTCCAATTAAATAGACTTAATCACTGAATATATATACTAGTCTCTGGACACCCTCAAGAGCTGCCTGTTGCCTCCTCCCACATTGTTTAGTTCACCTGGGCTTTGTTACTTGGATTAAAGGGCATGGGTGATCAAGAGGGATGATGAGCTGAAGTTGCAAAGCCAGAGACTTGGGAGTTCAGCTGGCAGCTGCTCCAGCAATTCATAAGGCAATGGAGATCTTGTGGTTTTATTTCTAGATAGCTTAAAACCTTGGCAATGTCTCTCATAGCCAATTACCTTCTCTAAAGGAGAAATGCTTGGAGGAAATCTGTCAGAAGTTGATCTGAGCACTTTATATATTTGTGCTATATGTTACCTAAATCAAATAATAAATAATAATAATTTTATTATTTATATGCTGCCCATCTGTACAGGGTTGCCTTCCAACATCTTCTAAAAGCCATATAGTTATTTATCTGTTTGCTATCTGATGGGAAGGCATTCCAAAGGTTGGCCCCACTACTGAGAAGACCCTCTGCCTGGTTCCCTGTAACTTCATTTCTTGCAGTGGGGGAAATGCCAGAAGGCTTTTGGAGCGGGATCTCAGTGTCTAGGCTAGACGATGGAGGTGGAGACGCTCCTTCACATATACACTGAACAACCATCACCAGTAATCTTAAAAATGTAATCAAGATCAACATGCTTTCTTCGTATTACAATATTAGAATCATACCAACATAACTATATAAACATTTCCCATACACATGTCCAGGATTAAAATAATGAACATTCCATATACCTGCATTTATCACACACATTACAAGATTTCAACTGAAACACATGAATATTGCATGATCCAATGCAAATCACAACTGTTAGCATATAAATAGGATAATTAAAGACAACTGATAATTAGAAAATACTTGTCTTCAAACAACAAAGATGACTTAGCTACTTTGTTGGGCCCAGGAGGTGGAGGAAAGATTTGAGCTACTAAGCAACCACAATATACATTCCCCAGCAAGCATTAACATCAAGTTGGGTCTCTGTTGCAGTTGCCAAGCAGTGTCACTGGGGAAGTTAAGAATAGTGGTGGAACCGAGCTACTGGCTGCAGTATTCTCCCTTCAGAAGACAGCAGTCTCACATATAAGGAAGCATTTCCAAGTAGCTCTAAAGAGGATTTATTTTAAATAATTGAAAATCGCCTTTGTACAGATACGTTACTAATTGCTAAGCACCTGCTAAGCAGGCCACCACTTGCAGGCCACCACAAGGCCTCGCAGACTGCCGCTGCTTCTGCCATGATGAGGCTTTGCAGGCTGCTGATTATTGTGCCACTACTGCCAGGCTGCTGTTGCTTCTGCCTCCCCCTGCCGTTGTTGATTCTGCTGCCGCCTAGTAGGTCTGCTGGCAGTCCCAGATTATTTGTATTCACTATGACTCATCACTGTACTTTGGTAAAAGGTAAAGGGACCCCTGACCATTAGGTCCAGTCGTGCACGACTCTGGGGTTGTGGCGCTCATCTCGCTTTATTGGTCGAGGGAGCCGGTATACATGTGGCCAGCATGACTAAGCCGCTTCTGGCGAACCAGAGCAGCACACAGAAAAGCTGTTTACCTTCCCGCTGGAGGTACCTATTTACCTACTTGCACGTTGTTGTGCTTTCGAACTGCTAGGTTGGCAGGAGGAGGGACCAAGCAATGGGAGCTCACCCCATCGCGGGGATTCGAACCGCCGACACTCTGATTGGCAAGCCCTAGGCTCTGTGGTTTAACCCACAGCACCACCCGCGTACTTTGGTAGCCAAGCCCAAAACCAATTTAGATGCATTTGGGCTTGCCTGCTGCTGAAAGCGACCATGAGGTGATTGATAATATCTTCACTTATCAGTTTTAGACCCTTAAGTTGTAGCAGTTCCCAGGACATTGTCCTGTTCGTCTCTACGTAATTCCTTCCTTATTTCAGAAATTGATATATCATGATGTTTAGCTGGTGATATATCAGGTACCCAGGTGCCTGGGATTTTCCATACAAGCATTCCAGATACCAAGGAGTAACAGAACATTCACAACAAGGATTTGTCCTGGCAGCAAATTTTGGAGGAAATGAAGGGGGCACTTACTGCAGTGGAAACTGATGGTATTGGAGTGAGCGCATTCTGAGTTAGTGGAAATGGATGCTTATGTTTATCTGTACAAGCCTCTTTAGTCAATGATTATACACCTAATGATGCTATTCAATGCTTTCATAGCACGAGGAAGTTATTACTGCCATTTGTTTCCTTCCCATTATAGAACTCCGATACCCAAGAAATGAAGATTTAATAGCACTCATGGAATGGGGGTATTAAAAGCAAATTCTGAATATGTTCTTTCACTCACCTCACTTATTTGGCTCATCACTAGGCAGGAAGCCTTATCAAGTGCTGTAAGTGAGGCAGGAGGTTCCTTCTAAATGCAAAGCTCCAAACTACTGAGTTGCCAAATATACAGGAGATTGAATGTTGGAAGCCAAATGGGAAGTAAGGACAGGAGTGTAGCTGAGTAGACCACTCTCAAAGAAAGCAGGGAAGCAACTTTGTTTCCTTCTTTGAGCAATTTCACAACCAGTCATTCACACACGTGAAAGTACTGTAGTAATCAGCATAGGAGACAAGGTGGGTAGGAGAGGCATATTCTTTCTAGCCAACTAAAATTGTATATTGACATAGATGCCAGCCCCAAAATAGGGACAGAAATACCAGACACATGGAAAGAGTTAAGACTATGAACTGCTGTTTCATTATTACACAAGAGATGCACGATCTAGGACAACTTAACTCCTTTGGATGTACTTTCCTATTAAAAGTAAGATACCTTAAAAGATATCTATAGCAAAATGCCAAAGGAGCTAAGATAGGATACTGATCAATTATTGGTTGACTATGATTCCATCTAATCAAGAATGTTTTTAGGCAAAAGGCAGCATTTCTTTTTATTGGATGATATCATCCAATACTTATTTATACTTGCATGCAGGCACTCCTTGCACTATAACTTTCTCCAGAAAGTTTCTGCTCTCTCCCTGATTAAATCACACAGTCCAACTACTTTTACTGACCACATGCTGTTCAAGTACAGACATCTCTGAAAATATCATGGTTCAAGAAGCAACATTATACAAGTACACATACGCAGTAATCAAATGCATGCGTCTATAGTTATGAGCTGATTGGATTCCTGAATTTTGCCGAAGCCAGAAATTCTAACTGAACAGTTTCTTCTATGAGTATGTATGTGATGAGCTGTCATAGTGTACATATATACTTCAAGCACCACATGTAGTTAAGTGACTTAATTTCTGGTGGTGGTTCACTGTGAAAGCTTAGCGCTACAAACACACTGTACACAGTTTGCCACTTGGAAATTATGAAAGTAGTTTGCACCACTAAATGCATGTTGCATTTAGAAAGACTGTACAGTGGTACCTCGGGTTACGTTACCTTTGGGTATACTTCTGGATTTCGCCCTGCGCACATGCTTAGAAGCGCTCTATGGCGCCACGCGTGCACGCAGAAGTGGTCCTCTGGATATGGACTTTTTGGGGTAAGTACGGACCCCCGGGTCAAATTAAGTTCGTATCAGGGGGATCCACTGTATGTGTAGGCCTCCCAGTGTGTGCAAGAGAACTTGAGTGTGAACTTCTCCCTGCTTCTCCCTGCTCAGTAAAACTGATTGCTCAACCAGGTCACCTCTAAAGAAGCACAATATAAGTTGGAACCATCTGCATCATAAGCAGGTATGCTGAAAACAAGACATAGGGCAAATTTCTCATTTCCCATAAATGCAAGGGAGCTTTCCCTTCCCAAAGGAAAGGTCCTCTGTATTTGTTGTGTGTTTCTTCAGAAGCACTCTTTTTAAAGAAACAACCCCCCCATATGTGAATTTTGCCCATGTCCCAGATGCAAAGATATTTTTAAAAGATAGGTAGCACAAGTATCCAGTAATCAGGACTACCACTGCCAATTGCATTTGCTGTGGGGAGGAATCATAGCTCAGTGGTAGAGCATCTGCCTTCAATACAGAAAGTCTCAGGTTCAATCTCTGGCATCTCCAGGTAGGGTTGGGAGACAATCCTGTCTGAAACCCTGGTGAGCTACTGGCAGTCACTGTAGCCAATACTAGATGGATCAATGGTCTGACTCAATACAGTATAAGGCAGTTTCCTAGGTTCTTTTTTCTTTGGCTTGGTATCCTGTTAAACATGTGAGAAGTACAATCTTCTCTTGGACCAGGTTTCTACCATTAGAACAGTTCTGTTTTCTGTTACTATCAAATACTAGTTCTAAAACTGGCAAGTCTACAATACAGAATTATGCCAGTCTAATAGTCCACACCTTATTATATATAGTTTACATGACCTGATAAGGTACTCAAATCATTTTTCAATTGAGTGATATTAGGCGGCTTCTAGAAACAAAAACAACCCTCAATACACAAAGCACTACACAGAACAAATAGCAATTCTATAAAGAAATTTATCTTCAGTATTAATGAAGGCTTAACTTATACTAATCCAGACTGCACCACAGAGAAAGCATTAAAGGCTTAAAATATCATCTTATAAATTTACCTTTAGTACGATCATATCAAATTTAGAACAAATTAATAGTATCATTCAGCCTTCCTTCAACCTCATGCCCTCCAGATATTTTGGACTACAATTTCCACCAGCCTAGGTCTGCATGCCCAATGGCCAGAGAGTTGTACAACAATTGGAGGGCCATAGCCTCACCTATCGCACAGTTTATCCTTTGGAAAGAAAATTAACTTGACCAAAAGCTGATAGCCAGAAGATCTGCTTGAATATGTCAGCATTCTAGAAGTACTAGAAATACAGTAAGTTTTAGGTCTTCAATACTGTAGTTGTATTAAATTAGATATTGTAAAAAGATGCTAAGTGATGCATTCATAATAGTTAGCATAAATGATCAGAGTTCAGTAGTTCAGCTTACAATTATAGAAAAAGAAAGTTATCAGCTTTCTCCATACCAGAATGTTCACAGCTGAGCTATATTACCACAAGTAAGCTGTATTTGTCAGAAGTATTGCACTATACTCATGTGCTTCTACTCTAAACAATACCCTGTCTGAGAGCATGCTGTGTCATATGACTGACTTTTGTAATAGAGAAGATTCTCCCAAGTGTATGAACTGGGTAATTCAGACCCTCTGAATTCCAATTGCTTTGCTAATTATCTATCCCTACAGACTATTGAAGGGGAAAGTTGTACCTATTAAGTACCAGCGTCTCTCAGTGTTTCTTAACACAGATAAACAGAATGATGCAGATAGACAAAATTTTAATGGTTATAGATGAATATGTATCTTTATAGACCAAGGGATTTTTTTTTTTAAAAAAGATGGTAATACATTAGAATCACTCACAATGGACTTTCAGGGATAGGATGAGTTAAAACTAACACATTACTAAGTGAAACTAGGTGGGGGAAATAGACATATGCTCTATACAAAATGGCTTGTTTCACTTTCTCCCAGGTAGTCAGGACAATATATTGGAATAAATATTAATATGACAACTTCTTAATAAGCTTTATTATATCAAATTCCAGAGGGGAAGTTATATTAGTCTGCTATAGTAAAAACAATGAGTTCTGTTGTACCTTAAAGACATAGCTTTTGTGGGGCAGGCATAGAAAGTATTCACTATAGAATGACTTTTCACCTTCTGTACAATGTAATATCTTAAAACAGGCAATAATAGTTAAGAATGAGATAATTTTCATTTTAAATATTTATATTACCCATTTTACCGTTCACAATTAAGCAAGAAATAGTATGTAAAAATGAATTACTTTGTATGAAAGTAAATTAGATTAATATTCCACTTTGAAAAGAACAGCATGCAAGTAATTGTTTATCTACTGGCAGACAGACATTACACAATTGACCTATATCAAATGGAAATTGTCATGAGTACCCCCCCCAAAAAAACCCATTTCACAAAAGATGAACTGCTGATGAGAAGAACCCTGTCCCAGCCAAAACGCCTACACCCCCATCAAACAAAACAGACCAAAAAATTTGTCAACACCTCCCAACCAAAAAAACTCAAATTTACAAAAAAGGGGGCATGGGGGAGGGGCTTAGTGGGCACCAGAGAGGCTGTCCAAGGGTGCTAGGTTAGGATTGTTGTGGGGGCATGGTGGTTTAACCCTCAAGGGATTATATGCATTACAGTACTAGCACTGCACATTTTCTACCAACTGAATAGATTGTGTTCAAACAGTGCAATGTCCCACAATTCCTCAAGTAAATACTACATTCCACCTCAAAAGAATGTGCATGCCTCCTAAAATCTCTACTTACACAACAGCTAGTTTTCTGCAGAGTTATTGTTTGGCTTTGATTTTAAAATCAGACTGCAACTTTTCCAGAAGTGGAACATCTTCCAAAAAATCTGTCCCAAGATCTAAGCAGTCCTTGTCCAATTAATTATATTCTCTTATAAGGAAAAGTTAGCTGAGGCTTACCATGTAACTGCTTCATAAAATCACCAATTATGTTACAAAGTCCTTCTAATTGTTTCAAAAGCAAGATTCTAACTACACATGACACAGATCCGTAACAAAAACCAGGTGGCTGCTTGTCGTAAAGAAAAGCAGCTTTGGAAGAGGGATTTCAAATACAGAAGCAGTGGAAAGATGTTTCATCCTTCCCCTCACACCCATCTACTGCATCGCTGGTCCGGATCCCCCTCCCAATGCTGTTTCTTTTTAGGAAAAGCAGCTGCTAGCCTTTTGTTACATATGCATGTGTAACATATGACTAGGCTCTAACACGTTAATGATAAGCCTTACATTGTCAAGTGATCCTGGCTGAAATTTGTATTCTATTCTGCTTGTACTATCAACTGAATTAAACAAAGAAGATTTTTCTGGCCTGTACCACTTCCTGTTGTGGCTGTGTGTGTTTGTTTGAATACCGCCCCTCCCCTTCATAATGACTTTCTAGCGTGGGAGAGAAAACCCAGCAAAGAGAAGACTAGTCAGAATCCATTTCCTACCAGGTTAATTGTCTAAAAGCAGGGATCTTTCTCTCCACGGGATACATTCAAAAAACGCAACCACACTAGCTACATGAAGTGGTACAGGCCAGAAAAAAACTTTGCCAATTGATCCCTGCTGATGACATTGTGGCCTTCACTGATTATAAACTATCTGAATGCAAAGTAGTAAGCCCGGATGTGTAATCTAATTTTGTGCATCTGTCTCTCCTCCTCTCTCTCTCTCTCTACACACACACACAAACACACACACACACACGGCCACACCCTTGTACTCAGCGCTATTTGCTCCAGAATTCTGTCTCCTGTCTATAATTTCAGTGTACTGAAAAGGAGGGCCGGGCACCGCAGGACTTAACGGTGAATGTGAATGAAAAATGTAAAAAAACCCCACCACCACCACCAACCCGATCTTACCCATAAACATACACTAAGAGGGTTGGGGCAGAATGAGAGAAGAGACAACAAACCCACCCAACCATTAACAACTCGGGATTTCCAAATATGGAGAGCTATTATGGTGGTATTAAACGAAGGTCCGAAAGCCCCCGCCCCCTCTCCGCTCTCTAGTCAAAGCCAAACCTCCTGAACTGGGTTTGGCGCCGGCCACCCTTTTCCCCCAAAACAGCCCCACACATCCCGAAAGGCACATTTCTGCGGATGCCCTCGACCCCCTTCCCGAAGGACGATGTCAAGTTACGTGCAACTGCCCTTTATACACCCTCACCAAAGGAAAAAGGGAAAACCGAACTCTGACTGAAACCCTCTTTTTAATTTTATTTTTTTGTGGTGCCATTCGACTGCCAAACCCCGCCGCTCCCTCGATATAAGCACCCAGAAACTAGAGAGTCACGAAAGGGACCCTCCCTGTGGCAACATAAAGACACATACACACACACCTCCGACTCACGGGTTCCTCACAGGGTCACTCCTCGCCGGCTTGCCGGTGCCTCCATCCATCCGCCCGGCGACGGCTGGGAGTAGTTATCCGCTGCCCCTTTCCCTCTTAAGGCGCCGCCACTCCGCTTCCCCGCTCCTCTCCTCGTCCCTCCCGACAAGCCCGCGAGGGGCAGCGGGGCCAGAAGCGGCCGTTCAACCCCCTCTTTTCCCCCTCAGAGGTACGGAAAGGCGCCCCCCGCTAGAGACCCGAGCCGGGTGGCGGTGAGAGAGGGGTGCGCGTGCGCGAGGGCAAGCGCTGGCAAGGCCCCCCCCCCCCCGCCCGCCTTTCTCTCGGCTCGCGCGCCGTTCTCAACCCCCTTTGTTCGGCTTCGGCGGCGGAACTCTCCCGAAAAGCTTCTCCGTCCGTCCGGCTGCTGCACCGCGTCTCGCAGGGCCCTTCAGAGAAGCCTTTCGCGCTCCAGACCTCGCGAGAGGCCCGCTCCCCTCACGGCCCCGGCGTCTCAAGCCCAGGCATCTCGTGGCAGCTGCGGCATCTCCACACGAAGAAGGAGGAGGAGGAGAAGGGAGAAAGCCGAGGCTGCTGCTGCTGGTGCTGCTCCTCCTCCTCCGGCGGCCAACAACACAGCGGCGGCAACAAGCGGTCGGGCCTCCGACCCGGAACCTTATCGGCGCTCGGAGCCGCACGGGAAGCGGATCTGCTGCCGGCTCACGGGGGAGGGAAGCTGGGCGGAGCCCCGGAGGAGAGCGAGAGAGAAACCCCGGGGTGGGGCAGGGGGGAGGGCGATGCGCATCTTACTCCCCGGAGGAAGAGACCCCTTTCAAGGCTGCGCGGCGGTAAGGGAAAGCGAGGCTCCCCCACACACACAAAAAAGTCGTCGACGCTCCACAATTCGGAGTCGGCGCCGCCTCCTTCTTCCCCCGCGCCTAAATAATTCTCTCTGCCTCAGATTCGACCGCTCTCAGAAAACGGCTGCCCTGCTGCGCGCATCTGCTTCGGAATCAAGTCCCTTCGCCTCCGGGGAATCTTGAGAGCCACCGCCTGCGTTCCGTGGTAAAGGACCCCTGCTGCACCGGGGCCAGGTTGCAGGTGAGGGACTGCCTGTGGGAATGCTCTCCTGCGGGAGGAAACAAAATGCGTCTTGCACATAGGAAATGAAAAAGCTGGACAGGACCCTTCCTATGCTGGGACATAAGTGGGTGGGCACTCCTTTAGTTGTTTTCCCTTAGCCATTCCACATTCCCTTCTGCTGGAGGACAGAGCTGTGCATGTTGCACCGGCTATCCTAGTCTTCACAAACTAGCCTGCTACTAGGTGTTGTAGAAGATGCTATACAATGTTGAAGCAACAATCAACTGGCAGTTCCTGTATATGGAACAGGAAGGAGGCAGCATCTTGTCCTTTGCCCATGACCGCAGAATGTCATAGGCCAACCCCAAGCAATACATTTTCAATGCTGCCTCTCCCATTCCTGCAATTGGATTCATTTTGCTGACTTTCCCAGTCCTTAATCCTCCTTTATTGCTAACCTCATAAAGACCCAGAAGGTGAATTAGGGATATGTTTGGATTATCTATGGGCTCTGGGCAGCTGCTTGGTTTTGCCAAGTGGTTAGTAGTGACTGTGCTTAATTTCTCTGTTTAGGATTACTGCTCAGTTTAAATGGGCTGTGAATTGAACTGTTTGCCACCATACAATCTTTACAAATTTCGCACGTCTAATGTTGATGAAAAAATACCTGATGCTGTTTGACCTGCAATTTTTGATTATACGTTTTCACATGAAGTCCACATGAAATTTAAGGAAGTTTCTCAGCTTAAAGTGAAAGGTGAAGGCAGATTTAGAAATTAAGGTGTAGATACAGTTTTGCACTTGGACCGACAAGTGTTTTTTGTTGATACGAGAAATGCTACATCCTGTATAAATTTTTTTACATTTACTACTTTAGTTAGTCTCAAGATCTCAACAGTCTCAACTTAGATCCTGTTACCAAACACACATTACATGAAAGTCATTTGTTTGGATTTCAATGAAATTTTAAATTGGCATGATCCCAAGTTAAAATCTGCAAACAAAAACAATAGATTCACACAGTGCAGCACAGTGTTTTGTGCCCCTGGGCTTCTAGCAGACAGCCAGTGTTATGAGCTTTGAAAGCATACTACTTATTTGAAGTTATGGGATGTTTGAATCCAAGCTCTTCCTGCCCCCCCATATCCTGACAGAGAAAGAGGTCTGGGTTCAGTCCCTTCTCCCCGCACCCCAGCTGACTGTCACTGTCAAAATTGAGAGCTATGTAATCTCTCAAGCTATGTGCACCCAGATCCCAATCAGTCACTGCAAACTACAAACCTTCAAAGCTGAATACAGATCTGGCCTCAGAATCCACACACAGAGGTTGTTGTTGCATGTGTGGTTCCTGATCAGCAGGCCTGTGCTTGTACTGTCTTTGCTGTATTAGTGAATATGTTTTTAGTGTCACACTGTTTGCCATTTCTTTGTAAGCTACTTAAAATTATGCTTATTGTTTCTATTTCTACAAAGGTATTTAAGCAATGGATTCATTATAAATTATTTTGAATTTTCAGGACAGTCCTCAAAATTCTCAAAGCAAAATCAAGATTTCCTTTCTTTGTTCAGTGAGGATAGAGAGGGAGAGAAAGAAAATTACTAGCATACTTTAAATGGGGGAAAATATCTGTGGCAGTTGTTTCCTTTTTAAAAAAACAACAACTTGTTTTCTCACATATAATCTTTGGTTTCTGATTATTTTTTCACTAAAATAGATATATTAACAAACCATGGGCAACCCAGAGGTAATAACTGAAGCATATGTAGCTGTAATCCGTCCAAAGAACGCTGCAAGCCTGAATTCTCGTGAATATCGTGCTAAATCATATGAGGTAAAATCATTCTTATTTGTTAGGAGGTGTTGAAAATGCATTAAATGAGAGGGTTTTTTATTGTAGGAAATTGTTGTTGTTGTTAAAATTTGTATACTGCCCTTCATCCAAGGATCACAGGGTGGCTCACAACATAAAAATAAAAACACAAAATACATAATTGAAACAAAACACTAACCCTTCTTCCATGAATACATTTAAAAGAACGTATAAATTATGGTGTAGCATCATAATCCTAGTCCTAGGTACAGACAGAAATTTAGGAAGTAATCTGACGTTAGAGATTGAATTTCCTACAGCAACGTATCTTCTGCGTAAGAAAGTAGTTCATCATAGCCCCATTTCATCATTTCACTTTTGCCTTTTAATGCCATCATATGATAGGTGCAGAGTAATTCTGTCACCATGTAAGTTGCTATTAAATATTTCTCAATTGTTACAATAACCACAATGTACAGCTAGTACATCATACTGCTGCTTAATATCTCAGAGATATTGCTCAGAATACAGTGGTGCCCAGCAAGACAAATGCCTCGCAAGACGAAAAACCCGCAAGACGAAAGGGTTTTTCGGTTTTTGCGTCGCTTCGCTAGACGATTTTCCCTATGGGCTTGCTTCGCAAGACGAAAGCCCATAGGGAAATCTCCGGGGACCCCTTTTAAATGCTGGCGGTGGGGAGCATAGCCTTTCCCCCCCCTCCTGACTTCAGAAGAGGTCCAGGAAGGCCGGCGGGGGCGAAAGGTTTTGCTCCCCACCGCCAGCATTTTAAAAGCGGTCCGGGATAGCAGGGAAGCGCTTCCCGCTATCCCGGACGGCTTTTGAAGGCAGGCGGGGGAGCAAAGACCTTTGCCCCCCGCCAGCCTTCAGAAGAGGTCCAGGACCTCTTCCGAAGGCGGGCGGGGGGCAAAAGTCTTTGTCCCCCCTGCCTGCCTTCCCGGGGGCTTTTAAATCGCCCCGGGACTGTCCGGGGCGATTTAAAAGCGCCCGGACGGCTTTTGAAGGCAGGCGGGGGGGAGCAAAGACTTTTGCCCCCCGCCAGCCTTCAGAAGAGGTCCTGGACCTCTTCTGAAGGCGGGCGGGGGGCAAAAGTCTTTGTCCCCCCTGCCTGCCTTCCCGGGGGCTTTTAAATCGCCCCGGGACTGTCCCTAGGAAGTCCCCAGGAGGCAGGCAGGGGGGACAAAGTCCCCAGGAAGGCAGGCAGGGGGGACAAAGACTTTTGCCCCCCGCCCGCCTTCGGAAGAGGTCCTGGACCTCTTCTGAAGGCTGGCGGGGGGCAAAAGTCTTTGCTCCCCCCCCCCCGCCTGCCTTCAAAAGCCGTCCGGGGGCTTTTAAATCGCCCCGGACAGTCCCGGGGCGATTTAAAAGCCCCCGGGAAGGCAGGCAGGGGGGACAAAGACTTTTGCCCCCCGCCCACCTTCGGAAGAGGTCCTGGACCTCTTCCGTAGGCGGGCGGGGGGGGGCAAAAGTCTTTGTCCCCCCTGCCTGCCTTCCCGGGAGAGTGGGAAGGCAGCGTTGCGTTTTCAGCTCTCCCGGGAAGGCAGGCAGGGGGGAGCAAAGACTTTCGCCCCCCGCCGGCCTTCAGAAGAGGTCGGGGGACAGACTGTCCCCGGACCTGGTCTGAAGGCGGTTTCCATAGGAACGCATTAATTGATTTTTAATGCATTCCTATGGGAAACCGTGCTTCGCAAGACGAAAAACTCGCAAGACGAAAAGACTTGCGGAACGAATTAATTTCGTCTTGCGAGGCACCACTGTATTGTGGGGAAGTGATGCAGTTACAAAACACCCTAACAGAAGGATGTGTGGGGTGTAGTAATATTGCTAAAATTCTATTTTGTTGCTATGTGTTTAGCCAAGCTAGCAAAATTGTTACCAATAAAAGATTATCACAGAGCAAATTATGTGGCATTCACACAGTCAACATTCATGTTATGCTCAACAAAGTTATAGTTAACTGGAGTTTGTTGATCCAGGCAACATAACAAACCACAGTTAATCAACCACAAAAGCAAAAGCTTGCAAACATCTCTGCCCCAGCTGCATAGGAGAAGGGGAAGCACACAAGGTGAAAGCTTGCCGCAGCACATTTAAGATAATCAACTAGTCTAGAGTAAATGTCTTGAAATATGCAGAGCAAATTTCCTTTCTCCCAGTTCTCTTTCAACATTAAGAAGGTATGGACTTATTTTACAGAATAATTTTATTCAATTCCTCATATTTTGAATTTTCACCAGTCTCTCTTAATGCTTTATTTATTAAATAGCCATTCAATGAATGCAATAGCATGTTAATTGTGATTATGAACATTTTCATTTTGTACAGAGGGCTTTTGAAATTCAAAAGCTTAAGCAAATGCATGAATTTGCATTGACTCAATAATACAAAAAAACAAAATTATGTTATTGAAATGCATGTGGTCAAAGAATAATGAAATAATACTGTATTTCCAAAATAGCAGCAGGTAATTCTGTGGTACATCCATAATGGATCTTATTTGCAGACACAATTTAAATACTGTACAGATTTATTTTAAGCTTCCAGATATTTCTTTTTATTCAGGGAATTCAATGCAGAAATGGACCTTACAGTACAGTATTTTGAATTAAAAAAAACTTGCATTATGAGCCTAAACATTTTTTTTACCATTATCTACATCTCATACCAACATGGCATTGCCTAAAAAGTAAAGCTTGCACATTGGTATATCTCATTCTAAGTATATGAATGCAAGGTCAGCCTTTGTTTAGACAGTGCTATTATTCTTTCAAAATACAGATCTTTGTATTAACTAATGTTTACCTTGATTTTCATTAGATTTTGTTGCTTGAAGTTCCCATCGAAGGACACAAGAAAAAAAGAAGAAAAATGTTGTTGGAAACTAAAATTCAAGGAGGCGGCGATATATCCCAAAAAATCTTGGATTATATACTAGAAACCACCAAACCAATTTCACCAGGAAATCAAGGTATTAAAGGTAAGGATGGCTGTTTCTGCTTTCTAAAATAAATAACCAGGTCAGTCTCCCTAACCCCATTTATTTTCTGCTTGATAACCAATGACAGTCTGTACAGCTAAAACAACAATCTTCATTATTCTCCATAATGCTTGTTGTAATATGAAGATTTTTACTTATTTTTCAAAGTTAAGAAAGTTCTTATCTGGCTAAAGGAGAGGTTCTGAAAGAAGAGCTCTGGTACTGGAAAAGCCTGGTCCTTGTCTATGCCAATCTATTCTTAGAAAGTTGGAGCAAGCACTCATTTGAAGTCTCCCCAGTAAGAGGAGGCAGGTACAGAAAAGGGTGCTTACTCAGTCAACTGGAGCCTAGGTCACTTAAAAGTTAAAATCAGTACTTTGTACTGTGCCTTGAAACTAACTGGGTGTCACTGCAGTTGTTATATTCCAGGTGTAATCCGCTTCCTCCAGTTCCCTCCTATTAGGGCTTAACCACGCTTACCTTTTGACCAACTCTTTCCAGGCAGAGATCCACACTTTAATGCTTGCTCCATGTCCGAGTGTGGTTCCCCTTGCCTCAAAACCCACTATTTTAAAGCTGAATTGGAGCAAATGTCAGTTCGGGTTTTCCAGAGATTGATGCTTGCTGCAATTCAGCTTTAAAGAATGGGTTTTTGCAGGGCAAATTCTGAAGCAAAAGAAAACCAGGGGTGCTCAAACATGGAGCTTTAAATCACACCTGGAAAGAGCAGAAGAAAACTTAATCAAATGGGCGGCTGCACTAATTGAAGCTTCTAAGCCATCTTCAAAGTCAGCCCCATATAGAGTATGCTCTTGTAGCCTAACAATTAACGAAGGGTTAAATCCAATGCTAGTTGTACTCATAGTGCACCTATGGGGATAGAATTCAATGTATCACTCAGTGCAGTATGTGTGCAGGAAACTAAGTCATCTCAAGCAGTGGGACTTTCCCTCCCTCCCTCTCCCCCCCCACCTTCTAAACCTGTTCTGGGGTTTTCTCCAACCCTCCAGAGCAGATTTTAGGGCCATGGGGGGTGTAAGTCCCATGCATGCAACATTTTAGTTGAATCCTGCCCATTAAAATGAGTGAGCATGGCTAACCTAGGTCCATTTAATTTCAATGAGTCTTACACTGAGTATAATTTAGTTGGCCACAGCCTACTGCATGGATCACAGTCACCTGGCTATTATGCCAGCAGTGACAGGTCTTGATTGATAACAGCCCAAACTAGTGAACGTTAATCTTGGTTACATCAACAGCTTGAGAATTCAGGAGAATTGCCAGGGCTGATAGTACCCCAGAATCTCCAATCCAGAAGAGTGGGACCAGTGTGTTTTAATTATTAAAGGATTATTATTGTATACAGGAAAACGAGTTCTGTTAATGAAGACTTTCCCTCTTGATGGCGAGAAGGCAGGCAAGGATGCATCCCTTTTTGTTGTACCAACAGTAGTCAAAGGTAAAAATTAAAATGTTAACATTAAAGCTGCACATAATTAGCAAATGTTAATATCATTTTCTTTAAAATGTACATGAATCGCACAATCCTACGATTTCACACCAACCAGTTCCACTCAGGGCTACACTTGAATGCTTTTAAGAAATGGAACTTCTTTTTCAAAATGAAAAGGGGAAAACATATTATTTATGAGGATGAGAGAGGATAATCAGTTGAGGAGCGGGAAAGGGAGAGAAAGGATAGTGGCAAGCTGCATCAGGCACTGGTGTTTGTCAGGGTTGCTTACTGCTGATTAAATCACAAATTATATTCAGTCTGTGCCCATCAGTGCAATCCTATGCATGTATTCACAGATGCAAGCCTCATTGAATTCAGTGGGGATTACTCTCAGGTAAGTGGGAATAGAAATGAGGCCGTAATGCTCATGGAACATCATTCAACAAGGTTACACTGCAACTTATATTGGGAGAAAATTGCATTTTTCCAGAAACAAAATAACGTGCTTTGATGAATATAATAATGAGATGTCCATGCAGCCTTGGGAATTTAATTTGTGGGGCATAGGAATATAAGAACAAAATGTAATGTTATCAGGCCAAAATTGCGTAATAGAATACATGAGATTTGTTCAGCGTTTTTGTTTTAAAAAGTATCTTCTCCTTTGTAGATAATACAAAATATGCCTACAGTCCTGGATGTCCAGTTTTCTACTGCTTACAAGACATCATGAGGGTCTGCAGTGAATCCAGTACTCACTTTGCTACAGTAACAGCTAGAATGTTAATTTACTTGGATAAGTAAGACATTTTTAATAGAACTCCTTGAGTCTATAAAAAGAAAATGACACTAAATAATTAAATATTTTAAAGTATTCTTAACATTTTACATACCATAATATTTCAAGACAGATCATGTTTTACTTTAAAAAAAAAAGTTGCAGGTCCTAAGCACTTGTTCTTAAGTGTTTGTATCAGTGTATCTCTCTAAGGGCTTACTATGGGTATGTGTTTACGTTATGCTGTGCTAATTATCTGCTAATCTTCAATAAAAGCAACAATGCTAAAACATTTTTGCCCGTTGTGTTCTGCAGGTGGTTAGAAGAACGGCATTCACAATCCCATTCAATCCCCGCTTTATTCAGACCATCTCCCTTGGAGCGGATCAAAACAAATGTCACAAACCCTGCATACGCTGTTGAACCTGGGCAGACAGAGAGCTCGCTTCATATGGGATACACAGCATTGGAAATCAAGAGTAAAATGCTGGCACTTGAGAAGGCAGACATGTGCATCTACAACCCTTTATTTGGCTCAGATCTTCAGTATACCAATAGGGTAAGAGGAGATCATTATTAATTTACCATATATACTCGAGTATAAGCCGTCCCGAATATAAGCCGAGGCACCTATTTTAGCACAAAAAACTGGGAAAACTTATTGACTCGTGTATAAGCCGGTTCACCACACCACAAACCTGGTGGTGGCAGCAGCGGAGGAGGAAGAACAAGCAGCCCGAAAGGGCTCCTTTCGGGCCGCTTGTCCCTCCGTCGCCACCTCTGTGCCTGCCCTTGCGAGAGGCAGGCGGCAGCGGCTGGACCAGCGGCGAGAAAGGGCTCCTTTCGGGCTGCTCGTCCCTCTGCTGCTACCCACCTCACTCGAGTATAAAAAATGTGCTGAAAAAGTCAGCTTATACTCGAGTATATATGGTAAGAGTGTTAGATTTTTAATGTTCGTTAGGGTGTACTTTGAGCCTTTTTCTTCTTCATTATATGGTATTTCCAGGTCGACAAAGTGGTTATAAATCCATACTTTGGACTTGGAGCCCCAGACTATTCAAAAATACAGATTCCAAAACGTGAAAAGTGGCAACGCAGCATGAGCAGTGTCATGGAAGACAAGTACTGTGTTATTTTTATTCATTTCTTTACAAAAGAATTGCCCCCTGAAGTCCAAACCCTTATTTATTTATTTAAAAACTGTATAGGCATTATTGCTTCCAGAGTGGATCAGGGCAATCCTAAATATGTTTACTCATAAGTAAATCCCATTATGTTCAGTAGAGTATACTCTTTCGTAAGTTTGCATTTTTTTTAAGTAATAATTTTTATTAAGCTTTCAATTTTACATTTCAAAATAACACATTTTACAAACTTTAAAATATCCAGTGACTTTTTATAATAAACTGCAGTAAGTCCATCTGGCCCTGGTGCTTTCCCCATTTTCATTTGGTTTATTGCCATTTGCAGTTCCGATATTGAGGTGGGCGCATTCAGAATTTGCCAATTTTTCTTAGATACTCGGGGTATGTAACAGTCACTTAAAGTAAGTTTGCATAAGTTCTGTAATGATCTCAGGTCCCTTGCTGGAGAGGGCAGTGGCAACGACCACAGTCAAAGCTATGAGCAGCCCCTTAACTTCCCCTCAAAGTGTGTTGGCTCTTAAAAGTGAAATATCCCATCAGTGTACTAAGACTGTAAAGTAGAAATAGGTTTTAAATGCAGCCCCACCCCGCATTGCATTGCATTGCATTGCATTAGTGGGAGGAAAACCAACTCCTTTACTGTCTCGTCTTTACTTTTCTCTTTAGATCAAAGCAACAGGATGCTTTTGATGAAGCAGTTGTATAACATTACTGAAATATCATATCTTAATTCCCTCCCCACCCCACAGGGAACGTCAGTGGGTTGATGATTTCCCTCTTCATCGCAGTGCTTGTGAAGGAGATTCTGAGTTATTGAGTCAACTTCTCAATGAAAACTTTTCAGTCAACCAGCTTGACAGTGATCATTGGGCACCCATCCATTACGCATGCTGGTGAGCAGAGTACTCTTGCATTGAACTCCAAAACAGGGAATTGTTCACAATTAAAACCATCTGTTTGTGTCTTCATGGTTATGTGTGTGTCTGTGTGTTCAAGCTTTTGTCATGCTCAAACGTAGCTGAGAAATAGAATGCAGCTATGTGGGTGTAGGGTGTGGCTCCGCAGCTGAGGATTTGCTCACTTCTCGGTGTCTCTGAGCTTTGGAGGACAAAGTAAACCATCTGTAGTGTAGCACAGACTTGGGAAAGGGCAAAATGCGAAGCTCACTGCAGATCATAGGATCATAGGACCCCCATTGAAATGTTATTTTTTTTCACATGTAACTGAATGGCTGCCATTTACCCCATATAGATTAATCAGGCTGAACTTGAGGAAACTTTATGGTGGGAACAAAGCCACTCTCCATTTCCTATAGTGGAAGGCCTAGATTCCACTGAAACTCATGGAAAAGCGTAGTTTGATGTATCACTGTCCCTCAGAAGTCTTCCCTGCATGCACATAGACTGCCCCCATCAAAAAGACGGGCATTTTGCTAATTTCTAATAATTATTGCACATTAGTTGCCCAGCTTGCATGTAATGTTAAACCAAACCATGGTTTAGCATGAACAAGTGAAGGCTGAAACTGTCACATTCTTCCCCAAGGCCTGCCACTGTTGCACTACCCACAGCTAAGCTATTGTTTGGCTTAGTATTATGTCCGAACCCAGGGTTGTGGTTTGTCTCTCCTAGATGAACTACAGGCAGAACACACCTTGATTATAACTTGTGGTTTATTAGGAGTAGGAGAAATCACAAGTCCAGATTCAGACATAAGCTAAACCATACTTTATCTGCAGATTCAGATATATGCCAAACCATAACTTAGTTGCAAGTAGTGCTACAGCAGCTAGACCAGGGAAGGAGCAAAGTGGCTCCATTTCTTCTTCTGAGCAGCCATGTTTGTTCATTTGTCCTAAACTATGGCTTTTGGCTTAGTATTAGGTGCAAATTGGGTCAGTGTGAAAGTGGGTTCTGGCAGCTCAAAGGTAACCCAGACTTTGTAGTAACTTTGCAAATGCTGTAGAAACTGGCAATCCAGTTAAGTGGCTAGGGCCAGCTTTAATGAAAAGCACCACTGCTGTAAGAGAGGCTTTCTGCAAAAAATGTACTTAGCAGTTGCTAATTTAAAAATGTATGTAAAATTTTTTGGGGGGAAACCCTCATATATTCTTAGATTATTTGAAAAAAAATGAATTTATTTATTTTAGAATAGTAACTTCTCCCACAACTAAGTGAATTTCATTAAATTGCAAATACTAATTATTTTTGTGGGGCATGAATTCATTCCAGAATGCTAGTAGTGTTTCAGACACTTAGACTGAACTAAAATAATTAAGAAGTAAGTGCAGTTTCTTACATGTGTCTTTTGTACCATTTCATAGACCATATGCAAGCTTACCTTTATTTGTATTTGTTCTCTCTGTAGGTATGGTAAAGTTGAAGCTACTCGAATGTTGTTAGAGAAAGGAAAATGCAATCCAAACTTGCTCAACGGACAGCTCAGCTCGCCTCTTCACTTTGCTGCTGGGGGTGGGCATGCCGAAATTGTACAGATTCTCCTAAACCATCCAGAAATTGATAGAGTAAGATGTATTTGTAATTTCAATCATGGTTTCTTATACAATTAAATTCTGCTTTTGAACAGTGGCTCATACTTCCATTTGCAAAAGAATAAAAACAATTAAGATGTTTCTTGAAGTCAGTACAAGAAAAGACAGTATTGTGGAGCAGGAAACACAACAGTAAATACTTCAGAAAAGTAATTCCTATTGCAAAGAAGTAATTCCTATCATTGCAGTTTGTGCTAGGAAGAATTGACACTGTGGTCAGCACTTTGAACAGTACCCTGAAAATGTTTAAGACAAGTGGTGCTCTCTAATTCAGAGCATTGAACACCCACAGAACACTGCATCTGGAAGTGCTTTTAAACCTTAATTTCCTAATCATGAGCATGATTCTGTTCTTTGGTGGTAGGACTGGAAAACACACTTCAGAAGTGGAGTCATGCCAGCTGATAAGTGAAGGGTACTTTCCAAGAAGGGGACGGTGGATGTTGCAGCCTTTACTTGAGGGGCTGTAGCTTAATAGTGGAGCACACGATTTGCATGCAAAAGGTCCCAGGGTTTTTGAAAGCCTTTGAAAGAAAGGCTTGTGTCTGAAACACTGGATGTCCCCTGCCAGTCATTGTGTAAGCAGTGCTGAGCCAGGTGGACCAGTGGCCTAACACAGCATAAGACAGGTTGCTATGTTGCATTTAGAAAGCTGTGTTTTAAATCTCGTATTGTTTCTGTTTGTAGCACATCACTGATCAACAAGGAAGAACCCCACTGAACGTCTGTGAAGAGAACAAACAAAATGAGTGGGCAAAAACCGCTAACTTGCTGAAAGAGGCCGCAAACAAACAAGTATGCAATGACCTTTCAGATTTTAGTAAAGGTCCTTAAAAGCAAAAGGAAGTGTTTGCTGGTTATTGTATTTGTTAAAAACCAATATATATATATTAATAAAAAGCAAATGGAAGCATTAATCCAGGAGCAGTCGGTGTGGTGGGGAAGTGCCATAGATAGACGCATTCCTGATAGATGCATCCTTTACCATGATGGGGCAGGACAGTGGTGAGGTTGAGGCTGTATGGGTATAGTGGCAGGGGCAAGCTTTGCTAGCTTTGCTTTGACCTCATCGCCAACCTGCACAGCATAATCCCTCAGCATCTTACATTTATCTCATGTGTAGTGACATGGTGTTATGGCAAGCCCATAAACATAAGATGCTGCTGAGTAGAATTTATCATTTCCATTTTAATCTAATTTGTTAACACCACAGACCTTCTCAAATATTTTCTTCCCAGAGTTATTTTAATGGACTTTCTATAATGAATAAATTCTTGTGCAGCAGAACAACTTGCAATAGTGCAAGTCTCGAAAATCCAGTTCAGCATGCCATTTGAATGAACTTCCCTATGTCATCTGTGCTGCAATGGGCCTCGGAAGCAGAGCTTGACACAAGGGACCTCTGACCTTTCTCCTGCGCTTGTACCTGGAGAAGTGTGTCTCTTGACCTTGTGTCTCGTTTCAGGGATGCTTAGATACTAATATTGCCCCTTTTTCCACTGGGGGGGGGCAAGGTACTGCCACCCACAAATTTTGGCTTGCTACCAGGACCAGGCAAGGTTTCAGTATTTCCTGTTTTCATTTATTTCCTCTAGTATGAGAAGGTACGAATTTATCGAATGGATGGGTCATACCGCTCTGTGGAGTTGAAACATGGAAACAACACCACTGTGCAACAGATAATGGAAGGAATGCGTCTTTCTCAAGAGACACAGCAGTATTTCACTATTTGGATCTGTTCTGAAAATCTTAGTAAGTAATTGGTATCTTGATGACATCTGGTGGTGGGGTGGATGGGGAAGAACAGTCTTTCAGGCAAAAAAACAGGCGTCCTTCCAGGCCTAATTTGGCCCATGCGCCGGAGGTTGTCCATCCTCTCTCCCTAGCAGCCAGCCTCCTCCTTTGGAGCAGGATCTCTGAGAGGTTCTGAAGAAAGCAGTCTTTCACCTGACCTGCTCCCAAGCCTTTAAGAGCTTCAAAGTTTATGAACAGAACTTTAAATTGGATCCAGAAACTCAAGTGGGAGCCCGTGCAGCTGACAAAGCAGTGGCATAATATGATCAAAACTTCCAGGCATAGTTAATAATCTTGCAGCCCAACTTTTGGACCAGCTGTAGTTTCAAAACTACTTTTAAAGACAGATCCAAGTGTAATGCATTATAATAGTTTAAATAGTTCACTTGAACACCAGTAGCAAACTATGCCTCTAGCTACGATTGTAGCTGGTATATTAGCTGAAGCTAACAAGAGGCCTGAGCTCTTAGTGTTTCTGCCTTTTCTGACAAAAAGCTGACTTTTGCACTTTTGTTAAGTGCATCCATTTTTCTAGGACACTGGTAACTGGTATAGACCACATTGCATTTGCATGGTTGGGAGAGGTGGTGACAGTACCATGCATATTCAGTCGACTTCTTGTTTCATGTGCTTCATAAATACAGTGGAACCTCGGGTTGTGAACGTGATCCATGCGGGAAGCACGTTCGCAACCTGCAGCGCTGTGTCTGAGCACGCGCGGGTCGTGATTTGGTGCTTCTGCGCATGTGCAAAGCACCAAAACCCGGAAGTAACCCGTTGCGGTACTTCCCGGTTCGGCGCAGTGTGCAACCCGAAACTGCGTAACCTGAAGCATCTGTAACCCGAGGTACCACTGTAACAAGAGACATCCCAAAGCAATACAATACAATAAAGACACATGTGGAGCAATCACATGTATAAAAACATGTGTGCATGCCATTCAAGTTCAATACAGATATTAACTGCAGGGGGGAATCCATGTAAGATTGTTGAAAGAACTTCAACAGTTGCCAAAGGACAATAGGAAATATATAACATTGCTATTTATGACATTTTGCTTTTATAATCCTGCCTTCTTTCAAACATACTCGGTACTGTACAGCATTCACACATACTTGATACACACAGTGAGACATTGTATTGTTTGATTTATTTAAATTAAAGAGCTTTTGTTGTATAGATCTCCAGCTGAAACCGTATCACAAGCCTCTGCAGCACGTTCGCGACTGGACGGAAATACTCACTGAACTGACAAACCTGGATCCTCAAAGGGAAACCCCACAGCTTTTCCTGAGGAGGGATGTAAGACTTCCTTTAGAGCTTGAAAAAAAGGTTGGCATTTTATGTTCTGCTATATCAAATTCAGGTTCAACGCCTGAATCTCTAGACAGAGTCCAGTATAATGATTTCACTTAGTTTGTTCTTCTGAATTCTTCAGATAATGCAGCTTGGCCAAGGGAAGCCAACGTGATGCTCTTCATATTTTGCTGGACTACAACTCCCATCATCCCCAACTGCTGACCATGCTGGCTGGGAGTGATGGGAGCTGTAGTCTCAACAGCATCTGAAGGCCATTTATGATCAATAGAGTGACTGGGGAAACCCAGCCAGATGGGCGAGGTATAATTGTTGTTGTTGTTAAGTGGGCAGCTAGATCTAAGCTGTGATGTAGCGTTTTTAATGTTCAAGCTTTTAAACATTATTTTAAATTTATTTTGTTTTAAATAACCAACTTGAACTTAAAATTTAAATAACTATTAATTGCTTTGCTACTGAGCAAACCAAATAAGAACTAATGATGTTTTAATTTTTAATATAGACACATTTTATTTTCTATGCTATAGATTGAGGATCCACTGGCTATTCTTATCCTATTTGATGAGGCCAGGTACAATTTATTAAAGGGTTTCTATACGTCACCTGATGCCAAGCTGATAACACTTGCAAGTCTGCTGCTGCAAATAGTCTATGGAAATTATGAAAGTAAAAAGCACAAGCAAGGCTTCCTAAAGTGAGTGGATTTTAAAATATTGATATGCTTTTTGTTTTAAAATGAAGATATTCAGATAAGAGAGTCTAAAAGACTACTTCATGATTGGAGGTGTTGGCTGATTTTGGGTTCCCTCACTTCTACATAGATAACCAATACAGTTAAAGGTGACTTAACCAATCACCTGAGCAGCAAGATGGATCATCAGAATGCTATAATGTGCATTATAGCCTATTTGCATGCATGAACTGTTGATAAAAGGGCAAACAGATTTTGTTTTTTATCTGTTCAATATTATAAAAGTGGTTAAACGTGTTTGGTTTTTATTTACAGTGAAGAAAACTTAAAATCTATAGTACCAATCACCAAATTAAAAAGCAAGGCACCTCACTGGACAAATCGAATACTTCATGAATACAAGGTACGATATTGAGCAACGTCACAAAAACCTGAAAGCACGCCGATCGTAAATTTTAATGTTGTACATTTGTTTTTATATTGTAAACTGCTACAGGTTACGTTGTATGATTTTAGATGAAAGTTTTCCTTCTATTCTCTGTCATCCATTGTAAAGGCCTTTGGCTATATACAGTAAAATTGACTCTCACCATAATTTAAAATGTCCTTTATTTTCTGGAAATGTTAGGGCAACAAAAATAAATTGCCAACCAAGAGATCTAACGGCTAATTTTTGAGTCATTGCTATCGGTGACCAGCTTTGCATGCCACATTAAACTATTGTTAAAATAAGCTCTGGTGTAATATGAATCCATTGCTTCCTCTCCACTGGTAATATGCTGCTGGGGAACTAAGCTATGGTTTGGCATAGCGCTATGTCTGAACCTGGGCTAAGGGTTTGTTTCTGTCCAAACAAACTAAGGGGTACTGGATTATTTTGGAGAATCAAACCATGAACCCAGGTTTAGCAGAAATGCTAAATGAAATTTAACTTCCTGATCTCCCCCGCCCAAAATTCTTATTGAAGTCAACAGCATGGTTATGAATTTCTTTCCATCTTGTATGTATTCATATGTATTCATATCAAAGTATCCTTAAGCAAAGTATTTCTGTCATTTCACCCTGTGCAAAGAATCTGGATCCAAATACAGTGGAGCCTCGGGTTACGGACATAATCATGGCGGAGGCACGTCCGCAGCCTGCAGCGTTCGCATCCTGAAGCGCCTCACCTGCGCAGGCAATTTAGCGCTTCTGCGCATGCGCGAGTGGCGAAACCCAGAAGTAACCCGTTCCAGTACTGTGCTTCCGGGTTTCCCGCAGTCTGCAACCAAAAAGCACATAACCTGAAACATCCATAACATGGCTGTAGAAGTTAAAATCTCAACTTTTGTGGGTATGTCAATTTGTATTTGCAGAATCTCAGTACCAGTGAAGGCGTTAGTAAAGAGATGCATCACCTGCAGCGCATGTTTTTGCAGACCTGCTGGGAGATTCCTACCTATGGGGCTGCTTTTTTCACAGGACAAGTATTCACAAAAGCAAGCTCAAGCAATCATAAAGTCATCAGAGTGTATGTAGGTGTAAATGTCAAAGGACTCCACCTTCTCAATATGGAAACAAAGGTACAGTCAGTTTTGAGTATTAACGCTATCTGTGAACATAATGCATAAAGTGTGTGTCAGAGCCACCCGTTTGGTCCCAGCTCACAAGAGACCCAACTCCGATCCGGTTTATTTACAGAAAGTCTTTATTGAAGATCATGGTTGCGTTTACATTCCATCTTTGTGACTCTACGTCTGTAACGTTAGACCGCTGAAGTCCCCTCTGAATCTGTCCCGCCGAGGCACCAATTTAAGAGGCTAGTCCTGGACCACCTCTTCCTCTCCTTCCTTTTCCGCAGGGTCTTTCTGCCCCCCTGGGTTCCCCCTCGCCGGGACTCGCCCGAGGCTGAATCCTCTGACGCCTCTGCCCCCCTCCTTCTCGCTTTGGGGCCGGGCTCCTCCCCAGGGCTCTCCTCACTTCCGCGCGCCTCTACATTTGAACTTGGCGCGCGTACGTTGCTTCTGACCTTTCTCTCGACCGCTACACTGCTCCCGGTGCTGCTCTCCGCCCCTTCCAGCTGAGCGCCCTGCTCCGATCTCCTTCCCCTGTCTCTTCCTTGCTCTGCTCCCTCTGACACACTGGTAACTCCACCCCCTTCACTCCGTTCCGGCTGAGAAGCCGGCTCCTGTCTCCAACTCCCACTGGGGCTTCTCCCTTCGCTCCCCTGCTCCTCACTGCTTCCCCCTTGTCCCCCCTTTGGTCTGACCAGGGGGGCCCCCTTTTGGGAGTCCTCTGACT
Source organism: Podarcis melisellensis (assembly GCF_964234715.1). Classification (NCBI taxonomy): domain Eukaryota; kingdom Metazoa; phylum Chordata; class Lepidosauria; order Squamata; family Lacertidae; genus Podarcis; species Podarcis melisellensis. The sequence goes on from NC_138544.1 coordinate 34,210,319, forward strand.
CACTGGTCAGACTCATGGACGACCTTTGGGCATCGTCATCCTCCTCCTCATCTCTCTGGGATTCTTCCCCCTCGCTCTCTGTCTCCTCCCCCATCTGCTCTTCTCTCCCTGAAACCCTGACAGTGTGCATATTCTATACAGCATATATCAATAATGTTATTCTATTTAACTTAGTAGTATTTCATTTTTTGTAATTCAGAACAGAATATGTCAGACAGTGAGCACATATGTAGCTTATTGAGGAAAGCACTTTTATTTAGTGTCAAATTTATAGATAATGTTGGCTTTCCTTTATATTGACAGGCATTGCTCATATCTTTAAGATATGGTTGCTTTATGTGGCAGCTGGGAGATGGAGACAGCTGTTTTCAAATTCATAGTCTGGAAAACAAAATGAGCTTTATAGTCCATACCAAGCAGGTAAGCAAACGACTGATTTCACACATTCCTCACCCCCCCCCCAATTTTTTTCCTGGTGCTGTGCATGCCTAACAATTACATTTTAGGACAGATATCAATTGCAGTTAGTTTTGGAGAGGGGACACAGGTGGCGCTGTGGTCTACACCACTTGAGCCTCTTGGGCTTGCCAATCAGAAGGTTGTCAGTTCAAATCCCCGCAACGGGGTGAGCTCCCGTTGCTCTGTTTCAGCTTCTGCCAACCTAGCAGTTTGAAAGCATACCAGCACAAGTAGATAAATAGGTACTGCTGTGGCAGGAAGGTAAACGGCATTTCCATGCACTCTGGCACTTGTCACGTTCCTTTGCCAGTAGCAGTTTAGTCATGCTGGCCACAAGACCCAGAAATCTGTCTGTGGACAAACGTTTGCTCCCTCAGCCTGAAAAGCAAGATGAGCGCCACACCCCATAGTCACCTTTGACTGGACTTTGACTGTTGATTGGACTAGCATTGGTTTAAAGAAACACAGTAGTTCTGCACTATAGTTTGATTTAGGCAGATGAACAAGTAACACTACTCAGCTGTTAAAAAAATATTCAATGTCTGCCATAGAGCCCTAAAAATCTGTGCTTAGAACTAGTTTACACTCTTTATAGTCCATGGAGCATACATTTTCAACACTAACAAGCAGTTATCTCTATTTGTAAATGTTATTTATCCTTGTCTCACAATATAGCTTGGGCCATCTTCCCAAACCTGGTGCCCTTCAGATGCCATGGGCTACAGCTTCCATCATCCCAGGCCAGCAGGGGAGGATGGCAATTGTAGTCCAAAACATTGAGAGGGCACCAGGTTGGGGAAGGCTGATTTGACTAATATTTTATAAAAGCAGATTTCTGAACCAAAGTTGTTCTTTCCACCCGCACTGTGGACTAAGGTTAAGGTTTTTCATCATATTTAAATGAAGGTTATACTACATTAAATTAAGATTCGATTCTGGTGTCTCCTATAAAAAGGGTAAAGGTCAAAGAGACATGAGTTCTTACACAAATAGTCAAAAGAATTCGCTAGATAGAACAGGGAAATATAATAATAATAATAAATAATAAATTTTATTTATATCCCGCCCTCCCCAGCCGAAGCCGGGCTCAGGGCGGCTAACAACACTAAAACAGTGCAACATTATAAAAACATTATAAAAAATAATTAAAATCAAAATTGATGGCAACCATAAACTAAAGTTTTGTAAAGATTGCCAAAGGAGGGAGTCAGGCTGCGCCCTGACCAAAGGCCTGGTGGAACAGCTCTGTCTTGCAGGCCCTGCGGAAAGATGTCAAGTCCTGCAGGGCCCTTGTCTCTTGTGACAGAGCGTTCCACCAGGTTGGAGCCGCAGCCGAAAAAGCCCTGGCTCTAGTTGAGGCCAGCCTAACCTCTCTGTGGCTTGGGACCTTCAAGATGTTTTTATTTGAAGACCGGAAGTTCCTCTGTGGGGCATACCAGGAGAGGCGGTCCCGTAGGTACGAGGGTCCTAGGCCGTATAGGGCTTTGAAGGTTAAAACCAGCACTTTAAACCTGATCCTGTACTCCACACCAGGAGCCAGTGCAGCTGGTATAGCACCGGATGAATGTGATCTTGCAGCGAAGACCCTGTAAGGAGTCTCGCTACGGCATTCTGCACCCGCTGGAGTTTCTGGGTCAGTCTCAAGGGCAGCCCCATGTAGAGCGAGTTACAATAATCCAGTCTGGAGGTGACCGTCACTTGGATCACAGTGGCTAGGTCAGGTAACCCAAATTAGAAGGTGCATAGGTTGCACAAGCTGCATCTGCCCAGTTTTTGGCAATTCCCCACTCCCATGATGTCCTAGGTTCCTTGACCTTCATGAGAGGTAATAATAGTAATAATAATTTTCTTATTTATACCCCACCCATCTGGCTGGGTTTCCCCAGCCACTGCCCAGGTTTCTCAAGAGGGTAAGTGGAGGGTGGAGATGCTGACTAATAAGCCTCCTCATACAAACAGACCTGCTCACAACATTGGCTGCAGACCAATAAAAATAATTACTTCCATCTCTAAAAAGTTACGTAAAACATGAAGTTCTGACTTTGCACTGAGCATTTAAGGCTGCAATTCCAAAAACAATCCTTTGAGTTATTCTCACTGCAGCTCCCATGCCACATCCCAGGAATTTCACGAAAGTTTCCAATCCTCCAGCAGAGGTTTTTTGGGATGCAGAGAACTGGAGTGGGGAAGAGGGGCAGGGATGCCCACTTGCACAAGTGGGCTTCCACTCACAAAGTACTGGACAGAATACGTCATATGACTGCTGTTTGGGAAACCCTGATTTGTTTTTTCTGTTTGCAGGCGGGACTTGTTGTAAAATTGCTGATGAAATTAAGCAGCCAGCTGGTTCCCAGTGAAAGAAGTAACTGAAATAAATGGAGAATGCTTATGCAATTAGCTACATTAAGCACATTTTTTGTTTCTGTAAATAAAAGCCTTGCATGTATATGAGTTGTACAGGATGAAATATGCTCTCTATTGGACTTCATACAGGAGTTTATTTGTTTATTTGTAAAATAGAATATATCTGTTATTTTTATAATAATGTTGGGGGGGGGTTATTTTCAAAACCATAACATGCATCGAGAAAAAATGTGCATATAACCAACAGTAGTTGAAAACACAATAGGATGTAAGCCCCATTAGACACAATAGGACTTACTTCTGAGTAAACTTGCATAGGATTACACTGTAAGTCTATACAGCCGTACCTTGGTTTTCAAACAGCTTAGTTTTTGAACGTTTTGGCTCCCGAACGCCGCAAACCTGGAAGTAACTGCTCCGGTTTGCGAACTATTTTTGGAAGCCGAACATCCGATGGGGCTTCCATAGCTTCTGATTGGCCGCAGGATCTTCATGCAGCCAGTCAGAAGCCCCGCTTTGGTTTTGGAAGGTTTTGGAATTTGAACGGACTTCCAGAATGGATTCCGTTCAACTTCTAAGGTACGACTGTATTCTTGTTTAAAATGGGCAATAAATAAGATTTTGCACCTCGGCTACCGAACAGAAGATTGCTTTGCAGGTTTTACAACATTATTCTGTCATGGCTTGTGTAAACTATTGCAGTAGAGCATAATTGGAGGAATGTAGTGAAACTTGAAAAATAACCTTGAGTAGTCAGCCTAGTAACAAGTGGCTATACTATAATTAAACTCGCCAAAAGTAACAAGATCTGGGGACCTCTAAAGCAGCATTCAATCCAGTGCAAATAGCTGTAGCCAGAAGAGAAAGCCAGCAACTTCCCTAGCCTGATTTTTTAAAAAAGCCAACACAACAAAAATCTTTCTTTATTACCCCTTTGTTTAGAACCTAATTTCATTAGAAACAACATCTTATTATATATTTAGAATATTGCATGGAGTCAGGGGGTTAGATCTAGCTCGGTCAAACAGAGTCCATCCACTGAACTAAATGGACATGATTAACTCAAGTCCATTTATTTCAGTGTATCTTCTTTAAGCATAATTTAGTTAGCTGCAACGCAGGAAGAACTTCGTTGAATGAAATCTAAAGTATTGTGTACTTTGTTGCCTTTTTATACTTATGAAATAATTGTTTTGCTAATTTATTGTTATGTTTATGAAGTACAGTTTTTTAAATAATATATTATTTGTACAAAGACTTGTGAAAACTAGTGTGTGTTTTTTATTTAAAACGAAAAGAAAAAGTCTGATTGACTAAATCATGATTAGTGATAGTAGGCCTGTTCGTTTCCATGCTTTTGTTAGTATTCATCTGGGCAATTTCCGACAAAACTAGCCTTTCATAAGAATCCTTCTGAGCCTGCCATTTTTCATTCACGGCATTCCTATTTGTTTCATGCCTGAGTAAAATCTTTGGTTGTGATCCAAACAGAGTGGAGGGGCCATAGTTCTGTGGCACAGAACATATTTTCCATACAGGAAGTCACAGGTTCAGTCCCTGGCATCTCTAGTTAAAAGGATTAGGTCACAGGTGAAGTGAAGGATCCCTGCGTAAGACCTGGAAAGCCACTGCTAGTCAGTGTCTTTTCTGACAGTACTCCGGAAGATAAATATTCTGACCTCATATAAAGCATCTTCTTTTGTCCCAGTTTATTTTTTAAATGGAAGTTTCATTGATCAGCTGCTTGTGATAATGCTCTTGCACTCAGATCTGGGGCATCTTGGTAGGCTACTGTAAGAATAGGATGCTGGACTAGGTTGTCCACTGGGTTGATGCAGCAGGGTTCTTATTTCACAGCTGTGAAGAGTAGGGGAGGGATAACAGAGGCCAACATGCTTAGTTGTGAGAATAGATCACAGCTTTATTGAATCACCATCTTTCAACAGTGCAACATAAGGCTTGGACACAGTAGTCCTAGTGACCAGCCTATATGATGGATAACACAGTTACTTGTGCTTCTGAAGAAAAGACTTCCATTAAGCCTTGCTAGAGAAAACCACAGGAAGGTGAATGACAAGGCAGAGGATGAGGGGTTTCTGCACCTAGCCTTCTGATGTGCCTCTCACACATCTAGCAAAACTGGCTGTAGCTTCAAAAATCCTGAGCTATACTGATGATTGGTGGTATCCTCAAACTGCTTACTCCTTCCAACCTTAAATTCCTGCCTGATACTAATGCACCCCTGGAACCTGAGTAGCAAAGACGTTTGCCTAGCTCCACCAAACTAAAGGAAGACACAGATGCTCCAGCGACTCATTCCAATAACATTAGGTCAAACTGCATTGGCCACAACCCTTGTGAGTTACTGTGTAGTTGCTGATAACCACAGCCCAGAGAACATGTATTCTCTAGTGGTTCATTCATCAGCTGAGCCACAAGTTCTTCCATCAAGCCTTGCCACTCAAGTCTGACCAATTTACCACCTGCGAATCATACACTATACCACTCAGATTTGTGTCTCTGCTATGAAAATTACATTACATTGATCAAGTGTCAATGGGTAACCAGGGTAGTGGTTATCCTTACAAGTGCCCATAGGTCCACTTTCCCATATCTTAGCTGTGTGAAAGCAATTTTGAGTGCGGCTCTCCCCCTGCACCCTTGAAGCACTTCCTGGCTGCTTTAACAGAATCCCAGAATCACATTTATCTCCTAGTTTAACCCTTGGGGTCTGGATAACAACATATACATTCAGGTAGGTAGCCGTGTTGGTCTGACGCAGTCAAAATAAAAAAACAAAAAAACTTGTCTAGTAGCACCTCATAGACCAACTAAGTTAGATCTGTGTATCTAAAGAAGTGTGCATGCACACAAAAGCTTATACCAGAATAAACTTAGTTGGTCTATGAGGTGCTACTAGACTATTATTATTATTATTATTTTTATTTATTTATTTATTTATTTATTTATTTATTTATTTATTTATTTCAACATCTGCATTGTCAGACTAGGAAGGGAGAGGAGGATTTAAAAACGTATCTCATTAAATGACTGGAATCAGACTAAAACATGGAATTAATCTCAATGTGCCACTGAATATATAGCCATACATTTTTGTATTATATTTGGGTTTGCTTGTCTGAAAATATATGGATATTTACAATACCTCTTGTGTATTCTAAAATGCATGTACTTACAAACTATCCTCTTATTTCTTAACTTCAAAAATGTTGAAAGACTTAACTTCACACAATTATTCAAATGGGAACAAGCAGCTAAATGTAACAAGCAGCTAAATGTGAATGTGTGTATGGAAGCAGGCCTCCCTATTTATATCTCCAACTAAATGAGCTGTTACTCATTTTTGTTGTCCTGCATTCATTTGAGAACCAGGAAACTACAGTGCTACAGACTCTTTCTCTCTCTGTTTGTTGTTTTTTTTTTGTGTGTGTGTGTGTGTGAGAGAGAGAGAGAGAACGCGCGCCCTAGTAATGTTTAACTTTAGCTACTTGATTAGAATTTTCTTATTTATTCTCAAATAAATGTAATGGAATAATATCCTGGCTGAGTTCTTAAAATTCAACTGACAACTATTTGCTGCTTCCTAATTTAAGATATCTAATGCATGCGATATAGAAAGTATTATAAACTTGTGCTCCCTATATTCAGCATGCCTTGCTCTCTTCATATATGCAGTCAAATCATGAATCAGGATGATCTGGACATGCAAAACTTCAAATTTCTACCGAGCCATGAATTCATAGCAGCTTTTCATAAGACGCTCTGTCCCCCTTCAGACATTTTCTTACTCACTTTGGTTAACTATTGTATAATGTAAGAGTGGCTGCGGGTGGCGCTGTGGTCTAAACCACTGTGCCTAGGGCTTGCCGATCAGAAGGTCAGCGGTTCGAATCCCCGTCATGGGGTGAGCTCCCGTTGTTCGGTCCCAGCTCCTGCAAACCTAGCAGTTCGAAAGTATGTCAAAGTGCAAGTAGATAGATAGGTACAGCTCCGGTGGGAAGGTAAACGGCGTTTCCATGCGCTGCTCTGGTTTCGCCAGAAGTGGCTTAGTCATGCTGGCCACATGACTCGGGAAAACTGTCTGCGGACAAACGTTGGCTCCCTTGGCCAGTAAAGAGAGATGAGCGCCACAACCCCAGAGTTGTTTGCGACTGGACTTAACTGTCAGGGGTCCTTTACCTTTAAGAGTGGCTGCATAAGAAATGAAACCACAGCAACCACAATTAAGCACTGCACCTGCACTGAGCTAATCCCAGTTATGGCACTGAACAACAGACCTTGCTGATTATCTCAGAAGCAGAACTTCACGTATTAAAAGCATGATTTCAGGGAAACTTTGAAATCTTAACCAAGGTTAGATCATAGTGGAGCTAATTGTGATTAAGCACAAGACTGGCCTAGCTCACAAGGTTGTAAAACAGAAGCCAAAAATGCTAAAGCATCCTGGAGACAATGTGATCCACATTTCTGTCGCACAAATAAGCATTTAGTTCCATTTCTCTTAACCTCCAGATGTTTTGGACAACAGCTCCCATCGTCCCTGAGCACTGGCCAAGCTGGTAGCGGCTGATGAGACTGTAGCCCAAAACATATGGAGGCTGCATAAGGCTGAGCTAGTCATTCAGAATACTTGGATAATTACTGCATTTAAAGTCTACAACACCTACCAAGGTAATTTTAGTGGGCTAGCAAAGCAGAATAAATATATGGAGCAGCGGTAGGGAGCCTGTAGCCCTCCAGAGATTGCTGGGCTGACTACAGCTTCCATCATTCCTGACAACTGGCCATATTGGCTGCAGCTTATGGGAGTTGAAGTCCAACAACATCTGAGTGGCCCTTCTCCTTAGATCTAGCAAAATTGGTAATCCTCTCAATTATGCCCACAAGTGGCAAAACTGTATGGTAAATATCGGCCACACTTAAGCATAACTGAACTTGCTGAATTGCTTTTCAGTGTGATGAGAAAAATGGGCCAATCAGGATTATGCTGGGACGGAACATCCACTTGAAACGCAGCGGCAGTTGGGAATTCTGAGAGGTGAGATAGGAAGGGAATGTTTTCTAACTCATTTGTTTCGCAAACATTGCCGCTTTATATGGCAATTTCATCAATCCTGCTTGACCTCAATTGTTTAATATTTAAATTCACTGCACATTTTTCATGCTGTTGTCTGTTGTTTCTGTTTCCTTTTTCTATAGAAGGCTGGAATGAGCACATACTTTCCAGAATAAATCTTCAATCATGTCTGGGGGGGAAGAAGAGCAGCCCCCCAATATAAATCCAGAGGGAGCAAATGAAGAGGAGCAGCTCCCCAACACAAATCAAGAGGGAGAAAATGAGGGGGAGCAGTCCCCCAATATAATTCCAGAGGGAGAAAATGAGGGGGAGCAGCCCCCCAATATAAGTCCAGAGGGAGAAAATGAGGGGGAGCAGCCCCCCAATATAAGTCCAGAGGGAGAAAATGAGGGGGAGCAGCCCCCCAATTTAAGTCCAGAAGGAGAAAATGTGGAGCAGTCGGTCAATATAAGTCCAGAGGGAGTATTTGAAATCTCTCCAGTGATTTCTGAAAATGCCATAATGGAATTATTAGAAAATCTTGATGCAACTGAAGATTTGCCAAGTCCAGTTGATGGAAATCAGAGTGAATCTAGTCCTGATGACACTACACTTAAAAAACCATCCCCAGAAGCAGATTTGAAACCAGATGCATTACAATCAGGTATAATTTCGTCCACAAGCATTTCCGCTGACGAAAAGCCATGTGTATCCAAGGAGAGTCTCATGGAACAAATCATGGAAAGCTCTTTAGAGGTTTCTGAAAAGGTTATTTCACGTTCCACAGAGAAACTGCAAATGCTTAAAAAGCTAGAGGGAATTTTGACGCCTGACACAATTAATGCTGAACTTCTTGCTTATCTGTATGCTGAAGGATTAAGTGAAATCCCTTCATCTTTTTTTGAAGGGCGAGCTAGGAGAAGTTTATTACAATCTTTTGAGAATGCTACAATACCTGAAATGGGATTAGCAGAGAGGCTGTCTGAAATGATTGATGACGGCACCGTTCAGCTAAATGCTAAAGGGCTGCTTGAAATTCCTTCAGGGCTTTTTGACATTCAAATGTTAAAGTATTTGCATTTAAACAATAATGAAATCAAAACCATACCAAGAGACATAAGATTGTTTACAAACCTGGAAATATTATCCATAGAAAGAAATCAGTTAACATCTTTACCTACTGAAATTTCCCTACTTCAAAGTCTTAGAACTTTAAACCTCAGTCATAACCAAATATCATGCCTCCCTGATGGAATTTCGAAACTTTCAAGACTTAGGTGCCTTTTATTAAGATATAACAACATTGAAACGTTTCCTGCTGCTTTGGAAAAACTTGAAAAATTAGAAATTTTGGATCTTAGTGGAAATAAAGTAACTCTGCCAGACATCATGACTACCATGAAAAGTTTGCATATGCTGTACTTAAATTCCAATAAAATGTCTATATTCCCAAAGGCTCTCTGTTACCTTCCAAATCTATATAAACTCAGTATGTCAGATAATCAGATCCAGAGTTTACCAAAAGAAATTAAAGAACTCAAAAATTTGAAAGAACTTTCGCTAAATAACAACAAGCTTATATTTTTGCCTGTACAGCTCTTTCAACTGATAAATATAGAAAAACTGAGACTGGATGATAACCAGTTGGAAAGTCTATCTGATAAAGTGGAGAATTTACAAAAGCTTCGGGAACTCAGTCTTGCAAAAAATTTATTCCAAAATATTACAGAAAATATTTGCAGGTGTACTAAACTGGAATATCTGAACCTAAGTGATAATCAGCTGAAAATCTTTCCTCCCAATCTGTACAAATTAAAATGTCTGAGAGAACTCTACATAAGCAGAAATAAACTGATCTTCTTAGACGAACAAATAGCATACTTTAAAGACCTTTCAGTTTTAGAGATATCAGGAAATGCTTTAATGTACATCCCTGTTGAAATAAAAGGCTGTACAGAACTTACTAGAATTGATTTGAGTTGCAACAAGCTGTCCTTGTTTCCAGTTGGACTGTGTGCACTAACTGCTCTTAAATACCTAAATATCAGCCAAAATTATATTTCAGAAATAACAACTGAAATTTCATTAATTAAAAACCTGCAGCATTTAAATTTTAGTAAGAACAAACTGCCCTCATTTTACATATACTTGTGCACTCTTACCAAATTAAGCTACTTAGACCTAAGTAACAATCAAATAAGTAGTGTTCCAATAAATGTTCAAAAAATGAGGTCTCTTCGGGTTCTGCTGTTACACCATAACAGATTCGTTTTGTTTCCCAGGGAGTTGTGTGTGCTAAATTGGCTTAAGGTACTTGATCTTTCAGAAAATAAGATACAGGTCATTCCTTCAGATATCAGTCAACTGCAAGAACTAAAAGACTTAAATCTGTCAAACAACCAGTTTGCATCATTTCCAAATGAAATATGTCAGCTTTCATCACTGCAGAAATTAATATTGTGCCAAAAAAGTGGATTGAAGGTAAGATGGCATTTAAAATATAAGTTTGTGTTATACATAACTTTGTACTGTACAGTCCTTTGTAACAAAGTTTACACTCATCATGTGTTTTTCAGACTCATCACAGCCTGCATTCAAGCTGTGCACACTCAACCTACATTTGTCTTTGAGTAAACCCAGGTTTCAGATGTGTTTGTATTGCTTACATACTTGTAAAAAAACAAAAACATCCTTGACTGGAGGCAACAAAGCTAAAGCGACAGAACGAATCCATGAGAAGCAATGCCTCTTTCAAGTCATTTTCAGCTCTCATAAAAGCTATCGCCTGTTGTTACCCTATGCAAAAGTAATTCAGGAAAACGTTTTTTTGGGGGGGGATATGGTTCCATGTTGGACCAAGGCAGAGCAACAAAGTCCTGGGGAGCTAAGGAAACTGGGGGCCAAGGAAATTAAATCTGTAGCAGGGATTAGCACCAGGGCTACTTCCCTTATTATTCAAACCATCTTCCTGAAACCTTTAGTTTATGTTGCTAGTCTGGGTGGCTATTATACAGTTCCATCCTTTGACCAGAACTTAGTTTGCATATCTACCTCAGTGGTTAGAATGAGCAAGTTCAGTTTCACAAAGTTCACTGAATTAGTTTAAAATCGATGAACTACCCCTGAAAATAGTTCCTGTAATTGCTTACTTTCAACAAGTTCCAGCTCATCTTCAGGTTCATTATATTACATGTGTATTTTCCTCTTTAGACTTTGCAGGGCTTTAAGATTAAAGACCATAATTGTTGGGGAAATTCACATTCCCCTGTGTGTACATTGTGGTATTTTCTTAGTCTTCTCAAGTATATTTTATACTTCAGCAGAGCAGATCGTAACATTCTGAATGCTGGGTTTTTTTAAATGGTGATCGTTTTGATGAACTTGAATCAAACTGTGAATTGAACGCGAACTGAACTAATTGATTTTGTAAAGGGACAAATGAGAACTGGAATTACTTCCTCTTTGGACATGTTGAACTTGAACTAGTACTAGTTTCTTTTTTAAAATGAACTTTCCCAGCACTGATCTACCTGACACATTAGACATGCAGTGCCCACTGTGGGCTTGAGTTATAGGAACATAGGAAGCTGCATTATAACAACTCAGACTCTTGTTCCATCCAGCTCAGTAACATCCACACTAATAGACAGCATCTCTCCAGGATTTTAGGCAGCAGCCCCTCCCAGCCCTACCTGGAAATGCTACATTGCATATTCTTGTGTTTTTATATTGTAAACTGCTCTCTGATCCTTGGATGAAGGGTGGTATAGAAATTTAATAAAATTAAAAATAAGTGCTAGGAGTGACCTTGGGACCTTTCTGCATGCAAAGATGTGTTCTGCCACTGAGCTATGGCCCTTCTCCATTAACATAAACAGCCTCTCTGTATAAATGTTTGTTGCTTAACTCTTTTGTACTTTTTATTCCCAGTTAAAATCACTTTCAGAAGAACTATCAAAGCTGACCAGCCTAAAAGTGCTTGATGTATCTCATAACGAATTACAAGAAATTCCAGAAGGCTTAGGGGAAATAAAAAGTTTGGTTACTTTAATAGCAAATAACAACTGCTTAAAAAAGCTTCCACTGAATTTTTCAACACTCCATAACTTACAATGCCTGAATCTCAAAGGTAAGGATTTAAATGTTTAATGTCATAAGAAAATTCAGGCACAAAATGCTATAGTCCCAGTTCCAATGTCAGCAGTACCTGCGCAAAAATAAGTTTCCACTCCCAGATCAGGTATAGTGAGTACACAAACGGCTTCTGAAACTGGAACACATGGCATCCAGCTGCATGTGTTATTCCATTCTCTATGTATCAACCTACATGCGGGAGTTGCAGGAGTACAACTGAAGGACTCTAGCATTCTTCTCCTGTTATGGTCTTCCAGGCCAGAGCAGATGAGAACAAAAATGAGAAGGAAAGTTATAAAATTATGACTTTCTTGAAGAGAAAACATGCACCTTGAAAACATGTTATTTTTTGTGGTAGCTGTGCTTGAAGATTGTGTACATGTTGTCCTCTAGCTGCTTCCTAAAGAGACAACCCTTTTACATAAGTTGCTAATGGTACTATCTATAAAGTGGGACAGTTGCCTGTTTGTGTCCAGAAATGCTCCAGATTAACATAATGCAAACATTATCCATTTATTTTGCCAGAAAATAAAATGCTACATTTGCCTAGCGATCTGCACCTTCTTCTGGAACTGAAGGATATAAATTTTGATGAAAATACTCTGATTAGACCTCCGCTGGAAGTCTGTAAAGCCAAGCAACTGCTCCCCATAACACGCTACTTAGAAAGCGCTGATGAAAGAGATGGTAAGTTTAAAGTAAGTTTCTCACAGCATCACTAGGGATCTTAGATCAGGGATGGGGAACCTGTGGCCCTCCAGATGTTGCTGAACTGCAGCTCCCACCAGCCTCAACCAGCATGGCCCACCTTAAGGTATTCTGACACCCTGAGCAAAATATAGAAAGACAGGTCTGTCCAGGCCTCCTGAGATCCTGGAATTCTTAGACTTCATTGCCCATCCTTGTTCTGTGGCATGTCTATTCTAACAGGGTCCAGATCACCTTCCATTCTATTCTCAGGAATGCACAAAACAGCCAGCTTCACTCTGCAGCTCTCAGTAAGTCCCTTCCCAAGGTGGTCCATCAGCTCATCTTGTCCACTGCCTATCCAGGTCACTGTTGCCTGCCCTTTCCTTGCTTCTCCATACCATGAGGTCTCTATCTTTTCTTCAATCCCTCATATTCCAGAGCAGCAGAAGCATGCGGTGGGTGCATACAGGGAAGTTAAATGTCAAGCATTAACAAAAAAGATGGCCTCATCCAATTTCCCTATGCATCCACCTAAAGTTTTGTGTGTTACAGTTAATAAACCAGGGGTAGGTGTCTATGTCCCTCCATCTGTTTTGGAGTACAACTCCCATTAACCTTGAGCATGATGGTGGGAGTGCAGGGCTAATAGTTGGAATCCAGCAACCTCTAGAATGTTACAGGTTTCCCACCTTTACAAACTGCTAGCTATCTCTACACATTTCTAGGTATGCTAAAAAAAAACCCCAGCATTTTGGCTCTATCCTCCCTGCCCATCAAAGTATATAATTAACATTGCCACCAGTTGTTAAAAGAGTAAAGTTCCTTGGATTTGTGCATAAATCATATGAAACTGCTGTTCTGTAAAGTTTATGATCTGCTTATTTTAGAAAAAATCTTGGAGAAAGTTCTGAAGACCATTGCTAGCAATATCGCGTTTGAACATTTTGAATTTTTTTGTCAAAAACTCCAGCTTAACAGTATTGTAATCAAAACAATAGAAACTGACAGGTTAGTGATACGTAAAATTTATTTTTTTTCCTTGGAACAGGTTCTGCTAATTTCATCCATCTGGTTTATGTTTTATGTTTTGTAGCTTAATTGATACACCTCCCCGTTTAAGGGAGCAATCCTAACCCCCAATTCATGCTCCTGGAAGGTGTTCGGTTTGGGTGGAAGACTGTACCCACTAATGGTGCAGACTGCTTGGGAGTTAAGCATGCTGCTGCCCCCTCTGGGTTTTTTTGGGTGAGGTCAGAGCATGACCACACAAGGATTTTCTGGATCCTAATCTGGCCCACTGACAAGCGAGGGGTCCAGTTTGGTCCCCTCTGCTGCAGCCATCTTGAGCTGGCACACCACACCCTCTGAAAACTCTTGACTGCCACCCTGACCTGCAGGAACCAGCAGGGTTGTGGATGTGACCATCATCCCCAGGGCCACGTGACCCAAAGTTAGGATCGCTGTGTGAAGGAGTTCAAGCATCTTCTCTGTATATTTTTTCTATTAGGACTCTTTTGTTGGAAGAAAAAGTTACTCAGGCATTGAACCACTGGAAAACTGCAAATCAAAACCTGTCTCCAGCAGCCATGACAGACCAGTTGATCAGAATACTAACTATGGCTGGCCTGTATTACCTGACCAACAAAGTGAAATCTTTAAAACTCTGTTCAAGACTGGTAAAGTTCTAAAGAGCAAATAATATTGGTATTTTCAGTTCTGTTGCTTGGGCACATAAGATAAGCTGAATAAAACTACCTTGTCAGGAGTCAGTAATTTACTGTGTTCAATGAATTGCTATTGCTGCTTTCAGTTAACTCTGATTCCAACCAGGCTTTTAAAATTAATTTTCCTCTCATGTTTTTCCTCTCATGTTACTTACACACACACACGAAACAACACAAACAACAAATAATGGGTATCGGTCACCAAGTACAAAGCAAAATAAATTCATGACATGTATACAGCAGAAAATAATAGCAGCATGTTACGTTAAATAACCAGGCTAAAAAGATGTAGGAGTTACAGGAAGTCTAGTTTGCTCTGGGTGAAAGTTAATAAATAAACATAAACTGATCAGTACCGAAAGCATAGCAGCGTTGTGCTGAAGGAAGGTGAGGACAGGTGACCCCACCTAGGCCCGAAGCCCCCCACAAAGCAGGCTCAAAGTTTCTCAAAGCTTTCCAAAATCATTTTCTCAGCAGCTAAGCATCTGCTCATTTGCTCTGCTGTTGCAAGGCAAAATGTTATTTTTATATCAGTACAAGAGAGCGTCAAAAAGGCTAATGAATAGACTCTGTCAATGCCAAGAATACTCAGGCCTGAGAACTGACTTTTACCTCACTCTAGTTGCAACATCTTTGGACACGCTGAACGCAAGGCTCGGCCACCCCCCTGGCTTCTCACCCCCCCTTTCCCAAGACAGGAGGAGCTTTCTGTTTATGCTCAGGAAACACATCATGGGCAGGACTCCTGGAAAAGGAGGAGAAAGGGGAGGGAACTGGAAGGGGAATATATGCTCTGTGCAAATGACTGTGAACCCGTGCTTGTTTGTGACTTATCACACTTGCTCCTTCCACCTGAGGGCAAAGCCTCATAAGGCTGCATTTCAAGTTTGTCAAAGTAATGTACATGAAGATCTTTTAAAATTACTGGATGAGGTTATTTCTTTGCACCACAGGCTGTATGTGCCTCTGAACTTGCCACTGTGCCTCTGAACTATTGCCATTATTTTCTCCCAAACATCCTAAGTCATGTCAGAGGAAGTGACCTGGTTTGACTCTTGCATCTAGGAGCTCTATAGACCTTGATGCTAAAAGCTTTTTATTTTCCTGTATGCTGTGGCACTGTGCATGATAACAGAACAGCAACACGGAGGTCTGGAGAAAAAGAAAAACCACAGCCTGGTCTGCTTCTGTCTGCTTAACAGAGACTGGATATATAAAGAATCAGTAGAAGCTTCTCACAGCATGGAGACGAAAGGTTTATCAGGACTGCAGGTGAAATAAGCCACCCGGGTGGGTGGGGGGCTCCTCCGCGTGTGCCCTTTGGGCTACTAAGCATGGCTCCGTCTCCTTTTCTCCACAGGTGCAGCACCCCGACCTCTTATCATAGGGTTGTGATTATTATGGGGGATAGTTTGGGATGACGCCCGCCTCACCCTACCTCAGGGCACCTCAGCGTCCGCCTCCTCCAACCACTGCGCCGCCGACACGGTCACCCTGTGGCGGCGCGCTTGCTGATTGGCCTCCGCGCTGCGATCGTCAGATGGGCAGAGATCGGCCCAGCTCCCGCCGGCGGAGGATAGGCCACGCCCCTCCGCCCGGCTTCTCTCGGCGTCCGAGTCCCCGTCGGTCCTGGTCCTGTGTGCCTCAGAGCCGGGAGGATGATGGCGGCGCCGAGCTTGCTGGAAGCGGGCTACTCCCTGCTGGAGAAGGCGGCTGCTGGCAACCCCCTCTCCCTCTTGCTGGCAGCCTCCGCTTTCGCCCTCGGCTTGGGATATTTGCTGCAGCTCGGCTCCCGGCAGAAGAAGCAGCCCAGCGCCGGCCAGGTGGGTCGCGGCGGGAGGTGGGCAGAACCTGGATCCGTGCGGATAGTTTGGGGTCGCAGCAAACCTGGGCAGCGGGAGGGGAGACGGCGGGTCCTTGCAGCAGGTGCAAGGCGGCCAAAGAAGGAACAAGGGCACTCTGTGCGTGTGCAGAAATCCCCCTTCCTCAAACGCCTTTGTTTTGTTTCCAGAGAAGAACTCTGGAGTAAAGAAATCAGAGTAAAGAGCCCGGATGCTCGGGATTTCTTTAATTTCTATAAATGCGTGTAGGTGAAAAGATTCATAGGGGCGGTGCTGTTTCCTGATTCCCATCCAAAGCGGAGCATTGAATATCTGTCATCCTTTTTTTTAGAGCCAGCCTTGCCGGTTAGCTCAGTTGATTAGATCGCGGTGCTGAAAACAGTTTAGTGAGAGCTGCTTTTTGCTAAACTACGGTATATAACAAAAGGCTTTCTTCTTCTTCTTCAGAATTACCCACCTTACATTTCGTCGAACGTCCCCTTTTTGGGACATGCAATTACATTTGGGAAGAATCCTATCGAATTCTTGGAAAACGCCTATGAAAAAGTGAGTCTATAATCATTTTGCGGTATAATTGTTAGGGCTCCAAAGTAACACAACTATTCAGAATCCTTGAGCTTAAATATTTAGCTGAATGAAATTCCAAGACTGAAGTCTCATAGGCTAGCAATGCATCCCATGCACATATGAGAACCTTGATGCTACTTAAAAAAAAAAAATGAAAAGCTGTTTTAGAAGAAGATTTTAGAATGCAGTTTGAGTGCTTTCTCTGTATCAGCTCCTAAATCCTCCTCCAAGTGGCTTCTTCACCTCATCTTGTGTGGGGTTTTTGTGGATGTTCGAGATCTGAGTTCTTCTCATGATCGGTTATGCATTTGAGTATATTAGCCTATTGAGACTAATATTTGGGGCAGAGTGATAATAATGGTCTGCCCAAAATCTTAACTAAAATAACAGTAAGTTAGATCAATATTCACATTAGTAGTAAGTGAGTGAACAGGGATGTGGTTAACAGCAACACGCTTTTCAACAGCAAAGCTACCATAGGGTAATATCCAACTAAGTCATGCTTGGGGTATTGATAT
The DNA here is from genome assembly GCF_964234715.1 of Podarcis melisellensis. Taxonomy (NCBI): domain Eukaryota; kingdom Metazoa; phylum Chordata; class Lepidosauria; order Squamata; family Lacertidae; genus Podarcis; species Podarcis melisellensis. The sequence continues at coordinate 34,227,693 of NC_138544.1, forward strand.
AAGGAATCTAAGTACTGGTTTCATTGGGTTTACTCTATGAATAACCTTGGATATTATATTAAATGAAATGAACAGATGCAAATAATCTACGTGTGGTTAGTATAACTTTTTCTATGGGAAGAAGAGTAGGGTAGAATTATAATTGGGTGGGCCTGGTGAATCCCTGGTCATTGTCTACTTTGTCTGGCCATTGCCCATCTGTCTACTTGAACATATATTGTGCCTAAGGTTGCAGCCTAGACACAGTAGATGTCCAGGTAGATGCATTTTTGTTTTCGTTTTTGCTTCTTGTATACAGCCATTTATGTTTTTTAAAGCAGTTACTATACATTTTATGGATTTAAGTGAAAATTCTCACTATCTTTGCTGTATGATAATAAAGTCACATTCTTGTATGCTTCTGTTCCCTGCCCCTTCATTTCCTACCTTCTCGGTTTGTTTCCACAGTACGGTCCTGTATTTAGCTTCACAATGGTGGGGAAGACGTTTACATATCTCCTGGGTAGTGACGCTGCTGCTCTTCTGTTCAACAGTAAAAATGAAGACTTGAATGCAGAAGATGTGTATTCACGGCTAACCACACCTGTCTTTGGCAAGGGAGTAGCTTATGATGTACCCAACCCAGTATGTGTTATTTCCATTTCAGTTTATTTACAGTGGTACCTCTGGTTGCGAACAGGATGCGTTCCAGAGGCCCGTTCACAACATGAAAAGAACGCAACCCGCAGCGGTGTGTCTGTGCACACGCAGGTTGCGATTTGCCACTTCTGCACATGTATGTGACATCATTTTGTGTGTCTGCGCATGCACAAGTGGCGAAACCCGGAAGTAACCCTTTCCTGTACTTCCGGGTCGCCATGGGATGTAACCTGAAAGAACGTAACATGAAGTGCACGTAACATGAGGTATGACTGTACTTTCATGATACATATAGAACACAGCAAGTTGCTGCAATAACAAAACAACAGAGTTAGCTTCAATTACTCATAAGTATTGCTGCCATATTCAGTCTAATACAATTAGCCTAACTAATGACAGAAGATGAAATAGTAGATAGTACAATTTTATAGCTGAATACCCACTCCAGAACTGCTGATACACTCTATCAGGGTGCATTGTATTACTTTATAGTTTAACTCAAGCATAGCAAACTCGACCCTCCAGATGTTTTTGGGACTACAACTCCCATCATCCCTGGCTAACAGGACCAGTGGTCAGGGATGATGGGAATTGTAGTCCCAAAAATATCCGGCGGGCCAAGTTTGCCTATGCCTGGTTTAACTTATGGTTCACTTTAGAAAGAAGTTATTAGCCTGAAGGCATTTTATATAAAAAAAAGGTTTGGCTTAAAACAGGTTTTTTGTGCATACGTAAATGCTTCACAGTCTGTCTTATTATGTCCTGAAAAATTGCCATCATTGCAATTAGTTCTATAATGTATTATTGGCACAAAATGCCAAAGTGAAACTGATTCTGATGTGGGAAGAAAGTGGAGCATGTGTGCCTTACTTTCTCCTACTAAAATTAGTGGCAAACAAGTCCTTACCTTTTTGCTAGTTCATGCCTAAAACATATAAGTTGAATATTTTGTAAATACAGCATTCTTTGCTTTTTAAAGGTATTTCTGGAACAGAAGAAGATGCTTAAAACCGGGCTGAACATAAGCCAGTTTAAAAGCCATATACCAATAATTGAAAAAGAAACTATGGAATATTTTAAAACTTGGGGGGAAAGTGGAGAAAAAAGTAAGTATATAGTTTGAAATGTTGTGCTTCTATTTGAACCGGGTCATTCTGGAACAAGCGTTGGTGTATCCAGTTGCAATCAATTATTTGCAACTTCTTAGGTGTATAGAATCCTTTATCAACAACTTCAGGGCAAATAAAATACCCAGTTGCTATCTTATGGGCAACAAATAATGAAATAAAAATGGCAGGAAAAATAACACTATGTGCTCAGTTCCAGACCTGTTTTTGCATAAGGTTTTGGGGCTGGTATCGAAAAGAAGTTTGGAAGGTTTGCCTCGTGCTTTTCCCTATGCACGTTGCTTGAGTAAAAATTGTAGTAAATGGCTACTCATTGGCTCCATCGTGATGGATAACTGTTTTTGTTTTTCCCCTCCTTGTTATAATGACCTGAGATGATTGTTTGAAGGGTATACTTTCTTTTTTAAAAAAAAAATATTGAAATTTGAAAAAGAATACAAAGATTAATATCACATATATTTTTACCAAGGCCAAAAACCGATCTAAATAAAACACAAAGAAGAAAGAAAAGTGAGTACTTTCAGAACCTATTCTAGGGTCAATGTGAGCCTTGTGTGATGTTTTCATCCAGTTTGAGCTATTTCATCCCTATTTAGGACTGAAAATACACATGCAACCAGTTCTGTTCAAACAACCTGATGGCACATTTCATTAAAGCATGTGGTCAGGAATGGATTTACCGGTAGCTCATGGGTCTGAAGTTTCTAGGTTGTAGGCTCTCAAGTTAGATGGGATTTTATAACCCTGTGGGGTGGATAACTCTAAATCTGGTTTCAGCACATTTTGTCTGGCCCGTTCCTTACCATATATTTAAAAAAAAGAAATCCACAATAAATTCTGTCCCACAACTGCTCCCACAGACAAAGGTAAGATACTCACAAGGTAACAGGGTTACAAGGTACTTTTAGGGCTGCCTTTACTTTTACTTTATTTTATTTTCCATGTAAAAACCATTTCCAGCATCTAGAAACAGTAGTTTCTGCCACACATGGCAAAAATGGACTGTGTTCATTTATTTTTGAAGTTCATTTTGATGGTAAACGTGAATTCTTCCTCTGATTTACTGAATTCCCTTTAATGTACTCTTTCCCTCTATGCACAGACTTGTTTACAGCACTTTCAGAACTAATAATTTTGACAGCAAGTCACTGTTTACATGGGAAGGAGATAAGAAGCATTCTTGACGAGAAGGTAGCACAGCTCTATGCCGATTTGGATGGGGGATTTTCTCATGCAGCTTGGCTTTTGCCAGGCTGGCTGCCTTTGCCCAGCTTCAGGTATTGAGAAACTTGATGAGCAGATTAACTTTAGTAAATCAAATATGCATTCTATGCATTTCATCCCGCCCTCCATAAGGCGTTATGGGCTTTCTATGCAGTTCTCTTTCCTTTGTTACACCATCACAACAACCCTGTCAATTAAATTGGTCTTAGTGATGTTGTACTTCAGGTTGGAGCAGGGATTCACATGAATTATGTTGTGCTGTAACCTGAGATACTTAACTTCACTAATGTTTCAGTTCAATTCCAGTTCTTGATGTTTTGTTTATTTATTGAGTGCTGCTAAAACAGAACACTTAGTATTTAGCATAATATTAATTTGGTTTCACAGCATTTATTTTCGAATCCATAGCCACAACATTCTACGTATGAGTCAGTCCTGCTTAAGGACCTCTTTGCTCTTTATGTGGTGTGGGAGCTGCTTCAGTGCAGCCCCTTGCCAGCCCATGGAGGACCGCCAAATTCCACTGTTTTCTATGCCAGTATTGCCCTGGTTTTCAAAAGGGGAAATACCAGCATGAGAAGGGAGCAATCTCCCTTTAAACCAAAACAAAGCCTCCATTACTGTTGGTGCTAGACTATGAAGTACAGATTAGAATGGGGATTGTTTCTCAGCATGCCAGTGTTTGTCAGATACAGTGGTACCTCGGGTTACATACACTTCAGGTTACATATGCTTCAGGTTACAGACTCCGCTAACCCAGAAATAGTGCTTCAGGTTAAGAACTTTGCTTCAGGATAAGAACAGAAATCGTGCTGTGGCGGCGCAGCAGCAGCAGGAGGCCCCATTAGCTAAAATGCTGCTTCAGGTTAAGAACAGTTTCAGGTTAAGAACGGACCTCCGGAACGAATTACGTACGTAACCCGAGGTACCACGCATATTGAAAGAAAGTCCCACCTTTCAGGTAGGAGTATCACATTAGGCCAGGGGTCAGCAAACCTTTTCAGCAGGGGGCCGGCCCACTGTCCCTCAGACCTTGTGGGGAGCCAGACTATATTTTGGGGAAAAAATGAACAAATTCCTATGCCCCACTAATAACCCAGAGATGCATTTTAAATAAAAGCACACATTCTACTCATGTAAAAAGACGCTGATTCCCGGACCGTCCGCAGGCCGGATTTAGAAGGCGATTGGGCCGGATCCGGCCCCTGGGCCTTAGTTTGCCTACCCATGCATTAGCCTCTCAGTAAGTACACTCTTGTATAGAATTGTAGGGTCAATCTAGTCTTTTAAGTTTGTGTAAATTGATACAGCCTTTTAAGGAGCAATGCAGGCAACATGCATGTGTGTTGAAATTAGAAACTGATGTGTAGAATTCAAACCCTGTAGATTAATTTTTTCCCCTTCTAAACATGCTGTTACTTACATGGATTGTTTTAATTTCAGGCGCAGAGATAGAGCCCACAATAAGATAAAGTCCATTTTTTACGAAATAATTCAGAAACGACGGAAGTCTTTGGCAAGAGAGGACGATATGCTTCAAACACTGCTGGATGTTACCTACAAGTATGTGATGTAGCAAAAATGTTGCTGTTAGTTCCAGGAAGGTCTTTTCAGCTCTGAGTTTCCAACAACTTTTTATTCAGGAAGATAAAATAGCAGCAGGGCAACTAGTAGCCTGACTTATTAGAAGCAGAGCAGGATTTTTTGCAGTGCCAACCCTGCCCCTCACTGCAAATGCAGTGGAAGGGCACAGTATGAATATTTCTAATAAATTGTCCTAGCAATCCTGAAATGATTCTATGTACCGTATTTTTCGCCCTATAGGACACACTTTTTCCCCTCCAAAAATGAAGGGGAAATCTGTGTGCGTCCTATGGGGTGAATGCAGGCTTTCGCTGAAGTTTGGAGAGCGAAAGGGGTCGGTGCGCACCGACCCCTCTCGCTCTCCAGGATTCAGGAAACTATCAGCAGTATACCTGAAGGAGCGTCTCCACCCCCATCGTTCTGCCCGGACGCTGAGGTCCAGCGCAGAGGGCCTTCTGGCGGTTCCCTCATTGCGAGAAGCAAAGCTACAGGGAACCAGGCAGAGGGCCTTCTTGGTAGTGGCACCCGCCCTGTGGAACGCCCTTCCAGCAGACGTCAAAGCGATAAACAACTACCTGACATTCAGAAGACATCTTAAGGCAGCCCTGTTCAGGGAAGTTTTTAACGTGTGATATTTTAGTGTATTTTTGGTTTCTATGGAAGCCGTCCAGAGTGGCTGGGGAGGCCCAGCCAGATGGGCGGGGTATAAATAATAAATTATTATTGTTATTATGGGGAGCCCGCAGGAGTTCCCACAGGGCTCCCTAGGCTGCAGATAGCAGTCTGCTGCCCGGAGCGTGGGGCACGCTGAAGCAGAGCGCCCCGAGCTTCAGGCAGATATCCGCAGCCTAGGTAGCCCTGCGGGAGTTGCCACAAGGCTCCCTAGGCTGCGGATAGCTGACTGCTTGCCCAGAGCGCTGGGTGCGCTGAAGCAGAGCGCCCCGTGCTTCAGGCAGATATCCACGGCTGGGGGGGGAAAATAAATTTCCCCCCTTTATCCCCCCCCAAAAGCTAGGTGCGTCCTATAGGGCGAAAAATACTGTATTTTGCTTGAATTAATTTGAATTTGTTTTAGCAGAAATGGAAAACAGCAGCCACCCAGAGGATTGTGTCCATGAAATCGTTTTTTTTTTACTTCCTTGTTCAAGTCGCGCATATGACCTGTGTTGTCTGTTTTTAAAATCTAGAGATGGCCATTACCTATCAGATGATGAAATTGCTGGGATGCTTATTGGGCTGCTGTTGGCAGGGCAGCACACATCTTCAACTACAAGCACTTGGCTTGGCTTCTTTTTGGCTAGAGATAAATCAATCCAGGAGCGATGTTATGGGGAGCAAAAAGCAGTGTGTGGGGAAGACTTGCTTTCATTAAGCTATGACCAGGTTTGTAGGTTCTGTAATTCCTTTTAAGCATTTGTGTGTGAATGCATGCAAGTTCCTTAAATGTTTAGGCGGAAGGGCTTTTTAGTTCTTGGTTTTTAATTATGAGTGAAGTTAAATCCCCTAAATTGGGGGGGGGGCAAATTGGTGGGCCTTCCTATTTGGCGAAGCCATGTCCACTTGCCCTGCATGTAATATATGATGCCAGGTGTGGGGCAGGTAAAGGTGAGTCTTGGCTGAAAGGGAGCTTGAAGGCAAGACTGATTGGCAACGTCTGCAAAGCCTTTTACAAAAGTGCTATTTTCCACAGTGCTTTGAATGGAGTTTCTGAACATCTGACAATCAGCTGCTTCTCAGATCTTCAGGAATCCCCTTGAAAGCCTTGTGTAAAGTAGCAAGCAGAAGAGCTCACTTGCCATCGGTCAGAATAAGGATGAGTGGAGATAATTATCTGGCCCGCTAGAGAGGTTCCTACCTTTGCCCTAGCTCAGTCAGTAAAAGCATGTGACTCTTAATCTTAGGGTCATGGGTTCAAGTTCTACTTTGGGCAAGAAGATTCCTGCATTGCAGGGGATTGGATGGGATGACCTTTGAGGTCCCTTCCAACAATTCTATGATTCTAGGTGTAATGAGAGTTAGTTTGGACCAGAGTTAAGATTGAGCAGTATTATGGATGCTAATGTAAAATTACACACAAACATGTAGTTTCTTTTTCTCCAATTACATAGAGGAAAACATGTTTTAAATTGCTTTAGTTCTGCTGGAAGATAACAATCTGCTGTTTAGCTTCATGCTAAATTATGGTTCTTTCACTAAAGGACGTTATCTGTATAGATATGCACAAGGTTTGTTTTACTCTTTCGTAGCTCAAAGAGATGACTTTCTTGGAACTTTGCTTGAAAGAAACATTAAGACTTCGACCTCCTATAATGACTATGATGAGGATGGCTAAAACTCCCCAAGTAAGAATCTTTGTTTGTTTCAGCGATCTGTTAAAGCAGAAATAATACTTGATGAGGCGGTAAGTGGAATGTCTGGTGGGCAGAGCCATCTTCCTGGCATTGCTGCTTCTCTGGGCAGCAGAGAAGAGGAGCCAGCGATACTCCTGCTGGTGAACTGTGACTCTGACCTCACCCCTTCTAACTAGGTAGCAGTGATGTCAAGGTGCCACTACTGACCAGAAGAGTACGCTCCAAAAGCAATATGAAGTTGCAAACATTATTTTATTGACAAATAACAGTACAAAAGGTGGAATAGTTCTAACCTCTTGATTTCTCCCCTTCTAAATGATGCAAACATTATTTTATTGACAAATAACAGTACAAAAGGTGGAATAGTTCTAACCTCTTGATTTCTCCCCTTCTAAATGATGCGATCAGTTAAAGTAACAGACACACAGTTATGTATAAGGCTGTTGTAGTACCTAAAACTTAATACATGGGCAAAGTAGTCCTTGGAGATGGGGTTGAAGAAGAAGGGAGTTTATGGCAGATGAGTTAATGCTTACTTCCAAAGCCTTGCTGTGTTTACACTGGCCAGGGTGGAAGGTTGGGGTGGGAATAATCTCCCTCCCAAACTACATCAGCTTGAGGGTGGGAGTAGGGTTGTGGCTGGTTTGAAGACCTAAGGAAAAGAGGAACTAAGGGTTTCCACAACATGCCCCCTTTAAATTGGATACCGTCCTTGGAGCACTAACAGCAGAGGAGTGGCGATGGTGGAGCTTTTAACTCCCACAAGGAGGACTCTAGTGCTGGACCTCCCTTTCTGACTGCAGAGAAGAAACCCTGTGCTATCCTATAGCCTCTCTGCTGCTCTTCCAGGAGTTCAGGACTGCTGCTTGCCTTAAATTATTTCCAGCAGTTGGCCGATTACTGATGTGCTAAGCAATATCTTAAGGACATTTCAGCATCTTTGTCAACTACCCTGGTATAAAATATCGGCTCTGCATTTAGGCCCCAACATACTTGTGTTGGTTTTTGTTTTTGGCTAAGTAATAAAAAATACTAGGTATATAAAAAGAGAATTCTCTGGATGCCAAGATTCAGGTTCGGGACAAGTACTCTTTGGTGAGAGAACCCCAACAGAGATTTAAAATCACAAAACATGCAGCAAAGTGCTGTTGGATCTTTAAAATATTCCATTCTAAGTTGCTTCCAAATTTCCCCACTTCCCTTAACACAGAAAAAGGCTAGACGTTTGGTAAATAAAAATGGTTTACTAATAAACTCTTCATATGCTTTTCCATACAGTAGTCAGAATAAGGGGTAGTAAAACTTAGGTTCTAAAGTAGTGTTTCTAAATTATTTGGTATAGACACACCAAGGCGGCTGGCTTAAGCCATGTGGTCTGAGCTTGGAGCATCTAGCTTAGACCTCCTTATTGGTAGAATTCACATGCTGGAATGGAAAGAACAAAGGCTTGATCCCTTCCTCCCAAGGTGAGAGGGGGAGTGACCTAGCTAAGCCAAGCAGGACAGCTTAAGCTATGGTCTTAACCCCTTCATGCATTAATTAGACTTAAGCATATTGGTTATAGGAGGATGTCCCACAACTTGAGCAAACATAGAGAAATGCCTTAGCTGGGATAGTGATAATACATTTCTGTTGATGATATGAGTGGTACATGAATAGTATTAGTAAATCAACTATCCAAACTTTTGATGGGTTGGATTTGAATGTACACTTGATAAAAGTGTTTTCTTGCTTTTAGACAGTTGCTGGGTATACAATTCCACCTGGTCATCAAGTTTGTGTATCTCCCACTGTCAATCAGAGACTTAAGGATTGTTGGACAGAAAATGTAGATTTCAAACCAGAGCGTTATCTCCAAGATAACCCCGCAGCTAAAGAGAAGTTTGCGTATGTGCCATTTGGTGCTGGTAAGTTGGTTGTAGTAGATGTTCTCCAAATAAGGGATACAATCATTGCCACCTTCAGTCATTTAAAAACAAACAAGCAAAAGACTTTAATTTTAAAAAAATAATTTGCGGCATGGACTGGACACCTGTCAGTCCTCATGTTTTGAAAAGTGGAGTATCAGTGTCTCTAGCTAATCTCTTGAAAATGCAGGCACTTGGCTAATAAACAGTAACTGAGGATCCAACAGGTTAAAGACCTATCCCACAGCAACCTGTTTTTGTTCCCATGAAGCAGACATTGTTACACCAGCATGGGTGGGTTTTGTTTGCAAGCATCCAGTTTTGAGGCATCCTGTGGCCCTTCACCCCCCCCCCCCGGGAGTTTAGGATTGCTCCCTTATACAGATCTAATTTCTTGGTGGTACAAGAATGTTTGCAAACGTAAAATAAAGACACTTTTAATTTTCTTTTAGGTCGTCATCGTTGTATTGGAGAGAACTTTGCTTATATTCAAATTAAGACAATTTGGTCAACGCTTCTGCGTTTGTATGAATTTGATTTGGTGGACGGTTATTTCCCTACCATAAATTATACAACTATGATCCATACACCCACTAACCCTATCATTAGATACAAAAGGAGATCAAACAGCACAACATAGCTTCTTGCAGCTGAACTGCAGAGACATTTCTGTACAAGTTATGTGAAGACAGTTAAAAGAAGTGGCTGTTCCTAGCCTATAGTATTGTGAAGAAGTGTGGAAAGTTTGTGCTATTGGGAGTACTAAGTGGGGGGGTGGGGATGTTTGCTTTTTATGTTTCTATCATTTCTTACCCTGTACTTCTGATTCTGTAATGTGAATGTGTTCTAATATATGTGCCTTTTAAAAGAAAACTATTAATCTTTGGTAGGTTTAGAAATACAAACCACTTTTTTAAAAAAAATGTAAATGGATTAATGAGAATGTATTTTGGTTCCTTTAAAATGTTGGGATAAAAAAATAGGATCCTGCTTCATTGACTCCAGTAGTTTCATTTAAACTTGTGAAAAAACCTGGTCTAGTGGAATGCTGATTAAGCCAAAGATGACTAATCATGAGAGCTGTAGATCATAGATGTTACTGTTTTCCAGAGGTGACTTTCTGCCTGTGGCAGAGTTCCACTTGCAAAACACTGGATACAACCCTTTGTTTTTAAATTGGGCAATGCCAAAATGACAACTTTAATGTAATTTACAGTTAGGCAATCGGGTTGCGATTAATACTTTAAAAGGCTCTCATGGGTGTAGTGCCCTCAGTATGGACTGGGAGTAGAACAGAGGAACAACCAGGTGACTTGTTTACACCTGAGAATCAGACATTCTCCCCCTCCCCCATTTCTCACAAATGCACAAGCAACTCCCCATATTATATTTGTGCATAATCGTGCAGACACAAGCTGGGCGGGCAGCTGATGCGTAGGGAAGACGCTTCCCCTCCGACTCACGAGGAGACCACTGGGGCCGGTTTCCTGAGCAAGGACGACTCTCCAGGGTGCTCTCCATTTTGCACATTTTCATGTATGCATGTGGGGGCCCGGAACATAACCCCTGTGTAAATGGGGAACCGCCTGTAACAATAAAAATGTTGTAGCGCCTTAAAAACAGTCTTATTGTAGCTAGCCAGAAGACTGGCTTTTTTTTCAGCAGACCTAAAGTTTCAAAATAAATTTTGAACACAAGTCACACATTTAAAAGGATGAAATCATCTTTATTTCAGTACTTTGACAAAATACCCATAAAATTCAAAACTTCTACCTTTACAAAAATAGGTCTCTACGGGTGATATTGTTTCTCTGCAGTGCCAGTAGCAAATAGGATAAAATCATGAAAAGTCCTTCACTTATAGCCTCATCAGAAACTGTTGTGCACACCTGGGAGCTACACACTCGGCAATCTCAAGACATAAACATTTCAACCTCTCAAACCGCCTGATAAATACACTTTAAATAATTTAATTGTTTAAATTAGCATTCCACAAATATACATGAAATTTAATGATCGGTTTCAAATGTCCACAAAAAGTGCCTATATACATAAGTTCCAGTCTTGGTGAAGATGCCAGCAAGGTGAACTGCATACAATCATTGAGCTGTGTTCATGTTGGTCCCACAATATACACATACGAAAAGCACAGCAGCAGCAGCAGCAGAGTTGCAAAAGGCATTTCATTTGATATCACTACCAGCGGTGAAAAAGGTCACAAGGATTATCTTCTGATACCAGAATGCAGTTGAGTATATGAAGCAGGTGCTGTGGACCAAAATGAAACACATTAGTGGGTGTGGTGCGGCTTTGACAATTACGGAATTCCTGAAATTAACACAATGATTGATGTGAACAGCAGTTGTTTACAGAAATACAACTTGGAGTGCAATAATTTCAAAAGAACATCGTTTTCCAAGTAGCCTTATTGTACAAGGACAAGGAGCTAGGACGATATCTACTTTTACCTCCCCACCCCCATTTTATGTTGTTATTTCTATGTATATTATGCTATGGCCATACGGCTAATGCAATAAAATCTATTTGATTTGATTACCTGACTGTACACTGCCAAGCCGCCTCTGTAAAGCCTCCAGGCGGTTGATATAATCTGTCAAAGCCCTGTCAGGATCATAATTCTGCAGCTGAGAACATGCGAGGGAGACTGGGCTTAAATCGGTGTGGATGCCCTGGTACCTTAGAATGGAGAGAGAAGCCACAAAAGATGTCAGTTGCTGTAAAGTGCCTTCAGGTTGCAGAATGCGACAAATACTGCAAAATAAGCAAAACTCTGTTCATGATTACTGAATCATACGAAGATATGGTACAGAAGACATGTTACAGAAACTACGCCAAATAAGTGCAACAGGTATGTCAATATACAATCCTCAGGCATTTATGCTGATCCTTCTGTAAAAGCCGTAATAACTTCCCTGCTGGCTGTTAAGCACCAGGCACTCTGACGATGCTATGTAAAATAACAAGAGTACAAGAGGGCAGCTCCCTCCCCAAGGAGCTTCCAATCTAAATTGTGACACGGAGTATTAGGTTGATCAGATCAAAGGTCCAACTAGCCAGTCATCCTGTTTCCAACTGTAGCCAATTACAAGCCACCGGGAAGTCCATAAGCAGGACGCAAAAGTCAACGCTGCCTCCCCGCATCTGGTACTGAAAATGTGCACAGCCTTTTATGGTGTGTGTATATTCCATTTATGAATTTGTCTGTTCCCTTTTAAAAGCTATGGAAGTCACTGGCCCTTGTCACAGTATGTGGTAGGTAAATCCATTCATTGATTATGTGGCGCAAGGGAGCATGTGTTCAATTGCCCTGATGCTACTACCAATACATTTTGTTGGTTGAAACCCCCCACCCAGTTCTAGTGTTTGAGAAAGGGACATGCATTTTTAGCATTTTCTCTCCTTGTAAGCCAGTATTCATGCCTAAGGAATGGCTTCCTTGGTCAAGTCAGGGTCCAGCATTCCGTTTCCAGCAAAGTTCACAAAACATGGCATAAAGATGACAGCCTCTCTTAGCTTCCTTTGTCCCCAGTACCTCTGAAAATAGAAGCTACATGCTAATTTGCTTCAGCAGCCCATCACAGACATGCAAGTAAAGAACAAACACTGATATTTACCTATGCTGATAGCTTAGAGGAGATCTAAGTGATTCCAGCTCTGATCTAGATCTGTAAGATGAATGCCTATGTTCTCCAAAGAGCTCCAGACCACCAGGGAAGGAATCAGGTCGCAGGTCATTACCTACGTAAACAAACAAATTAACTTTCTGCTAAGGAGAAGCAGCACTTGTTTAAGTTTGCTTAAGCACTAAGCTCTGACTACAATGGAATCGAAGTATGTGGCACTTTGTGGAGATGACTGTCAGAGTATCGAGGGCTCTGATACCTCATCAGCTTCCCCATCCACTGTGTGAATGTGTGACTTGGCTCGGGTTTGTATTCTACAGCACAGAATTTTAAAAATGTGCTACTTTGCATCTATTTATTTATTCTCTCTCCAAAATATGGCCATGGCAACACTGGTGTGATCACTTTAAGATCACCTGAGAACCACCAACAAACAATTTCAAGAAAGCTATCCTTATATATGCATGACAGACATACACACACTCTTCTCTGAATGGGGGAAAATGTCCCTCAAAAACCAAACCACTGGCAAAAGTTTATCTCATTGCTAACCTTAAAAAATGAGACACTGGTCTCTAGGACTACCAGACCTTAAAAGGGAATCTGTCAAAAATTATTTACCTGTGTTCTGGCTAAAACCATCTCTGTTGATGCCTGTTAAACTATAACCAGTTACTCGGTGCCATCGACGAACTAGAAACTTCATTCTGCAATTTGAAAATGAACAAAGAAAGACTTGTCTAAACATTTCTGATGCAAACAACAGGATTAGAATTCTCCATAGATACATGAAACAGTCTTACATAGCCAATCTCTACATCAGCTAATGCAACTTGCTGGGCAGAGCAAACCAATGACAGTGGGAAAGAAGTGCCAAATCTGGAGGGCTGTCAATCTCATGCCACCCAGGGTCAAAGGGAGGGGAGCTGTGCTTTCACTTATCAGGAGAGCTGAGGATTCAAAGCCGCCTCTTGGCCTGTCTCCCTGATCAGCTTTGGAGAAGAGACAGCCACAAAGGTTCCTGCAGCCACAATGAAGAGGCCTCCAGGAATGGAGTTCCTTCTCTGCTTTCAGAGAAAGATCATAGGTCCCCCGGGATGAACTTCCAGGGACCACAGCACTGCACCCCAACACTGCTTTTATAATACATTTTTAAAATAATGTAGGCTTGTTTTTTGTGAATATAAACATAGATAAACTAAATAATAAGTTGTACAATTAGTGACATTCAGGAGAGGAAAATGAATCATGTTTTCTTAGGTACTGCGAGTAGAACACATGCCATAGAATCTCTTGATTTGTTTTCCGTCCATGATACGTAACTTTGCAGTGACACAGGGGCTCAAATTTAAATGGAGTGGACGCCTACTTACATAATTTTATTTCTTTACACATGCAGGTCATGTATTTAGTTCACTTTATACAAAACAAATGTCTTGTATCATACCTTGAAATTGCGATTAATACTCTAACTGCTGAGCGGAACCGAGTGAAACTCTTTGAACGGCGGGTGATCACCTCTAGGTCTGTGTAGGAAGGCTGCCCACCCATTCTGGCAAGGAGGGATAAGGTGGCGTCTTCACACTCCTGAAACCCGCCCAATAAGAGCAGCAAATATTTCTTCTGGTATATGAGAGCCTTCCGAAAGCTCTCTGCTCTCAGGTATCTGCCATAAATTCTCTAGAAAGGAAAGGAAATAAAATAATGTATTAAGAAATAACACTCTCTGTCATGTCTGATGTCCGAATGGAGGTCATTCTTATCCTAGGCCAGGAAAGGGGAATTTTGTTGGACTACAACTCTCACCAGCCCCAGCCAGCATGGCCAATGGTCAGAGATGATAGGAGTTGTGGTGCAGCAATCTCTGGAGGGCCACAGCTTCCCCAGCCCTGTCCACTACCCATGCAGCTCCTGAAGTTAGTATTGCAGTTTGAGGAGCTGCAACTTCAACCTTAACTGGCAAAGCGAAAAGGCTCCACTTGCATGCAGGATCTTCTTCCTCTGAACTTCAACCAAGTGCAGAATGTTGGCCTTTTCCTTTCATTTATTCGAAGGAAAAATCGGAAGAAAAACAAAAGAAAGGAAAGGTGTTAAGCAGACTAGGATGTGACAGGCCAGGGCACAAATCTCCACTCAGCCTTGAACTGAGTTTGGGCCAGTCACAGTCTGTCAGCCTAAGCTACCACACAGAGTTGTTACAAGGCTAAAATGGCGAGTGGGAGAATGATGAAGGCCACCTTGAGCTTCTTAGAGAAAAGGTGGGATACAAATGCAATAATAAGCATTTTGCCTCAGATTAATGCAAGAAGAAAAAAATCAAATAATATTCTTAACAATAGAACAAAATGTCCAAACAACAGGCCATGAAAGGCCTCTTACCTTTAAAGCAGCATTTTCTGAATCTGACCCCAGTTCTCTCAGGAAAGCCTCATTCCTTAATTCTGCCCTCAGTTTGGCCAGCTCTGCTTCGGCCTGCTTCAGGGACTGTTGCAGAATCAATTTCTCTTTGTTCCAGAGCTCTCTTTCAGAAGAAAGGAGAGTATCGACGCTGCCTCCATTGTTCAGCGACAGCCTGAAAGTCTTGTGAAATTTCAGAAGAAATGCAGAATTAAGTCCACTGGTACCAACAAGGCAAACACCAATTTCAGGGGAGGAATCTTCCTCAGGTCTAGGAGGGGAGTAAAAGTTTAAATCTCCCCTCCAGCAAAAGACAGTAGCTCGGTGGTACAGCATCTTGCTTTGTATGCAAAAAAAGTCTGAAGCTCAATCCCCCAGCATCTCTAAGTAGGGCAGGGAAAGAACCCTGCCTGAAATCCTGAAGGTATTGCCAGTAAGTATAGACAAAACTCATGAGCTATACAGACCAACTGTCTCGACTCAGTATAGGGCAAGCTACCTAAAACTGCTAGGATCCTAATCATTGTTTAGTAAAGGTAAAGGGACCCCTGGCCATTAGGTTCAGTCGTGGCCGACTCTGGAGATGCGGCGCTCATCTCGCTTTATTGGCCGAGGGAGCCGGCGTACAGCTTCCGGGTCATGTGGCCAGCATGACTAAGACGCTTCTGGCGAACCAGAGCAGTGCACAGAAGCGCCGTTTACCTTCCTTACCTATTTATCTACTTGCACTCTGACGTGCTTTCGAACTGCTAGGTTGGCAGGAGCAGGGACCGAGCAACGGGAGCTCACCCTGTCACAGGGATTCGAACCGCCAACCTTCTGATCAGCAAGTCCTAGGCTCTGTGGTTTAACCCACAGCGCCACCCGCGTCCCAGGATTGTTTACCAGCCAGCTAATGAGTGCAGAGAGAACGCAAGAGGGCTTCTCAGCTGGTCGCTGTCATTTGGTGCCCATGGAAACACAGCCAAGCAAGAGGCGGGTGGGGGAGAGAAAGCAGCCATTGTAAATGTTGATCTGGTTCATTTCCTTGGACCTTGTTGCCCAAGACAAGGCAGAAGGGCTTCAAATCCTATAGGGGACTCTTAATGATACGGTCTGAGAAAGATAGGAGTATGGCCAGCTGCCAGACAGCAGAATATAGGAGACACAGGAGAAGTGGGAGAAGGTAAGGGCAGGGATGGTGAAGTTATTCAGTCCCAGCCATTGAGGGAACAAAGCTGGGTGCTATGCCCAGAGGTCAGGTAGCAACGGAAGGGAGTGACCTAGAGGAAGAGCTAACAGGCATCCCTGTGATGAGATGGGTCTTGATTCCAGTAGGGCAGGGTTTCCCATACTTGGGTCTCCATCTGTTGTTGGACTACAACTCCCATCATCCCTAGCTAGCAGGTCAGGGATGATGGGAACTGTTGTCCAAAAACAGCTGGAGACCCAAATTTGGGAAAACATGCGTTTAAGAATGTGCAAGTTAACAGCAATGCACTCAGCTTAAGAGATGTATGACTCAGTCCATCTGCACAAGTACTTAAGGTGAACTGAAGGACTATTTATATTCAAATTAGGTAGAAACATACCGAGTCTCCACACGGCCCTCTCTGCTGGTATCGTCTAAGCTCCTCCTCCAGTTTCATGACTGCATTTCTCAAATTGTTCTTCTCCTCGCTCAGTCTGCTGACAAACCCAGTCAATTCAGCATTCTGTTTTAGTAATCTTTCAGTCAATGAAGCAGAGGATGGCAAGTCTGAACTTATCTAGATAGAAAAACAAGTAGTTTTCAAGTAGATCAGTTTGGCTCCCAAGAATTTTTTTTAAAATGCTACAAGATCAGGAAGAGTACCCACAATTGTTCTTTAAATCAACTTTGGAAAAATTTTCATGAAACAATGTAACAAAATAAAACAGATAAATATACCTATTTTATTATACTGCTAAATTTTGATCTCTTGGGAGCCACCTTGAGCTCCCCATATTTAGTCAGAAAGGCAGGAAGAAATATTTTAAGTAAATTAATAATAATTTTAAATGGATAGAGTCCCATACTAGGGTAAACTGAGTTCCATCAGAATTCAATAGGACCTATGTCCACAGAACGATGTGTACAGAATTCACAGAAAATGTAGCATGTTTTGAATACACACATGTTAATTTATCAGGCATACATACTTATGACATTTTGTATCAGAAACGTCTTGAATAAGTGCTAATTTCTCTCACCTCTGCTTCCAGGTTGGGCAAGCCAGACAGCATTTGTAACTGCAAGATAACTTCTTCAATGTTATTTTGTATTCCAACAAAGCCTTCATCATCTGCTTTTTCAAATGGTAATCTGGAATAAATAAAAACAACTGTTAATTTAGGTAGAGTAACAGTATGCATATAGGTATAAATGTAGCATAATGCAAGAACTGGTACCTAGTTTTCATTTATGAAGTCTAGCTTTCAGAATTCTTTAACATAAAATTAATACAAAGTAATTGCAAATCTAAACTGTGGCTAAACGCTATGGCATCTTCATTGTCCTGAAGATTTAAACTTTTATTCAAGAATTTATGTCATTTTCTCCTGGAAAGCTGTTCTTTAACTTATACCAGGGGTGTCCAAACTTTTTTCAAAGAGGGCCAGATTTGATGAAGTGAACAAGTGTGAGGGCCAACCAAAGTTATTGAGCTTTTTTTAGGGTTTTACCCCAGGAGATTGCCACAGGGACCGAATTAAACTAAGCGGTGGGCTGGATTAGGTCTTTAGCCTTATATTAAAAGGATAAAGGACCCCTGGACAGTTAAGTCCAGTCAATGGCGACAATGAGGTTGCGGCACTCATCTTGCTTTCAGGCCAAGGGAGCCGGTGTTTGTCCACAGACAGCTTTCTGGGTCATGTGGCCAGCATGACTAAACCATTTCTGGCACAAGGGAACATCGTGACAGAAACCAGAGTGCATGGAAACAGTTTACCTTCCTGCCACAGCAGTACCTATTTATCTACTTGCACTAGCGTGCTTTCGAACTGCGAGATTGGCAGGAGCTGGGACAGAGCAACAGGAGCTCACTCCACTGTGGGGAATCGAACCACCAACCTGCCAATCAGCAAGCCCAAGAGGCTCAGTGGTTTAGACCACAGCGCCACCTGTGTCCCATTCCTGGTTTTGATCCCCATCATCTCCAGTTAAAACATATGGGGCAGCAACACAGGATATGATTTCTGCATGAAATCCAGAGAGTCATTGCCTGCCATGGTAAACCACCCTGGGCTATAAGGACCCATAATGGTCTGCTTCTGCACAAACCGCTTCAGCTCAGGCAGTTTATTTGGGACATCATGAAAGGGAAGAAAACTGTTACTTTTTAAGTTATTACTCCTGGAATTTAGTGGCACAAGTCCATTTGACCTCCAAAAATGTTCAAAAACCAAGGCATGGCTTCTGATTGGTTGCAGGAGCTTCCTGCACTCAACTGGAAGTTGCGGGAGCCACATTGGATATTAGGGTTCCAAAGAATGTTCGCAAACCGGAACACTCACTTCCAGGTTTGTGGCGTTTGGGAGCCAAAACGTTTGACTCGCAAGGTGTTTGTGAACCAAAGTATGACTGTATTCAGCTAAGTTGTACTCAAAGGAGATCTATTGAAACTAATGGACCCAACTTAGTCATGTTTATTTATTTCAGTGGGACTCCTGTGAATAAAACGTACGACTCTGTGCATCTTGGGATGGGCTGCTCCACCTCAGTCAACAAAATATTTTACCTCCTCGTATTTAAGCAGGTGATTCATACATTTTGGCATTGGTAGGTAGCCAAAGTTTACATTCAGAATGACCTAACCCCAAAAAGATAGTGCTTTTCTGATGTCAATCAGAAAAGCATGTTATCTCCTTCTGAACCAAGGGGAGGATCTTTGTCCCAAGGTGAACACAGTCAATTAAAGTCCACATCCCCCCAAATGTGGCATGCTGCTAATATAAAAGAGCCGACCACCTTAACAATAAAAGGGTAAGCTGAGTCATTGGTTTCTGAACATCCAGTTATTGTAGCAAGAAATCACTCTAACCTTTGGGCAGCTTTGTTAGCCAGATGTTTCAATGTGGAAGACACAATTATAAGCTTCTGTCCAATCATCTGCAGATCTTGAGATTCCTTGGTAGCATCTCCCATGCCAACTAGGGCAGAATAGGACAATTCTTTTGTTTCAACTCCTCCAATTTTCTGCTGGAAAACCCACTTTCTGGTTCGCTCATTAGATGTATCCCTAGTAGTCTGTACATGCAAAGGGGGGGGGGGGAGATTGAATTTCCATATCTAGTACAAAATCCTATTATTGAATTAAATGAAAGGATTGACTATTTTAGACATGTAACATTAAAAGATACCAAGTTGCATAATTACAAAGAATAAATGGTGATTTCATTTAAATAAAGGCTGCATTAAAAAAACACAACCCAACTATTAGTAGCTTCAAGCTGCATACTTCATGACGCAAGGCTATTTAGAAAATAATTTTCAAATAGGTATACAACATGTACAAGGACATTAGCTACATAACAATATATGAAATATCCTTGACCACTGTATAACTGGCTTAGATGAAGTTAAGCACCTCACAAACTTTTAGGTGCTGATCCTACTTATTTTTGAGCTATTGTTATCTGTAACTGTTGCTGGTTTTTATTGGTCTTTTCTTTCCCCTTTTTTAGTAGATTTAAACTTCTTGTAAGCTGTCCTGAGCACAATGGAAGGGCAGAGCATGAATTATCTTAATGAAATTTATTAGCATTCGCAATAGCAATTTTTGACAAATGCTAGGAGAGCTTAATGAAATACCTAAAATTTTGCTTTCAATTGTCCTTCATTCCCCCAATTAAAAGCAATTTTGATTCATGCAGTTAAGACTCAATGATCTAAAATTACAAATTTCATCGGGCAATTAAAATCACTTGCAATTTTGAACTTTATGTTCTAAAAGCTACCATACCTCATTTAGATTCTGACATACTGCTTTTTCCACTTTTACTCCGGGCTCCTCTCTCTGTTCTCTTTGCTGCAATTCTTGGATTGTTTCTTGCAATTTCTTTTCCTCACATTGCAGCTGATGAACCTGTTGTCTCTTCTCCCCAAGCTGCCACTGAAGATCTTCTACCTTGGATTCCAATTCGTGTACTTTTTTCTGTGCCAGGATGTTAGCATCTTGCTCAGTCTGTAGAGCTTGTCTTTGCACCTGCCTCTCCTTTTCCATCTGTTGTTTCAATTGCACAACTTCCAATTTATATTTCTCAGTTTCGCTAACCAGGGCAACTATACAGTCATGCTTTTCGTCCAGTTGTTTTTGCAGATCCTGCAGTAATTCTTCAGCTGGTGTAAGAGTTCCATCCTGACTTTTCTGGTCAGCTGCCTGAAGCTGGGCACACAACTCTTTCTCCCTTTCTAGTGCACTGTTTATCTCAAGAACCCTGAATCTCTCAGATTCCAGGAGTACCTGAAGCTCAGAGTTACAGCTGCGCTCCTGGGACAACTGGGCTGCATTCAACGTTTCTTGGGACTGGGTCTTCTTTTGCAAATCAGTTGACAGCTCTCTCTCCAGCTCCAAAAGATTACTCAGTTCTGCAACTTTTTGTTTCTCATTTTCAAGGGAATATTTCAAATCCTTCCAAAAGGAAAAAAAGAAAATGATACACAACTGTCTGAATGAATCTGAAAATACAACATGAATGTTGACACTACTGGGGCTGAAGATCTTACTAGATGTGATTCTAATTCAGGGCTTAACCTAATGCTGGAGTCTCTTCATTAAATATGTTTTTTTCCCCTTGACTCCAATAAAAAGGATTAAGGTACATATTACAGATGCAGACCTGCAAATATCTCTGCTTAAAAGCCTTGTTAAAAGAAGAAAGTCCTCTGCTGTCTTTTGGGTGCCTACTGAGAATGTGCTGAAATGTAAATTTATTTCTGACAACTTGAAGGGATTCAGACTCCCACCTACTGGCATATCAAAAAACCTCAGGCATCATTTGGCAGCCGAGTAGATTTAAACTTGGTACAAAGGAAGAGGAGGAGGAATAGTTCACATACTTATTAGAAGTATACGGTCCATCATGGGAGAGACTAGCATGCTGGAACACATTCCTTGTATGCACA
The DNA here is from genome assembly GCF_964234715.1 of Podarcis melisellensis. Taxonomy (NCBI): domain Eukaryota; kingdom Metazoa; phylum Chordata; class Lepidosauria; order Squamata; family Lacertidae; genus Podarcis; species Podarcis melisellensis. Next base: position 34,248,690 of record NC_138544.1, read on the forward strand.
AGGTCACAGGCTTACTTCCAGGCATCACCAGTTAAATGGCTCAGATATAGTAATGTAAAAGACCTCTGCCTGACACTCTAAACAGCTACTGCTAGTTAGAGTGGACAATACTGAATTAGATGGACAAATAAAAAGTCCGACTTTGCGTAAGACTGCTTCTCGTGTCCCTAAAAGGATGAACATATGGCTTCAGGTACTGAAACACACACTGTCACACACTGTCAGTCAGCGCACTGCTTCTACTTCTACACCTTGCTTGCTGCATCATTATTTAGTTAGATAAAATCTATAGCTCTGTATAACTACATTCCACATGCTCAGAATGTTTTAAGGGTCAAGAACTGTTACCTCAAGCTCTTCTTTTCCTCTTTCTTCACTGCGTTCTATTTTAGCCCTTTCTTTTTCCAACGCCCATTGAAGCTCTCTTGATTTCTTCTGTTCACTTGCCATGGTGTCTTTGAGCAAATCTAATTCAGCTGCTTTCCCCTTAAGTTCATTTCTGACAAAAGTCAAGACAAGGTTGCCTTTATAAACCTTTTTCAAGAAAGTAACTAGGACAGGATAAATTATTCACATGTGTGTGGACACTTGAGTGTGAAACTACATGTTAAAAGGGAAACATTAGGTTCTCAACTTCATATTTGCCTCCTAATAGTAATGGGGGTGGGGGTGGACATTTGTTTAGGAAGTACTGAATCCTTCCTTGCCCACTAATTCGACATCATCCCAACCCTCCATGTTTGTGGAGTTAACATGTTGTTCCTTGTAGAATATTTTTTCTTAAGCGTCAGCAAAATGAGGCAAGTCAATCTAAGGGATTATCCACCCTTACCTTTTGCCCCTCTTTCAATGTTTTTTTTTTTTTTGCCCCAGATGTTTCCCCATGTAAACCCAATCTTAAGTGATCAATCAGAGCAAGCATTAATTCGGGTATCCATGGATTGCTATTTTCTCTGATTGACTTTTAAAGAGTAGGTTTTCTCAGGCAAAGCTCTGGAGCAAAAAGAAAATAAGAAAAGGATGCTAAAACATGGAGCTTTAAAGCACAGACTGTGCCTGGAAAGAGTAGAAAGCTCAGTGTGAATAAGCCCTGAATTAAGTAATTAAACAGCTGATAATAACCAACCCCATACCACATTAGCTATTATAGCTATTACAGTTTGAGGCCATTGTTTTTTTTCTATAATTAAAAACCAGAGAAGTCAAACTGACTTTGTATGAAAAATTATGGATATATAATTTATACCGACATTAAACTTCAGATTTACTATAGAACCCTACCAATGAGAACCTCACCTGATGGCTTCCAGATCTCTTAAGTGCTTATGCTGGGCTTTCAGTGTTGTTTCCAGTTCCAGTTTAGTCTGTCCAAGTTCATTCTTCAGTTCTGCAACCATCACCCTCTCAGAATTCAGCTGCTCCTGAACCTCAGCTGCTTTGTCCTTTATATTACTGAGCTCCATTTGCACCTCCATGTTGTACCCCAACAATTCTAGAGAATATGCAGTCAAACAATAAGTAACTGACTGTACACACTCATCCTTTATGATCGAAAAAAACACCTTGAGCAAATGGCTGTAGCAAGTCCAATATATCATTTATAAAACACGTTTGATTTCAGCAAATGGTAGCAAAGAAACAGGTACAAACACATATATGTCACGAAAGACAGCACTAGCCTGAAGGAAAAGGGAGAGACGGTTCTTCCATGGCTTTGGGATGTTGCCAAGAGGGATTTGGCTCCCCTTATTGCTCAAAGGCAGGAAATAATGTAACTTCACAAGAAGTTGTAGACTCGCCCTCCCTTGAAGCCAGTTCCTTTCATGCCTTCACTCAGAACAGACCCTTGACATACCTCTCTCATCTTCAGTCTTCTCCTTCCTCAAGCTTTTTGGCATACTGTATTGTGACTGTTTACCTATCAGTATGTTAGATTTCTTTAGTTAGTGTGACTGTCTCTGTGCTTGCCTCAGAATTGCTCTTAGTCACAAACAAATATCAGATTTATTTTGCCCTATTAAGTAAGCCACCCTCCCCTCTGTCTGTTGTCTATTCTCTGCTTTTCCTTGTGCCTCTTTATTTAGGCAAGCAGCCTTCAAAGATGGGAAAGGCTTTGGGGAAAAGCACCACTTCACCCACCTCCAAGGCATGTGTGCTTCAGAGTCTGTGATCCAGATTATTGAGTGTTGCAAAGGTCAAGACGTAGAATGAGGGAGAAGGTGCCTAATGAGGTAGACCCAATGGCACTTGAAATACAGAGCTCCAACTACTATCTTGCAGGTGCAGTTCAGAGCGGTGGCAACTGTGTGCATGGCCCAAACTTGTCCCACATTAGACGTGATGACAGCAGGTGGTGACTCTGGTTGAATAGAGTTGGAAGAAGCAATACGGCTCCTGGCCAGTGGAGGGAATGGCAGCAGACAAGCAAGATACAGAAGGGAGGGAGCTAAAACTGCAAGACTTCTTCCCACTCTTTTCAGGCAGACAAGCAAACGGAGGAGAAATTCTCAAAGCCTTAACTCATGAAGTTGTTTTATAGTCTGCTTCTTCTGAAGAGACTTCTTGGTTTGGGGAGTTCCCACCCAGTTATCTAACGTGGAATTTCCCCCAATAAGTCACCCCCATTCTACCTTAGTAAATATATACACAAGCAAATAAAAGCTGCTTTCTTGTCTCATATATTAGCAGAGTTAGCTAGAAACTACCAGGGTGCCAATTAAACCATGCCATCAGCCAGGAAGTGTAATTATAGATAGTCCTTTTGTCATTGCCATCCATACCAGTCCTTTCAAAATAACCAGTTCAAGAGAAGAGGCGATTTTTGGTTTAGCCATGCCTCCTGAAGTAGGCAAAGAGACTGTGGAAATCTCTTTCAAAGTTCATTGCTGCCTCCCAGTTCAGAGGAGAAAATTAACAGCACTTCGGATGCCATACATCCACCAATCAGTGGGAAACTGGCATGTCCAACAAGGAGACTTGTAATTGTCTTTTTATCCATTTGTCTATGTCTGGTTTTCCTATCTCCCATTTTTTTTCTCTAGGGTCCTCCTTAGCTTGGCCAGAAAAAGAACTAAGGTTTCAAGGGAGGGAGAGTCAACTTCCTTGGAAGGTTTTGCTTGCATTCAACTGTAGGGGGAACCAAACCACTTGACATCCTAACACCCAAGTAGAAACACCTTTCAGATAAGAACAACGGCTCCATCTATTAGCAGATGTTTATGAATATATAAGGGACGTGGGTGGAGCTGTGGGTTAAACCACTCAGCCTAGGGCTTGCCGATCAGAAGGTCAGCGGTTCAAATCCCCGTGATGGGGTGAGCTCCCGTTGCTCGGTCCCTGCTCCTGCCAACCTAGCAGTTCGAAAGCACGTCAAAGTGCAAGTAGATAAATAGGTACTGCTCTGGCGGGATGATAAATGGTGGCCACATGACCCAGAAGCTGTACGCCGGCTCCCTTGGCCACTAAAGCGAGATGAGCGCTGCAACCCCAGAGTCATTCACGACTGGACCTAACGGTCAGGGGTCCCTTTACCTTCATGAATATATAAGCATACATAGCAGCACAGAGTCATATAAATTACCGTGACATTTTGGCTCCATTTCTAGTTCTCCCCTTAGATCAGTTCTTCTGTTGTTCAGCTGAGCACGCAATAAATTGATTTCCATTAACAGACTTCTTCTATCCGCATTCTGAATGCAGTCCACAGCAGTTCTCTGAAATATGTGCTGTTATCAATTAGAAACAAAAGAAAGAACAATAACACCAAATGAGTGAGCAATAACCCAGATTATTATCTAAAATGTGTCTTCAGTAATCACAATTTAGCAAGTTATTGTCATCTCAAGCATTTTATACAGAACATTGTGTTTGCCACTGAAGAGCACATAAAGCAAAACATGCAGGATTTCATCAAGGGAGCAGTAATAACTATTAATGTTTATAGTTTTATCATTTCTGTGTGGTGATCTTCAGTAACAAGTCTTCTACTTTTCTTAAACTGTATTTCTATAAAATAAAAGCATTGTGGTATCACAATAGCATGACACTACATCTTTATAGAATGCTTTTCAATTTACATTTTTAAGTGAAGGAAATATTCCTGTTGCAGTGCAATTATATATATATATATCTACTCAGAAGTAAGTTTCAATGGAGCTTAGGGGGTACAAAGGTATAGGTTTGCAGGCAAAGATGGAAAAAGTTTATAAACTACAGTTTTGGAGAAAGTTCAAAGTTGACTCTCTGGGAACAACCTTAGCAACATGGAAGGCAGATGAAGCAGTATATAAATTGTTTCACCAATATGCTTTTGGACACTGGATTGACAGGCAAGACTGTGGAGCAACAGGCAAGACAATTGCTAGGATTTAAAACCACAATGTGAAGAGCTTCTGTAGTTTAATACAGTAATTTAAAAGTTTGTAGAAAGAGAATCACAATTTTTGCCATACATGAGTAAGTCTTACCTGTTCTTGAAGTCTCTTTTCCAACTGATCCACAATCTCCATTACATCTCTAATGCCCATTTCAGCCAACTCCATTTGAAACGCTGCTAGAAGAACGTCCTTTTCTTTTTGAAACACTTGTTGAACAGCATACAGAAGTTCAGCTCGCCAATCTGAGACACCTTCAGAAGATTCAGATCCTGCATAAAACTACAAAGGCATGAATGCAATTAAGTAGTCATATCATCACGTCAAACTCTTTTGTTGTTAACTTTCACTGATCTGACTTTTAACTTATGCATACTATTTAAATATATTTAAATACTACTGGGAATGCAATACCTGTGCTTTTTTGAGGGATACTGAAGAATGCTGTTTTTCTAAGAGGAAATAGCTTACCATTTATTCAGCGCAAATTGCCTGAATGCAACTCATTGTTGCCTTCCTGGAGAGTTAATTTCAACATATTTTGTTGCTACTCATTTGTACCAGGCACAAGATTTTCAATCTCCATTTCATCACAATAAGAATGTGGTCATCAGTAATACTCAAAGAAGCTGCATATGTGTTTTGAGGTGGCCCAAATTGCTGGAACAGATTCTGGGCTAGCTGTGGTGGTAACTGGAGTAAAGCTTGTGGTACATGTTGTAGAAGAACATTTGGAATCTGGAGACAACTCCACTTCAGTGTGTTATCTTGGAAATCGATCTGCCGTGACACCTGATTACTTTATGATCGTCAATCAGCAGTTTATAACGGGTCCGGCACACTTCTTCAAAGCTGCGCCACTGTTGCTCCCTTCAGGTCACGGCTTAGCAGAGTAGAACACACAGCGGTGTAAAGCAGACTTACTTCCTTCTTCTGGCAAGCACACACAGACAGGTTCGTCTATTTACAGCTCTTTATTAAAACATTTCAGCTACAAAGACCGGGGCTTCTTTCAGCCATATCCAAAGGCACGTCTTTCTCTCTCACAGATACACAGAGAGAAGTGAAAGTACAGGAAAAAACTCCTCCTCCTTAGCTTCTAAAAGCTTCTGTCTCCTCCCAGCTTACGTCTGACGTCGGAATGTGACGCACACTCAGAACCCTTAACCATTTAAGTTCTGAACACTCACACCCCCCCTTGCGTTGGATTCCGACTGCACCTGTGGAACATCCTCAGCAAAACTCTGTGAGATCAATGCCTTCCCCAATGCCTTGCGCCCTCTCTTGGCGTCCCTGTTAGGCAACTGTGGAACCACCTCACAACTCTCAGAATCGCACTGTGCGAAACTTACCCACGCACCTGTGGCCTGGTACCTCTCTGGTGGAATACCCTTTGTTGTGCGACTGGACCTCCTAGGCACAAACTCAGGTGTTCCCTCTGACTCACTTTGATCAGCAGGTGTGTCCTCTGCATCATGGGATTCTCCTTCTGACTTAAAGCGTCTTCGAATCCTTTCCATCACACTCACAGGAGAACTAGGCTCACTTTTGGGCACTCTCTTAACAACTTGTGGAGATGCCACATTCTGCTCTTGACCCTGGTCAGTGACCTGGTCGTCATCAGCAGCCTCAGCCTCTCTTTCCGCCTCATCAGAACTGTCTTCTGGATCAGAGAGACATTCTGAGAGAACATCACGCCTGACAGGAGACTTTGACTTTACATCCTCCTCACAGAACTCAGCGTGTTTACTGATCAGCACCTTACTCTGATCACCTGAAGGGTTGTTAACTTTCACTGATCTGACTTTTAACTTATGCATACTATTTAAATATATTTAAATACTACTGGGAATGCAATACCTGTGCTTTTTTGAGGGATACTGAAGAATGCTGTTTTTCTAAGAGGAAATAGCTTACCATTTATTCAGCGCAAATTGCCTGAATGCAACTCATTGTTGCCTTCCTGGAGAGTTAATTTCAACATATTTTGTTGCTACTCATTTGTACCAGGCACAAGATTTTCAATCTCCATTTCATCACAATAAGAATGTGGTCATCAGTAATACTCAAAGAAGCTGCATATGTGTTTTGAGGTGGCCCAAATTGCTGGAACAGATTCTGGGCTAGCTGTGGTGGTAACTGGAGTAAAGCTTGTGGTACATGTTGTAGAAGAACATTTGGAATCTGGAGACAACTCCACTTCAGTGTGTTAAGTGTGACAACTGGGGCCTGATGCCTCCAATAATATGTGTGAGTGCTAGGTCCAGTTTTTGTAAACAACTGAGAAGCTGAATAAACTCTCAATATAGTTGTTGTTGGGGTTAGTTTTGCTTAGAGGGCCAGGGAAGGTGAGCCATATTGCAACCTCCCGTTCATTTTAGGAGTACTATTGTGCTGGATTCTGCATTAAACCTTGTCATTCTTGAGCCTTTTGCCCTTTGCTTAAATAAAATAATAATTAAATCCAACTAAAAATGTAACAAAGAATATGACCACATTCTCAGTTTGATTGCTTTTGTATATGACTGGCCAGTCTTTACTTTTTGTTATTTAGGTATTGACCCTTCTGCCTTCAAAGTCTTCAAAGGTTACTGTTCAAAGCAGAAAAATCAGAGGTCATGCTGAGTGTGTACAAGTTCTCTGGAGCTTGCATGACTTGGGCTGTAATTCTATATACACCTTCTTAGGAATAAGTCCCACTGAACACAACGAGAGTCACTACTAAGTTGACCTGTATAGGATTGATTTACATATGGCAAGAATTAGATCAGTTTCTTATGTCTGCTTGGAATGGCCAAACTTAAAAATCACTTGCATGCGATTTAGCAGGGATCTTAAATTTACTTGCAGTCAATTTTTCACCCTTCATAGCCCTCTTCTATCAAAGAATGCACAACAAATATTTCACATTAACCTACGTAAAGAAAAAGGCATCTAGTACGAACCATGAAGACTAAGCAGTTTTGCGGTTATAATTACCTCAGTGTCCCTGTGAATCTGCATTTTTGCAATTACATCCTTCAAAGATGAAACAGTGCCCAAGAAAGCCTTACGTTCTTCTAGCCAAAATTCTGGGCCTTGTTTAAGAGAATGTATGTTACTTTCCTTATAAGGAGATTCTGAGAGAGAGATAATCTGTTCACCTTCCCGATGAATAGCTCTTAGCAATCCCTGTTAAAAAAAGAAGCCAAAAGCTGTTATAAAATCATGCTGTTTGTTGTTTACCATTCTGAGCACATCATATCAAATCAGCCATGCAAAGATAAAGGGGCAGTCCAAAGGCAATGGGGAGCCACTGCCCCCCTAAGTGCTCAAACTTGCACGGGCCTTGGGCTTGAACACTCTCTCCCTACCTTCATGGCTGTAAAGACGAGACTGTAATTTTCTCCTCATAATGCTCAAATTGGCCCAGAGCAATGACTATAACAAAGAGGAAATGTTGGCTCCTCAAACAGTATGTATGTTTTTCTGTTTCTACATCTCCCCTCTAATCTCTGTAATAGTTGTTGCAATGGATTCCAGATTATACTGGTGTAAAATCCCCTTGTTTACCTTTATTCCCTTTGGAAGAATATCTGTTGATTCTTCACCTTCATCTCCTATTCCTTCTGATACAGCATCTGATCCTTGGCTTGGTACAAGATATGCTCCTTGGCTCCAGTCTGAACTAGAGTCTAAAACAGGCAAATCATTGGGACAAATCAACATGGCTTCTGGAAAGGGAAATACTGCCAAATGCAGCAAGAGACAGGAGACATTCTCAACCATATTTGGAGATAGTGGGAATTGAATCTGCATGCAGGGAAAAAACATTGTTCTCTTACCACTGGAGCATCCATCTCTAGCATTAGAAGATGAGGGTTGTGCTATGCCAGGGATCCCCTAAAATTCAAAAAAATAAATAAATCTAAAGATAAAGATTGAGTTCACTGTAATAAACGGATGAACTGCTTTTTAAAGAAAACAATAACAAAAGCAACCAGCACAACTACTAGTTGTTGTTGTTGTTTTAAATACAACCACACTCCATTATCATTTACAAGGTCAGCACAAAAGCAACCAACCTTCCCAGCTTAAATTCAGCTTGCTTTCAACAATTTATAACATCTCTGCAATTTATACCAGCCACTGAAATTTAGAGGAAAAAGTATTTGAGGCCCACTTTAAAATGTTGATTCCATTAAATCCCTGACCAGCACTTCTATGGGAATCCAATTCATGTCCACATAAGCTATCCACAACCTTTCTATAAAAAGATATTGGAGAACTAATAAGCATTCCCCCAACAAGGGCAGATTTGTTCCCCAGGAGCCTCCAGATGCCGAGTCCTACCATAAACCCTTTCAAAGCCCTCCCAGACCCCTTTCCTTATACCCTCCCTCTCCTCTTATCCCTATTAATCCCTAGGGAACCCTCAATAAAGCAGCTATTTCCTATGAAGAGTGCTAGTTTCAAAAGCACATGTGCTCACTTCTCATAGCCAAGAGTGCCACAAAAAGAACATCACCATCTGACCATCTATGGAAGCCCGCAAGAAAAAGGTTGGACATTCTTCCCACATTATCACTGGATTCCCCTGGACTGATGAGAAACTATGGAAATTTATCTGATAGTGACAGAACTCCATGATGCTATGACTGGTGCAACTCCCTTGTAGGCACCCTGCAAACCCTCTTATTGAAAATGGAAGTGTTGTGACATTATTGATAATACACACCTCTTTATCTCTCAGGGCTTCTATGACATCCTTCAAAGTGTTACATTCCTCCGTTAATTCCTGCACTACAATAAACTGCTCTCTTTTTAGTGCATCCGATTCCGAGATATGCCGGGTCTCCATATCCATTATCTCAGCAGCATGTAGCTCCTGCATTTTGTCAATTTTTTCACTGAATTCTTTGATGATTTCTGCAACTTCCTCTGCAGAACACCCATTCTGTAAATCAATCTGAATTTCCTCATTTTTGACAAGGAGCTGTGATGTTTGGTTGCAGCTGTTGATGTGCAGGGCTTTGTCAGTCTGACATGCTGCATCACTTCTATTGATACAAACACTCTCTAACTTTTCAATGCACTTTTCCTTTCTTACATAATTTTCAATTTTCTCTTCTGCCTCAGCCAGCATATCTTTGGTTTGCCTTAGATCTTCTTCAAGACGAAGTAAACTTGTTTCTTTTACCTAGAAATGGATCAGAATTACAGGTGTTTCAAATACCTTTTTCAAAGCATCGAGTTTAAAACATCTGAAGTGGTTTAAAAGTGGACAAAAAGTCAGATTTTTATTGTTGGCAGCCAGTGGCCATTACAATGTAACTCACAAAAACAAACAAGGGAATCCAACTGTAAGTTAAACACGGACATTTTCAGAAATAGAAGTTGTACAAACATAAAATGGTAAAGTTAGTTAAATTGTTTAATTTAAAAACCCCATAGGTAGCTTTGGGCACATTTATGTGGAAAAACATCATGCAAATTGATATAAGAATAAGAATACCACCCTTCAACCAAACAGTCTTTTATGAAAATATTGCAAGCAATCATTAGCTCAAAATGAAATAATTATGGCAATGTTCAGTTCTTACCATTAACTGCTCATTAAGTTTTTCTGCCTTTTCTCTGTAACTATTAAGCTCTTCCTTAGCAGCAACAGACTCAGCTCTGATTCTCTCTAGTTCAGGATCATCAGACAGTATATTTCTTTCTTTGTTTTCACTCAATTCTTTAGCCACCTGTACAGCAATGTACAAAAAAACCCCAATTTTGTGACTATAAGCCCAGGCATGTTTTGCTTATTTGCTACTACAACCCTGATATCATGATTCCTCGTGACATAAGCTGTGTAACAAAGCTTTAAGTAGTTCATTAGGTTGCTAACCAATGAAATCAGGACCATGCAGCTAAGATGCGGTGTCTCTGAAGCGCTCTGGGTCATTAAAGAAGTCCGTTGAAGCATTTGAAAAGGCCACTGAGTACTACAATACAGATATTGGCCTAGTGTGCATATTCAGCAGGTCATGGCAAGTCATAGCTTACCACAGGCTTCCTCAACCTCGGCCCTCCAGATGTTTTTTAATACTACAATTCCCATCATCCCTGACCACTGGTCCTGTTAGTTAGGGATCATGGGAGTTGTAGGCCAAAAACATTTGGAGAGCCGAGGTTGAGGAAGCCTGACTTACCACATCATGCATACCAGGCCAGTATTACCTTTAGCACTTAGAGCACAACAGAATGGCATTAAATGGAATAACCTAAAGCTACGATTCCAAGAGTCCATTGCCGAGCAAAGTGCTTCTTTGAATGTGCTACAACTTGTCTGAAGCTACTTGCATTGAATCAGCAAGAGAAAATGTCTACTCATTTTCAGCAGCGGTTATTTGAAAGGCACAAGCAGTAGCAGTTGGTGGGCAGAGCAGGGTGGGGCTGTACTGCTTAGCTTGCGTCCCAATGCTGGGGTCACTGCCAGTTACTGGCGGGCAGCAGGGATGCTGGCATATAGCAGGTGATGCAGCACCGTCAATCTGGAACTCCCACCACTTGCCTGCAATGCACCAACTTCTCCACTGCCTTGCTCCCTCCCCATCTCAGAAACTAGCAAGAGACCCAGGTACTGGGAAACCAGGTAAGCAGCTCCTTCCCACTCCAACCTGCAGACTGCACAAAAAGAAACCAAAGTATTTCCAGCAGGAGGGTAGACGTTCACACATGGTCTTTGGAATCCATCCTCAGAAACAGTAATACTTAATTGGGTGACCTTTTAGAATTTACTGAAGTATATGGATGGGAAGGTGCTTCTTTCTACCTTGCAGAGTTATGCAGCTAGTATTATTATAATCTGATAGAACGGCAATAGTTCATGATAAGCAAAGCGAAAAGATACAAGTTTCCTTACAACTGAGAAATCTGTTGCCCACTGTGCAAGGAGACTTGATGAACTATTGCAGAAACATTTCTGGTCATGTATATGGTGTTTTCCAACATCACCTCACCCATATTTTGTGAAAAGTCACCTACTCCATAAAAGAAGAATGAGCAGCCATTTTCAGGCCACACACACCTGAGCAGTAAGCGCTTTTTCTTGCTTAGAACTCTTTGCTTTCTCCTTTTTGTGCTTTTCTTCTACTTCTGCTAGTAGCTGGTGAAGTTCAGCAAGTCTCTCTTCCTTCTCCTTTGCTTCCTTCTGTGCAATTTCTACCTTTGCTTTTTCTAGCTCCAGGCTGCCCTGTGTACCTGCCAGCTGGCTCTCCATTTCCAAAAGTTTGTTGGATAATGAAGATAATATAGAACCTGCATCTTCTCCAGGCGTGCTGTTTCCTTTCTCCGCTGAAATAGTTTTTATAGCTTCTAAGGCGTCTCCTGAAACCACCTGCATTTCTTGGAGAAGTTTACTTTGCTCCAGAACTGCTTTCAGCTGAGCTTGACTCACAAGGGCTGCAGCAACTTTCTGCTCAAGCGTTTCTTCCAGCGCTGTTATTTTCTGTTTAAGCACCACTGACTCAGCCTGGGCTTGCTCTTTTAAATCCGTGAGCTGATTGCAATGTTGCTTTAGCTCTGAATCCTTTTCCTCCAAAGCCTCTTGAAGCTGCTGCAACTTTGTGCTGGAAGAATCTTTGGCATTTTCCTCCTCATAGCCAAGAGGGGTTTCATTTTTTAACATTTTAGTTTTCTTCTGACTTTCAGTTTTCAGTTGGCTTGATCCTCGTATTTCTGCCACACCACTGTCCATCTGCGTGTTTCTGTGTATTCCTTCCTTTTTCTCATGTTCTTTCTTCAGTGCATCTACTTCTTTCTCCAACTTGCTCATCTTTAATTTTGTTTCCTCAAGTTCATTCTTCATGACAGAAACCTCTACATATTTATTTTCCACTTGTTTCACCAAAGCTTCCTTTTCTGCCAACATGACATCAAGCTGGTATTTTAAGTTATCTGCATCTTCCTGAGTCAAAGAAAAGTCCAGAGGTACTTTGTGCTCAATATTTGCCAACTCCTGCTGGAGTTTTTCAATAACGTCATTTAGCTGCTCAAGTTCCTGTTCGCTGTTTTGCTTCACACGTTCCTGATCGCTCTTTAAATATTCTATTTGGGCCTCCAGTTCCCTTATGTGCTCATTTTTGCCGTCAATCACCTAGGTGGTCAAAGAAATAAAAAATATTTAATTATCCAAAAGAGGTAGACAGTTCTGGAATTGATTCCAACAACTTGCTTACATAAACAACTCCTCATATTATCAATATATGATTGATTGCATAGTGCCAATCAATCCACCTTCACATGGAAGTTTTAAGAACCTAATGTTTCTGAGAGTTATTTAAGAATTTTGGTTTGTCCAAACATAAACTTCATGGTATTTTCCACTTAAATGTTTCAAGTTCTGGAAAATATAAAATTCACTGGAGAATATAAAATTCACTGGACTTTGTGTTCAAAGGGACTATATGCAGGACCAAGTTGCTTCATAGTGCTTTTTGATCAATTATGTCTGCAGATATACAAGCAGCTTAGAGAGTAATTTGTGTAACTCTAATTCAACTGATATTTTCACTGCCAGAACTATTCCTATATCTCAGCTCCTCAGCTTCATTCTAGTTACTGAATTCCCATTTGCGATTTGCAAAAAAGAACTCTCCAGAGTGCTGGTTATTTCGACAAAACCACCGTTATATCCCTAGTTACTAGAACTTAACATTATTTTCCACAGTCCAAACATACAACAAAAAAATGAATAAGTAAGGATCCTGATCGGTCTCCTAAGTTACAGAATCATAGGGTAATTTCCACATCTTCCTACACTGATGAAGTTGCTATATTATCTAAGTACAGTCGTACCTTGGAAGTCAAACGGAACCCGTTCCAGAAGTCCATTTGACTTCCAAAACGTATGGAAATCAAACTGCAGCTTCTGATTGGCTGCAGGAAGCTCTTGCAGCCAATCAGAAGCTGTGGAAGCCCCATGGGATGTTTGGCTTCCAAAAATAGTTCACAAACCAGAACAGTCACTTCTGGGTTTGTGGCATTTGGGAGCCAAAACATTCAAAAACAAAGCTGTTCGAAAACCAAGATACGACTATATATGGCTGGAAAAAAGAGAAACTCATACAATCAACACCTCATATCTTTTTTCTTTTTTTTTAAAGGTGGGATACATTTAACAACGTAAGAAGAGCCATGTTGGGTTAGGTCAAAAGCCCACCTAGTCCAGCATCCTGGTCTCTCAGTGGCCAACCAGATGCCTATGGGAAGCCCATAGCACTATCTCCACTTGTGATTCCTGACATGCATTCAGATGCATACTGCCTCTAATAGTGAGAGAGAACATAGCCACTGTGGCTGGTAGCCATTTGACTGAGAGAAAAAAGAACCGGTGACTATTCAAAAGCTGTGAAATCATGACTTTACAAAACAGTGGCAACTATACAGATGTAAGAGATTTTGTAAGGGGGCGGGGAAGGACACTATGAAGTAAAAATAATAAAGCATATTATTTCACTGGTGTATTATTATGAAGAAGGCAAAATGATCCAAGAGATAAGTTGCCAACCATACAAGGAATGTTCCAGAATTTTATCTAAAAGAAATCTGTTTAGAAAGAGGGAAAGGTGTAAAGACCAAGTAAGAAGATTCAAATTATTCAGAGAAATAATTTAGAGGAAGATAGAAGTAGCTACATGGGGAAGGTGTGCTTTAGAAACCTCAGGAAGAGTTTCAATGCTAGGAATTCAAAGGTAGAAACAGAAAGAGAAGTATAAATAGAATGGATTCAAAAGACCAATGTAGAATAGCTGAAATATTGGCTTTGAATAGATGACAGTGATTGATTTATAACAACTTCAAGAATAGAGTTTTGGATGGACTTTGGCCTCACCTAATAAAACTCTTTCTTTTTGCTTTCTCAGCAAAAGGATGCAGAAAGCATTTATTAGCCACCACAAAAATCTTAAAATTAAAAGAAATACAAAAACAACAACAACTAGATGGAACCAGAAAACTCAGAAGCTCTAGATATTTTACATCTTAATGATACAAGATAAAGTCACAGGATTTATGGGAAGCAGTACAAATAATTGTCTTCCTCTTTCCAAAAGATATAGCAATTCCTGAAAAGACATATAAATAAAGCTAGTGAATTCTCTCTATTGCTAATGCAATGGAGGCTGTGTGGAGGACTTGCTACATAACTTGAAGAACAAGTAACATATCTAAATGAGTAGCAGCAGTAGTGATTTTAGGCATGTAGTCATGAAAGGAACAGAAATATGGGATCCTGAAATTGAAAGGAGGAGGGGAGGGAAGATCCAGAACAAGTTTCTCTTTTGAAAACCTGAAAATAGCAGGAATACTATTATAACTTGGAACAGAGAACTATTATGACTCACTAAATTTTGCTTTTCGAAGCACTTTGTTTCACAGTAACTGGCATCAGCACTCTGAAAACTATTAAAAACTGGTCTGCCTTTTGTGCTTTGCTGTAAAATATACACTGACACTCTATCCTAAGTTTGCAAGAAGAATTCAGCAACTTTCTAGAATCACAATTTCAGTTATAAAACGTATTTTTTCTGCAAACCTCTGGCAGAAATTAGGCAAAATCCAGCAGATGGCATTAGAGTACAACCCATTGTATAAATACTTGTACTGGAGATGATACATTTCATTAGCATCCTGATAATCACTACTCAGATTATGTATGTTTATATTGCTCCAGTTATCCTACAGAGGAATTGTGACTAAAATTGCACAATTATCTACCACTACACAGAAATTAAGATTTCAATAAATATATCAAGAGAAAGCAGAATCCACGAGAACTGTATTTTGAAAACCAGGACATGGATTTCTAAATGCACTGTGGCCTAACCCACGTTCTAACATCTTAAACTGTTTCGTTTATACGGAAGTCTTGATTTTACATCTCACAATGAAAAGAGAGGTTCCCACAAAAGATTCCCAAAACCATGTACTTTGTTATCTGTTGTAATTTCAAGTTGCTGTTGCAGTTTTGAAATTTGTTCATGAAGTTCATTTATTTCCTGTTCCTTTTCCTGTATGATCTGCACAAATTTTCCAGCAATTGCATGATGACCCTTTATAGAAGTATCTTCAGGTTTCTGGATAGCTAGTCCCATTTTTTCCATATCCTCCTACAGACAAAAAAACAGCGGCAAATAATGTAACTTGTGTTTCTCTCATTCTTTTCCATTTACAAGATGAATATACAGATATATATTAATATATTCTTTTTAAAAAAGAAGAAACCAGGATGTTATGCATTAAAAGTTTTAAAAACTCATGATTTGCAGATGTGTTCATTCAAGAGAAGAAGATGGGTGGGAAATACCGGATTTCCTTTCCAGATAATTACCTTGAAAAATTTATTCTCTTGCTCAAGTTCTTGTTGTCTTGTAGTGGACTCTTTGTGCTGGATTTCTAATTGCATGTGCAACTGTTGTACTTCTTCGTTTTTGTTTTCTAGTTCCTCGCGAAACTGCTCTAATTGTTCTTCAAGATTTATGATCTATATACCCAAGGTAAGTGTCAAAGGGATAACGTCTTTTAAACAAGCAAAAACCATAAAAATAAAAAAACTGTTCTGCAATCTTACGACCATACTTATTTTCAGAAACAAATGTTTGTATTTAATTTCTAATTCTAAAGTCTTTTAAAAAAATACTCAATTTTACAATGAACGTGGAGAATTCTGGATGGATGCTAGCTCATTTCTTCTATTCCCCCATTCTCAATATAGCACTAGATATACAATGGCTACACACATCCTGAAGATTATTCCAGAGATGTTGTTCCTTCAGGAAGGTGACAAAGGACCTACAAGAGCTGGTGGGGCTATTATCTGTGGCTGAGGGCACAGTGATTCAGCACCCTGAGATTTTAAATGGGCATCCACAATTATATCAGCATGGTGCATTGCACTTTGTGGCTAGAAAACACTGCAGAGTGGCACAATAGTAATACTAAACACCCATCAAGTCTGGTGGTGAAGCTGTATAACCTGTAGATGACTCAGGTTTTTTAAGAGGCAACTGTGATCTCCTAGGCTAAAAGTATCCAAACTGACCAGGTGGCTGGGTATGGGGAGACCACAAGTTGTGTAACAGGGTTTGGAAAAGGGCATGTGCTGGCCTCTTCCAGACATCATTCCCCTCCACAATGAGCTAAGCAACATTTGAGCTGGCTTATATCTAAGCAGCAGCAGCCATAACATACCATGGCCCTGCCTTTGCCTTGGGGCTCCCAAGCTATGTGGTCGCATATACATTTGCCATGAATGTGGTATGTGGCTCTCTTTGCTCCTCTTACCTCCACTCAGGGGGGACAGTTTCATCTAGGCCACATGTCTGGCCCGCAGAAGAAAGCCAGGCTCATACAATGGAGCCATGTGACTATTCTGACCCTCTGCACACTCTGCATCCTGTGAAGTTGGACTGAAATGGATTATATGAAGTATTAACTTATCTGAATAATTGAAAGGGATACTCTACCTCTTTTTCTTTCCTGTCTACAGCTTCTTGCTCAGCCTGTAACTGTGCTTCAAGGGGCAATTCTCCCCTTATTGTTGTAGAGGCAAACTGCTTCCTTTCCTCCACCTTTAAAGTAAGGATATTAGCTATCACATCTCTTTAATTCACAATTAAATAACTGAATGTTCTTGTTGATAATAAATATATAAAAACATTGTCCACAAAAAAATACCTTTTGCAAACTGTCTGCACTGATCATTAAAGCTTGTTCCAGTTCTCTGATTCTGCACTCTAATTTCTCAATTTCTTCGTTCCGTTCTTGCACATCTCTCTGAAGTTGCTCCTTAGAGAGCAAAAGCTCACTGCATTTGTCTGTTTTTTCTTTGAGGTGATTTGTTAACTGCTCAACCTGGTGACAATAGGCAGGAACGATATTTCAAACCTCTTGAAATATTAAGGATGAAGAACTCTTTTGATGAAGGCTCTAGAAGATGTATGCTAATGTAGGTCATAAGTTCAAACACAAATTTACTATAACGTTAACCAAGTTAAATTGCGTAGGAGAAAAAGAGGCAGGAAGTAAGAAGAAAGCTTTCAGTCTCTGAAGTATTTAGGTACAAGGAGCTACTTACTAACCAGAAGCCAAGAGAATAAAGGCAAGTAAGATGGAAGACTCAAGAGAAAGCACATTGAGAGGAAAGAGAGGATGTTGGCCGCCACGCATACTGAAATGGAATGTTCAGTTATGAGGCAGTCAGAAAGACCTCATTGAGAAAGAAGTAGTAATTGGCCAAAGAAAGATAGCAAGTGAAAACCAATTAACAAAACACTCCCCAGTGGGTGGACAGCTACCAGTTCAAACTGTATGTACAACAGACAGAAATTACGCAGAAGCTCAAGCCTGCCAAATTAAAAAGGATGTTGTTTCACAAACACAAATTAAACAAAACCCAAGAGTGAGTTGTTGAACTCTTAAAAGATTTATTTCAACTTTCACAGGTGGAGTATTTCATCTGATGAATGAAGGGTTACCTGCAACTTCTTCCAGATTAGAGACTGATGTATGGACAAACATATAGACAGACACAGGCAGGCTGGCAGGCAGACAGAGTTGCAGGGAGGAAAGAACACTAGAGTGCAAAACCACGATTACTTCCTGATATGATATGGTTGCTGTGATTATTTTCCACAAATTTGAGATTTGCATAGAAACATCGTAGAACCACCTTTGCCAAGATACTGCTATAACTCTGTAGATTAGTCCCATTGCTGAGGCTAGTTGCAGCTATAGTGCAAAACATCTGGTAAGTACCAGGATGTTTGTGCTGCAGTTGTACCCATAGACCTTTGGGTCCACGGTTTGCACTTCCCCCACTTTATCAGTCTCTCTGTGGTGTTAGCTGACAAAGTGGGCTCTAGTTCACAAAAGCTTATGCTTCAATAAAAGTCTTTAAACATGCTTCAAAATATTTTGTTTTTATTGAAACAGGTGAACATGCTTCACCCCTGGAATGTGTCACAAATTAAAACTATGTCAGCTACGCCTGCCACATGGAAAAAACACTGCCCTAATTCAAAAAGAAAGATAAACAACCACAAAAGATGCATATCTTTCTGTATTAATGATAAAAGGGAAATTTACAAAATTCTAAGTTTTCCCTTTCATTATCCCTGTTCAGTAAATACAAATCATCTATTCAATCTTCCCAGTGAATCCCACAGAGCCTCTGCTCCAACCTACTTTGCATACGGCCTTTGGAACTCACTTTGATTTTGTCAAGTGTGTTGACTGACTGCATTGGGACTACCATAAGGAAATAAATGAACTAAAAACCACACCTGAAAAAAAACTATGGTTTTGGCTATTAATTCTACAAATAAGTGGTTATAATAATGTGTAGCCCAATTGCATGCAACAGACCTTATTTGTTCAAAGTAAATATGTGAAGGATTGCAGCCTTTAGCTTAATTCAAATCTTATTTTTCTGGTTTGTTAACTGACATTAAGACAGAATTCCCCAGTTTGACTATAACAAAGTACTCTGGCTTACTGCGAGACCAGATCTTTGTGCCAAAGCTGGCATGCAATTGGGAAGTAGGATGGGTGACAGAGGAAGATGCAGTCATGACACTTGTCCATGGTCATAAACAAAGGATTATGAAACCTTGGACAGTTGTCCAAACAGAGGACTATATTTTTGTACATTTTCAACATTTCAGTTTATGTATTTATGGTAAAACAAACCAACAAACCTGTATCTTACCTCTCTGTTTTGGTGTTCATTGACTGGCTGAAACCTCTGGGGAATCTTAAGCTGCTGCTCCAGTTTCACAATCTCTTGCTGGAAAACATCTCTCTCATGCTCCCTATCAATCGCCTGTTCCTGAAAATGTAACCATTATATTTCTTATGGCAAACATGTTCAAATGAACTTCAAAATTAACTCATGGTATCTTGTTTTCAATTTTACTTAAAACTAAACAAGATTTCCAAAATGAATGTAATGATACCACAGTGCTTCTACTTTTATCAATAACACACACACACGCACACACACACACACACACACACACACACTTATATTAAAACATCTGTTACCAGTAAATAGCAGAAGCCCACAGAAAATCAACTTTCTAGTTGGAACATAACCACTGATGTTTTATCAAAGTACTGTAGTCAGATAAGCAGGTAGATATTTGGCACATGCCTTATTGTCTATATACATTTGTGGCAGGGCTGATAGTAATACATTTTTATATACAGTATAGTGCCATTGCAGACAGCCAAGGCAGAACCTAAATATTGTAGATGCTTGACTGGCAATTCTTTTTCTGGCACAGAGCTTAATGTGCTTGCTTGTACTTTAGGCTACTCTTTAGATATCAACTCAAATGTGCCACCTTAATAAATACACAAATGCTTGGGGCCATCTCTAGAATACAGTCATACCTCATGTTATGGACGCTTCAGGTTACATGTTTTTGGGTTATGGACCGTGGGAAACCCGGAAGTACCAGAACGCTTCAGGATGCGAACGCTGCAGGTTGCGGGCGTGCCTCCATCACAGATTACGTCCGCAACCCAAGGTTCCACTGTACTATGACTAATGATTCTATATTACTCATCATGTCTGGAAAAATACATCTCTAAAATATAACCATCTTATCTCACACATTGTTTCATAAGATGTCAGGGTGTGGCTATATGCTTTCCTAAAGTATTTTTCAAGGTCCGAAATAATTTTTTTTATTATTATCAAGTCTGCATTTAACAAATTTTAAATTCTGAAATTGTGATCAACATTGTTCTTCATTCCTTTTAAGAACACCTACATTTTTAATGTGCATTAAAAAAAAAAGTAATCTGCATCAAAATGTAAAAACGCACAGAAAGCTTTTTTAATGTGCAGTATTAACTAAATTAGAGTATGGCCTTTTTGTCTCTCTCCCACTTTTTAAAAATTCTGTCATATATGGCTAGCAGGATTTCAACCCATCTCTTACTTACATCTAGAAATTTTTTTGTTTTCTCAAGCTGTTTCTCCAGAGCTTGGTTTTGTTGCCTTAGATCCATCAGTTCTGCATTTTTTTCATGCTCCAGTTCCAAATATCGGCTGACCTGCTCCTCTATATCAGTTTCCAGTGCCTTCACCTGCTTTTGAAGGTAGTCATATTCTTTTTCTGCTTGCCGCTGCACCTCTATTTTTTCCTTCATGAGCTTTTCTGTTTCCGCCAGCAACTCTGTTTTATAAAGGCATCAGTTGTTGTTTCGGATAGGAAGAGTTAACTCAGCCTATCAGAACAAATTCACTCCCAAAACAATGTATTCATGCTATAGTATAATAAAGGATGGAAATAGGTTTGGGTTTTACCAGAATTATGTGGTATCTCTCAATAAAAAGAGGGAGGTATGGAAGGAAGATATCACAAAAAAGTCATACAAAACCCCAGAATGAAAGCTGAAACACTCTCAGTTTACTTTAGGACACACCAATTTTAAGGATTAATCATGTACATGGGTCACCGTAACAAATCATAACTGCATATATTTCATTCAGTACTGGGGGAAATGTATGATGGCATTAAAACCCAACTGTCTTCTCATCCAGTAGGACTGATCCAAGTTAACAAAAAAAATGGTCCATGAAATGGCACATACAACGTTTAAATGTGAAAACACTATAGACCTTCACCTGGTGAGTTATAGAAAGGACAGCGAAGGAAATTTCTTACCTGCAACGGAGATTTTCTGTCTTTGGTGTTGTGTTTAAACACCTTACTTCCCCTGTCCCCTGCCCTTCATTTTTTAAAAAATGCTTTTCACGATGTGGGGAAATGCTAGCCCACAGTGGCCTACTGGAACAGATTGCCTTCCAATGCCACTCCAGTCACACTGGATGTTGGAGGCCTTATTGGACTATCTGGTGACACTGATGCTTTCTGTGTCGGCAACACGAATGTGATAAGGAGACGTCGGAGTCGCTCCAGCACATCATGTTCACTTGCCCCCTGTTCAATGTGCCACGGGCAAATTTGTTGGGATCAATCATACAGAAACTAGAGGGTACCCCACCAAAATTCCACCTTGCTCAAATTTTGCAGGATAAGGATACCCATACGACCCTGAATGTGGCTAGGTTCCTGGTCGCTGTCCTCACCCAAAAGCGACGCCAAGGAGCACTACAAGCTAACTAAGGCGTAGTATGCCATTCCATTTTATAGTATTTTATTGTTACTGTGGTGTTTTAGCGACTGTTTTTTCCCCCATGTGCACAAGCTGTTATTTATGTGTTGTTTTTACCTGTATGGGCCTATGGCCGTAATAAATATTATTGATATTGTCGGCAACACTCCTTCTGGGATTTGGGCTACATTAACGTGAACAGGAGGCGCATTGTGATCTCTTCCCAGCAGAGCTAAGGCTTCCAATACACAGAGGGGACGTGCTTAGTCAACTCCCACTAAATTGGGCTCATCATGCACACATTTCCTAACATTTTGTATAGCCAAAAACAATATCAGGATAAACGCTTTATAATGTGATTCACCAGTATAATAGATACAGATACTGCAATCACAAAATGCTTGTCGATTTTTTAAATGAGGAATACTGCAGAGTAATGGATTTATGGATAAGGATCTTTTATCATATAAATGAAAGAAAAAGGGGGGAAAAGTCACCAGATAGTGGCCATTTTGCATTACACAATACAGAATATTTGGGGACCATCATCTTACATCATGCTTGCTTGCTTAAACATCGTATGTCAATACAGAAGTCATATTTGGCAAAAGTATTATCAACCAATGTATTTGCAGTTTTAAAAGCAAAGTATTACTACTACCTGTGCTCGCAAACTAATTGACTAAGATGATGGTTATTAAATGAATCTGCTTCACTTTACTAATGTATTGCACTTAGAAATTGTGAGCAACTGTTAAAAAGAAAGTTGTGAGTATGAAACACAGTATCAAAGCTGCAGCCCAGTAAAAGTTAATGTCAGTAAGCTGAAAGCCCAAAGAGAGACCATGATTAGCAAGTGTCAGTAGCTGTTAAATCTGCCACCCAATGAAAGATTGGCCATGCAATATACAAACACACCTGCTTGGGAAGCTGCATCGACTGCAGCATCTACTAGGCCTAGGAGAACAGAAAAAAAACAAGAAGCAAAGTAATTCACATGCCATCTATAGCTTTCTTAAGGTGTAATACTGTATCAGAAAAATGAAGTTGAAGACAGAATGCTGAGTTCAGTGAAAATGCCTGATGATGTAAGAAATGTGTCATTAATCTGTTAAGTACGATAGTTAAGTGTTTTTCTACTATTTTAATGTGGAATATCCATTTATTTTTCCACAAAGTTTCATGAACACACTATAGATGTTCCACTGAAAAGCTCAGGTAATATACCTGCTATTAAATGTACTGATTACTAGATTATTGCAAGAGTCCTAATCTTAATAATTTTACATGATACTTTTATTCAAACGTAATTAACTCACAACTACCTCTTTTGATCATTGTTGCTTCTTCGGCATTTTTTAAAAAAATCTAAAACTTCACATGCTCCTTATAGAATAGAGACGATATTCTTAAGTTAACACCTTTAGCATGTCAATGTACTCTTTACAATAAACACTGTTTCAATAAGATGCCTCTTACTGGGGGAAAAGAGGATTAAAATATGAATTTGTTTATGAAGGCAAATATTAGTTGAACAAACACTTAAGCACATTAAACAAGCTTTGTGTCTTCTTTTTAGAAGCTATCCAGCAAAAAGGAAGGCACAACAGAATACAAAATTTAAAAAATTAGGGGTTTTGCTTCCTGAGCAGTTTCTTTGTGGGGAAAAAAGACAGTATGAGTATTTTTATATAAAAAATCAACTTATACACAATCTTCCTACTCATCAGTTTCTAGCAATCATCTAGTGAATTGGAACACTCTTCAATATCTATACGTATTTCTCCAGTTACATTTAAATATTCTATTTTTTGGACAAAAGCATTAAGGCTCATAAACATTGTGGTGTTATAGTTACAAAGTTGGGTTTAGGTAAAGGAAAGCCCATCTCAGTTCACTAGGTGGCCTTGGGTAAATACAATAATTTAGGCTACCCTATTTCACAGAATTTAAAAGGTAAAATGTTGTTCTGAGCATCTTGAAGGAAGAGGCAGCTGAAAACATAACTAATATATTTTAGCTGAAACAACATTTTGATTGGGTTGGGATAGATTACTCTTGGGGTTTTTTGCAACTATACAATTATATGATTCCATGATTGCATCCCAATATTCCTTATGTATGTTAGTGGGCCTAACCATAAACCCATGTGTTTTCACTTGGGGAAGATTCAATTCAGCTTCCCTATCTGATTGTAAATGCCTTCATCCTTTTGGAAATGTTACTAAGAAAAGGTACATGAATCCTTTGGGGAGAGGAGTTGGGTTGTTAAAGAGACTGAAAGCTGATATGATCTCTTAACTGAAACATCCACTTGCGATAGTAAGAGTTTGGATTGTTCTCTCAGTGGGAAGGTGGCATCTATTGATATGTGTGTATGTGTTTCAAGATGGATTTAGTCCCACCAATACTATTTTTTTAAAAAAATATTTCTACAGGCATCTTAGCATGGTGCCCTTGTTCTCTGCTTAAGGCAAACTGGTGGATTTTTCATGTTTCTCAAAACCTTTTGTGAAGAAGGTAAGGTACTGTTGCAACAGAAGTCAGCTGACCTGATAGGAAAACATACGCTCCCAACCAGTTTTACAAAAGTGAAGTGAAAAATCTGCTAAATAGTAAGTGGTAAAACCAGATAAGATCTTTGGAAGACTGAGGGGAATACATACGTTGTTCTACTGGTCCTGCATCAGCTTTCATAGCATCCTTTTGTCTGAAGAGTAACTCCTTTTCTTCTTGAAGCTGCTGTCTCTCAGCCTCTAGTTCCTGTAATTTGTTACCTGTACAGAGTAGCTCTTGCTCAAGATGGTCTATTGCATCTGTTTTTTCCTGGATTTGCTCTTCCAGAAGTGATTTTTCATCTGCATAGCCATCAATAAGATCTTTAGAAACAAGAAAAATACTGAAATTAACCACAGTGATTTCCAAGCATATATTTCAAAGAAAAGAAAAGTTTTATAAAACATGTTGACAACTCTGACCAGAACGTCAACAGCTGTGGAAGAGCTTTATCCTATGTAATTGAACCTAGAATATTTTTTGCCTTCAATTTCAGTTTCACATTCCCAAAGTGCCATATATTTAATTAATTTTATGAGACAGCTTCTTCATGGGGTGGCAACATGACTATATGTCTACATGCATGTCTGAGTGAAATGTGTGCATGTGTGTATCTGACTGTCATGTTCACACATTAATAGGTGATGATGGGATTCAACACACCATCTGAACAGGCCTAAAGATCTTAAATTCAATAAATTCCAAAGAACCCTACTATGTTAGTGGGCATAATTACATACTAATAAAAGTTGCTTCAAGGTGTTCATTTATCTGTAAAGTGTTTGGGGGCGAATTTTTACTAATAATTTCTTCCTGAAATTATGTATTAAAACTTCATAGACATAAAAATAGGTAGGTCTTAAATTGGTATGAATTCTACTAACCCACTTGTTAACTGTTCATAATTTTTTCAAAAAATACACGTTTAATTTCCCAGCTGTTTTAACAGAATTAAAAACTAGTAAATGCCTTTAATTAATTATTTCAAAGGTTTTGCATATTGTACACAACAAAATGGGCTTTGTCTCAAACACCTTACAATGCCTATTGCAAAAAACAATGGCTGCATTCACACAAGAATGCACAGATGGCTCCCACTTCACATCCCCCCTGGCGGGAGCAACAAATCACAATTCCTGGCTTAGCATTTCACTGAACAGCGGTCACTGTTCCGCTCCAAACTCCCATGTGAGGGCAAGGTTTCTTTAGTATAACGTGTGACTCAGGCCCGTGTAGTTATGATAAATGCAATGTTCTCAAAAGGGACAATAATTAACAATATGCTCATACTGAATCTATTATTATTCTTAGGAAAATATAATTAACCAGAAATTAGTCACCCACTACAGTTTAATGCATCACTACTGCAAATTAGGGTTTTCTTGAACCACTGAATTTCCCCCAGCATAAGATTTGTTGATTTATGAGCTCCCAGATTAGATGCATCAATAAAAAGGTACTTCAACAAGTCTTCACATGTTAAGTTGGTTGTTTCATAGTTGAACAAACCTGAATTATGAGACTACAACACCAGCAGTCCCTTAAAATGATAACGTGAAGATTTATGGACATGTAGATAATGTACCACACCAAAACCCAACTCAGATGAAATACAATTTAGCTTGTTATGCATAAAAAAGCATGTTTGGCAAGCCTTGGTATTTTGAGGGAACACAAACCTAAAGAACTTTATTGCCTCTTCACCAACACAAGAGCTAAACATTCCAAGTACTTTGCAGCTTTATTTGCCCTTTCCCACACTTTAGTTCCACTGAATTTTCTACTGTCCTGAGTTAGATTTCTTGTAAACATGAGAGAATTTGAATTCCTGTACTTGGTTAGGATTCAAAGGAATATTTTAGTTATGTCCAAGGAGCCATGCTAGTCTGGTAGATATTTTCCTTTTAAAAATCTGATCCCCAACTCAAATCAACCTTTGCTTTTCTCTCTCTCTCTCTCTCTCTCTCTCTCTCTCTCTCTCTCTCTCTCTCTCTCTCTCTCATTTTACAACAGATATGCTTTTTGAAGGTAATGGTGGGGTGAGAGTGTTGATGCTAGGTACATGAAATAAGTTGGGCCCACCTTTGAATCCCAATCTTTTTCTTTACTTTCTGAAAGCTTATAAACTTGCTCTTTAGGTAACAGTGGCACCAGGATCTACCAGCCCATGTCAGCCAAACTGATATACCAATGTATAGCTTATGCATCTGGTTACTTGTCCTAGGATGATATTACCATATGAAAAGCAAACTGGACATGTCATAGGACGTGTGGTGAAATGGGTGTTTTTTATTAACAAAACCATTCGATACTATTCAACATAACTCAGCTGGTCAGAAAGGCCCAACAGAGACTTAGTTGGTCAGAAAGGCCCAACAGAGACTCCATTTCCTCAGGGTCTTGCGAAAGAATAATGTTAAACAACAACTGATCAACTCCTTTTACTGGTCCACAATAGAAAGTGTCCTTTCATATTGTATCACAGTGTAGTATGCTGGCCTGACATCCGCAGACAGAAAGTCTCTACAGAGGGTGGTGAATACAACACATGATATCATGGGCTGTCCCTTGAGTCCGCTAGATGACATCGCAAGGGATTGTTGCCTTAGGAGAACAAGAATAATTATCAGGGATGACTCACACCCCAGCCATCACCACTTTAATCTTCTACCCTCGGGCAGGAGATATAGATGTATAAACAGCCATACCAACTGGCTAAAAAATAGCTTCTATCCGTGGGCTGTTTGGCTGTTGAACAGAAAATAACATAGTGAAATTGACTTGCGAGGTGGTGTGTTGTTCGATAAGAAATTGAGTATTTGAGGGGGGGAGCTCAATTAATTTTATTGTACACAGGTTGTACAATGACAATAAAGGTATTATTATTATTACTATGTGAAGCAGGATTGTGTACATGTGCACATACTTTAGAGCTGTAGACACTACTTAACATGTAAAGAGGGTTTTAAATCTTTATGACAGGACAGAAGGCCATAATTTGGACAATTTTTTGTATGAGTGCACATTCATCATTGGAATTCTACCAAACGAGAAAGTTTGCAGTAACTTAAATCTGCCTTTTTTTTTTAAATCAAGGTGACAAAACCAGAATTTAAAGGAGTTGGCTGCTGTAATGTCAGAGATTGTAAATACTGCTCCCAAGAAGCAGTCATGAATCAGATCTTTTTAAAAAAAATATGGCACTCAATTTCATGAGAACTGCCCAAGGGCACATTAGTAAATCACAAACCCTCATTAGAAAGTAGTGTTTATCTTAAGGAAAAATGCAGTTCCACAGATTTCTTTTCACAAATTTTGCAAGCTTGATGAATACTGTTGTTTGTTTTGTTGTTAATAAATAGTCTGAAATAAAGTTATTTCTAGCAGAATCCTATCAACATTTACTCAGAAGCAAGTCCTACTAAATTCAATTAATCTTATTTTCTAGTAAATATGTTTAGGACTGCAGCTTTAACACACAGTTTGTTTGTTTTTTTGTGCTGCTGAAAGCAGCCAGTAAGCAACACAATAATACTTTTAAAGAACAATTCTAAACATCATTTTTTTAAAGAAGCAAAGCACAATTATCCAAAAATTAAAATAATTTCTTTGGCTTTTAGTACAATGTAAGTAATCTATTTTTGTATCAGTCAGAATTTATTTATTAAATGCCAATGTACAGTCTATTACATATGATGATTTCTGTGAATGGTTCAGTGCTGCCAAATTCTGGCTCCTTGATTTATCAACTAAATCATTGACCCATGACTCAAACACCTGTTGATTAATTCAAAGGCTCATTCAAAATCTAGGATCATATGCATTTCAAAGGAGAGCTGGCTGAAAAGTTGAAGTGCTGTAAAACAGAGGCCATCCACCAGCTATAACATGACTTTCCTTGTATTTAATTTTTTTATAATTAGTTAACAAAAAAGTTGTTTAAGTTGAGCCCTAGTTTTTGAATCTTGCCTTTATGCCTTGCTCAGTAAACAGAACTTTTCACAAATAATCTGTGTCTTACCCTGCACTAATGTCTATTGAAAGAATGAGTACAATGGTGATAGGTTTCTATGGCAACAGACATCCTGTTATACAGGTTTAACAGATTCTGAATCATACACAAAATGTGATATTATGAGTAAAGAGCTCATTACTCTTACTTGTGGCATGCAAATTGAGAATATTCACAATGATGATAGCATCGTCTATAAAATACGCCAGAGCTGAACCAACCATGAAAACCCTCATTTTGCAATTTTCTCATCAATAAATGCTTAAGACACTGCTGCTGTCCATTACAGAACAAATGAATGATAATGATGGTCTTAGGATATAACCTTTAATGTAGTTTAACTTGAAGCACAGGTTGAAAAGAAAGAGGTTAGATTATACATTGCAGAAGATTCTGAAATTCCTCTCCCCCTTATTTTCCCCTAACCTTTGCGCAAGATACTCATTTTTTTTTTTTTTATTCTTCATTTCTGCTCTCTGTCTGTCTGTTTCACATTGTGGCTGCTTTCCTTTCTCTCAGAGAGGTATGAATTAATTTTGTTTTCTATTTGCTTGCACCTTCCTTTTCTCTACTGCTGAAAAAGAAGGATAATTTATCCATAACTACCTGAAAATTTGACATGGATTCAAGAGATCACTAAATGAGTTGCTCTATGATTCTGGCGTTTTTTTGGGCGAATAATGCAAATACTGCAAACACTGACATAACAAAGAGAAACGATTTGCTATGCCTTAAACATTTAAAGCCTTGTACAGCAAATGAATCATTACTTACTCTCTGCTTTGCTAAGCTCCAAAGCCAACTGCTCTCTAGCTTTAACCTCTCCATCGAGCCGCTCTTGCAATTCCTCCTGGCATCTGAGCAATTCAGTGGCTTCTTGTTCCTGTTTAAAGGACTCTCGCATCAATTCTGTCTGTGTAACTTTAGCATGTTCAAGCTGTGTGATAAGAGAATGAAAAAGGTTAAAATGTGATGGCTTAAACAAATAAATGTTTACCCAGGTCTTATGCTGGAAACCTGAAATTGTTGTGGAACGATAAATAATCTGGAAAGGATTGGGCCCTTTCATTCATTTCTACAGACTTCTAAATTAGAGGTTTATTGGCCTTACACAATATGGTCAGTAAGATAAGTAAATACCTGCACACCGCAGTATAATAAATCAGTGTCACATGACCATATCCGTGTCCAAGTGCCGGAACTTGACACTTCCTAGCTTACGTCAACTTATGAGAGGCTCATTTTAATGTTCATTACAAACTTTCCCAAACATAATGGAACCCTCAGCACATACTACACATATTATCTCTTGCTACAAATTTTATACAACAGTTCCTAATTAGGATGGTTGAAAAAGAATGTGGAGCAATGGATTTCATGTTGCAAATAATAATTCAACTTCATAAGAAACTTTGGTGTTTTCCACCATGCTCAATTAATACAACATGACATACTACAGGGTAATATTTACTGTGCAACTCCCTCAGATCAAAGGTCGGAGAACCACAATGAAGCAGAAACAACCCTATAGGCAAGGTTCATTAGGCTCTAAAGCTCTTAAGCACATATAAATTAGTACTTGAAAGGAGATGTTGTTTCCCATTGTATATTTTCCATCTATTGTTTAATTTGTGGAAATGTCACCTACTTAACTGACATAATTTTAAAAAACAAACATTGAAAAAGTTCATTTGCCCCCCCCCAAAGCAATTCATCTCAAAAACCAATAGCTCTGAGTCAAAAATCCTGCCTGTCTCTTTTGAATAAATGAGAAATGATGAAGAACCACCTGCTGTAATTATCAGACCAGAATCACAGTAGAGACTTGGGGGAAACAATATTTTTCAAGTCATGTGCTTAAGGTAATTAAGCATATAGCATGACTTTACTTAGAATTTGTTAAAAAAAATATATTATTAGCTCAGTTTAACAAGTGAAAAAGTTCAGAGTCTAGCTGTTAAGGGCAGGTAAGGCTGCTGACATTTCACGTGGTACTCAAATTACAAAATGACAAAACACATATTTGTTTAACTGCAGGGAAGGAAAGAACCCACACCCATGTTTTTATAAGTATGGTGAATGTGTTCACATATTATGTGTCTTGTAATACTATATTCCTCATAGAGCATGGCTCTATCAGAAAAAAAAGCTCTTCTATTTTTATCAACTGTTTTAGCGTTAACAAAGCTAAGGTGGTTGTCACCGGTTAACAATGAAGACATGGGCCAGCAAGCAAAATGTCAAGCAACCCATGCAAACAGAGTTCTAATGCTAAAGCTTCCTGCAGGAGTATATAAAAGGTAAGGGTAAAGGTACCCCTGCCCGTACGGGCCAGTCGTGTCCGACTCTAGGGTTGCGCGCTCATCTCGCCCAAGAGGCCGGGAGCCAGCGCTGCCCGAAGACACTTCCGGGTCACGTGGCCAGCGTGACGAAGCTGCTCTGGCAAGCCTGCACCAGCGCAGCACACGGAAACGCCGATTATCTTCCCGCTATAAAGCGGTACCTATTTATCTACTTACACTTAAGGGTGCTTTCGAACTGCTAGGTGGGCAGGAGCTGGGACCGAACGACGGAAGCTCACCCCGCCGCGGGGATTTGAACCGCCGATCTTCCAATTAGCAAGTCCTAGGCACTGAGGTTTTACCCACAGCGCCACCCGCGTCCCTACTTGGCAGTATATACTTGGGGTTAAATTTTTTTCTCATCCAGCAACGTGGCTTGGCTGTGTGGAAGGCCTCTCAAAATCCAAATCTGCTGTCTGGATGATGACAGATGCACTCATGGAGAACTTCTAGTTTCCTCCACCACCATCCCAGGGAAGGGGAGAAATGTTATCTAGGTATCCCAGCCCCATCACTAAGTCTAAAGGCAGCAAAACTATACCAATATATATAGAGAGACAGAAGTACACCTCACAGTACAGGTCTCAAGTCACCTAGGTCTGCACACATATCGTACATTTAAAGCACAGGAGTCCCCCCCCAAAAAATCCTGGAAACTGTTGTTGAGGGGGGGGAGGGAGACATGTGTTTGAAATGTGCTTCAAATGCATAGTATGCACAAAGCCTCAGTCAGCACATTGTGCCAAAACACAAAATAATATTCCTAAAGGTTATTTAAATTGTACTAAAGATTTCTCTATGCTTTGATTACATGGCAGATAACTATACTTATTGAAAATTCACAGGTGCATTTTACAGAATATACTACTGCATTTTAGTTTAAGTATGCATTTGATATATCTTATTAGAAAGTGACATTAGTATTTCCAGCACTTTCTGTTTCTCTACTCTACACTGAAGCATGGCCAAATTAAACTATTCACTACTAAAGCAGCACATGCAACACACTGCCCAATGTGGGCATTTGATCCTCATTTTGTCATGTGCCTCCTATTATTTTGTCATGTGCCTCCTATTATCTATTATAACAATGTTGCATTCAGCTTTGGGTGCAAACAGAACCATACATTCATTGGAAACGGTCCTTATATTAATAAAGTATGCTTTTTGCTACTTTGCAAATATATTTTACTAAAAGGCATGGAGGGGGGGAATCAAATAAAATCAAATAAACAAAGAGAATAAATGTGATTGTTAAATAATAGCTAGATATACTACGTGGCTCAGATACACTGCTATCATATCTTAGATTTAAGTGGTAAGCACTAAAATAACAGATACCTACAAATATGATACATTTGCACCTGCTTTATAATGTCAATACTGGCACTGTATGCTGAATTCAATTCTACTGTAGTGTCAATAATTTAAGAAAAAAGTTCCATTAACTTTGTTTACAAAATAAAAAACTGCTTTAGATACAAAAATATTATCAAGTACAGTATATAGTTTAACTTTCCCGTTACCATTTCTGCCAGCATGTAACACACACACACGTGTACAGCAAGATTAAAATTCCTTCAGGTTCTTTCATACTTACTGAATAAGGAGGTGTAGGCAAAGAAATTTTTGAAACAACTCTTACTCTATGCTGATTTTTCCTGCGCCTAAAATGAAAAATTGAAGTATTGACAACTACAGAGTTATTTTCATCCAACTCTTCGGTGAAAGGAAAAGGATATGGTAAAGGCACACGAGATTCAACTTCATATGTATCTTCTTCCTCGCTTTTTTCTGACTTCAAGCCACTGAATAGATTTGATGCCCAATATGTACGGTAGGAATCCATTCGAGAATAACGTTGCTGCCCTCGTTCATCAGGTAGGGCTATTTGCCTTAGCTACGAAAGGTTTCAATATACTGACAAAAAATTGCAGAGAAATTCACCAGTTGTCTGACTGCTGCAGAGAGCCAGGAACTATCAGTTCACATCCGGATAAGTAACCCGCAAGTAAGGAGAAGCCCAAGTAAATATCAACTTGAGAAGAAAAGAAAGTGTCAACATTTGCAGACTTCACTGAACTACGACTTTTCCCCTCAGAACCAAACTCGAAAAGGTATTTTAAACAAAAAGAATTAGTAATGTGAGGCAGGCATTCATCGAGGGAACAAGGTATCTTCATTATTAGGCCATGTAACGACAAGCAACAGGCAATGAATCAATCCATTACAGAAAAAAAAAATTGCAGCAGTTATCAATTGAAAAAACAAAACAAAACACCTGCTACAGTGAGGTCAAAAATACAAAAAGTGGCACACTATTTGGCTTTGATTACTTTCTTGAAAGAATTCTCCTGAAGTTAGATAAAACTTCACCGTGCAAAGTGAAAGCCTCTCTCTCTCTCAATGCCTCTGTTGAGGAAGAGGTCAGGACAATGGGAGTGGCTTAATTTCTTTACTGCAGGTACACAAGCCGATGGAATTTGAATTAGCACACCCACAGTAAACCTTGCCCGACAAGATTCAAAATCCAAGTCAGAGCACAGAAGCTGTATTCGTAAGGGAATAAAACAATAGCTTCAAGACTAAAAGACTATTTTCAATGCTTTGTAAAAAAGAACATTTCTAAAATACAGTTGCATCTCCAGATCTTTAACGTTGACAGCCTGAAAAACACTCCTAGCAAGGTTTCTCTTTCTATTAGGATCAATGTGCAAGTCCATGAATTAGATGATAGGCCAAATTCATACTGTTTCTAGATTTTTTTGGCACAAAAATCACCTTATCATCATGTGATGGGACGATGAGCTGCTTGTGCGTAAAATGCAAGTCCCTCAGAGTTTGATCAGGTTTTCAAACCTCTGCCTGTGACGGAGCCCCTCCAGCATGGCTGCGTCAATCACTAGTAGAATCCGAAAGTGGCTGCTTTCGGAAACGTTTCCAACATAAAAGCTCCTTAACGGAAACACGTCGTCTGGCCTCTCGGCGTGACAGTTTCCGTCGAGGTGTGGGTGTCCCTATAGGAGGTCCTGAGACCTCCCCACTGGTTTCGCTTGAAGCGTCTCTGAGCCATCCCTCCGACTCACTTTCCCTTGGAGTTCTTGCTCGCCCTCTACTGGTTCCCTCTTCCGCTGCTACTGCTCTCTCAACCTCAGGGAGCCTTTGCACCTGCGGCGCTTTAGATGTCAGTTCCCTGACATCCACCTCCCCTCCAGGGCCCCCTTCACCCCCTCCCGTCTCCTCTCCTACTGGCGGTGAGGAGGTAAAACCCCTGAAAGAACCTCCCTCATCTTCCGACGTCGCGAACACTTCCTTCCACTTGTTGCTGTTCCTACTCTCTAGGTACTCTTCGTCATCAGAGTCCACTCCATCTTCCAACTCCGACTCCGTGAACCCTTCCATTTCCTCTTCCTCATCGGTGGTGCCGAAATACTCCCTCCTAAACCTTGCTATAGGCTGAGGTTTCCTCGGGAACCTTTGGTGGAACGTTTCTGTTAAAACCTCGTCATTGACTTCCTCTGCACTTACCCAGGTGTTTTCTGACTCCGGTTCCCCTTCCCACGCCACCAAATACTCCACCTGATTACCCTTCCACCTGGAATCGAGGATTTCCGCTACATGGTTGCGGCGTTCCCTCTCTTCCAAGGCTGGTCCCCTGACGTGCTCCCCTTCACGTCCCCCCCTGTATGGTGACAGTAACGACCTGTGGAACACTGGGTGCAATTTCATGTGGTTGGGTAATCGGAGTTTGAAAGCTACCGGGTTGACCTGCTGAATCACCTCAAAGGGTCCCAATCTTCTGGGCCTCAGTTTCTTACAACCCCCTTTGAACGGCAACCCTTGGGTTGACAACCACACTTGATCCCCCACCCTTATGGTTTCACCTTCCCTTCTGTTCTTGTCTGCCTGCTTCTTATATTGTGCCTTGGCCCTTTCTAAGTTGAGCTGGAGCTGCTGATGGATGGCTTCCATCTCTTCTACAAAATGTTCAGCCGCTGGAACGCTCCATCTCTCCCCTCCTTCCCCTGGAAATGCCCTGGGGTGACACCCGTAATTAGCCAAAAAGGGACTCATCCCTGTGGACACATTCTCCGCATTATTGTAGGCAAATTCTGCCAACGCCAACTTTTCGACCCAATCGTTCTCTCTGTCATTGACATAACACCTAAGATATTGTTGAAGAATGCCATTTGCCCTTTCCGCCTGCCCGTTGGTTTCAGGGTGCCGGGCAGTTGAAAAATTAACTTCCACGTGTAGCAAGCTCATGAGCTTCCTCCAGAACCTGGAAGTAAATTGTTTGCCTCGATCTGAGATCACCCTCGAGGGAGCCCCGTGCAACCTAAAGATATGTTCCACAAACAACTTCGCCGTTTCTTCCGCTGTGACTGCATGTGAGCATGCCACAAAATGGCACATCTTAGTTAACAGGTCTACTACTACCATGATGGCTGTTTTCCCCTTGGACCTTGGCAGATCCGTCATAAAATCTATTGATATCGCTTCCCAAGGCCGTTCTGGTGTGGGTAAAGGTTCTAATAACCCTGCCGGCGCCCTTCTTTCCCCTTTGGCTCGCTGACATTGGTCACACCCTCTTACATACTCCCTTACATCTTCCCTCACCTTAGGCCACCAAAATTCCCTGGTAACCAACCACATGGTTTTGTGTTGCCCAAAATGTCCCGCCGTGGGGCTATCATGCAACTGCTTGAGTACTCTCCCCCTCAATTCACCTTCGGGTATATACAGTGCCCCTTTGTAATACAATGCCCCATTTCTTTCCTCAAAACCTCCGGGGCTCTCGCCCTCCCCCCTGAGACCTCTGAGCTTATCCTGGGCATATTCATCATTTTCCGTTTCCTCCACCAGTTCCCGTTGCCCCACCAGCGCCGCCCCACACACCCAGCGGTCCTCCGGGATGACATGTCTCTCTTCGATCACCTCCTCCCCTTCCCAATATTCTGGTTTGCGTGAGAGCGCATCCGCCCTGACGTTTTCTGGGCCTGGCACATAACAAATCTCAAAGTTAAATTTGGAGAATTCCTGTGCCCATCTCACTTGTCGTTGGTTGAGCACTCGAGCTGTTCTCCAATACTCTAAATTCTTGTGGTCGGTGCACACTTGCACCTTGTGTTGTGCCCCAATTAATAAATGTCTCCACCTCCGGAATGCTTCGTGAATGGCAAGTAGTTCCCTGTCATACACCGTGTAATTCCTCTCGGACTTATTCAGTTTCCGCGAGAAGAATGCACACGGTCTCCACTCCGACGCACTCCTCCCCGGTTGAAGAAGGACCGCCCCTATAGCCCGGTCGGATGCATCTGTTTCCACTCTCATGGGTTTTTGTAAATCCACATGCAGAAGTTGTTCTTCCGAGGCGAAAGCCCTTTTCAGTTCTTCAAAGGCTCGATCCGCCTCCACCGTCCAAACAAATTTCTTCTTGCTGCTGAGGCAGTCGGTGATGGGCGCCGTCAAGTGGGCAAAGTTCTTGATGAACTTCCGATAAAAGTTCCCAAACCCCAAGAATCTTTGCACGTCCTTCTTGGTCTTCGGTGTCTTCCATTCCAGTACCGCTTGAACCTTGCCTGGATCCATGGCCAATCCCTTGTCTGACAAGCGGTACCCCAGGAATTCCACCTCCTTGGTATGAAACTGGCACTTCTCCAGTTTCACCCACAGCTGGTTGGCTTGCAGCCTGCCCAACACTTCTCGAACGTCCCTCACATGCTGTTCCTCATCTTCCGAATACACCAACACGTCGTCTAAAAAGGCCACACAGTTCTTGTAGAGCAAAGGTCCCAGAACGTGGTTTATAAAAGCTTGAAAACAGGCGGAGCCCCCTTGTAGACCGAAGGGCATAACGAGGTATTCAAAGGCTCCCAAAGGGGTAAACATGGTGGTCTTCCATTCATCTCCCTTCCTTATGCGTATCAGATTGTACGCCCCCCGCAGGTCCAGTTTTGTAAAAATCTTTCCCTTCCTTACTCTGGTCAAAATGTCGTCAATTCGGGGCATAGGGAAAGCCAGGGGCTCCGACACTGCATTGAGGGCCCTAAAGTCACACACCAGTCTCGGTTTGTCTGTGTTCTTTTGTCCACAAAAAACACTGGGCTGCCCCCCACCGCTCGGGACTCTCTGATGAAACCTCGCTTCAAGTTTTTGTCAATGAACTCCCTCAGCTCCTGCATCTCCCTGTCTGACATGGCGTACAGCTTGCCTACTGGGAGTTGGGCCCCTGGGAGTAGGTTGATTTGACAGTCAAAGGGTCTATGCGGTGGCAGTTTGTCTGCTTCCCTTTCGCTGAATACGTTGCTCAGATCTGCGTATTGCGGGGGCACCTTCCCTTTGCCCATCACTTCCATCCCCGCTAGGGTGACTCTGTCTCCTCCCGAGACCTTCCCCTCCTTGCAGTGTTCTAGGCAATGCGCTGACCCAAAGGAGACCACCCTCTGATGCCAGCCCACTAGCGGATCGTGTAGCGCCAGCCAGCTCATCCCCAAAATGATGGGCGCTCCTCCCAGGATGGCCACATTAAACGCTATCTGTTCGGTGTGCCTTGCCACTCTCATTATCATCGGGACAGTCTGTTGGCTAACTTCTCCCCCCAACAGCTCTCTGCCGTCAATCGTAGTCACCTGCAAGGGGTTACTTAAAGGGATGGTCTGTATCTGGTGCTCAGCTGCAAACTCCTTACTCATGAAATTACAGGAGCTGCCTGAATCCAAAAGCGCCTTGACCTTTAGTGGGTGTCCGTTTGGCAGTTCTAGTAACACCTCTATCACTAAAGCAGGTCTGGGAGGTTCTGGCATGGGCACTTTCATTGCTCTTTGGCCTGGCTGCTGTGCCCCGACGGTGGCAGCCAGGCGTTGGCTTTTACTTGCTCCTTGCTGGCAAGCCATTAACTGCCTTCGCACCACCCCCTGCTCAATATCGCTGGAAAACATCAGGTCCATGGCACGAAAAAACTTCCTCGTGTCCTTTAAGATCTCATTATTCGCTGCCATCAGGGGTCTAACCCAATCTTTCGCCCCGGATTCGAGATGGCCAATCACATACGCCACTCGCGATTCCTCGTCGGGGAAGTCATCAAACTGCAAGTTTAGAGCGTATTGCATCTCTGTTCTAAAGGCATGATAGTTCCTGGGATCCCCCCCGAATTTCTGCACCAATCCTGGTACCTTTCTGGCGAGCGGGGTGGTTTTCTCCTTTCCCTTTTCTGCATCCTGAGCCCTCCTCTCCTCAAGCCTCGCCGTTTGCAGCGCCAACTGGATCTCCAACGCTCTGTACCTTTCTTCCAGGCTTGGACCCCCTCCAGCTGCTCCTGCACCCCCGGTTCCGGCTGGGTTGCTCATGATGCTTCTCTCTGCACAAGCTGGCTTTCGGTGACTTTCGGATTGCTGTGATGGGACGATGAGCTGCTTGTGCGTAAAATGCAAGTCCCTCAGAGTTTGATCAGGTTTTCAAACCTCTGCCTGTGACGGAGCCCCTCCAGCATGGCTGCGTCAATCACTAGTAGAATCCGAAAGTGGCTGCTTTCGGAAACGTTTCCAACATAAAAGCTCCTTAACGGAAACACGTCGTCTGGCCTCTCGGCGTGACAGTTTCCGTCGAGGTGTGGGTGTCCCTATAGGAGGTCCTGAGACCTCCCCACTGGTTTCGCTTGAAGCGTCTCTGAGCCATCCCTCCGACTCACTTTCCCTTGGAGTTCTTGCTCGCCCTCTACTGGTTCCCTCTTCCGCTGCTACTGCTCTCTCAACCTCAGGGAGCCTTTGCACCTGCGGCGCTTTAGATGTCAGTTCCCTGACACATCACAACATAGTTCCTTTGGAAGTTTAAGGGAGATGAGGGAAGATAGAAAGGAGAATAAGATTTTGATTACATCCTTTGAAGAAACAAGTTGTAAAATGATGCACTTATTGTCCATTAGAAAATAAATATTTCATTTAACTTGCTGGGCATTTTCTACTTGTTCTCTTGCAAGAGTCTTGAGAAACTAAGTTGACAAAATTAAACTTGATAGACAGATATGAAACAGAATTGTTGTTGTTGTTTAGTCGTTTAGTCGTGACCGACTCTTTGTGACCCCATGGACCAGAGCATGCCAGGCACTTCTGTCTTCCACTGCCTCCTGCAGTTTGGTCAAACTCATGTTGGTAGCTTCGAGAACTGTCCAACCATCTCGTCCTCTGTCGTCCCCTTCTCCTTGTGCCCTCAATCTTTCCCAGCATCAGGGTCTTTTCCAGGGAGTCTTCTCTTCTCATGAGGTGGCCAAAGTATTGGAGCCTCAGCTTCAGGATCTGTCCTTCCAGTGAGCACTCAGGGCTGATTTCCTTAAGAATGGATACGTTTGATCTTCTTGCAGTCCATGGGACTTTCAAGAGTCTCCTCCATAATTCAAAAGCATCAATTCTTCAGCGATCAGCCTTCTTTATGGTCCAGCTCTCACTTCCATACATCACTACTGGGAAAACCATAGCTTTAACTATACGGACCTTTGTTGCCAAGGTGATGTCTCTGCTTTTTAAGATGCTGTCTAGGTTTGTCATTGAAATAGAATAGTACATTTCAAATTCAAAGATGTATCTGATCCATTCACCTGTTTCTAAGAGGGATGGAAGAGCTCTCATTTGAGCACTGAGATTCGTTTCAAATGCATTTAAGACTGAGGCTATAATACTATGATGCAGGTTCCAAGTTCAAATGTGGCACCATTTTGAGGCATGCAAGAAATGTGATTTCTTCGTTGAGCACTAAAACTATGCATGCTACAATCTATTGCTTTTTCCAAAAGTCATTCTAGGTTTCAGGTTCAAAACTGACCTTTTTGATAGGGACTATTTTTGAAAGGGAAACATTCAGCACTGAAAAACTGGATTCAAACTTGGTGTGCACATTCATGGCATCATTCTAAAAGTTCCAAGTATTTGAGGAAGAGGGAGAAGAGATGGGTAAACACCGAGGTGCAATGACTCAAAATATTGAAGAAAAATATTGAGATGGAAAGATAACAGGATTCCAATAGGATAAGCAGGTTGAAACAATTGCAATGAAACAACGTTCATTGGAACGTTCCGGATGCAAGACCTATTCAATCCTACGATTCACTAGTTTTTAAAATGAAGTATTTTCTTTCTAGGAAAGCCAACACTGAAAAAACTGGATTGCAAATGAAATCCTATTGCAAGTTACACTGGCATACACATATCTTTCTGGAAATAATAAGAATTGTATAAACACTAGTTGAAACTGGGAACAACTCCACATTCCACACTTTGAGGGCACTGATGGTATAGGTCTGAAGGAATCCAATTTACTTCCTCACGTGGAGGTACTAGGCAATGTTTGTGTGCAGCTTCCCTGTACCCAAAGAATTTGCCCTTCAATTAATGGATACACACACCAGCCTATAAGAATTTAAATCCACAGAACGAGAAATATCTGCTCTCCCAAGGAAGGAATGATCAAAGTCATGGCAACCAAAGAAACAACTTTCAAATAATTTGATTTAGCTTATCACAACTTTGAACTGTTTACGTCACTGTCTTAAAAACATTTAAATGAAAGAAACCTCCAAAAACATGAGACTTCAAAAGATCTGAAAAACTTACCACAATCCCCGAAAAATCATATAATATTGTAGGTGTACCACCACCAGAAGGGGAGATGGAGGTGGAAAATCAATACACCTGGCTCAACAGATAAACAGGTATCAGGGCTATAGATACTTTTTAAAGAGATGCTAATGCTTACTTTTCTAAATCTATCCTACAGTACTATATACTATATAAGGATGTCATCATGCTGTGGTTTCCATGGCCAGCAACAGATGGCTCTGTGAACTACAACGTGAAGAAGGAAAAGCAGTGTTGGCAGTTGAGGATGATAGAAATAGAGATGGGGGCAGCCCACACAAGTGAGTGAACAGGCAGGTGACAGTGCAGGTGAGCAGGTGGCCCAGATGATCAACACAGGTATCAGGTAGCCTAGGCAAGCCACAGAGGAAAACCCAGGGCAGCTCCCCACCAACCATTCAGCTCTGCTGCCACTGCCCACCGCCCACCAATATTGCTGTTTTGGCCTCAGCAGCATTGGAGTAGAGAAGGAAGTAAGCAGAGGCAGGTGGGAACCCCAGGCAGGCTGCAGAGGAACAGTCGGGACAGCACAGGGGAGCTGTCGAACAACCATCCTACCACTTCGCTGCTCCTCAACTTCTGCAGCTAAGTCCAAGGCACCCATGTCAGTGTGAGTATAAGCAGAGGGTGGGACGGGGGGTCTAAAGGAGAAAGTGTGGTTGGGATAGGTTGTAAGGAGAAGGGGGAGAGGAGGTTGGGATGAGATGCTAAGGGAGAAGATTTTCAAAATCTATACTGTATCCAATAGTGTATTGCAACCCGTTCCTCAATAATCTACTAAGGATATAATTAAGGAGTGCTACCTGATTGGTGGTTTCGTTTATTGTTTCCAGAAGTTTTTCAACGGCTGCCTGAAGTCGAGAACTGATATTTAAAACCAGCTCTTCATTTTTGGGGTCTACTTCCACTCCAGCAAAGCCATGCTCCGTGAGGTACTGTGAGAGTTCAAGGCCTTCATCTGTGACTTCTGACCACATGCTAGGGCCATCACCTTCTACATCACTGCCATGATACGAAGATGATGCCTTTTCTACACAAAAATAATAATGATGATAATAATATGAGTAATGGTGTCTTGTAAAACTTTTTGGTATTAAAAATGGTAAAACAGTTTCATATATATATACAGAATGAATTATGATCAAATAAATAGTACAAATACACATATATAATAATATATGGCCATACTTACACTGTAAAAGCAGGACATCACAGCAACAACAAAAAATACATTTTGCACTAAAAGTTACACAAATAAGGTAGAGAGAATGTTAGCAAGCAGAAACAGGCAATAGAAAAGGAGATACT
Source organism: Podarcis melisellensis (assembly GCF_964234715.1). Lineage (NCBI taxonomy): Eukaryota > Metazoa > Chordata > Lepidosauria > Squamata > Lacertidae > Podarcis > Podarcis melisellensis. The sequence goes on from NC_138544.1 coordinate 34,290,067, forward strand.
AACAGAAGAAAAATATTTTTGTAGCATGCTATAGTCTATTCCTTTTATAGCGGGTACGTAACTGGAAACTAATCTTATTGGCTTCTGTTAGTGTGTCCCAGTTTGGAATAAGCAGCTGCACATTGCAAGCATATAGAATGTAAGCAGACTGCACTTCAGTACCACTTTGAGCCATAACATTCAGATTATGCCCTTAATAAATTACTATTGGTCAATTAATCAGGGAACTATTCATGTCGACATCAGGGTTTGTTTTTGCATTTGTTTGTTTCTTTGTTTAAAAAGATATACCAAGCGGGCTGCAATTCTATGGAGGGATATATGGTTTGGGAAAAAAATATTCCTGCTCTCAACTGGCCTGCTTGGGGCCAACTTTATCTCTCCTTAAGTCTCCTCCTGGGAAGTCTACTCTCTTAGATTTCCCAGCAAATGAAATATATTGTCTCCACCACTAGTGTAAATTAAAACAAAACAGCACCCTGCCTCTGTGTTTACCCAGTGTTGCCTTTTACTCGGATCTCAGTTTTGATCAGTATTTTCCAGTTTAAAATTAAAATCCACTGTCAGTAATGAAGCCAGCAGCAGCAGTTTTGCAAGAGCTTTCATGTCCAAAGCAGCAAAAAGGAAGTCCTGGTTCAGATGTAAGAGTCATCTTAAATTAATAAACTATGATTTCACATCATCAATAATAGTCAAAGACTAAAGCACAACTTCTCCATTAAGTTGCAATGTGAACCTGTCATTAAAAGAAGAACTGGAGGCAGCTGGGTAGGAAGAGACAAGAAGGGAACGCACAGGCACACTCTCTCAGGCCTTTAAGGACTGCAGTTTTCTCAGCTCTGTCTGAATCAGGACCATGGGCAAGAGGTCTATGTAGGAATAATTTTATAGTGTCCTTTCCTCTTTGGTGAACTAGTCAGTATGAATTGAAGTAGGCACCACCAACACATCTTGCTTAGGCTTTCAGAGCCTTGGTGTACCACTTTTTATAACATCCATGAAATATTTTCCTTAATATGAATTACTGTTACATATCTCCTTTTATGGTTTTCGTAAGGCCAACGTAAAATTCCGTAAAACTGCAAGACTCCATGAACAAAAATAAAATAACATAGTTTTTATATGAATGGAATGAATAGCTGGATGAGTGTCAAGTTTACATTCACATGGCACCTTTCATCTGCACAGGATGTCAAAGCACTTTACATGCCCTGCAGGATTCAAACTCAGAGCCATCAGCGTGCAGTTCCCTTAGGGATTTGCTGGCAAATGTTTTCGGCCAACTCATTGCGCAACATTTAGGATGGATTTGGAGAAAGGAAGAGTTTAAAAACTTTCCAAACCCTTCTTAAAAAAAACAAAAACAAAAACTTTCTACAGACTTAACCGCTCACCCTTTTGACAATATGCAAAGTGTTACTATTCCATCAGGAGGTGAAGGGCCTCCTGGTGTCAAAGCGTATTTACTGCAGGAGCTTTAATATCCTCAGAGTAGAAAGGACCTTTGAGATGCACATCCAGGATACTGTTTGGTCAATGTTAATACATTGGTTAAGGCTGAGTCGGGGGAAGCATAACCCCGTACTGAGCCACTGACACCACTTACGGACGCAAAGGATGCTCTTTGAAGTTCACCCATCTTTAAGTACTGACCAGGTAAGAGACCCTGCTTAGCTTCTGACAAATAAGAACCTGCAGTACAGTAAGCAGAGCTACAGAAAAGATACAGTCAATTATAAAGATATATTAGTTACTGCGTATTCTAAGCTATGTGCAAAGTCCAATGGGTATATATTACTACTCTGGCCCAATCCACAACTTCATTACACTGCATGCCATTGCACAATGCCCCCTTTGACCCAGGAAATAGGACACCCAAGCTTGCAGCTTTGGCCATGCGTCCTCACTATTAGTCCTTCTGGGTAGGGCATTAACTTCAGAAGGTGCATCACAGCATGTCTCAAGTATCTGTAGACCTGAGGAATGGCTGTGGGTTAAGAGTCTAGCAGTGCCATGCAGTTCAGCAAAGCTGACTCCATTGCCAGTTTAACTCTCGTCTTCCAGCTATATCATGCTTTTCATGGAAACAGAAATGCACCCTTGTCATTTAGCTTGCAGACTGTAGGTTTGCTTGCTTTTCTAACCCCCCTTAAGTAACATGAGATTTTAAAACTGTTGCTAACTAAAAAAAACCTTTAAACTTATCCTTGCAGGGAAAATGCATGTAGTTCACATTAATCTACCATACCCTATAATCTAAGTCCTGACAGGAAATTTTTGCTGAGCTTGTATGGCTGGATGTATTGTGCTTCAGTAAGCTACTTTAAAATACAGGTTGCTATTTTCATAGAATTACACAGATGTGCAAGAACATTTGAACTTCCTAAGGTCTATGAGGTTTTCATGCATCAAATCAGCAGGTTTTGTGCTGACTTAGCCTTTGTTTTAAGCAGCTCATGTTTTTTCAAGTGTTTATACGTACAATTATGAAGTAAATCTCCCTTATGTATTCCAGTGGCTGAGGGGCTGTGAAAGGATTACAAATATTTTGAAGTTACGTTTCTAAAGCCTTGTGTTGGCTCCAGCTATTTATTAACCAAACAGCTCTGATATTGTGACAATTGGTATGGGGGGCAGCTCCTGTGATTAGATGGGACCCGTTTATGCCCTGTCCTATTGGAAGCTGAGCCAATGGTGGGATGCTCATCTCTGGCCAAGAGCTCATACAATCATGCTTGTTCCTTCATCTGGTACCACACAGTGGTGCCAACACAGAGGGAAGAATTATTTCCTTTGGTTCACCTCAGGCTATACTTATGGGGCTGAGATGTAGACTTCGCCTCAGTTTCTGGCAAGCCTATGCAAGTGGAGGCTGAATAGTAACAGGGGAGCGAATGCCTTGGTGTGAACAGGGAAAATGTCAGTATGACAACAGACCCAAAACAACTTCCCACTCCTCCACACCTTTGCAGTTTGATTCTGGTTGCTATTTCACAGGAGCTGTGAGTCAAGGATGCCATTTTAGGTGGTTCAACACCAGAAGCTACCTTCCATTCCTAACTGTTCATAATGCACAGTCTAATCCACTGCACTAACAACATTAAACCTGAATAATGCATGTTGGATGGCCAACTACTCTATTCTTTTTTATATATAATATTTAGCTAATTTGTGGGAGAATAACACTGATTCCAATGAAACTGTGAAGTGTTACAAGCTTTTATCATTCACAAAGGAAAAGCTGAATAGGGACACTGTAAAATAACTGAATCATTGAATGCATCGTGAAGGCTTCAGCAGTCCATGACATAAGCTCTCTATAAATAAGCATGAGTTGCTGGACATCTTACATTAATGTCACTTCTATTTACATAAGGTATGGTCCCCATATATGAACTATCAAAAATGATCCTTTCTGTGTTGCGTTTGACGCTCAGACATAGCCAAATCCCAAACTTTCCCTTGCCATTCCGTCTATCCTGTTCTTATGCTATCTAAACTTTCCAATTTATTTACCTGTCACGAATTCAGAATAGTTTTGCAACATATACGTTCTGTCTACTTTCCTCTGGCTTACACATACAGCTTCCCCCTACACCAGTGATGAAGACGGCTGTTTCTTTACCCATCTATAGTTGCTGACCACACCCAAAAGCAAGCCTTCCTTGAAGAGTCCAAAAGAAGGCCTTCATTCACACACCCTCTCAAAGAAGCATCTCAATGAGTTACATAAAACCAAACAAAGCAGATTATGCTAAATATATGATAGCATTTTAAGATCAATTTTTAAGATTAAAGACTTATGTTTTAAATCCCCAACTCCTAACAACTAATGTTTTATATGAGAGGGTGTTTCTTTGTATTTTGATGCAGGTTTAATTAATCACACAATTTTTGTAAAAGCTTGAGATTTCTCTCTTCCTGTGCAGTAACTTTTATGCTGCTGCCATCTTAACAGCACTGCTCATTTCCTCATATTCATCCGTGCCTCTAGAAAGCAGAGTCATGGCACATTAACCTGGCCAGGCCTGGACATATTCCAAAGTTATTCCAACCTTTATTGAACTAACAGAACTCGACAACAGGGGCAAAGCAACTGCTTCTATACATTTCTGAAGACCTGGGCCACTCCCACTCCCAACATGATTGACTATCTAAACTTCCAAGCTGTGAATCATAACTCAGAGATTAAGGGCCAATGGCAGAGGCCCAAATCCTAAATTGTTCTGTGATTGGATATCATGTCTCAAATCAGAACACAGAGGCTCAGAATCCTTAGTCCAGACTCAAGCTCAAGCAAACACAAACCACTGAATACATAACAGGCAGCAACACTGGTGTAAGCCCCTTCAGAAAGTCTAAGATTGCTTCTGAACAAACAATTTTGCATTGATCTGCAATAAATATCAATAGTTAAGAATAAATACAATATGGTTACATAGCAAATGTTTGTGTAGGTGCACCAACACAAATCATGGTAACCTGCATATGACTTATATGCTATGTTTTACTGGTATTTTACCCAATTTGGGGGTCTTCCTAAAAAAAGCTCAACTTTCAGGATGTCCTAGTTTTACATGGAGGCACTTTCTGCATTGGAATTTTGTCTTATCTGAAAAAGTCTTCAGTTCCAGACCAGATAGCATTCTTGTATAATACCACATGGAGTTCTGTACTATTGCACAAGCACAGTGGTAGAAAATTATTTGCAGGCACAGCAAGTCCTTGATTATATAACCATCTCTAACATTAAACCCCCAAATCTACTTGGATTTATTTTTTTAGCTTGGTTGACATACTACACCAAAAGAATGAACGACTTAGATATATTCCTTATATAGAGTTGCTTACTAAATTCCAGTCAGCTGTGCTATCTCAATTTATCACCAAATGTGTATTTTGGCCTTATGTATCATTTAAAATGGGACGCGGGTGGCGCTGTGGGTAAAAGCCTCAGCGCCTAGGGCTTGCCGATCGAAAGGTCGGCGGTTCGAATCCCCGTGGCAGGGTGCGCTCCCGTTGCTCGGTCCCAGCGCCTGCCAACCTAGCAGTTCGAAAGCACCCCCGGGTGCAAGTAGATAAATAGGGACCGCTTACTGGCGGGAAGGTAAACGGTGTTTCCGAGTGCTGCGCTGGCTCGCCAGATGCAGCTTGTCACGCTGGCCACGTGACCCGGAAGTGTCTTCGGACAGTGCTGGCCCCCGGCCTCTTAAGTGAGATGGGCGCACAACCCTAGGGTCTGTCAAGACTGGCCCGTACAGGCAGGGGTACCTTTACCTTTACCTTTATCATTTAAAATTGAGAGGGTATTTTATAGGGACCGATGTTTTTAACTATGTGAGTTCAGCTGACATAGTTGGCCAATTCAAGGAAACAGCATTTAACTTAATATTCCAAGCCATTTCTTATAACATATACTGGCTGTGTTTGTCCATCACAATAAACCATGGTTTAGTGTAATAAGCACCAAACACAAGTGTCATGGTCAAGTTACAAGACTCTTTTACTCCCTTTTTTTAAAAAAAAAGTATTTGCCCAGGACGATATCTACTTTTACCTCCCCACCCCCATTTTATGCTGTTATTTCTATGTATATTATGCTACGGCCACACGGCTAATGCAATAAATCTATTGATTGATACTCCCACATGGCCCAGGAGGAATTGGAAGCTTTTACTTGCCTTTTGCTTTTCCTTAACCAAGCTTTGTAATCTGGTGAGACCAACTATGGCTAACACGATTTTTCTAATCTAAAAAAATGTATCATTAAATCAGAGTGAATTTATAATTCACACATTAGAGAAAATTAAGGTACACCTAAAACAGCCTTAAATATATATCCCCTACTTTAGCATAACTCTTGTTTAAAATTCATTTAGTGTCATGGCACCTACCCTTTGGAATCCGCCCCCCTCCCTGGTCACATATTAGACAGCCTGTCTCTGTTGTCCTTTTGGTGCCTCCAGCAGACCATACTCTTTCAACAAGCCTTTTAAGTGGAGTCTGCATCTGTACTGGAACTATTTTAACTGTTTGCATACATGGAATTGTTTTTAAAAGTTTGTATTGTTTTATACAGAATCATAGTATCATAGAATTATAGAGCTGGGAGGCACCACGAGGATCATCTAGTCTATGCATACTCAACAGGTCGATCAACTATGAGTAGATCACAGTGTCTTGGGAGTTGGAAGTGCCTGATCCAGAGCCTCAGGCTCTACTGAGTGAGCCATGTGATAAGGACATATATGAAATTGTTTTAACTTGTGTGTTTTTTCTCACTTTTTTGTAACAGATTTGTTTTTATAATTGTATATTTTATTCTTATAACTTACCCTAGGATCTTGTGACAAAGGGCAAGTAAAATAATAATGATAATGATAATACAAACAAATAGTAAGTAGGGCTCATAATTGGAGCCAAAGATAAAGGCAGTCCCCCTCTCATACTGAGAATGGAAGGTGTAGATTTCTTCATATTAAACTATGATGCACTCTTACTCTTTCTGTTCACAGAATGAACAATTCATTTTTATAATAAAAATTAGAAGCCTTTGTGCTGAAACAGGTAGCGAACAAAATGTCATGTCATTAAATTCTATACTCTATAAATCAGTATGACAAGGTTCATCAGTGTTTATTTTTAAATACTGAGACAAGTTAGTACAAGTTTAAGAAGACAAGTATAGTCTTGTATTTCACTGCACACATTACCTATGCTCCAAAGAGCAGAATTACAACAAATGACTAATGAGGGCCACCATAGAAGAGACATGGGGAGTCCAGGGCTGGAAGTTGTTGTACTACAACTCCTATCAACCACACTAAGCACGACCAGTAGTTAAGGTACTACCAACAACTAGAAGAGGTACCAGGTTGCCTATCCCTGCTCTATGGTAATGTCAAACAACAATCACAAAAGCGTTTCAAAACCATTTGATAAAACAATATACCGTATTGGCCTGGGCAAACAGCACCAGGAGCCCGTAATCTCCTATCCTCTCCCCCAAGGCTAAGAAGGGAGCAGCTTATATTCAGGTATTGTCTTTCCCCCCCCCCCCCACTTTTAAATGTGTGGCTTATATTCGGGTGCAGCTTATAGTCGGACCAATACGGTATTAACTACATATTACTGCCTAAGTAAAATGACCCTAAACTAGCTGTTTCTCCTGCATAGACACAATTCTTTTTTTATTTCTCATAAGATTTAATTAAGGCTTTTTCATAATACAATACAATAAAAAACTAACATAAATAAGAACAAAAACAGGAAAAGAAAATAAAGAGAAAGAGAAAAGAAAATGCAGATTTTGTCTCTCAAAGGTAGATCTGTGTCCTACACAGAAAGGGGTGGACCCTCCCAGCTCTCACCTAGGAGCTTCCCCATCTTCTTCCCGTCTCTCACGTTGGGAGATCTTCCCTTCCCTGCCTCTCACTCTGGGTCATTCACCAAACAACCATCACCTTCATGTTTGTATAATTCCAATAATGTCCCAGATTAGAGGACACCAAGGAAAGCAAAAGAGGAAGAAAGAGAGAAGGAAGGATATAAAAAAGAATAGAAGAAAAAATGGGGAAAGGAAAAAAGAAAAATCGATAAAACGGACTTATGATGTTCCGTCTGTCAGTTATATACATAAAAAATATAAAATATTCACTCTAGGATGACATCCAGCTGTTCTACCTTCTGCTAGGCAATACGCCCCCAATCTTCAGTCCCAAATGTCTCAGGTTCATTGATTTTGTCTTCCACACAAAAAGTAATTATTATTAACAAATGCCAGCAATATTTTTTCTCCACTAACTTCAACAACCATTCATCCATACTAAGCAATACTAAACATTTTCTTCTTTATTCACACAAGAGTCTCCCCACTGTAGTCAGACTAAAGAGATACAATTCAAGCACTAATTTGCTTTTGAAAATCTAGATAATGTTCCATTCATTCCTCTGTTGTCACAAGCATCTGTTTGCAGTGATTTCTGGTTAGAGACAAGCATGCAACCTCAGCATTACTTACACTGTACTCTCTGAGTTTTAGCTTCCAGTGGTACCAACAAGGTGAACTGCAAAGTCTTTGCAGTTTCACAATCATTGTCCTTAGAGTAGTAGCTATGAAAAGCAGCGGAGGAAAGGGGTGGGTAGAAACTATCTAACACTTATTCTGTTCCTCAGTCCAGAGAAAGAAATCTGCTGGGGTGTCCTGTCAGGTTAATTAAGCAAAACAACGGTTGAAACAAATGCAACACACTTAAGAGGCCTTGGAGGTGGCTGGAAGCCATCACTGACCTGCTATGGCAGGGGCCGGCAACCTGAGGCCCATGGGCCACAAGCAGCTCACGGGGGTCGTTTAACCAGCCCCCAAGCCTCCCCTGAACCAAGCCACCCGCTTGTCGAGTCCCCGCGTGCTGTGCTAAACTGGCACAGCACAGCTCAGGGGCTCGCTTCTGCGGCGCTGGAAATCGTGTCTGTGCAGATGCCGGAAATCGCGCGTGTGTGATCCAGCCCACGGGGTAATCTCCCCTGGAGAGAACTGGCCCAGGCGAGGTAAACCTTGCCGACCTCTGTGCTATGGGGTTAGGAAAAGGGGAGGGACAGATACAGGCAGGTAAAATAGTCAATGGAGAGATTCCTACTCTTCCTCCCAACCCCACCCTACAAAAAAAAAATCTTGCAGACCTAAATCTGCCTAAATCTACCTACTCAAACTCTCATACCAAACATATACAGTTCTTCTCAATGCAACACCAATCATAACAAAAATACACAATCACCCCATCTCCAAACACTATGGTCAGCCAGGGGTTCTTTGTCTTGAGGAAAATGCAAATTGAATCCTCACAAATGTGTTAGAGCCTTCTCTGAAAAACTTTCCATGTCACCCTCTTCCAATGCCCTAGTATCCTTTTCTTTTTTTAAAAAAGGCTTTTGAGTTTTTCTTCTTGATTACACAATCTCTTCCCACACTTCCTTTCTTGGTCTTTTTCAAGTGGCCCTATTGATCTATCCCAGAGGCACTAGGTCAGTCTGCCACTAGGAAACCAGGCACAACGTGCAAATCTCCAATCACCATTCTGCCACATGAGCAAGCAGACCACACTGAGTGGAGAGAAGAAGGAAAAACAACAGAGCGAAAGACAGCATGATCTTTCTCTTTAGCACAGGAAGACCAAATAATGTAGAAATGCCATAGAACAGAGATAGTGTTAACAACAAGAGAACCCCAAAGCAATTTGCAAACATCTAAACTTCAAGAGGACTGCTGCATACCTCAGGAGTAAGATTCATACGTTTAGCTGGTAACCTCCAGTCTACCTATTCCACAGCAGTCCCAGGCTTTTAAAAAGGCTATTAAATAGGGAAAAAACCTCTGGGAATTGCTTCATTGGCATTTTTCATAAGTCCTATTTCACCGTGATTTGTAAATCTCATCGGCATGAGTTACATAGAAAACATGTAATTAAAATTGTAAGACGTTTTAGCTTCAATATTCGGTAGCCAAGCATGCAAGTTCATTTCCAGAAGCATTTTTTCAACACACTTCACTTTATTTCAGTAATAATGTAGGTAGGAACATTTCCTTAGTGGCCCTGTAAAAGCACTCATAATGTAAAACTAAGAATGAGGTAAGACCGCTAGTCAACATATTACAGTGTTCCATCTCTGACAATGCTCACACAAGAAATTTTAATGCTGAAGTGTAATAAAGGATACTCTATTGCTTAACATTAACTCCCAATCTCTGTATGTTTACAGTACCATAGTAAATATAGACAAGGATACATGTTCTAAAGTTCTAAGACCTACTGGTGCTCCCATCTTCTGGTAATGTGTGTGCTTGTTTTATTTTGACAGTTTGATTAGCCATTACTAAGGTCTCATTTGGTTGCAGTATTGTTAATTATGGTTAATAGACTGGGAGTGTGCTATGACCTGGAACACTCCCTCTTCTGCACAAATTATTCCCTTTCTTCCATGGTCTTGTTAACTAGCATTTAGTGTTATGTCTAAAATTAGCCACGGCTAGCATCAATGCAGCCAGATTTCTTTAACTAAGGTCTGGAAATCTACTTCAGCATCTAGTTTCAAGCACTGGTAATCAGGAATGAATATAATAATCTGATGCCCAAGCATACATTAAGTTTTCTATTTTACTTACAGTGGTACCTCTGGATGCGAATGGGATCTGTCCCGGAGCCCCATTCGCATCCAGAAGTGAACACAACCCACGTCCGCACACCGTGATTCGCCACTTCTGCGCATGTGGTACCTCTGGATGCGAATAGGATCTGTCCCGGAGCCCCATTCGCATCCAGAAGTGAACACAACCCACGTCCGCACACCGTGATTCGCCACTTCTGCGCATGTGCGTAACATCATTTTGACCGTCTGCGCATGCGCGAGCGACGAAACACAAAGTAACACACTCAGTTACTTCCGGGTTGCCGCAGCACGCCACCCGAAAATACTAATGCCGAAGCTACAACAACCCGAAGTATGACTGTATTTATTTATTGCAAATTCAACACAGAAGTATGTGGAGATCCTCACTGATGCAGAAATATCTTTACAATGGAATGGAATAGGTCAAGAAACCGTGATAAGTCAGGTAGCAATATTAATGGCTGAACATAATGTCCTGTCTACTTGAAACTAAGCTGAGCAAATGAAGCTCTCCGCACAAACTTTGAGATTGCTGCGGTTTACAGAAGAGACACATTGGAGTTGTCATCAAGCTTGTACTAAGATGTAGTTGTTGCCTGATACCAGTTAATTGTCTACCTGCTGCAGAATTAAAAATGTTGAGCATAAATCAATATATTGTTCAAGCACACTACTTCAAACACACACACACACACACACAATTTCTGCGAAATATCAATATTCTCACAGCGGGGTAGTGGGTTTTGTTTATCCAGCTCCCTGTCTTTGCCTGGGACCTACAAAAGCACATCCTTCAACATAGAGCTGTGTTCTACATCCCCAGTTGGTGGCAGTGATGCTTCTGAATACCAGCTGCTGGAAACCACGGAAGGGGAGAATGCTCTTGTGTTGGCATCCTGTTGTGGGTTTCCCACAGGCTTCTGGCTGGCCATTGTGAGAACAAGATACTAGAAGAGATGGACTACTGGCCTGAACCAGCAAGATACAATTAAGTTCTTAGAAATTTACATCCCATGGAACCAATGGCATCATGGATCCCACTCCATTCCATGGAAAAGAACCAATTAAAAATTAAAGCCCTAAACTATATAAATCCAAACTCAGTTTTAGGTTTCTTATTACAGAATTATTTTTAGAGCCAAATTTTAGAGTTCCCTTCACACACCTGTTGTTGTCAGTACAGATTCCGAATAGCTTCCACATAAAAGCAACAGAGAGCATGGCCTCATTGCAAGTACCTGCTTCGTATGCCACACAGATGCTTGGTTTTGTGGAATCCTCAGCTCTGGTCTCCCATGCAAGACTTTTAAAAGGCAACTGACATTTAGATGAGCGATCCAGAAGTCCTACAACATGGCGGCCAATTGTTTCTTCTACAGCTACAGTCGTCTTCACGACTTCCAACAGAATCTTCAACAGTCTGTTATTGGCTTTCTGCAAGGCACATCTGGAAACAGAAAACGGAATGCGAACTCCATCAAAATTTGTGCACTGAGAATTACACGTTACACAATGGTAACAGAAATATTAGATGCAGGGTATAAAGATGCAGACAAAACTTAACAAAATCCAAATAAGCAACAAATGGTAGAAAGTTGAGTGATTGGCGTATTAACTCAAATTGAACCACTTACTTCCACATGAATCAAATTAATGACTCAAAGCCATGGATAAGGGAACATCAGAACTAAATGACTCCCCCAGGTAGTGTAATAAGCAAAAGGGTTTACTAGCATACTCAATGGTTCCAACTCCCAAGAAGAACAGGATGTTGGATGAGATGAAACTTTGATCTGATCCAGGAGGGCTCTTATAGTATTTTGATGGCTAAAATTTTTTTTTCCTGTTGCTAGATCCTGTGTATATTGAGTTCCCCTATGTTAAATGGAGCCTACCGCAAATAATCATGCATAGAACTGATCTTTTGAGCACCAACTTATGCATGTTTAAGAGATTTTTGGGGCACTTTTGGGGACATGTTTGCTCAGAACCAAGGCCCCATCTGCACTATACATTTAAAGTAACATTACACCAGCTTAAATAGTCCCAGCTTCTCCTAAAGAACCATGAGAACTGTAGTTTAAGGGTTCTGAGAGTTCCTCGGGAAGAGGGATTGACTTATAAACCACTTTGAGAATCGTGCAGAGAAAAGCAGAAGCGACATTACATGGTTCTTTTTATTGTAATCACACAGCTTGTATCTGTCATCCAGCAAAATCACTGTTACGAAAAACCAAACTGTAAATGTAGGTTGGAATAAATGTATAATAATATCATGGAGCTTAATGTATATGGACAAATCAGTTTCACATATAGAACACAGCCATAGTTGTGGCACCAGGCACTAACGATCACTACAAATTCCAGTGATAATATGGCTACTTATTTAATTCAGTAATTAAATTTTAACACCCCACCCTGAGTTTTTAATGTGTAAGCATTCAAAGTAAAAAGAGACAAGGATCCAATCCAGGCTCATTTAGTCAAGCAATGCCTTGAGATGAAAACATCTACAGATCTGTAGTCACATTACATAGCTTGACTGCTAGCAAAGTGCTAACATATCATTGACATTGACCTATCAGCCTCAAAGTTATGCAATTTCTTCCAGCTGTTGGCATAAAGTTTCTCAGGCTGAAATATCTCAGTCTTCTTAACAGCATACCTTTCTTTGGAAAGGATATCCGGAGAAGTTTCTTCATGCTTTCCTTCACCTTCACCAATTTCCTCTTTGGATTCATTCTGACTTACATTTTCACCCTGGGTAAGTTTTGGCAATGGCAGAGAGGAAAAAAGATACAAAAATCCCGTCATATTGGAATCAGCACGCTTTTCTGCTTCACAGTCATGTTATGAAAACGGGAGGGGGAAAACACCCACACCATAATCCACAAGCTTTATATAGATTTAAGTAATAGTTAACTATCCTGTTATCAGATACCTCAAGCTACAGATTGAAATAGTTTAGTCACAGCCTATAAGAATCAAGTTTGTTGTGCTAAGTAAACAGTTTCTTAGTTCCTTGTTGGGCGTTACTACAGCAACATTAAAATTAGAGTTTGCTTTCAATATCATGTCAGCTGCCTATGCCCCACCTTCTTATTTAATCAAACCCCATTTAAGTAAATCTGACACCTAATAGGAAAATGTCCTGTGTTGAAAAGAGCAACAACAGCAAGGCTACTTCATTTACATTCCGCAGCTTCTAAAGACAGCCAAAGTCTACACTACCTGTGTCTGAGTACCACTGTTTTTTAGCTCACAGGGTAGCTTCTCTCTCCCTGCCAGGAGCTGCTCCTTTAGTGATTCTAGTTCCTCTAAAAGCATTTGTTCTCTTTCTGTGATGATGCTTTCACTATCCAGTGTGTCACTCTAAAAAAAGAAGAGCACACCACTAACATATTAGAAATACCACAAAAGGAATCAGATATATACTGTATCTGACAATCGTAAGGCTGGGTCCCAGATATGACACCATTAAAAATTCTGTTCACTTTGGTCACAGGATTAAAGAGAAAACCAGTCTAAAATTAGGACACTAAGATAAACTGTTCAGTAGTGTGTGTGTGTGTGCGTGCGCGCGCGCGCACACACACACACAAATATTTTAATGTGTATATGGGTTGGCTCTGGACTTGCATTCATGGAAGGAACGGAGACCCAGCAGACACTCTCAGCTGCAGGAGGACCACAGTGATTTTTGCCCATTATTCCTTTCCCTTGCATCCACCTTCTATGGTGTTCTTGAGGGTTCTGTAGCCCTCTGGAATAGCTTTCCAGGTGGCTGCAAGGCCAAAGGAGAAATTGGGGGGGGGGGACCCAGCTCCCTTCCTCTATGCAAATAAAACTCCACTGAACGCAAGTCTGGATAGAATCTCTCTCTCTCGTCTTTCTTTTCTCTCTCTCTCTCTCTCTCTCTCTCTCTCTCTCTCTCTCTGTGTGTGTGTGTGTACACAGAGTTTTTAACATATATTGGCAAACAAAATGTATTCATTCTGCTTATTCAATTCTGCCATAAGATTGACACAAACACCCCTTTATTTGCATTCTTTATGGGGTGGTATTATTTAATCTCAGGCAAAATGTAGAACCTTTTCATTCTCATATCAAATACATATATATAATTTCTGTTCATGGGTTGCCTAGAGAGAGCTAAATCATGAGCCTGGATTCGGATGACAAACTAAACCAAATCATGACTTAGGTTCAGTACAGTGCAGCAGCAGCAGCAGCAGAACTGATGCTTGTAAAAGGCAAGGACGACTGTTCAATTCATGAAATATCCCCAAGGCTCTTTGAGTTTATGAGAATTGCCAATACCGCATTGGTAGTGACAAGAAAGCTACTCAATTTATCTGTATTTTTTTTTAAAAAAAAAAGTAATAAAGGAAATTTCAAGCCAAACAAATGAAAAATGTATCCTTCACACAATATGCATCTAGATTCAGGTAGGTAGCCGTGTTGGTCTGAAGCAGTCGAAATAAATTTAAAAATTGTCCAGTAGCATATTCTTTAGATACCATCTGAAGAAGTGTGCATGCACACGAAAGCTTATACCCAGAACAAACTTAGTTGGTCTCTAAGGTTCTACTGGACAATTTTTTAATTTATTTCGACAATATGCATCTGTTTGTGCATGTCATAAGTCTTATAGAAAACCATGGGCAGGGGAAAGGTTTTTTTTCCCCATATTTCCAGATCTTTCCTGTCTCAGGGCTCACATTACCTCTGCTAACTGTACTTTAAGCCTATCAAGCTCTGCTAGGAGGATCTCTTGGTTTTCTTTCTGCAGCTCCATCTGTTTCATGTGACCCTGTTTCAATATTTCTGTTGCCTGCTGATGTTCCTGATGCTGACGGACAAGCTCTTGACGCATATCTTCCAAACGCTCTTCATACAATGATCTCTGACTTGAAGATACTATGCTGGAGGTTGAAACTTCATTTTGAATCTGTAATTTTTGTTGGCAAGTATTAAAAATGGCATGAGTTCCATGAAGTAAAAATTTTATCTTACATAGATGTACCTTACATTACCTGTATACCACCAACATCAGATTTTAAAACTCAAGAAGTTTAAAGCCATGCTTTGCTAATAAGAACATTTATGGTAATAAAATGTTATTTACAGTGCAGTCCTATTGATATATACTCAAAGTAAGCAACATCAAGTACAAGAAAACTTACTCCAAAATAAGCATGCAGGATTGCAACCTTAGTGAACTTTTAGTCTTTTATGTCCTTTTTTGCATTATTTTGTTTGAACCAGGCTTCCTCAACCTTGGCCCTCCAGATTTTTAAGACTACAATTCCCAGCATCCCTGACCACTGGTCCTGCTAGCTAGGGATCATGGGAGTTGTAGGCCAAAAAACATCTGGAGGGCCAAAGTTGAGGAAGCCTGGTTTGAACTATACAAGCTGAATATCAACCACCACAATTACAGGATATCCACCCTACCCCCATTCTCAAGCATTATTGTTCACAACAGAATGAGTGGTTTGCTAACCATGCACTGGGAACAAAGAAAATTCACCAAATTATGATTTTCAAAGTAATTTTTTTGAAATATGTTTGATTGTATTTACCAGAGATGAATTCTGCATAAGCTCTCTATCACTTAAGGAAGAGATTGTTGAATCAAAGTTGTGTAACCCAAATGTTTTAGCAGGCTTAACATCTGGTTGAAATTGTCCTTCAAGTGATGAAATTTCACCACATTCTTCACTGATCTCTCTGCTAAGTGATTTGGATTCTTCATAATTAGGCATCGAAATGAGAAGAGAAGCACTATCGAATTTTTCAAGACATTCCTTTCTAGTGAAATTATTTTCTTGCTGAGTTTCTATTGGTACTACCGATAACATTTCTTCTTCCTTTAGATTTGCAATCCTTGCTAGTTCATTTTTCTGTGCAAACTCAACGCTCATGGTTACCACCACCTTAATAAATAACAAATTGAGAGTGAGAGAAAGAGAGGAGCTACTTTAGATTTTCATATAGATCAATGAATGATACATTCCCTCCATCAGTGACAGCGTAAAATTAAGCTTGCATTATACATATTAAAACAAGTAATCAACAAAACAAATGATTTTTATTTTTAATCATTTGTGACATTTGATAAATGGCAGAAATATACATGGGATAACAGGAATTAGCTAAAGGGATGTTGAAGTAGCACAACGGGCAATATCTATATAAGGACTTGCTTATAAGGCAAAACATACTCCTCAAAGTATTCCACAATACACACAGCACTGACAGGAGTACTTCTTCACTCAGTTCAGTTTATACCAAACCATGATTTGTGCTAACCATAGTTAAGAAGCCAAACTACAGTCTGAATCAGGTCTGGAGAAAGTTTTCCAGACCATGAGCTGCATTTCCTCACGGACAACTTGTGGGGCACAGGAAATCACATGCCAGTGATCAGCTGACACAGGCAAATCTGGGTGAAGTAATAGAGGTACTCTTATGTTTGGACAGTTGGCTACATTTCAGCCACCCAAAAAACAGAGGTTTCTACACTCCATCACCCACTACCATCACTCCTTCCTTCATCGAGGCATCACAGTTCAAGGAAACATTCAAGCTAGGCAAAAGACTGTGATGAGAGTGCAGGGCTGATGAGGGGTATGGCCCTGGGAGACTCTCAAGTGTGGAATAGCAAGGCTTGAAGGGATTCATTTGACAACCCACCCCCCAGCCTTAAGTTCCCCAACCCTGTTTGAAACTACCACACAAATGATGCTTTACACTGTTTGTCAGTCTTGTTTGCTCAGAACTCCTGTATTTACAGGCAGTTGGCTCTCTGATTGGCCTATATACACTGTCTGTCAGTTTAGATGTAATGCCAAACTATAGTAAACCTTCCTTAACCATGTTTAGGCATGATTCTGAATTAAGCCCCAATATATTGCCAAAGAAAGATGGTACCTTTGCTACTTCTTGCAGTAATTTTTCTTGGTACTGTTCTTCCAGAAATTCAGTAACAGCAATGTCATTAGTGAGCTATATATACATTAAAAAAACAAACAAACAGAAACAGGAAATGTATTCATTTTTAAATAATTTTTTTTAAAAAAGAAAATCACTTTTGACTATTCTAAAAGGTTAACTGTACATATTATAAGCTATGCCTTCAGCGTGAAGCAAGGTGATGGCCAGGCATAGACTTTCAAAGTATACAACACTGATTTCTACAAGTAATATAATAGCAGCTCTTTTACTGGCTAAAGCACAGGTTTTTGTAGGGGCTCAGCAGTGACTCATCCTGCATCTCATATTGTAGGTAATAACAGCCCATACCACAAAGCCCTGTTTTTTTGCTGCAGCAGAATTAACACAGCACATTGCCCTTTTGAAACACATGCTGAATGTTCTATCTCGGAATCAAATAGAAGTTATTAAGAGTGAGCAGAATCTCCTGACCAAGTATGAAATCACTTTACAGTATTATCATTTGCTCAAGAGGCCCAAATCTACTTAAATAAAGCTAAAGGTAGTTAGATCACTGCAAATCAGTTAATCCCAGATGAAATCTGTTTACAAGTTTTGTGTGTGCTTGTGTGTGGTTTATGTTGATGAGGATCTCTTATTTGTAAACACTAAAAAGTATGCTGGAAAAAAAGTAAAAATCCAGAGTAATCTACAGTACCTCTTCTGGGATTTCTGTACATTGTTGACGATCACTTTTAGCATTCTTCCCATTCTGCTTAACTTCATTTTCCTGTGATTCCACAGAAATGCTAAAAAGAAAATTTAAAAGGTGAAGCACATTTCTTCTCCTAAGATGTGTCCATTGTTAAAACACCCATCAGAGTCACAGATACAATGAAACTTTCCAAAGCAATCCAATATTAATAGATAACATCATCAATGTCGTTTCTCAAAAGTGGCAAGTACAGTCATGCCTTGGTTTTCAAACAGCTGAGTTCTCGAATGTTTTGGCTCCCGAATGCCGCAAACCCGGAAGTAACTGCTGCGGTTTGCAAACTATTTTCGAAAGCCGAACATCCGTTGGGGCTTCTGTGGCTTCTGATTGGCTGCAGGAGCTTACTGTAGCCAATTAGAAACTGCGCTTTGGTTTCCAAACATTTTGGAAGTCGAACGGACTTCCAGAATGTATTCCATTTGACTTCCAAGGTACAACTGTACATGCAAAGGAGGCCATATTTCTTACAACTACAGAACATAAATATCAGAAGCATCAAAACAATTTCACTGAAAGATAGCTGAAGGGTGATCTGTGTCAAGTCTGGGAGTTTCCAAAACCTAAAAGCACACTGGGGGGGACCTTATAAACAAGCCGCTCTCATGCTTGTTAGGGCGCCTCCAGTTAACCAAACCAATTCCCCCTTTCTTACTGGGAGGAGAGGCACTAGTATATTTGCCTCTTCTCCTCCCTTCATGCTAAAATAGTACATGGTACCCTCATCCTTGTCTCATATTGCAGCGCCAATAGAATACCAGGGGCTTGATAGTATGAAGGTTTTCCCTGCTATCCCAACTGCTGCATTCTGCTTTGCAGATGATCTCTCACATCCACACTCTCTGCCGCAGCTCTTTAGCGCTCAAGCAGCAAAGACACACAAGGGAGAGACTGATGTTTGTTGTTGATATTCAGCCCCATCCCTTGTGCTTTTATGTTCCTGCTGTTTCTCTAGATCCTGCGGAAGCTGGAAACCAGGTGTTTTCAATTTCCCCAGGGCCAGGACTCACCCTGCAGCAGATGATCTCTCATGCCCTATTCATTATCACTCTGCAGTTCTTAAAAGCTCAGAGTCTGGGTCGGAGTGATATTCAATCTTTCCCCCAGTACTCCTGTTCTCTATGATCAACATGCAACAATGATAATAATGGCATTGTACTTGTTCTGGTTATCAGCTGTTTTGTGGAGCAGAGAAACCATGATTATCTCCCTCATGTTCTTGTTCCTTCTTGATTCTCTGGCTAAGCAATACCACTGCTAAGGATTTGAAAACAAGTGGAGTCAGATAAACCCAGACTTTCAATATCATATCATCATCATCATTTTAAATTTCTTACCCATCCTTTACCGTGAGGTCTCACAGGGCAGGTTACAACAATTTGTGTTCAATTTGCATTGCACAACATTGAATTTGATGGACTAATGTTCTGCCTTGGTGTTCAACAGTGTTCTTTGTCCCTGTAGTTTCCCTGAATAGGATGTTCCTGGACCCCTGGGGTCTATTCCTGATCTACTAGAAACTGATTTTAATATCATAGTTCTAAATTGTAACCTGGCCTGTAGGACCTCATGATGAAGGATGGGTAAGAAATTTAAATTAATAACGATAATAATATGATATTGAGTGCATCTTAGACTGGAAAGATTTACTTTTCAGGGTTTGGGTTTATCTGATTCCAGTTGTTTCCAAGTCCTCAGCAGTGGTATTGAAGGGTAGCAGAGTTTCAGACAGGAGATGCCAGGGATTGAACTGGGACTTTCTGCCTGCAAAGCTTTTGTTCTACAAACCACGTCATGGCACACACCCCTTCACAAATCATTCAGAAATCATGGTCTGAAGTGGTGGAGGCAACCTGCACCATCATTCTCCCAACAGCAGTCTCTGTTCACTGATCCTATACAGGTGAAGAAACCACCACATTTTCTTTTGCTTATAAGACAATATGGTTGCAAATGGGGAAATCCTTGAGGAGAAAGCAAAACGCCCCCGTCATATACCAAAATGGTGGTGGGGAGCAAACTCATTTTTAGCTATGGAACAAAAATGCTTGTGTGATCTCTGTTGTAGCTTTTGTTGTTGAAAAAAGGGGAAAGCCAAAATCATAGGTACCTGCAGCAATCGGAAGCCACACTGGCATCTTGGAGTCTGCTTTGTAAGTGGACTATCTCTGCAGTATATCTTTCCTCAGTTTCTTTCAACTGCTGATGGAAATATGATCTGAGGCGCTTCACTTCCTGAGCATGTTGTTCTTCAAGTCGAGTTTTAAAGTTATCCATGTCTTCCCAACAGGGTGACCTCACTTTAAGATCTATGTATGAACAAATCAAACAATAATTCTAAACATACCGTATGCATAAACCGGGGTGGCGGGGTGGGGAAGCAAAGGTTACCAGAGCAACATTTCCTTTTACAACAAATACAATTTGTTTGGGGCGGTACTAGCAATCACTCCAAAGGGTTTAGGAATTCATGTGAGCTTCTCAGTAGCATCCGACTTTCAGGGTTCTCAGCCCGAGAATGACAACTGAGTGGGGCCCTCATCAAGATGGGCCAGCACTACCAGCGGTGTCAGGGCATGTTCTAAAGGTAGAAAGATAATGAATCAAGCCCAGATTCAGGTACAGAGGTACCTTCAGAAGAGAGTGGCTCCTGGTCTTCAGCTGTGGGGAGAGCTTTCTTTTCTCCCCATTCTTGCTCCTCAACTAGCATACATGCAGTACCCAGATCAAAACGGTACCTCCATATTTCACATGAGTTGTCAGCGTTATTTTTTCATTCCACACCCTCAAAGCACTAGGCAAGTTTATTCACTCTAGAATTTCTTCAATGCTCTCCCCACCCCATGTACATTTTGAGACTTGCCCAATATGGGAAGGGTCTGTGGCTTTGTAACCGATTTAAATGGATTTGTCTGCTTATATTACACAGATCTTCTAATTTGACTTTAAATGTATATCTTTACCAGCAAGATCCTGTGACGGAGTAGGTAAACATTCTACACTCTGTTGAAGACAGTCGCTTTCTTTTCCATTGTATTCTGCAAATGATGCCTCTTGCTCTTCAAGCTGGAGAAAATTAAATAGAACCAAATGGGAGACATGGAACATTAACTTTCTTTCTAAAATTGCTGCTAACATTTTACTTTTTGTATATCTTGCTGAATTCTGCATAAATGTGGACAGTTTCGAAGTTGTGATAAAACTATATTGCCACTGAAATGTATATATATCTAACTAACTCATAGCTCTTTGGTTGTGCTTAAGTTATTATGTCAACAGTCTTCGGTGCCGTCATTTCTGTGCATGTATACTCAGAAGTAAGCCCCAATGAGTTTCCAAAAATATATATTCTATCCTTAAAGAACATAAGAGAAGATGCATCTAGCTCAGCATCCTGTTGTCAGTTGTCAACCAGATTCCTGTGGGAATCCCGCAAGCAGCACCTGTGTGCAACAGCACATTTCCCCACTTGTGGTTCACAGCACCTGGTATACAGAGGCATACTGCCTCCCTTAAACGGAAATATAATGTAGCATTCATCAGCATTAGCCATTAATTGCCTTGTTTCATTCTCCTTAAAGCCATCCAAGCTGGTGACCATCACCACTGCTTTGGGAAGCAAGTGCCATAGTTTAACTATGAACTATGGGAGTAAGCACTTCCCTTACCATCAGTGATATTTACAATGCAGTGTTATGCATGTGTAACTCAGAAAAGTGGCTCACTCCTTAATTCTGTCTAGGATACAAGCAAAAGGCAACCTACCTTTTTTCTGTCTTTCACAAACTTTGAATGATAGTCCAGTAATCTGTGATACTCTTCCATTATCTTGCTCAGAAGAATTTGCAGGGTTCCTTGCAAAGCTAAAGGCAGAAAATGAATCAAACACAATTATTGTGTTGCTCTAGTGTATTCATTTCTTTTCTTTCTATAAACATTACATTAAACAGCATTCTACTGCTATGTTTTTAGAAAATGTAGTACAGTGATAGCTCAGGTTAAGTACTTAATTCGTTCCGGAGGTCCGTTCTTAACCTGAAACTGTTCTTAACCTGAAGCACCACTTTAGCTAATGGGGCCTCCTGCTGCTGCCACACTGCCAGAGCACGGTTTCTGTTCTTATCCTGAAGCAAAGTTCTTAACCCAAGGTAATAATTCTGGGTTAGCGGAGTCTGTAACCTGAAGCGTATGTAACCTGAGGTACCACTGTATATTCTTTTTGCCTTGCCATGGATGGTGATTTTTCTCCTCTTCAATCAGCCAAAACATGGCATATTTTCTACAAGCAATTTATTACAAAGGGGAAATAATCCTAGCATACCATAGCCATTAAACTGTTTCCTAAATGCCGTTTTTTTGTTTTTACTGTCCCTGTTAGGTTTTAAAGTATTATGGAGCAAAATCTTGGACTTGGTTTCAGTTACTTGCTAAATGTTAAAGAGATTTTTTAAAAAAATACTCCAGTGACCATGCTGTTGGCCCTGCAGCTCAGACTTCTGTCCCTCCAATTCTAATATCCCCTCTTTTCCAGTGAACTTGGTTCAGTTTCACCTCTCTTTTTTATTCTCTCAAGCAGCTCAGATTATTCACCCCAAGTATTTTACCATGGAGTCATGCTGTTTACTTTCCCCATTGGACCATAACAATTTTTAACTTGCTGTAGAATTCTCATGGTCAACGAACCCTTTCCTAAGTCCACTGTGTTGTCTCCCTTTAGAATTCTCAAGCCTCTTTCTTTCCAAGGCTTCCTGAATCCCATTTAGAAAGCTAACATTCTGCCAGAATATCACTGCTCCAATTGCTCCTGTGCCATCCACTGCCATGATCAACTCTGGTAAAGAGATTTCTCTAGCTGTTTGCATAGCAAAACCCCAGCCTTGCTATGTTCCAGCCAGTGCTAGCTTCAGCTCCAAGTTGCTCCACAGATAAAAGCAGCATTTCTATGTTTACAACTGCTACCAAGGAGATAAAAGACAGGGCTATAAAATTAAGATTTGTGTTTTTTGATACCTTGAGCTTCTGCTCTTGATATTAACATTGAGTTCGATTGTTCTCTCTCCCCAGCACCAGATTCAACAGCAGGTGAAACATTTTCAAGTTGAACGCTGCAAAGGGACTATAAACAAAGGAAGAAAGTTAAACATATTCCTATTGCATCTGACTGTATCAAGCAAACAGGACGAGGTCAATAAAACCATTATAACATCTTGATTCTTCCTCCTAAAATGGGCATGAAGAGAATTTAGCAAGAGGTAGATCCACAATTCAACAATCCTAAGAGATTCGCCCATGAGATGTAGGGATCCACAAGTGCACACAATAAAGGAACTTTTAGTTTAATTTTAATAGATGAAAGAATACAGGATTTGCAAATGATTTGTGGTAAAATGCTTCTCACCTGAGTGAGCTTAGAACATTCTTCAGCTACTGTTTTGCTAAGCCTTTCTAGATGCACCCATGGAGACTGGCCTTCTTCATCTGTGAAGATAAACCATCACTGAAAATTATTTATTTTAGAATGCTTTCCAACAATTTGAGAAAGGGGGACAATAAAGACAGATATTTGGGTCTGTTTTATCTATACACTATAATAAAATTCAAAATACAAAGCACAGCAATCACTTGAATGATTACAGCCACCAACCAGTGAAATTAGAAGACAACTGTGGAAGGTCAAGGAAACATAGAGATGCCTCCAAGCAAAGGCAGGAAATGAATTGAAGCCTCTCAACATTGGACACCTAGCTACTTCTTCTGAAGTTTGGCATTTCCTAAGGAGCAACCAAATCCCACATGATAACCTTTCTCACTCATGAGAGGAAGCAGAAAGAATAAACCAACCACTTTGCACAAAGTAAAATCTTGAGATAATATGGTGGTTGGAATTTGCTAAACCAAATGCCTGCCTCAGATTGGGAGTCAGAGTTCTGCATTTGTATACCTTAGCATCTTATGTAAAAAACAAACTACAGCATTGCTTTTTAAGGTCGAATCTGTTTAAACCGGATACAAATGTTAAATCAGAAATCACAAAATTAAAATAAGAAGACACCAAAAACCTGCTTTATGTGCTACATCATGAGCACCATAATAATGTATGCAATGGTCTACTGCTGCCAAACTAAAACCAACTACTAATACAAAAGTACTGCCTCATATTTAAAACTTCAAAAAGAATTTTCCTCCCCTTCACCACTTTACCTAAGTTTTGATTTTTAACGTTCTGAAGATCTAGTTGGCTTTTCTTAAGTTCATTCAGTTCTTGTGCATGATGGGACTGGAGCTCTTCTTTAAGAGCAGAGAGCGCATTCTCCTTTTCATTTTCCATGCATTCGCGCACTTGGTCCACGTGAGCCGAGTAAACCAAAGACAGGCAAATGCGCTGGGCTTCCATCTGCAGTTTTAAATCGCTCTAAGTAGAGATGGGCATCGTATGAGGGTATCAATAAACGTTTTTCTAATGAATGGCTTTAAACGTAGCATCAAAACGTCGGCAAATCAGCATTTGAGCTTATTTTACAAGACTTCAATCGATCATGCAAAATTAAAAAAAAACCTGAATACCAAAGTTCTCACTAAACATTGCCACATCTCTCCCACTCCCAGCCCCACTTCTCTGTTGTTCACTCCGTTGTTCACTATGTACCATACTAGGAAACCATGTTTCCTTTGCAAAAATTCAAATCACACTTATCCGCAAGGCTGTAACATTTGCCAGAAAATGCTGACTCTTTACTAGTCCTCATAGTGACTGGATTGATTTAGAGGGAACATTCTCAATTTCAAAGCACAGCCACTCTTTTTAATGAGTTCAGTAGGACTTTTTTATGGGTAAATATGCATAGGATTACACGGAGACATATTAGCTGCTGAGACGCAAGCATAGCGGAAATGTTAATTGTGTGGGTTACCATAAATACCTGTTCAGATTTCAGCATATCCAACTGCTCCTGAAGCTCACTTTCACTTTGCAAATGGTTCAGACATGAAGAGCCTCCTGCTAGCCCATCATTCATTTGGTGAAAGTTATCCAGCAGTGATTCTGGCTCTGATATTGAATGTTCAATTGTCTCTTCCACTGGAACATGATGAACCACACTCTGGTTTGCTATCAGCTTCTCCTCTCTTATAGCTTTGTCATAGTCTTTGTATGAATCAGGAACAAAGCCTGTGTGTTCACAAACTCTGGGGTGATCTGTCTGTAGCCCCCCATTGGGGTATTTTGTCTCATGTTCACATGAGTTCATATTCTCTTCCAGTCTGTGGCTAACTAGCACTTCTAGTTCTTTACATTTCACTGACATGTGTTCTTTATCTTGTTTTAGAGATCTAACTTCTTCATTTAATTGGCATATCTGACTACTCTTTAATTTCAATTGTTCGGAAAGATCAGAAAGTCTCAGTGAAAGTTCTAGCTTCTCACGCTGAGTGACCTCAAGCTTTTCCATAAGCTCTGTTGTGTCTTTTTCAACAACCTCCTCAACATCAAATGTTTCTGATCTTAGGATCTTCTCTCTCTTACCACAAACAATCGTACTTTGACTTTTCAGTACAACTGATGTATCTCCTTGTAAATGTTGGATCTCATCTGTCAAAGCCCGGAGCTTGGCTTCATATTCTGCTTCTCGCTTGTCCTTGCTCTCTTCTAAATCCAATTTTACCTTTAGTAGAGAAGCATGGGTTTTTTGGAGTTCCTGGTAATTATGCTCAGCAAATGAAAAGGAATTCTGTAGCCTTTCAATCTCTTCTTTAAGTTCAATATCTTGTTTTACAAGTTTCTCATTTTCTGCTATCAGATTGTCTATTCTGTTTTGCAAATCAAATTCTTCTGATTCGGAACTAATGCCATCAGGGAAGCTTTCTTCTGTATTCTTAATAGTATACTTCTTTAGCTTCTCTTTCAGAGCATTGCTTTTGTCTTCAAGAAAATTGTTTTGTGTTTCAAGTAAGGTACATTTTTCTTGAAGACTATCTTCTCGTTCTTTCATTTGCTTTTCTAATAATTCTGTTTTCAGCTGCAACACCTGAACTTCCTGCTCAAGTGTTCCCTTTTCTTTTTCTCCTAGTCTAAGCGCTTCTATCTCCTTTTGGAGGTCTTGGATCTGAAGCATCATTTCTTCAGATTTAGAATTTACAATAGACTCCTGCAAATCTTTTAGCCTTGCTATTTCTAATGTGAGCTCATTCTGCTTTGCTATTAAGTTTTCATTTTCAAATTGCATAGCTTCCATCTTTTTGCTCATTTCATTTTGTAAGTCATCCAACTGCTGTTTCGACTGCATAATGATATTATCTTTAAGATTTTCAGTGTTTATTCTGTGCTCTTGCTGTAGATCATCTCTAAGTTTTGATAACTCTTCTTCATGGCTGAACAAAAGATGAGTCCTCAGTCTCTCTAGTTCAGCTTCTTGAGATTCAGCCATCCTGCCCAAAACTGCATCCTTTTCTCTTTCTAGCATTTCAAGTTTTATTTTGTAATTTGTAACTTCTGCCTCATGTTTCTCTTCTAATTCTTCCCTGATCTCAGATGCAGCAGCAAGTTGTGCTTTTAGTTCTGCGGTAGTGATTTGTAACTGGTCTACTTCATGTAACTTTGATTCTCTCTCATTTATGGTCTGCTTGGCTCTCTGAATTTGCTCTCTTGCAAAGTCCAGCTCTTGACAAAGATCTTCAACTTTATTTTGCAGAGCAGACTTTTCTGAGGATAATATTTCAAGCTGCTGTGATAAATCTTGCCTCACCTTTTCTTTCTGGTAAGTAGCTTCCTGAAGCATGAGGTTCAACTCATTAATTGCAATATTCATTAAATGCATCTGGTCTTCATTAGTATTACCAGAGTGTAAACTCAACGTTCTCTCCATATCTGCTTTTTGTTGGGCAAGAAGCTTTTCAATCTCCATTGTATGTTCCCTAACCAACTCTTGCTTCATTTGCACAATCTGCTGCCCATGAACTTCCTCCAATTCTGCTCTGAGGTCTGCAAGTCTCCTTTGTGCTTCAAGTTCCATTCTTTCTACAATATCATTGTCATGCTGGCTATCTTTGTGATATCGTTTTTGTAGCTCTTCCACAGTTCCCATTAATTGCTTTATTTCATCAGAACATTGCCTTTCCTTTTGTTTAGAGCTGCTTAATTCTACTCTCACATTCTGTATTTCTTGATTCTTTTGCAAGATCTCTTCTTTTACTTCTTCAAGTGAGTTCTCAGCAGCTGACAGTTTTTTCTGAAGAATAAATATATTTTCTTCCTCTTCTAAAATTTTTGCCTCCAATTCTTCAATAGCTGTTTCTTTTTCCCGTAGTTTTCTCTTAGTAAAATCTTCCTCTGTTTTGCATTTTTCCTGTAATAGAAATAAGTTGCTTTGATTTCTTGAATTACCATATTTGACTTACTGCTTTATAAAAACAAAACAAAATGATTTCAAGTGGTATTGCCCATTTTCTGCATGTTCTGAGGACAGCATATAGAGTAATTTCCAAAGCATATACACACTATTTTAAATAGATGCCTACCGTATGTACAATGTGCTTCTTTTTACTTTACGTTATCAAATTTAACTTAAAGCCATTAACTGTTCATGTGCCTGTCCCATTGTGTATGTGTGTGTGTGTGTGTGTGTGTGTGTGGTGGGGAGATAATCTAATATTTACTTCACGAAAGGGAAATGAGAGAAATGAGCAGAATCCTTTCCCTGAATCATCTCCCAACTTGTTTTGATAACTCACTCTGGGTCACTTTTGTGAGGAAAATGACCAATAAATATTAAGAATAAGCATACTGGAAATGACCCAGGTTAGGAATCCTATGATGAACAGATTGGGAGCGGGAGCAGAAGGAGGAGAAGGAAAAATAGCAGTAGTGATAGTATCTGAGGTGAGAAAGTAAAGTGGAGGAAGGTTCAGCCACCCACACAACCATTTAAATGTAAACATTAGACTCCCTTTGGTCCCCACCATCCTTTTTTATATGTAATCGGGAGCGACACACAATTTAACTAGAATGACTATACCCATCACATCTATCTTATAAGATCCCCCCCACACAAACAACATGTATTATTAATATATTACAAAAAGACACAAAAACATGAAAATCTAGTTCAACACTGCCTTTGATGGTTGTCAATGAAGTTGTTCAAATTTTGCATAAGAACTGATAAATTCTTGACCATTTATATGGCATCAAGGTATCTTCCATATATGATATTCTAAGAGGTCCAAATTCATTTCAGTTTTTTTGAGGTTGCATATATTTAATTTGTTTATTTAGTTGTCAACATATTTATATACTGCAGTACCATAGAAATATATCACAGTGGTTTAGAACAATATTTTCAATAATTCTAAAAGGAAGCACTTTTTCATAACACTCACACAAATACGCAGTGTGTTCCCGTGTTAGCATGCTGTAACAATTAGTTAATCCTATACACTTGAAGCAAAGAGATTATATCTCTTTTCAACCATCACCACATGCCTCTAAAAAACACAAGCTTAATGAGAAATATACCATTTCGAAGGCAGTGACTCTCTGTTGCAAAAGGGAAACTTGCAGTTCAAAGTCTTCATTTTTCACTTGATAATTCTTCAATAGCTGCTCCTGTTCTTCTAGCTGTTGCTGATATGCAAGGATCTGCTGTTTTGCTTGCAGTAAGTCAGCAGCCGTGCTGCTATGACTAGTGTTCCTTAAAGCTTCACTTGCCTGCAACTTATACACAGAATTACTTATTAAAGATCAACTGCTTGAATAACAATTATCAAATTATATGGTGGTTGGAGCCAATTAGCATTCTTCATTTCTTTTCCATTAAAGCAGCACATTCGTTGTATTCTAGAGAATTAATGTTGTTACTCTCTGCAAGCCTGGAGTACAATATGGGCCCGCTCAGCCTTTCCGCCACTGTATTTTTGTGGGTCATTTTTGTGAAGCAAACTGTCTTGGATGCAATGAGACAAAATTATTTGTCCCAATAAAGGTCGCATGATGTCAGATATACATTCTCTTTCCGTAGTGCCCAAATTACAAGGAACAAAAAGTATAAGCCAAGCTGTAGCAGTTAACCTGTAGTGTGATTAGGCAAGCCAATTTATTGGCCGCACCTTCAGAGCAACCTCATAAATAAGCCCACAAAATTTATTAGCTTTAACAGAATTGCAAACAGTTTGCACTGAGGTAAGTCCCACTTTATTCACTGGGACTAATCCCTGCACAGTGTGGGGGGTGGGCAGTGGGAGACATCAATATATCATACTGAACCTTCAGAAGCAGGACTTCCCAATGGAAGAGGAGACAGGCTGCCTTGTATGTATTTTGGCACTGCCTTCAAGGCTAATAAATTTTGTTACCAATAACTTACATGTTGAAACTGAATTTGCAGTTTTTGACTCTGTTCAGTCAATTCCAAAAATTCCTTCATTGTTTCATCCTTTTCTTTCCTTGCTTGTTGCAGATTAGCAGTGAGCTGTGTGATAATGTCATCTCTTTTTTTGATAGCAGCCTCAAATTCTTGTAACTAAAGGAGGTGAAATTGTAGTATTAACATGGTTCATATCAGCAGCAGCTATTCTGGAGAAACACTAAAAGATACATTCTGCTCCTGGTGTTTCCAGCATAGCTTTCCAAGTACGATTGTGTAAAAGAATACATATTTATTGACCAGGAACATTGTTTCCCGAATTAACACTTTAAAAGGCGAATATTTGATGGCCCTTTAAAAGTTCTATTTTTAAAGAGGTTTAAACTGAACTCTCCTGTCCCCCATTCTAAAGCTTTTCCCCAGAGGAAGATTTTGGAACTGTTTTAATAAAAACTGGAATATATATAAGCAGACTGCAGAATTCAGAGACAATACTAGAAATATTGCAGAAATAAAGCAGACCTTGTTGCAACCCTTTGCTCTGCCAGTTCCACTGGCCTCAGTGATGAAGGTAATGGTGACTGAACAGTAATGGATTTGGGAAAGGACTGGAACCTTCTCCAGGAGAGACCCAAAGCCTCTCTCTTCCTGTCAAACTTGATGGACCTTGCACTTCAATATAAGATTTAGAGTCTACAAACGATTAAATACTGCCATATCTTAAAAATTCTGAACAAAGGAGTGCTGACAGTTACCACTTTGTACAAAATAGTTGCCACTATTAAAATCCACATTCAAGTCATTTTTAAAAGCTTCTACCCACACCCAAAGCATAGCAAATGCTCTTCCAAGTCTGTAATCTGTTCCTACCAGTTGCAAAAGATGCAATGTCTGGCATTTATAAATCCCTGACCTCTGTACATCCACTCAGGTATATTCTGGTACACAATCAAACGACAGCACAATTTTAGGGTTTTTCTGCAATATTGCATAAAAATAAACATGGAATACTAAATGGGCATACATGTGGGCAAAGCATCTGAAAAAGTAATACAAGACAGAAGGTGAACGAAAGGAAAGCAAAAGAATCCATGTGCCACACATCTCAGGTAAATATTCTCTTCTGAGACTATTCAACCAATCCAAAGGATTGAGTTTTAGCATAAAAATGGGAGCTTTTTAAATTCTAGACAAACAAAAATTGTTTCAATGTAAAGCAGAAAACATGCACCAGTTAGCTCTCATTGAAAAGCAAAAATGCTAAGAGTAGAATTAAATCAAGAATGTCAAACTGGTACAAGGTTGTACAGTCTAAAGGAGTATCTAAGATAAGTAATTAGCACAGCAGTATGCAGTATGTTTTTAAAATCTAGATCCTTTTTCATTCATTCATTCAAGATTGCAGAACCAAGCAAAAAGCTCACAACCTCTCCAAATAATCTCCATGTAGAGTGACAATGTACAATGCAAAGCACAAATGAATGCTCACGCATACAATCTAAACAGCAAAGTATCAAAGGAAAAACAAGACAACCTACATGAAAAGGTACACTACTAAGCTAAATGAATTTGGTCCAAAAGCAGCTTCAATTAAATGCAGCAAACAACTATAGTTGTTCATTTATTAATTTTTATTTAATCAAATATTTATCCCACCTTTTGACTCCAATGGGGCCAAGGCAGCATATACAATTTCCTTGATTTAAGGTATTTTTTAAAAAACCAGATGCTTGGTAAGAATAAGAATTATCTGGCCTATCAGAACAAACAATGGCCAAGAACCAAAGAATCACGTGCCACCTTCCAAGTGCTTGAATACACTCCCCATTTCCTGGTTCTTCTTCCACTGCTCCTTGCTGCATCAGGTTATCTCTACACTTTCTGGAATAGTTTTTGGGATGGGATTATGGGGGATACAAAGGGAAAGGGGTTGCACAGAAAGCTTGGGCTATAAAGCACTCTCCCTAATATAAAGAAGCCCCTCACTCAGGAAACAAGTAGTGACTACTGCCACTGACAAAGACTTGTCACACTCAAAACACATTATGAAAACTATTTTTAGGAATGGAGTGGGTTTGCAAATAGACGCAATAATTTCCTTCAACATGTTTCGAATTTCCCCTCCGGATTTTTGTTTGGTTTGCAGTTGGCACTGTCCTCTGTCAGCTGATACACAGAAGCACCAGGCCAAAGGCCAAATAATAATTTATAATAATTTCTTTTTTGTACACTGCCCGTATGACAGGGTTGCCCCAGCCACTCTATACATCTACATCTATAAATCAGATGTACATGTGTACATTGCCCATTGACACACATGTAAATTATCTAAATGTGCATGGCGTGCATGCAAATTACCCAGCAGTGAATCTACATGGCTGGCTGAAATCTTGTTCCAGTATGGTTGCACAAAAATTCCATGACTGGGCAGATTGCTCAGCCATGCTGTTCCCATGGTCACCCCCATCTTTACCGTGGGCAGGGACAGATGAGAAACCAATGTGGACTATAGTCACATATACACATTACATACAGAGAACCTTTAATAATATGGGGCAGACACAATTTTAGCAGTCATTTTCCTTACTTAAGAACTAGGCAGGTGATTTCATTCTGTTTGTAGTACAACTCGGGTAACAAGGTTCTTCTTGTTTAATAGGAGGAGCAAGTGCTATTTTGGCACTGTCCTTTTTAAAAACAAGAACAAAAACACATAAATAGGCTGCATTGGTGGGGATGGGACGACCCCATGTCTTTTCAATAGAGGGTCAATTTTTCTACTGCTATAATTCACAGAGCCAAGAGCAAAACTCATGAACACAAAACCAAAAGAGATAGAAAGCGTTACGACATATGGTATTCTTTCATAAAGCAAAATGATAATGAACATGGACACCACTGACATACTTCTCTCTCACATTCAATGCCTTTGAATTATGACAAGCAATACTGAAGGACTGTGTGTACGGCTACAAAGCATGCAGAAAGCAACGTAAGGTAATTATACCTGTTGCAATCCTTCTGTACCATATGCTGCCCTCATTTCTTCTAGCTCTCTGTTTAGCTCTTCAATCTCTTGCTGTTTTCCAGCCAATTCATTCTCCATCATCTCCAGTCGTGCTATAGAATGCTGTATCCCAAGCTCAGAATAATTCTCTCCAAATCCAAATTCTTCTTCCTAAACCAATCCAAGTTCCTTAGCATCTCAGCATTTTATAAAATTTGTTCAAGGTGAGGATACTTAAAACATTTCCTTCTCATCAGATAGCACTTTAGCACATTGCTATGGAAACCTGTTTTGTTAGTATAATTTGCTCCAGAAGAGCAGTAACAATACAGCACTGCTGTGACATCAGTTATAAACTGAATTTTGTCTTCCAAAGATTACTGAAGAAGCAATAGCATACATGTATAAACTACATAAGGTAGTAAACTTTTATAGCATGCAAGCAAATGAATTTCTGTTAGCAATCCTGATACATTCCCCAATGCAAAGCATCAAGTGTGTTTAGTACTGAGTACTATGATTTAATTTTAAATACTATACCCTAATAAAGTCTGCAGGTACCTCTGTTCTTGTCAAAAAACTGCAACCATTTACCTGTATAAAAAGAATTTCTAGATGCATTATAAATTTAAATTGTAACTTACAATGCAACCCTGCACATATTTACTCACAATTAAGTCCCATGGAATTCAAAGGGGCTTATTCCTCAGCAAACATACACAGGATTACAGCCTCAGATTCTAGCTTTGCCTGTTTACATTTTATTCCTCCCTCAAATTATGCAAATACAGCCAGTAAGTCCATAGCTTTTTGGACAGTAAGATATAACAAAGAACACTGCCGTTTTCCATAGCATGTTTTCCATACAAAAATCTGAACCAGTTCAGATAAACAGTTTGTATATTTATAGGGTTCCAAATCCACAGTGTTCAGATTTACATACCAATTTGCCATGTAGCAGCTTTTTATTTTAAAAGATATGATATTAATATGCTGTCCAAAAGTAAGATGTGCATATCAGCAGATAATAGATCAAAGTTTCTGTAATATACATACACCAAAAGACAGACTTTAAAAGCTGGCAGAAATAAGTTATCAATGTATTTTTGGTGTTTCACTGGGAGTTAATTCTATGAATTATTGCCTTATGAGAATGAAGGTGCATGAAAGGGCCAAATATCTAAATTTTAAGTGACATGATTTTGAAAAGAATACTCTGCCATGATTTGCTCAAGATTCCCATAAAATATTGTGTATGGGGGGGGGGATCTTAGCACCCACAACACTCCTGATATGAAGCACCTTCACTGTATTCTTTTTGGCACCTGCTAAAAACATTCTTATTTAGACAAACCTACGCAGATGTTTAGAAAGTTCATGAGAGTTTCAATTTGTTACAGTCTTTCGTTGTTTTAACTTTTTGCTGTAAAATTTTAAGCGATGATTTCATTATTTTACCTTTTTAGTAAACCGCTTTGAGGTTTTTTCTGCAAACAAGCGGTGTATAAATGTTACAAAATAAATAAAAGCTAAGTAAGCAGGTAAGTAAGTAAGTAAGTAAGTAATTCACTCCCAGAAAGCCAGACTCTGGGCTGAGGAATAGGACACTATTAAAATATAGTAGCCTGCAATCTAATGTCTATGCTTACAGCACTGAACAGCAAAACACAGAAGTCGTTAACATTACTGTTCAATAAAAAGAGCTGCAGAATTTGTCTGCTGAACTAGTCCGTTATTATTCCAGGTCATCTCGTTCCAACTTAAAACTTTGTTTTAACTCAACAATTTTGTACTGAAGATTTTCGCCACGGTGTAAAGGCACACAGAAAGCATGTGAATTATTAAGCGCTACTGAAAATAAACTGGTGGTTTGAATACAGCAGAGCATTAAACCTTTTGCAGAATGTGCAGATACCAATTCATAAAAAACCCTCCAAGGTACAATATATAAATGAGTTCCCTATCAGGACAGAACATACTACATTCCCCATCCTTTTCATCTCATATGTGAATTCCATCCTCCCATATTACTCTAGGTCCATCTTATATTATTATTATTTATTGAATTTTATACAGCTCTATACCCGCAGGTCTCAGAGCAGTTGGGATTCAGACAAATAGATGCTATGTTTCCATGAAGAAACTTGTCCCAATATTGAGGTTATCCAGAGTGGGCTACCATGCACTGCGAAGTGATGCCTCTGGGAGGCATTTTTGCATCTTCCTCTTCTAAAGAGTTCAAGAACCACTTTCCGCCGGTGCAGGAGGGTGCTTGAAACTTGCCCCATGTGCTAACTCTGGAATTGTTGCTCAGCGAAAGGAAAGAGGAGGTCTCCTAATAACTCTCAGCACCCTTAACAAACTATGATTCCCAGGATTATTTGGGGCAGGGGAGCCATGAAAGCTTAAAGTGGTATAATGCTGCTTTAAATGTATAGTTCAGATGGGGCCTCTAAATACAAAAGTGCTCCTAAACTCCAATGTGGGTGCCTAGGATCCCACAGCCCTCCTAAACTATCACTACCTTTCCATATGGAAGCCTTCTATGTAATTCTCAGTACAGTGGTACCTCGCAAGACGAAATTAATTCGTTCTGCGAGTTTCTTCGTCTTGCGGATTTTTCGTCTTGCGAAGCATGGATGCACCCTGGTATTAACGGTTTTAAGAAAAAGGAAACAAACTTCGCAAGACGAAGCAAGCCCATAGGGAAAATCGTCTTGCAAAGCAACTCAAAAAACGAAAAACTCTTTCGTCTTGCGAGTTTTTCGTCTTCCGAGGCATTCGTCTTGCGAGGTACCACTGTATGGTTCTGCGTGTTTCTTACAGATGCACAACAGAAAGTTAAAAGTTTAAGGCAAATGTGCTTGAAACGCATTTCCTTTATATAGGGTTGTCATGTTTCAAAAAGTGAAATTCCAACACAAAAATTGTTAAGCTTTTTTGGGGGGGGCAAGCAAAGCTGTTTCGCTTTTATGGCAAAAACACAAAACAATTGATGTTTTTGAGCTATTTTTAAGGAAGGTGGCAAAAAAGACACTGCCAACATGGGTTGCCATATGTCTGGATTTTCCTGGACACCCCCCTCCTCCATTTCCATCCGGGTGCTGCTTCTGACTACAGTATTCTGGATATGTCCAGGAAATTCTGGACGTATGGCAACCATATTATCCAGCATACAAGATATATGCTCAAGACTTAAAAGCAACAAAACAATTGAACGTATGAAATATAGTACAGTCATACCTTGGTTGACGAACGCCTTGCGAGTCGAACATATTGGCTCCCGAACTCTGCAAACCCGGAAGTGAGTATTCCGGTTTGTGAACGTTATTTGGAACCCAAATTTCAGGCTCAGCTTCCAATTTGCTGCAGGAGCTTTCTGCAGCCAATCAGAAGCCGCACCTTAGTTTCCAAAGATTTTGGAAGTCGAACGGACTTCAGGAATGGATTCCATTCAGCTTCCAAGGTACGACTGTAACACCTTCTACCACAAGAGGTCAGTATCACATTTTTACTTTAAATTAAGTAAATAACTGGCCCCCAAAATGTATCAATCTCCTAAAATTCTGAAAGCATACCATAGTTTTAAAGAGCAACTAGTCTCATGTCGATACAGTAAAAGTCTTACTTGAAGCTGTAAATTCTCCGAATGATTCTCTCTAGGAAACTCACAAATGCTATCCCACTCTTGCTGGGTTATTTGGTCGCAAGCATGGGATCCAATAAATATTTTACATTTGTCATGACTCCAGTAATTAAGCAAAAGCTTAATGTTATCAAAAGTGGCAGACAGTTTTGCTAAAGGTGGTGCTTTAAGCAGATAATATTTTCCTTTGAAAAAATTCCAGCTGCTGTCATTCTAGATTCTCCCAGGTAGGATCCACTTAAACCATATAGTAGTAATAATTTATCAGGGGGGTGTTTTGTTACAATGGCTATATGAACTCAGTACAAAAATATATTCACTTTTGCATATATTCACCACTGCAAAAACAAAACAGTTCAATTCTATACATGTCTACACATAAATAAACCTCACTAAGTTCAGTAGGACTTAATCCAAGTTAAGTGGGTATAGAATTGCAGCCTAAATCAAGCTTTATAAGTAGCTGATATTAGAAATACAGCTGGGGTTTTTTCTTTTTGTTAGTTTTGGGGTGGCTTGTGTTCTGGAGGCTTCCTGCAGACAGCCAACAAATGAACAGGAACACTATAACAATTCACTGGCTTAGGGCTAACAACACAAGGAAAATGGGAAGATAAACTTTTTTTTTAACCATTATCCTATTTTATAGTTCTATAGCAGAGATGGGAAACCTGTAGTCTTCCAGATCTGGCTAGACTACAGCTTTCATAATTGACTATTGGTTAAGCAAGCTGTGACTGATGGAAGTTAAGAGTTCAGCAACAACTGCAAGGCCATAGGTTTTCCACCCCTGGTTTATAGGATGGTAGCACATTCTGTAAATGAATACTAGTATAGGGGGAAATCCTGCAAACTTTATTAACACATGCACATGCATGGCTTTTCTTAAATCTCTGCCGTTTACAGAAAATATTCAGGTTCTGGGAATTGTAAAAACACAAATATATAATCTTCAAGCACACCTTGTATTGGAGATAGATCTGGGAGTAGAGGAAGCAGATCTAGGGAGCTGGGATGCAGTTGCTATTATTAAAATTATAAACTTTGGAACAAATATCCTCTGCAAACCTTAGCTGTAAAACTACACGTGTTTGAACTACACATTTGTGTTCACTATCAAATTGCAATAATTACTAGGAGTTTTCTACTCCTGCTAAGTGTTCTGTAAGAATATCTGGATTTTTTACTCCACTTGATTTAGTGGTTTGGGAGCAATCTTCCATAGTCTGCACTTGCCTGGGGCTTCTTCCAAGCAATGGCGTACTGGCACCAAGCCAGTACAGGCGCTAGACTACTGCCATAACAGAGACAAAATAAAGCCTCTTTGACAATGGGACAGCCGCTGCTATTCTCTGCTGGTGCTTGCCACAGACAGACACACAGCCTGTATATTTTTCACTTAATATGCACGGTATGTACATGAAACAAGACAGAAGTAATAGCTGTTAAGTGAAAATGGTTCATTTGGTAGTCATAACTAAACATATTTAACTTAAATAAATCAGAAGCTCATTATACATAAAATACCTAGGATATATACCAAACTAGAAGCATCATTGCAGCTGTAACACTACATCATGATTAGCAGGAGATGATGGGAGGAAATCTGCAAGCCCACAACCCATTCTAATCTCTTAACTATAGTTATAGAGATCGGAAACATTACATTTCTCTGTATCTATGCACTGAACACAGACAGACTTTTCCATGGGCAACTGAACAGAGTTGCTGACCAAGTTTGCAAATAAATATTGTCACTATAAGTCTTGCTCATGCTGAGTGTTTCCTTCATAGACATTTTCTCACCAAAAAACTTTCCTGTTAATAATTTTAGCTTACTCACCTTGGCATTTAATCTGCTATAGAAAGGAAATAATGATATATCCAGAACACTAAAAAGTATAATGAAATAACAGGGTGCAACAGTAACGGACAAGCTCTGATACAAACATTTCCCTTTCAAATTTCAGCATGGTTCTTATTTCTTATTTTTACATACCCGGCATTTTTACATACCTGCACAACACAGAACTTAAAAAGCACAACCATTACTTTTCATTTATAAAGATTTTACATGACTCACTTTCTCTCAGCAAACATTAATGTATCATTTACAACATTTAAAAAATACAAAATGTTACTAAATATTTTACTGTTGTCTTTAAACAGAAAAACAGTCAGGTATGAATACCCACTGCAGCACATGAAGCATCAGTTTTGCTCTTACCTCAGAGCTATAATCATCCGCTGTAGTGGAAATCTCACTTTCCAGCTAAAAGAAGATAAAAAAATAAAAGGACAAAAATAAACACACCCATTTCAAACAACCGAATCCTTTTATTTTTATGATTCCAGAAAGTATTTCAAACGGAGTGAAAAGCATAACAAACACCACTGCCTCTCAAGAGAAATCCCCCCCCCCCAGCCACAGGCACCAAATCTTTATCCTTCCCTTTCACTCTGCAGTACTCAAAACACATGAGAGGAACTGCAACAGTCATTACTTCAAGAGGCATAAAAAGCACCATTTATTATTGCTAAGAGCACCTAGAATTAACAATGTGCTGCACAAAAATTAAGGTCCTTTACAGCAGGGATAC
This sequence comes from Podarcis melisellensis, assembly GCF_964234715.1. NCBI lineage: Eukaryota > Metazoa > Chordata > Lepidosauria > Squamata > Lacertidae > Podarcis > Podarcis melisellensis. The sequence goes on from NC_138544.1 coordinate 34,328,552, forward strand.
CAAATCTGAGGACAACTGGGTACACAGACCCTTGTTGCTCTCTGCGGAAAATATGTTGCATAGGCTCTAATTAAATGGTGATTATAGCAATTAGTTGTTTTGTTCCACTGATTCTTCCAAATCCACACACCATTTGGAACTGGCACATGTTTGTGTGTCTTTGTCTACACACACACACACACACACGCACGCACACACACACACACATCCCTCTCTCTAAGTGCAGGGTTAAGTGCAAGGCAATCCCCACAAAGTCAGTCACCAATGCCTAAATTGTTGTGGTCAAGCTCTCCCAGTCCAGGAATGGCCATAGCTGTCATGCCAGGAGAAGCTGGTAGAAGGTGCTTTTAGCCAATGAGGCTATCTGGGCCTCCAATAACAAAGCTGAATCCAAAACACCTCCAAAACTCTATCTGCTCCTGCTACTTCAAAGGAAATGCATCCCTGTCCACAATAAGCAATTGACAAATTTCTTACACACGGGTACCATTCACCCACGACGCCTCCATCTTGCCAGGATTCAATCTCAACTTACGTTCCCTCATCCACCCCACCACTGTGACCCAGGGCCTCCAGGGCTTCTCCTGATTCAGATGTGATAGAGAAACAGATGTGTGCCATTCATGTATTGATGGTACTTTGCTCCCAAACTCCTAATGACCATTCCCAATGGTATAGTCATTGGGGATGAATGTGCTCTGCAGCATGCCACATCATAACTTCTAGGCAGTTGAAAGAACTCTCCTAATGCTACTTCCTAGGCTCACAGTCCCTTAGGTGCCCCCAGTTCCCATTCCATGGAGCCAGTCCAGCAGAATGGCATGGCTATCAGTACTGAAAGCTGTAGAGAGTATAAGAAGTATTTTTTGTATTGTTTTCAGATTTTATTTTATTTTTTGCTGTGAGGAAACCCATCTTAGAAATGCCAAAATTATGGTAAGTGAGCAGGAGTCATAATGAGCAAAACCTGGTCTTAAAGCCTCAAAAGAAGTTTCATTCCACTCATTCATTAAGGCTATTACAGAGACAACTGCTAAACTTCATTCTTAGATAATTAGAAATCTATGTTCTTTGTGTAGGCCATCTTAGATTTTTTTTTAAGTGCATAACCAGGTGGAAAGAGTGAAATAATTTTTAGAAAATAGATACACCACACAACCTAGAAAGTTATGAAAAGGTCTCCCTGACTACAAGTAATGCTGGCAAGATAGAAATTTTAAGAACCCCAAAAAGAAAACTATTCAAGAAAGTTCTCAGCAATGTTGGTTGTAAGACAGTCAGAAAATAAGTGAGCAAAAAGGCACTTACCCCATCTCTTGGGGCATGTATACAGTATTTTCTCTACATGAGAGTGCCAGCTCCCTAAGCAAAACATTACAACTTTCTGAGGACATTCTGTACAAGCATAGAACCTAATTGCAAGACTGCACAGAGAACCATGTTATTGGTTTTAAATGTTCTAAAAAAATAAAATAGGTCAACTTTCAGGCATAATGCTTGGCTACAACTGGCTATTTGCTCTGCCAAGAAATATAACTGAACATTAAAACCCTAGCCAAACAGATCAAATTAGATTTATTCCATTAGATAAACACAGAGATTGAGATCCAAATAACTGTGTGCCCAAGTGTGCTAACTCAAGAGGAAACTCCTTTCTAGAAATGAGGCAAGTAACAACTGGATATTTAAAAGAAAACAATATAATCCCTTTTTGTGTCCTCTTGATTTGAGCTTTACAGAATACTGTGCAAAAAAGTGATAGGGTGAAAGAAGAGGCAAATCCCAAAGACTGCCTTGCAAATCTTCATTTTACAGATTTACTAAAACCAAACCAACTTTTTGCATATCATTTTTCCTTTTTTTTAAAATGTTCACTTTGTCCTACCTCTGTAGCCTTATGGTAAGTAAGAACAATTACTCAGAGATGTAAAAATGTAAAAGTATATTTTGAAAGGATATTATCATGCAGTCATCTAATACATGCATGGTTAGGTATGTACTGTACATATAAGATGCCAGTCCACTACATTACTCAGGGAAATCTAGCTATCTGAGCCTTTCTTCCCATTCTGTTTTACTGTGGTGTACATAAAATACATACTGCATGGGCCTGATATATCAGTGCTTTTCATTACTTCTGTTCTTTTGGTTTTTTCCTACTCCTTGAGTTCCATGAAGCAAACCAACCTTCCCTGTTCAAATAAAGAGAGTTAGAAGTTCCACTGATTATCATCATTATTTTTGTCTGGCACCTAAAGATATGTAACAAAAGCACCAGGCAAGCCTCCCTGGGAAGAAGCCTCCCTGAGTGGGGAGCCACCACCGAAAAGGCCTGTTCTTGTGTTCCCACCCTCCAGACCTCTCATGGAGGCACACAAAGGGCCTCAGATGATGACTGCAGGGTCTGTTGGTTCATATGGGAAGATTGAACATGCCCAAACTCTTGGTACAGTCGGTATTTGAATCCCAATCACTGAGCTGTCTGCTTATTTGGTTAGGATGAGACAGTCCGAAAGAACACAAGCTGTGCTGCATTATTCCTTTCTTTTAAGAGGCCTAGTTTCATATCCATTTGCAAACTCAAACATCAGCCCAGAACATCCTTTGCATGTCTCTCAATTTCCCAGACTGTGACATTGGAATTTGCTTCATCTCAAAAATATTATACAGAAGAGCTCTTTGAGGTCAACTCATATCACTGTACTGATAGATGAGAACACTGATAATACTCTCAAACACTTTCCTGAAGAGGTACTAAATTTCCCTATATATAGCATCTCAAAGGATGTTAAGTGAATGATTACAATATCTGACAGTAGAGACAAGTTCTAAAGTGAAAATCAGAAAATAAAAATGAATGAGTGCAAATTACACTTTATAGTAGCAACACTTCTTGAAGAATTAGCACAAGCATTCTTAGCTTGCACAATAATCATGAAGTAATAATCTGAATGCTCCATATCTAAAACTCATAATTCATGTGATATAAGTGGCAGTCTGCTCCAGGAATTCTATCATTAGATTGAGGAAAGCATAAATGAAAATTAATAGATGTGTTACCTGACTGGCAACCTAGACAGCAGCAGATCTTCACATAGTGCCTATGCTTCATGAGAAATGGAAATTTCATATTCAAACTTACATTAATGAGAATCTGCATATCTCAGTGTCATCATCCTCAAAGACTACTATGAAAAACCTGAATATGAGGACAACATGATGGAGCGTTATCATCTAAAGTTTATATTTAGTTATATTCCTGGTAACTAGTTACTTGGCTGACTGCTTGACTTTCCACGTATATAGACAGCCTTCTTTGCCTCTTACACAAGTACATTGGTGGAGGAGTTTTTGCATACACCTTCATGATCTACAGAGGTCTTGTGAGAGATATTTTATACAGCAAGCAGACTGTCTGCCTACCAGCATCATTTCAAATGAATAACAGTGCATACCCTGGAATTGCCCAGAAGAAAACAGGGCATTCAATTTCTTCACGCAAGAGCACGGTGACCATCTTGGGTGTCATGATCTCGCGTGACTTTGTACAAGTATCTCACCCTGAAAAAAGTATGTCTTTTGGGCTCCATAATCTCACATGAGAAGACACAAGTCCCAGTTTTGGGACTCAAGATGTTGGAGGATATGACCATGAAACATGACAAATGGAACCCCCAATACCAAACTAGTCTATGATCAATTATTCTTTTGCATAGGTCATGGAATAATCTTCAAACAGTTACATGCTTTTACGCTCTAAAGTTATTTTCCATCTAATAAAATGCAGATTATTTATCAGCACTTCATAAACCATTCAGTTTCCTTCCCTTACAAATTGGATTAGAAATGTATTTATAGTTGTAAGTACGGAAAAATATTAGTTTTACAAATAGTGCTTAGTTTTTAAAACGTGCATGGGAAACTACATTAATGAACACATTCAAATGCAAAGTTTCACCACTGACCATTACTGTGGAACAGAGAGGTAGCCTCCTGATTCTGAATTTAAAATGCATGGTAATAAAAATAAGTTTTTCTAATCTCAGAAACACTTACTTCTGTGGTATATATTTGATCATGCTTGATCAATTCATCGCTGTGCAAAGTCCTCACAATGGCAAAGTCCGATGCAGCAGCTGCTCCTCTTTGACAGCTGTGTGGGGATGCATCTTCTCCTTGAGACTGGTCAATATCCAGACCTTCTTGTACCGATTCTTCATCTTTGGTGTTTGATACCTTTTTCTTTTTCTTCTGCTTCTTGGGTGCATGCTGCCCATCAGAGTGTGCTTTCCTTTGTCTAAACTGTGCAAGCTGAACACAAAAGAAAATCCTGTTAGAGTGAAAGTTTTCTTCTTTATTGCAAATGACACTGATTAGTAGTGCTCTACATAAACCTTCAGAATCACTGCAGGTGAAAACAAAGCTCAATGTTATAACGCTCTACGTAGTACAGTATCTCTGGATAGAAAGTATGAAATCCTCATCACAACTGCAATGTGTAATACGATCAGCACATCAACATGAAGCACGATCAGATGAATATATATATAACTTGCAGACTTCACACTAGCAAGTGACATACCTACTTAGAAAAGACTAAAAACCAGTAAACTTGCATTTAAAAGCCTAATGAGCCTTTAAAGCATGTGATGTTCTTTTGCTTTGCACTCCCTTTCCACAAACTCGCAGCTTTCATTAGTAGTAACATCCCATGAAGCCATTTCGTTATTTTAAAATGCAACTTTTAAAAACAGGTCATAATGTTAAAATAATAAAGTCCCTCTTAATTCAGAGCATCAAAGGGAATCCCATAATAGTGTCACAGAAGGCAGCAAGAAATTGACCAGACACCCTACCTTGTAGCAAAACATGCCTATGAACATAAAGTCGCAGGTGAGTCAGACAAAGAACAGCTGAAAACCAATTAGTACGTAAGCTATTCAAATACTGTAAGTCAATACCTTTTGCACAGCTTAACACTTTTAATGAGATAGAAATGGATTTTCACAACTAAACCAATACAATACATTTTTCTGAGCAGGAACCAAATATAGGCTCTAGTAGGAGAATAGCAAATTTCCTACTTTGCATTAAATATTAAAAACCCCATGAACTATTCAACATCCATTTCTGTTCCTTAAGAAGCCTTTTTGTGTGACAAACCTTGTTATTTTTTATGTAATAAAAGTACACAGAGAAGCAAACACCTACTTCATATACTAACAAATGCAAAAGTATTGCTCCTTTTGGAAAACAGGTATCAAGAAACAATATTAGCAGATTATACAATACAAGAATGCTGTGCTCATGATATTCACCAGTCCAGAAAGCCAGGCCTCCATTCAAGCTCTTCGCAACTCCCAAATGAATAAAAAAAAAAAGGATTCAGACTTTTGACAAAAAAAGATCCCAGTTGCTGAATGCTGGAACATGAGCTGTTTCTTCCAAATATCTGCCAACCTCCAACTAGCAGCAAATACCACTAGCAAAAGAGAAACAGTACTTGCAAATCAGCCGCAGCACGTAGCTACTTTTGTCCTTCAAGTACAGATATTTCATTTCCCCAGCAGGACTTTGCAGTCTCTGGATCTCGATGAGACTGCTGACAACCAGGCATATGGCTCCTGCTCCTGCTCCACTCACAGAAGGACCTTGAGATTTGCTGAGCCAAAAATGTTCACCTACGTATTTAGCACTTGCCTCCCTCCTGCTCTCCTTTGGCTGCTTAATTAGCTTACCCAATTAACATAGCCTTTTCCACTTTTAAATTAGCAAACTTTTTTTTAAAAAAAGGAAAGTAAATATTTAATTAGTATCCTAACAAAACAAAAAAATGCAACACCTCACATTGACTAGAGATTCTCCAACTATCCAATTAATTTGTTGCTATCCCCATCAAGTTCAGGTAAACAATAGAAAGCGCAAGAGCCTTATCTTCTTAGCAGAGGAAAGAATGGCTTTCAGCTCCATTAGCCTTTTACACAGCCCATATTGACATACAACACTTACTTAAAGCTGCAAATCTGCCCACTTACATGCATTAAAAAATCCTATGGATGACAGTGTGTTTTTTTGTCCATAAAGAAATATATTCCGTAACTGCAATCAATGAGCAGAAACAAAGGAGGGAGAAGGAGTGGCTTCTTACTCACTTTGATGAGTGACCATAATGGGGGGTTTTTGGTCAGAAACTATAAAATTTTGAATGTGTGGCATTTGTTTCACACATCACATCTGAAAAGATACTGCTTTTTAAAATCAGTTTATCATTAAATGATGTATGAGCATGGTTATTTGTATGTCAAAAAAGAACAGGGAAATGTATCATGTTGATGAAATATTCGGTGCTTGTCAACAAAAGAGATCCTGTAAAAGACCCTCCTCAACGATATTTCTCAAACGTTTACAGTGGCTGGGAGCCAGTGAACTGCACAACTAGTTCCATGTGCCCAAATGAGCTACAGGATTATGTTTCACAAACAGCAGTTCTTCATGCCACATGATAAACCATTTCTAAAACTGAGGGGATATGCAAGAGCAGCTTGCCATATGATGCAAAGGCCTGTGGCTTAAAGAAAGTGAAAAATCTGACTGGGCATGCCTAAAAAACAAGCTTTTGGACCCAAGACTACATGAACATCAATTTAACTACATCTTAACCGTTTAACTGAAAGAACTTAGTGGAACAGTAATATATTCCATTATGGAATAATATCAGAATCAAAAGACACTATGTATTTGATTTTAATTACACAACACTATTCAGACACTAAAGCGATTGTCAAATCTCCTATGAATCTTCATATATTTAGATTGCATTCTGCTTTCTCAAGTCTCACCAACTGAGTTTTAGTCAGAAGAAAAAAGTATAAACAACTAAAAATGCATGTATTACAATTTGTAGAGGAGTTGCATCGTTGGTACGAATTTCTAATATGTCAAGTACAGTGGTGCCCCGCAAGACGAACGCCTCGCAAGACGAAAAACCCGCTAGACGAAAGGGTTTTCCGTTTTGGAGGCGCTTCGTAAAACGAATTCCCCTATGGGGTTGCTTCGCAAGACGAAAAAAATCTTGCATCCCCCTGCCGTTTTTTCCCGCTTTTTTCTTCCTTTTTTTAAGCCGCTAAGCCGCTTATCAGCTGTTCCGCTGATAAGCCGCTTAACAGCTGATCGCTGGAAGCCGCTTGACAGCTGTAGCGCTAATCCGCTAAGCTGTCAATGGGCTTGCTTCGCAAGACGAAAAAACCGCTATACGAAGAGCCTCACGGAACGGATTAATTTCGTCTTGCGAGGCACCACTGTACAGGCAACTCTCCGTTTCCATGGGGGCTGTGTTCCAGGTCAACACGTGTGTCAGTGGAGTGCGCATAAGTCTGCTCCACCCCATTCCATCTGGCCCTCGTCTCATTCCTCCCTCTTCTGGGTTCAAAAGGACCTGCCTGCCGGTGGTCATGCATCAACAGGACATGCCTAAAATGATATTTCGTTTACTGATATTTTTTCTGTATTACAGCACTATTCAGGTGTTCAGGAGGGCCTGAAGGACTTTCACACACTGGCCTCATCCTTCCTTCCACCCAACCCATCTCGCGCTGAGCAGGAAGGTCTAAGAGGGTATTGTCAGTATGTTTAGCTGAATGCAGAGTCCTTGACTATCAGAAGCCTCGATCATGAAGTGTTCCCCCCTTCAGATGTTTCTGCCCAACAGAGGAAAGTCCAGGTTGGAGGGATGGTGTGTGTGACCTCACTGGCTTTCCACATATACAATTCAAGAGCATCCGAGTAGGAATTAAAATTTAAATGAATTCAGTGAAGCTAAATAGTATCCCAAAGAATGGCGCTACTTAGTCATATGTAGAGCAATCAATTTAATTCAGCCTTACGAATCGATTATTAGTAATATTCCACAATGCATAAAGAGAAAATATCACCAAGACGTTAAATTGTTATTAGACTAAATATGAAAGATGTTTGCAATGTGCTTGAATCAATACAAATAGTGATATATTGAATATGTGACACAATTTATAACGTGGCACACACCAGGTTAATCAGAAATGTCACTAAGTATGCCAGCTTCTTGTCACAAGAAAAATTACTGACAGTCCTAGCACTGCTTGGGCAATTATTTCACTTCATGTCTGCTGTGAGGAACAGGTGCAAGTCCAGTTGGCACGACTCATCTGCTGGACATTTAACCACTTTAAGCCCCTGCCTGAGCAGCGTTCAGTTTCCATTCAGCATGGGGTTGATAATTTGCTTCCACAGCAACACAAACTATGTCTGTGTATACATTACTGGCTAGACCCGTTCATTTTCTCAATTCAGATCAAAGCTGGTTTGCAGAAAAACACATAAAAACGCAGTATTTTATGGGAAACAACAGGACAGATACTGGATAGACATGGATTGCGGCTAATGTTGTGTGGACCCTGCTTCCCAATGCGGCAGTGGGAGTTCAGTGGCAGCAGGTTAAATAGGAGTGTACACAACCTTATTACTCAAATGCAAATGAGAAGGAGTAAATTGTTAGCCTGATAGCATGCCGTATCTTTAAGCCAATGACAATAGAATTATTTATCTGCATCGGTGCTCATATAACCAAGCATCAATGATTTATTCAAGTACTGGGTAATTGCCTTTGGAATCTAATGGGCAGAACAGGAAAAGGTCCTTCAGCTGTAGTATTCTCTCCCCTTCTCTAGCCTCTTCCCCTTCCTCTGTTAGACATATCTTAGACTGGTGTTGCCAACACTCCCATCGGTAGGGTAGTATTTCTAGAACAATACAAAAAAAAATGCTGTACGTTAGCTATTTTAAAGTCAAATAGCATTTTTTTAAAGTTTGGGCTCAATCTAGTTAGATTACTACATTCCCCATTGTGCACCTGCAGTTATACTCCACTGCTGACAGGGAGAGTGAGGCCACATTTGCACATAATGCTGAACCATGGTTTGGTGCTATGTGGATGAGCCTGAACAAGCCTATGCAAAGCACCAGGCTCAGACACTCCATCCACTACTCCTTCCACACAGTTTGGAAGTTTACTTCCACTTTCACAAAATCCCTGCCTAGCATTACGTTCAAACCAGGGATAGTGTTTTAAAATGAACTGTAACAGAAAAGCTTTGTAACATGCTTACTTCAAACCATGAATTATAAATCTGGCTTGTTAAGCTAACCAGTGCTTATTTTTAGCTATGTTCTCTGGTTCATATTGCTAGACTGGGATTCTATGAAAGTGAAATTAAACTCTGCCAAAGTCCTTCTCCTACTCTGCCAAAGTCCTTCTCCTACTCTGCCAAAGTCCTTCTCTTGTCTGTGTGCGAGGTCTGAGAAGTGCGGATCTGCAGTTTAGTGTCATATGCTATAATGGCCAGAGAGTCAACAGAAGGAAATGTCCTCACACAGAGCAGTGAAGAAGGTGCAAAGGAGAAGTGTACTGGTTTAATTTCAACAGAGCTAAAAAATCAAAATCATGTTGCACCTAAAATGCCAGTATAAAAAGAATCATCTATTGCAATCTAAAAACCTACAATTATGGACTTGAAAGGGGAACTGTAATTGAATTCTACAATGCAGGTACCACAGAATAAAAGCGAACATCCCTAGCAATGCCCTAGCTAGCTAGACATGAAGCAAAGCCTTTTCAGAAGATCACAAGAAGCTGGGTATACCTGGGAGAAGATAGTCCTGAATCCATTATTAGCAGTTCAGTTCAGGCTCTCACAGTGGCGTAGCGTGGGGGGTGCAGGGGGGGCCGGCCGCACCAGGCGCAACATCTGGGGGTTAGGGGGCGCAAATCCACGGGTTAGGGGGCGCAAATTACGTGCTGACAACCCACGCCACGCCACTGGGCTCTCATGCAAGGTGAGCCTCCACTTCCTATTCCAGCATGAGTATACAGAGATGTTGGAAGTGGTGAATCTTCATGGGTGTTAGGCAATGCTTGACTGGAAAACAGGCTAGTGTAGGGTTGCCATGTTTCAAGAAGTAAAAATATGGAGACAAAAAATTGTTGAGTTTTTTTAGAGCCACTGAGCCCAAGCCGCCCAAGCCAAAGCCCGGGTTGCCCACACCAGAGCCTGAACCAGAACCACTTGTCCGTGCACGCACACACAAAATTTAAACCCAAAATCTAAGATATTAGCTTTAAAAGGTGAAATTCTCCCCGAATGGGCATGTAGGACCCCCAAAAGAGGACATGTCCGGGAGTTCCCAGATGTATGGCAACCCTAGGCTAGTGCTGTCCTGAGCTGCAATTAAACTACAATTAAAACACTGCTCCTGGAGCAGTCTTTTTCTGCTAATAATAGATAAAATGTTTTAATGTGAGCACTCCCCTCCTACCTAACATTTTGAGAAATTATAAAATAGGGATTCAGCAGATATCATAGAAATTTGTTGCTAGAAACAAATGATTGGATTACTCTTTCGGTTTTATAAAATGTTTCTCCCCCTTCCCAGGCAGTCTTATGATGTTTTGGCTTGGTACACCATGCCAAATCTGGAATTTAAACTCATATACTGTAATCTTGAACTACAAAGGGCTACGATAAAGTGTGTACAGCATATTATGGAAGGAGTTTATAAGAGGGTGACTTAGGTTCAGAAGGGGAAGAAAAATTAAATTGCTGAAATCCTCTTAATCCTGTTTTGTAGCATCTGAATACACTATGCCATGCATCTCTGCCACAGGTTTTCTGTTCTCTTGTAGACTAATCCAAATCCTTGAGAATCAGCAAAATATTCGTTGGAGCAAATCCTTTTATTGTGAGGATAGAAGAGAATCCTAAGTGACTTAGCATGCTTATCTGTCTAATTTATTATGTATTTTAGATTAAGGAGAAAGATGTACCACTTCATCACAGATTGGTGATGATACAATTGATGCATTTCTGTTTGCTCTGAATATTCCTGCAATTTCTAACTAATTGGTTAATGAACCATGATTATTATTAATGCTGCTTTTTATGTGCTCAGTTCTCACAACTTTAAATAAATGAATAGAACAAACATTACATACAAAACTATGGTTTGGATATACAGATGTTCCATCTGTTGGAAGCTCCTCCAGAATAGGGCTGGGGAGCATATGGTCCTCCAGATGTTGCTGAACAACAACTCCCACCATTGGTCACGTAGGCTAGTGCTGAAGTGAGTTGGAGTACAACAACATCTGGGTGGCCAGACATTCCCTACCCCTGCAAAATATGGATGGTATGGTTAGTATGGTAGCAAATTATAAAAATGCAGCTCACAAATTATTAGATTTATTCAACTGAGACCAAAGAAAATAGTGAATAATCATAATCAAAGTCAGCTCGCCTTCTAAATACTGTAGTAGCATTGCATGCATAATTTGTTTTTTTAAAGAAACAACACAAAGCGTAGACATTTCTATGGACTGATGAATATCAATATGAGAAGGCCACAGGGCTTCCAGATTAACCAATCATCCTGCATTCCAATTCCAGTTCTGCTCCGCAACTATAACTAAAAGCTGAGTGAGAGGGAGAATAGAAGCAGCTGGAAATTGAGAATGGAGAAACTGAGACAAAAGGGCACCTGTCCGTTCATTCACCAGCCAGCACCATCCTGCTCACTTGCTCCAGGCAGTCTCTTGGCTTTGAAAGCTCTGCCCCTGTCAACATACGTATCTGAAGCATTTTGTTGCAGTGTCCCATCTGAATAGACTAATAGCGAATTCAATTCTCCAACTTGGGACAACCCTGAGATTTCAAAAGCACTTTTTAATATAGAAAAACTGCTAACTCCACAAAACCACCCAATAAAAACTGAGCATGCCCAGCTGGCACAAAATGCTGACTATTTTGGGTTGGGTGGAGAATGGAAAATTAAGAATGAAAATTGCATTTTCTCAACAATAGCAATCCATGCTTTGTTGTCAAGTGGAAGACCTACATGAGGAAGCCAGCCTCATGCTGAGACAGTAAACTTTATTCAACTATTTACAGGCAGGTAGCCGTGTTGGTCTGTCGTAGTTGAAACAAAATAAAAAAAATCCTTCCAGTAGCACCTTTGAGACCAACTAAGTTTGGTATGAGCTTTCGTGTGCATGCACACTTCTTCAGGTATTCAACTATGTGTGTGAGCCACCTTAAAGACCTAAATAGTGGAAATGCAAGCTATAAATCTATTAAATACGCAAAAACAAAACCAAACCTGGACACCTATTACAAAAATAGTTTCAGTTCACATAATTAAATAAGAATTTAAAATTACTAGTTAAACACAATTTGCTCTAACCAAAAACATATGGAAAGCCAGAGTCTACACCATCTGTGTTTTCCATATAGGAGCCAATTATAAACAAGCAAATGTATGCAAGTACTGCAACAGTTGCTGCAATCTCCAAGCAGTACATACCAATCACTCCGTACATATTAGATGACTGAAAAAGTCCAGACTTGATTTAAGACCTTGATTCCATTCAGTGATTTAAAGAATAAATCTATTAACTACTGTAAGAGACCAACAGACTCAAAGGAACAGTTTTTGAATATGAATAATGGCCTTATCTTAGGGGGGAAATGAAGAACATTCAAGAAAATTGAAAAGGAACAATGCCTTGATATATTTTAATGCTTTCAGTGGCTCCTCCACATCCATTCCCTAACTAAGACCAGACACATTTTAAGAACGGAAGTGGCAGAAATGGGTTTGGGTGGAAAAAAGGCAACAGCTACAGATAGCAACATGAGGATTCCGCAGCCCTTTTCAGCAAACTCCTGCTGCTCTTAGTGCCTCAGTTGTTTCTTGATTTTTTAAAAAGAGGAATAATAAAAAATGAAAGCTACTGCTGGTCAACAGCCTGAAAGTGCCAACGGCCTTCTTAGTCTTCTAGACATTTCAAGTTTCTTTGGTTTCTCTGAGGGTTTATACTCCTATAAAACCGGAAACACCTGTTTATCCCTACTGCACAGTGTACAGCACATTCCCAAAACGGAGTTTTGGCCTTTTGAAAAGGAGACTAATAGTGTCAAAATTGGCCCAACCTTTGGAATCAGCCAGTAAACTAGTGATGGCTGTCCTGTGGCCTTCCAGTTGTTGCTGGGTTGCAATCCCCATCACCCCCAACTATGACAACAGCAGATGTGAATTGGATTCCAACAACATCTGGTGAGCCACAGTTTAGCCAATTCTGCAGTAAGACTTACATGAACAGTCAACTCCTACTTTTACCAAAGATGTGCTATAAGAATAACTCTTTACATTATAATTTAAGAATTTCTTAATTTCATGTCAAAAGGTGTAGATGCAGAAACTCAGGGACATTATGACATGACACGTATGTGTTAAGCATTTATTAGGGAATTTAAGAAAGCTGCTCTAGGAGCCCTTTGGGGTCAATACTAGGTAAAAATTGCTGAAACAAATAAATAAGGACCTTAGTTTTCTGATTTAATATAATACATCAATGCTATGCACATTTGACTCGTAAGTAATTTCTGCTGCATTTAATCTTGCTTAACTCATAGTAAGTGAAGTATTGCAATCAGTCTTGTTACAGGAGAAATCACTATGCTTTCTTTGGGTTTGATTTTTGAAAAGGGGGAAAGCAAATGGTGCCATGTGCACAAATGAAATCCAATTATTCCAGCAAATAATGCCATAATAAGGTGTGTGGATGTCTTTCAAGCTTGCTATTAGGGAGATACAGTGGTACCTCCAGTTGCGAACAGGATCCGTTCCAGAGGTCCAGCCGTATCCCGAAGTTTTCGCAACCGGAAGACCGCTTCTGCACATGTGCACATGGCCAAAACCCGGAAATATACTTCCTGGTTTGCTCTTTATGCTTCCCGAAGTTTACGTAACCGGAGGGATACGTAGGCTGAGGTACAACTGTACTTTTATCAGGTCAACCAAAGCAGCACAAAAATTTGGTTGACAGCTGATGTTGAAGCTATGAAGTTTGCATCTGGTTACAGTCTTGAGATGGGATGGAAGAGGAGGTTCTTTAGGTGTTCGGCAAATATCAGACTGCATGGAGGTTTCCTGGGAATAAGAAGCATGACAATCTCTGAAGGCATGTGTTGGCCTAATAAAGGTATTGTCCCAGTACAGATTTTGATTCTTTTCTTGTAACACAGCTCACTTTAACTTTTGTGTAGATGTCCTATTTGCCTACATTTTCACCCAACCTAAGAATGAAATTGTTAATACTGACACTATGTGATACAGATTTAACCTTAAACATAATGATGACAAAGTGTAATTTCTCCTAAATTCATTAAATGATCCCAATGTTTTAATTTGCACAGAAAAAAACCTTTATTTACAGGCATAATTAGTAGAAAGAATATCTTGGTGATGACATCTAAATTAGAATTTACATTGTACTGTTTTGTTTTATATTAGTACCAACATATTTTAATACTGTATACTTTGTTGTTGCTCCTATGCATAAGATTAGTTCAAGACATTTAACTATTTTTGATGTAGTTACTAGGATAGAAATTACAAAGAAAAAGCAAGGTTAATTTTGTTTAAACAGTAATATGAAATAAAATCAGAAAGATAAGAATAATTTCTTTGGCTGACCTGTGTATACTAACTCATTTATTTAAAGCATTTATAGCCCGTATTAGTATAAAATATTGAAGGAAGGAGGATTTGACAAAACAACTCCCACTGAAGTAGAAATCTCTGTGTCTAAATGTGGGTTTTACTAATAAACCAACACAGGATTACTAGTCTCTTCCAATCTATGAGCACTAAAAAGAAATTACTGTAGAAGAGGATAGCTTAAGTGATTGGAAATAGGATATAGAGCTTTTCAGCTCTAGGTCACAGGTTTGTGTAAGCCACTGAAGATATGTCTTCAGACACATTCTTCATTCCTGGGATTCATCCAGTGGGGAGATGTGTGTAAGGTACAATTTCTATGATCCAAAAATATTTTTTCACTACTGCATTTGCCATGGCAGAAGAAGGAACCTAGAAGTGTATAGAATTGCTCAACTACAATGTAATTCTATGACCTCTTACTTGGAAGTAAACCTTACTGAACACACCATGGGGCTCGTCTTAATCTGCACACGCTTAAAGGTAAAGGTAAAGGTACCCCTGCCCGTACGGGCCAGTCTTGACAGACTCTGGGGTTGTGCGCCCATCTCACTTAAGAGGCCAGGGGCCAGCGCTGTCTGGAGACACGTCCGGGTCACATGGCCAGTGTGACATCGCTGCTCTGGTGAGCCAGAGCTGCACACGGAAACGCCGTTTACCTTCCCGCTGGTAAGCGGTCCCTATTTCTCTACTTGCACCCGGAGCTGCTTTCGAACTGCTAGGTTGGCAGGCGCTGGGACCGAGCAGCGGGAGCGCACCCCGCAGCAGGGATTCGAACCGCCAACCTTTCAATCAGCAAGTCCTAGGTGCTGAGGCTTTAACCCACAGCGCCACCTGTGTCCCCTGCACACGCTTACACCTTCACTAATACTGACCTTCACGTACAGAACAAACCATGCCTGCAAAACCTCTTTTTTTCTTTTTAGCATTATGAGAAAAAGCCTGGACTCCACTCAGACTCTCACAGTTCTCGCTCCCCTTTCCTTCTCCAGCAGGGCCACAATGAAGTCAAGTCATAAGTTAACACTCCCATTTTAAATTTACTGCAGGTCAATCATGTAATCTAAGGCCCAAGATGATTAATATTAACTACAGTTAGTGGAAACAATGCAGCTTTTAACTATGGTTTGGAGCTGGCTTCTTTCCACTAACCATAGTTAAGATTACCCACAGTTTGTCCAGGTTCAGACAGCAGGGCAAGTTTAGGTTAATCAAAAACTGAAGCAAAATAATCTGAACTCATCCTTGCAGCTGTACTGGTGGGAAGAAAGACTCACACAAGCGGCGGGGGCGGGGGGGGGAGAGGGAGGGGGAGGGGGAGGGGGAGGGGGGGGGAGAGAGAGAGAGAGAGAGAGAGAGAGAGAGAGAGAGAGAGAGAGAGAGAGAGAGAGAGAGAGAAGGCTCATTCTCACCAAACTAGGATTTAGTCCAAACCAGCTCATGGTTTATTACAAAAAAATCAAATATTTCTTTTTCCTGCACCTACCAGAAATATGCTTTCTAAGAAAATAAGAAGTTTACAACCAAGAAATTCTTGTATTTCTTTAGTGCACCAAACAACAGAGCAAGTGCTGTGATTTCAGCTATTACATCGGCTGTAGTTATTCACTACTACAATTCAGAGACATGCAAGCCCCTTTCTTTGTTCTACAAACAAGATTACTATTCACCTCCCCCTCCCCATTGGTATTGTTTGGAGATGTAGACCTCCCTATATGCCATATGCATAATAAGTCCAAACGCTTAATTAAAGCTGCCTATTCATTTCTTGGAATGTCACTGCTTCTGCAGAAGACTTGGCAGGGCTTGAATAATAAAGGTAACTGCTGGTGATGGTTTGCCCAGTCAGCAGCTGGTTGTGCTAGACTCTTAACGCAGTGATCAGTGAAAGGGAGACACACCTATGCATGGGAATGAGGATTAGTACAGGAACAAAGGGGAGGAAGAAGACAGATGATCACTGCAGCCTTGCACTTGCCTTTACAGATGGCATGGAACAGAAAATAAGAAAATACATTGATTTGGGAAATGCAAACCAGCTTAATAAATAGTCCATGAAATAAATAATCAGCCTGTAAGGAGCAACTGCTGAATTCTAAGGTAGTAAAACTACGAGTGTGTGAATATATATTGGGGGTGGGGGTGGGGGTGGGGATGGATTCTGACCATTCTAGAAGTTAGCCAGAGCAGAAGAACAACAACAATAAAAATAACTGATGAGGTCTCTTAATGGTGCAGTAAGGCAAGAATATACACGAGGCTCTGCCATCAAGTTCATTCTTGCAAATATTCTATGGTTCTCTATTTCTCTGTAACCAAATAGAAAGGGGAAGGACCCACCAACACCATTACACAGACAAAAGATTGTAGAAATTCTCATGTTCTGCTTGGTTCTGTACAGAGATCACTTAGATCATTGTATCCTGAACACAGCTGAACTGTCCCAAAGTTCCTCATAATGCATAGCTCTTTACCAAGTTTGCAATCTGTCAAACGCAGCAACAAACTTTACCGCACACAGATCTGTCAGGGCAGAAGGAAGCCCTGCAGCTCACCTATAATCTCTTTCAAGAGTCCACATCACTCCCCAGAAAGGTGGAAGAACACGTGACATCGAGTAATCCTGCTAGATTGACCTTACAATACTGTCTCCTACAGGAAGAATTTGGAAATCTTGTCTAACCTTTTCTACGTGTGATCCTACATAAGACACACAATGCAAATATGGTTCAGCCAAAGTCTTTAATGCTGCAATCTCACACTCACTCACCTAAGGCAGTGGGGGGCTTACTTCTGAGCAGGTATATATAGGACTGTGTTGTAAGGGGGTGTGTTTTTACACATTTTTTTATACAGCAATCATCTGTGATCACAATATATGCTGTCAGGATACTTTATGAAGACAGACCTGCTGCTTCATTAGGCCAGTCAAGAAAGAAAATCTGCCCGAAATTGGACATTAGTAACAACTGATTTGATGAAAGAGTAGTATTCCAGATTTAGTTGGTGGCCCTTATGGAAAAACTTACTTGTCAATTTGGGGGTGCGGTGGAAAGTCCAAGGAGGGAAAAAAAGTGGCTGGGGAAACTCAGCCAGATGGGTTTTTAATTAATAATTATTAATTATTATTTCATGTGAAATGATTTTGTTGTTTTTGTCCAAGAGCACGATTGGCTTCCTCCAACAACTCATGGGGCTTTATGGAGAGACATTATAGGTTAATTTCCCCCTTCTCTTTATGCTTGGCTAGCTGATTACTTATTATGATGGTTCCCCAATTGCTTCGTGTTGTGTTTATATGTTCATGTGTTATGGCTTGTATATTTGCGGGAGATCTTTTGTGGTCTACTTGTTTTGTTCTAAACATGCATAGCCACTTTAAGGAGCTTTGTATGCATTCATTCAAATGAGTGGCAAGATGCGTTGAAGCCCCTATGATGACTTCTTGTAAGAAGCTAGTAAAT
Source organism: Podarcis melisellensis (assembly GCF_964234715.1). Lineage (NCBI taxonomy): Eukaryota > Metazoa > Chordata > Lepidosauria > Squamata > Lacertidae > Podarcis > Podarcis melisellensis. The sequence goes on from NC_138544.1 coordinate 34,346,605, forward strand.
GATCACAAGAATGTGCTGCTTGCCACATTATATATGACAGGTGTGGGTAGGAGACTGAGAAGCAAGCTTCTATCTTTGCTGTACTTTTGGGAAACAAGGTGGAGCAAAAGGAGAAACTGGGTGCTTGCTATCCACCTCTCCTCCAGTGTTGATGCCAAGAAAGGAAGAATCTAGAAGGGACAAAGGATAAGTCAAGACAGGCTTTATCTAAGCCTCCCTGCCAGAGCTGGAAGAGTTCTGGAGCAGCCTTCCTCAACTTGCTGTCCTTCAGATATAGTTGGGGGCCAGCCCCAGCCAATGGCTAATGATCAGGGATGATGGGAGATGTAGTCCAAAACAACAGGAGGGCATTAGGGCTACCACAATCTTCTCACCCATTTGCCTCTCTATTCTCCTCCAGAAAATGAAAATATAGCATGCAGAATACAGAAAATAATATTTTGGGGAACTTCTCTATCAGCTTCTTCCTCCAACCTGAATTTAAATAAAAAGCTTGCCAGACTTTCGAAACAGGATAGCGATTTGATGTGTAAGTTAAACACAAGTAAAAGATCAGGCGAGGAGAGGAATCCTGATCAATAGTTCCAAGGAGGTTTGCTTGTTGCAGACCCTATCCCTTTGTATCTACTGATTTGGGGAGGGGGGAGTATTTTAAATTAGTTGATTTTAAATTATTTTATTGCTGCTTAATCTCTTGGTTTAGTGTATTTTACCTAGATATTTATGATTTGTTTTCAACTTTTTGTAGTCCATTTTGAAAGTTTTGGCTGAAGAGCAATTAATTCATTTCTTAGATTAATAAACAAATATGTTCTTTATACTCAGAGGTGTCAAATGGAGTTTCATGTTCACCATTGATGGGATCTCTAGATTATGTACTCTATATCAAAACTACTGCAAATGTTAACATTATCCAAATCTATTTTCTTTCCAAATTCTGTTACTTGGGATAAATTGTTCACTTTGGCCTTTCACAGATTAAGAGCTGGCCTTTCACGGATTAATTGGTAGCCTGATTTACAGCGTGACAGACTAGCTCTATTGTGCTGCATTATTTATAAGCATGGTGTGAAGGCAATTTGAGTTGCTTATCTGTTTAATGCAAATTAGTTACCCATTAGCACCAAAAAATCCTATCTATCATGGTGCTAAGGATACAATAAAAATGACACTTATTCCACTTTTTAATGCACATCTCCAGATTTTAAGAAGAGGTGAGGTTTAAAATTCAAATTCTCGCAGCCCAAGCTCATTAACGGAACTTCGGCAAGTCATTATGTTTCTAGCCATAACACAAGCGGTCAGAATAAACCAAACATGCCTCCTCCTTTTTATGTATTTTTACATTATGATAAATAGTGATGTACTTATTGCAAGGATAAAAAATATCTTGTTTCAGAGCACTATGCAAGTCAAAAACATTATAAAGATCAAACTAGCAAGCACTTTACACATAGAAATGTCCCTTTTCAGCTATAACTAATGAAAGCTGCAGAAAAAACCCTAAGGGTTGATTATTATTTCAAATGTCACTTATTCGTTGAGTTTATTTATCCCACCACCAAACATGACACAGGCTAGATTCCAACCATCTACTGCAGTTGAACCATCAGAGAAATCAGGTGTACAAATGTCAGCTCCACACCACTTCTTTACACGCATGAGGGATAGAGGTAGTGATTGCTGCACAAATGACCGATAGCTGGTCTCACATGTGGGGAACATGCATGAAGTCTTAGTTTATCTTCTTAGATTTTGGACTCTACTGCTTTTAGTCTGCAGCGTTTTCAAGTATGCGTGCGTCTTTCTTTATTGTACTTCTGATTTAATATCACTAGGCCTCCGGAATATGCATTCGAAAAGCGAGATCTAAACACCTGAGGCAATTAATTCAAGCCAAGCCAAGTCTGGGACGTCCCTTCCTCCCCTTGGACCAGCTGATCCGGCACGAGAAGAGCCACACACAGCCCTTCCTCGTTGGCACCTGTGGCATTTTCCAGGCATGTGGCCGCTTCTGTCCAGCAACAGCTGTCACGAGCCAATCGCATTACTACACATACAAATAGGAAGGAGGCTCCTCCGAGCTGGGTCCTACATTTTCAAGAAGGGGAGGGTGGGTTAAAAAATAAAGATAAAAAAGCAAGAGCAAACCCGCGGCGATCGACGCCGCGCAGGGCGCGCGCACATACACAAAGAGAAGCGGCAAACAAAGAAAAACGCAGCTCGGGAAGGATGCCAGGGCCCGCCTGGGAGGCGCACGATTCTCCCCCGGAGGAGCTTTAATATTCCGCTCAGTCCGCAACGGATGACAGCCAGCAGAGGGGCGGGCCCGGCAAAGCTTCACCTCCTCTCACCCATTAAATCCAGCCCGGAGGCGGCCACGCATTTCCCCCGACGGCAGCCCCCCGGGGTCGGACTTGGCCCGCTCCTGCCCAGCGCCTTCCCGCCCCTTCTCACCTTCGCTTTGCCGGCCTCCAGCTTCTTCTGCCTCTCCTCGTCCTCCATGGCCCCTGCGCGGAGAGACAACAGCGTTACTGCGCGCCAGGCGGAAAGGCGAAGGGGGCCGCTCGCCCCCCAGGCGCCCAAAGGGGACGGCTCCCCTCTGCGGCTCCTCCTGCCCGGTTCCTCTGGCACCCGGGACGCGCTCAGGGCGCTACGGCGACCGGGGACTCCGTGGCGGATCCACCGGCGCCGCCATCTTCATCTCCACGTAAACATGCGGCCGGGGAAAGTGACGTCCGCGCCGCCGCCGCCTCCTTCTCCGCCTCCTCCTTCCCACCGAGCTGCCAGAAAGCGACCCCCTGGAGGGAGTTGCTTCTCCCGCGGCGTCGCGCGTCCCAAGGCGGGAGGTGGTTGCCATAGTGCAGGCTTCCCGACTCTTGGCCCTTTCGCAAGCCGTTAGGGTTTTAAGGCGGGCTTTCTTTCTGAGTTAAAGAGCTCAGTTCCGCGGAAGCGACTGGTTGGAAGCTGCCGCTCGGACACCTGTTGGATCTTGAAGATGTGGGCGCCTCTGGACATGCACAGAGTGTGTGGAACGCGCCGCCGCCCCCGATCCACAGCTGTGGCGCAGCACGTCCAGGCTAAAGGGTGTGACTTGCAAGCCAGACTAAAACGAGAAAGGTGCCCTGTTGCAAAGGAGAAACATGGCTCCTGCCTCTTTAACCTTTGTGCAGTTGAGGGAAATTTGGTAGATGTAGCTGAAATTCCCTCTTCTACGCAGCTGTTAAAACTAGTGGAGACTTGTCATTTTAGTCTGGGCGGAGGCCATCACGCATTTTTAGAAATCAAGCATAGGGGTTACTCTTAAGTGATGGACAAAATCTGCCAGCTCTGGTTTCTCAGTTTCTCATTTTCCTAATCTGAAGTACAGTTCTCCACATTTCCACATCAGTTTGGAAATGTTTCCTCTAAAAGTTCTCACGAAAATCCATCAACACTTTAGTGCAAATTTACCTTAATATAAACGTTTTTGTGTGCAGTTTTGTCTAATATGTTACTTTCACAAATATACTTTCATTTATACACACACTTTACCCTAGCATATCCATTTTTGTACACGATTTCTTGACTGGATAACTAAATTGCAAAATTTAGAGAACACTGAGTTTGAAGGATGGCTGCGTACAGTTTTATGTTGTGTTTAGGAAAGTGCAAACTGGGTAATGTCACCTCTGAATATGAACTGAGTGGCTGGGCAAAATGGGCAGGGTATAAATTATTATTATTATTATTATTATTATTATTATTATTATTATTATTATTATTATTATTATGAATGAGCAGCAGAACCCCCAGACAAAATGGCTGGCTTCCCACATTCTTAAATAAGACCATTATCCAACTGTATGACAGTTCATTCTGTGGCTGTAGACCACTTGCTGACCAGATTTGCACATGGTTTGGCATAGTTTGCTAAGCTATGATTTGGCAAGAACAACAAGCATGTGGGCATTCCAGAGCAAGAATTGCCCTTCCCCTGATACTGATGTAGAGCTGCCCAGCAGAACTGTAAACTAAGCCATCATTTTCTTAGCACAACATGAACCAAGGCTTAAGTGGGAAAGAGGAAAAAATGCATAGATATAAAGACACCTGTCTGTTCACTCATTCAGTGAGTGCTCACCTGTTCACTTGCTCTCTCTAGCTGGTGCCTGCTGTTCACTCATTCACTCGCCATCATGCCTCATGTGAGTGACCCCATTCATGAGTATAGTTAGCATACTATTAACCAATTCCCTAAGCAGGTGGGCTTATGGCATACAAATGAGTTGGTTCATTCAATACATGGATTTATATATGATGGGGCTCACGTACAACACTTTACCCATGGCTGCCATCAACCCTATTCTGACGCAAGTCCTCTTAAACCACCCGATTACTAATTATATTAAGTTATTGTTGCTTGGCACACTTTTAGTTTGTTTTAAGGAATAATGTTGCGTTTCCTTCTCTCAAAATGTTTTCATTTGATTTCCTATGATAGGTTAGAAAGGACAAAGGCATTTTAAAAACTGGATTGTTTCATAATATAGTTACTTAATTATACTGACTTTGAAAATATTTAGCTCCTAATATCACATAAGAAGTGTGATCCTTCTAGAGAGCACAGGAGGATAGCTAGGGAATTAAGTCTGAGTCAATTACATCTACAGATCAGGAAATACCTTCAAGGATAATGCTGTTGTCGGCAGATTTTTTTGTGAGAAAGGAGTTAGTGATACTGCAAATGAGGCCATGTGCATTTTCACATGTCATGTATATCTAAGGCTATAATAGCTATGGATTGCATAGCAATGATAGATGCAGAATGAGGCAACAAGAAACACCTCATAGCACCAGACTCTATTTAGGAGTAGCAAATTTCCCTGCCTTCTGATCATCCTGATACCGTGGCTTGATTGGCCATCTGTTCTGACAAATTAATTTTCATTAATGTTAATTTCCCCCATGTGAAAAACCTAAAGGCCTCTTTCATATATTTATTTTCCTGCTGGAATTGCATCACACAGTTGTGCCCACGAGAACAGCAGAGAAATCCATTTCCATTCCATATTGGTGGCATGAATCTGGGCCAGACTTACACTTACACACACACACACACACACACACACACACACACACACACATATGTTAGAATATGTATTCAGTCAGTGTTAACATTATACTTGGTTCACATTGCCACTTGATCTCATAAATGGCAAAACCAAAACAAACTGTAAGTGATCATATCAAACACCAGAATGAAAATGTGAAGGTATCTTGCAGGTATCTACAATTCTAAGATTTTAAATATGGTTCTTCAGCCTTAAGTGTGCTGGACAGAAAGAAACAAGACTTTTATCTCCAGGATATGCATCTTTACCCTTGTGACCTATCAATGGGATTAAAGCCTGTCAGGAAGAAAAATTGCAAAGAGATCCGTGAATAAAATATTTGAAGCAATGTGAAAATGAAAGAGACACCTATATTTGCAGAGTGTCTGTGCCTGAGGCGTTATTTGATCAGGGTCTACTCCTATTTCCATTAAAGGCAGTAGGCGTTTTTCATCTTGCCTTTGTAAGGATAGCATAGTGATTTCAATGTCCAGCTGTCAGATAATATATTAAAAGTAAGTATAAAGTGTTGCTATTAACATTGTGGGGATGGGCTGGGGAATAGTTTATTCTTATGCGCTCACCACAGTTTATTACATTACTTATTTCCCTGTTTTGCTGAACTATCCTCTGTAATTCATCCCGCAACAAAGCCAAGCATAGGTTTGCATCTCAGTATTGCAGTATGCTGTGGTCTTATCTGTTGCCATGGGAGCCACAAGGAATGCCTTTAGGTAGTATACACTATGTGTGGCAAAGAAGAATTGTGCTCCAAAATGGGGTTAATAGGGCAAAAAGACTCTGGTGGGGGAGCATATGCCTCTGCTGAAATACGGAGTGTGTTTGGCTTACTGACCTTAAATATTCTGCTTAAGCAAACAGACAGACAGTCTCATCCTTAAGCTATACCAGGTGTCGACTCAGCAACACGGAACCCGCGGAATGCATGCAGCCTTTGACGAACTTTTATAAGCCTTTCATCTGGACTTGTGATTAAAATCCAGAGACTTGGGGGCTCTAATTAAACAAGCAAACAAATAACCGCCTTCCTGTTAGTCACAGTTGTATGGATTATCTTGAAAATGCAACAGTAGTATTAGGTTCTCTGTTAGAAGAACCAAAAAAGATGGCCCAAAGCACCTTTTCTATCACAAGGTGCAGCACAGGGTATTATTAGATGCAAAAGAGGACAGGGCATGGCAAGCTGAAATTCCCTCTCCCACTCAACTATTAAAGAGACAGCAGCCCTTTCCTCTTTTGTATTGGCCACCCTTAATAACCATTCACTGACTGGTCTTTCACTGATCAAGGCATATACATTCCAGTTTTGTTCATGCAAATCATGGAAGGTGCATTCAGCTACAATGCTGTCATTAGCTATGACTCTTTTTAGTTTGTACCAAATTTCCAGTGTTGCCTTCAGTTTCCAATATATCCTTCAGTTCTGTTCTTCAGCACTATTTATTCCTACGCTTGACGGGAGTATTGTATTGCAGATTCTGCTGCAAGAGGAACAAAAAGACTTTATAGATTGGGAACGAGAACTAAATGGCTAGGAGGGGAGACTGAGATTTTAATGAAACAAGACAGAATTGTTCATGTTTAATCTCATAAAAGGGTGCTTTGAGGAAATAAAGTAGAAAATGGAGAAGAAAGTACAAAAAATAATCAAGACTGCAGTCTTGAATAGTTAATACTTGGTTTTATCTGTGTATTCTGATTGCACTATCTTTCTGAATGCACTATTCAGATTAAAAACATAACATGATTGTTTGGGGAAGGCCCTTTAAAACATTATTACACCTCTGAATACTAGGCAGCTCATGTTATACAATGGAAACTGCTCTTGTCCTCTGGTTATTTGATTGTCATTGAACATTTTATATTGCTCTGTAAATCAAAACTAGTAATATTCTAAGGAACCTTTTATTTACAAAATGCTGCAATATGTATCAGATGACAAGTAAATGAGAAACTCACTGAAAAATTCATACAAATAAATGCACACTCACAAGTATGTATGCTACATGCACTCATATGTACATTTATAGCCACATATAAACAAGTTTATAATGCCTTCTATATACATGCATGCACAATTCACACGCTGCCTTGTTTCCTAAGCAACCAACATATCATCACATCACTCTCCTGTTGTAAAGAGATCAAGATAATCACTTATAAATAAAGCATGAAGCATAGGTGTCTTGTAATATTGCAATAATACATACCCCCTGAAGAAAAGTCCCTTTGTGCCCTGGATCCTAGAGTTGTGCAGCTTATAGTTTGACAGATCGTAAGCTCTACATATCTTTTTTTGGACATATTTGATTTTGCCTTATCTTTTAATTAAACATTCAATAATGCTGTGGTTTTGCTGTTCAGCTGGTACCAGCACTTTAACTGGAAAGAAGATTAAGGCTTCCTACAACTGAGAAAGTTTGTGAGATGAATTATTTATTTTGCAAGTGTAATATATCAAAGACGATATACACTTGAAGAAAGGCTGCAGTTGGTAATTAATTAGCTGACCCTGCTTCCCTAGCTAATATATTTCCAATCGTACAAAATTCAGTAATATATTCAGTAATATATATGGCTCTGTTATCGCAGGTAGTTTGGAATTTTGGCCTGGATCAATAGAGAAGCTTAGGCTCATGCAAGGGCTATGCATTAGCTCAGTCACATTTTTTACTTTTTCCCTTTGACCCCCCATGCGATATCACAAACACTTTTGAAGCTAAACCTCAGCTTTCAAAGCTGTTTATCTTGCAGCATGGAAATGATGACTAAGAAAAACAAATCTAAGGGTCCAAGTGCCCGAGTCTATATCTTGCCCTCTGTTTACTCCTCATCCTTGAAAAAGTAGTCTGAATATCTTCTACGAAGAAAACAAAAGCAGGTGATATTTATGTCTGAGTAAGAATTATTTGCCTAGGGATGACTGTGGTTATTTAGTGCTGTCTTTTTATTGATTAAAATCCTAACAGTTGCATTATTAGCTGCTTCTAGTTGTTAACCATGCTGAGGCTTCAGGGATGGGTATGGGAAAGGGCTAAAATCCGAATATTAGTCTGGATCATCTTGCTGTTGATTGTATTTCTTGCAGCTAATCAGGAACAACTAAAGCCTCATATGGAGTGTGGCAAAAGAGCAATGCTTCATGCAACAGGGGAAAAAATAAACAAATAAAAATCCTAAACACTATTGATTGTCTTGACAAGACAGCAATGCTTCATTACATCCTGTAGTATTTTAAGAATGTTTATTTGATACCTCCCATGCAATTATCACTTCAATTTTGAATATGCTATTGTGAATATGTGGCTGTAACCCTTATGAATAATCCATGCATAGAAACTGATATGGAGCACAGTATGCTATTCATCCTATCAGATCTTTTATCTATATTTGATATTGTGGACTATCACATGTTGGCAAATTGACAGCAGTAACTGCAGGGTAACAGCCAGGCGATGTGGTTCTGCTTCTTCCTTTCTAGAATGTTCCTGAGAACGACTTATGGCTAATCAAATCCTTCCTCCATTCTCTATTGGATTCCACAATATTCTGTCCTGTTCAAAACTTGCCACATAAATTTCTGAAAAGATCTGGTGGGTAGACATGACAATACCAAACTTCCTTATCTGTTTTATTCCTTATCTGCTTAATTCTCCAGTCTTGGACCTTGCAGTGGTAAACTTGTGACCGAACCACTTCAGATTACAGGTCCCAACTGACTGTATTCTGCTGTTATAAAAACTTCCTCTACATACAGCAGACGACTAAAGAACATAAGAAGAGCACTGCTGGACTTGAGTTCTGTCCAGTCAAATTTTCCCACAGTGGGAAGCCCATAAACTAGACATGAGCACAGAGGCATTCTCATGCTGTTGTCATCAGGAATTGGCATTCAAAGGCATTCTGAAGAAGTCTTCTGGTGGTTCTCTCACTACGAGAAGTGAAGTTACAGAGAACCAGGCAGAGGGCCTTCTCGGTAGTGGTGCCCGCCCTGCAGAACACCCTCCTATCAAATGTGAAGGAAATGAGTAACTAGACAACCTTTAGAATAAATGCATCTAAAGGCAGCCCTGTATAGGGAAGTTTTTAATGTTTTATTATGGTTTTGTATATGCTGGATGCCACCCAGAGTGGCTGGGGCAACCCAGTCAGATGGGTGGGGTACAAATATAATAATGATAATGATGCCTCTGAACCCAAACATAAATGTAAAGGAACCCCTGACCATTAGGTCCAGTTGTGACCGACTTTGGGGTTGCGGTGCTCATCTCGCTTTATTGGCCGAGGGAGCCAGCGTACAGCTTCCGGGTCATGTGGCCAGCATGGCGAACCAGAGCAGCACACAGAAACACTGAAACATACACACATCATAATGAGGCTGACTTGCTGAATTTTAAAACTCACTGAATTGAGGCAGTGTAATGGCTAAGTGATGCCAGCCTCTCCAAATTCATACATACAGTAATCAGCTGAGCTTCCCTGCAATAGCCAAACATCTCCTATTTTTAAACAAGCTGCTGTGTGGGCCTGGGGAGACCAATACATTGCATAGAACCATTGCATAGAACAGATTAATCAACCAATCAACCAACAGACAAATTAAAAGAACAGCAGCAGCTCCTTTGCCCCAAAGCAGTACCTCAGAAGGCCGAGATTATCAACAGATTCTAATGACAAATTCGAAAGGAACGCGTTAATTTGTCACTACTTTTTCCTGCGGCAACGTGAGAACACCGTGAAACAAAGAACGTGTGAATCTGGTCTAATACCGCCATCTCCTGGTAGTTCGCTTTTTCAGCAAAAGGAAGGCAGGCCGAGGCCTCTCTGCTAGATGGCAGCACTAAAAAAGTAAAACACCCATCGCGCTTTTCCCCTCCTGCACGCGCGTGCTCTTTGGCGCTTTCTGCTTTTTCCGCTTGCAACTTTCCACGCCTCCCCAAGGAAGGAAGCGCACAAATGCCAGCGGTGAGCAACACGCTAGTATCTGCAACCCACTGTTGTGCGTTGTCTGTAACGCCTTTAAAAGTTTCTCAGACATAGAACGCGAAGATTAAATTTTGGAAGCAGGATTTTAGCGGCTCAAGGCTAGCAAAGCGGAGGCTAGTAAATAGGGAAGGCGGTGGCAGAGGGGAAAAAGAGAAAAGGAGGTTCGCTTCAGGGGCAATGTGTATTTCATGCTAGATTTTTGAAGGAAACTAAAACTCCCATCCGTGCCGTATCTAATCTAGGAATTAAAATGCTGTTGATTTCGAGGGAGGTGATATTTCATTAAGCAAACCTAGGGCTCAGGCTTGTTTTCCTGTTTCGGATTTCGCCGCGACAGCGCAGTCCTGCACATTCATCATGTCTACTCAGAAGTGAAACCCCCATTTCCCCGTTTGTTTGTGGAAAAAATGCCTTTCTTACAGGTCACCCCAGGGTCTCAGCAATGGGGTGAGAGGCAAGCTGTTTTTTGGAGGGAAGATGTCTGTGCACGCCCGCGGCTTCACCCCGCGCCCCCAAATTTGCTGTTGCCTCTTTGTACTATAAATTGTAACCGAATAAAGCCGGGTTTTATTTCGGAGTTAACGTATACAGATCCATGGGCGTAGCCAGGATTTATTGTAGGGGAGGGCAGGTATTATGCTGGGGTGGGGAGAAACTGAGTTAACTGCGATGCAATTGGTCAGTTAAATGTTTTCATTTATTTACTTGATTTAGGGGGCTGCCTCCCCTGTCCCTCACCCCCCATCCCCGGCTACACTCATGTACAGAACCTGGCTGTAAATGAGGTGAAGATCCAGTGTTTGGGAATGATGCCTTTCCTCAGAGGAAGCGGTTTAGGAAGGTAGCTGTCATACAGAGTCAGACCATTGGTCATTTAGCTCAGTACAGTATTCAGCAGAGCGTCTCCAGAATCACGGCCTATCTTTTGCAGCCCTGTTTCTACATGCAGGGAGTCATGACCTTTTGTGCCAAAGCATGTGCTCTACCATTAAGCTCCAATTTAAGGAATTTATTTTAATGTATCTGAATATTGTTTGTCTTGCACTTAAAGTGCCAATTAGTAAGTAGTATTAATTAAACTTATTGGTTACTAGTCCATTTATAATGTGATATCATAATATAAAAGCATGCAAAGCCAACAATTTAGAACACAACAAAACATTCCTTTCTGATAGCTACTCAGTTTAATGCATAACACTTTATAAAAACCAGTCTACTGATATGACCACCACAGAATTAATACTATAGCATGAGGATCAGGCATTTAGTCTCACCCACAACATCATATATTTTACCTTCCAGCAAGTATGTATTGTGTGAAAATGAAGCCCAACGTGTGAGCTCCTGATTATGAACAGAGAGTGCTATGTAATTGGGACAAGCACAGGACACTGCACAGTTGGTTGGCTAGAGTCTTTCCCAGCACCCAAATGGGGGTACGTACTCATGTATAATTCTGTGGCTCCTTTTTGCTGGTGTGAATTGTGCCATCTGCAGTGAACTACAGCAGAACATTTTGGGAGGATGCAAAAGAGGGGAAACTGCTTCTTAAAAGTATTTCATTAGCGTGAGTGCACCCTATGCTAACTGAACTGTAGACCCTTTGTTACTTATGTCCATTGTTTTCAGTGGGTTTACTCTTAACATGACTAATGTTGTATACATTCGTACCTTTGTTCTTGAATGTCTTGGTACTTGTACGTTTTGGCTCCCGAACGCCGAAAACCTAGAAGTAAGTGTTCAAATTTTCAAATGTTTTTCGGAAGCCGAATGTCCTACACATCTTCCACTTGAGTGCAGAAAGCTACTGCAGCCAATCGGAAGCTGCACCTTGGTTTTTGAATGGTTTTGGGAGTCGAACAGACCCTTGGAACGGATTAAGTTTGAGAACCAAGGTTCTACTGTATTACTCTATGGCTGCAATTTTATATACACTTAAATCTGAACCATTTTACTAAGAATTCCCATTAGTAATGGGGTTAGGACTGCGCCCTTAGTCTGGATCCTCTGCATTGAGAATGTAATTCTCTGTTTGTAATTTTCTGAATGTAATTTGCTGTTTATTTCACTATTTATTTATTATTTTTTTAAAAACCTCTACTACCTTTGCTCAAGTACTAGAAGGCTAGTAAAAAATAATACTTGTGTGGCTAGTATTTATCGCCAAGACAGGTATAATTATTCTGAAGTTGTTATTTCATATAATTATATAACATTTAATACAAGAACAGCCTCTAAGCAGTTTACAGAAAGGATAAAATATATGCCCACAAATACACAAACAATGAAACTGATAAAGTTACAACACTGGATGAAACAATAAAGTCCTTCAAAAGCAAAAACAGAGTAGCACAGTTTGAAAACATCTTAAGAGTCAAGAGAATTTACTCAGTAAGCTGGATGGAAGGTTGGAAAGGGGCACAATCTGCAGCCATCTGGACCTCACCCATTTCCATACCTTCTTCCTCATAACTACCTTGATAGGAGTACCATCCCTTCCGTCTTCCCTCATCCTCTTGCTAAGGCACATCCTCACTCAATATTCAGCATTCACATATTCTTCACACCAATCTATATCCTGTGCCTACTCCCATCTAATTTCCCTACCCAAATCACTCAAACTACATAAACACAAATCATACAACACACAGTACTCATCCCTTTCTAATTCCCACACCCTCAACTCATCCACCAATACGCATGTATACATGCACCACCCACCCATTCTTTACAGTTTTTCCCCCTCCGTCATCAAACCGCTAAGACTTTATCCACTCTACTAAAATGTACTGCAAAAATACCAGGAGACATTGACAGAACCATGTAGCATCCATCTATCCACAGATGTACTCTCCTAGATAGCAATCTGGCTCTTGCCCAGGTTGCTATCTCCCACCTATGACTCACCCAAGGTGTCGCCCAGCTTCTTCCACTGGGGAGGAAAAAACTTAAACACGTAGCAGAGATTCCAAAAAATAGACCACAGGCAATTGTACTTGAGCTTTACCTACTACTGAAGGCAAATGAGCGTAATAGTCACAAACCCAATACATTCAGGATTGGCACAGTCCATAAAAAGAATCCATTTGTAGCACTTACAATAAAACTTACAAGTTTATAAGACTAAGCCTTAACACTATAGCATACAGAACACCAAAACAAAGGGACAGAAAGAGAATGTGAGTGTGGCCCAGGCTCCTCCTGGTCTTACTATTATAGTCAGCACAACCTTGACAGAAAGATAACAATCAGTTTAAACCAGCTGTACACAGCTTCCCAGAAGGAGTATAACCCAAACAAAAACCTGCCTCTTTCTTTCACATGGAAAGAAAGCCTTCTAGAACCCTCTTGAATTAATCAGAATAGGAGAGATCTCTATACATCGATCAATACTTTCTGTACTAAGAAATGGAAATTGATGGGTGGAATTTCATGTGCTGCTCTCTGGTACTCCTTCATTCCACCAAGGAGTGTTCTCAGACGTTTCTAACCCATACAATAGGCACCCCACACAAGTAATAATAACCCATCTAGAAGGAAATTGCTAACATTTAATTCATTCTCACAATAAATATGAATCTTTTAAAATGTGTTAAACAAATTAAGTTATGAACAGGTTGTTCACGAATGCTTCCTTACAGTTTATTATAATTCTCTCTCCTTGTCTCTTACTTAAAGATCCTGAACTGATGGAAGTACAATTTTATTCAGAGATTTGCAGTGCCTGGTTAGCATCGCAATGAGAGGACTGGTGAACGTGAAAAATAAACTGCTTTTCAACATGAATTTACCTTGGCTTATCAAGTTGTCTACAGACATTATATTCAGAGGGGATTCCACTAGGTTTCTTTGCCTTAAGATTGATAGCTCCAGTGATGAATTGGACAAGGAGAACAACATCTTAGTGAAAAATCTGGCTGGTATGGGCGTGGATGTCAAAATGGTAAGAAAACGACAGCCTGGTGTTCTCAAGAGGCAGATCACCAATGAAGATGGCCTGAAGATTTTTTTGCAAGGAAAAGGGGCTAACAGAGAAGCCATTGCTAGTATAATCTCACGTTATCCACGTGCCATCACTCGCTCACACCAGTCTCTGAAAGAACGCTGGGAAATTTGGCGAAGCATTTTGATGACCGACATGGAAATTGTAACAATCCTGAAACGTTCCCCTGAATCCTTTTTCCGTTCTGGGAATAATGAAAACATGCAGAAGAACATTACCTTATTTTGTTCTATTGGGCTGACGTCTAAGGACCTTGGCAACATGCTGACCAGAGTTCCAAGGGTGTTTTCTAACAGTATAGAGCTCAATAAACAAATGATAAGCCTCTTGAATGACATCTATTTAGATCTAGGTGGAGAAAAGCCAGATGACTTTGTAAAACAGATAATTTCTAAAAATGCCTTTATCCTCTTACGGAGCAGCAAGCAAGTGAAAGCAAACGTTCAGTTTCTGCAGTCATCTTTAAGTCTGAGCAATAAGGAATTTCTAACACTGTTACATGGGCAAGGAGGTGATGTTCTGGATCTTTCTAATGAATACCTAAAAAAGACACTTGCAAACGTGAAAGAGAAGCTGATGTCTCATGGGTGCACTGAAATAGAGGCAGATATGTTTGTCCTTAAGCACCTTCGCATTCTATACCTTTCTCCACAGAACCTGAATGATAAAATAGATTGCCTCTTGCAGGCAAATATTAACATTAATCTAATACTGAAAAGTCCTCTAGTTCTGGACAAAAGCATCAAAACTATAAGTAACCGTATTGATGAGCTGGGAAAGCTAGGCTATAACTTTCAAATCCATGGAATTGGAATTCTTGCGTTAAGTAAACAACGATTTGAAGCAAAATTGGAAAAGTTAAAGCCAGCAACAATTTTGCACGGCTCTAATTGATGTGCGACCACCAATGCATGGATGTTTTTGGACCCAGAAGAGGGCAAACAGGGGCATGGGGGGTTAATGGAGGCAAATGGGCTTATGCATGCTCCACCAACCCCTGTAGGGGTCAGAAATTGCACCCAGGTGCAAAATGGTTGCTGCCTGTACAATGTACATAATAAATATTTTTTTAATTGCCTTATGTGACCAAAGAAACAGCAAAACGGAAGAAATAAATAAATGGTATTGAGATTAAAAATAATTTAGCCTTGCAGTACTTTTTTTGAATTAATAACTATTTGTGGCTATTCTAAATTTTCAAAAGTATTGGTTTTAATAGGATCTGGTGAATGGATGCGCCTCAAATCTAGGAATATCTTTACATATGCTCCCTGATATGCTACATTTCTACATTGATTTATTTAAACATGGAGCCTTCTAACCTGATAGCTGAAATGATGCAGTAGCAATGAAACACTATTACTTGATTTTGCTGAATGTATTTTTTACTATTTATTGTGCTTCTTTCCTACTCTTTTAAATGGAGCATTGTATTAAGTTGCCTATGTATTTCTTGGCTCAGGTTAAACTTAAAATGAATGTTGCTTTTCTATGTAATTCCACCCCCCACCCCCCTTGCCTTTGATGGCCACTTAAGGAACTGTAAATTTTTATACGGAACAAAAATGAAACTGAAACATGGTAGGCAGAATAGCAGCTATTTTCTTTTTGGTATTTAGAGTGAATTAAAATAATAAATCAATGGGACAATAAAAAGAGTCTTTGGGGGGGGACATAATTTATAAGGGAGGAGCATGATTTAATTAAATAATTTAAAAAACAACAACTTTACATTCAGCCCACCCATTAACTGAAATTTCCATGAAGAATTTTATCAGTTGAACCCAGAACTTCTTTTGACAGTTACTATGGATGTTAAAATGAAGATGATATATGGTGGCAATAGCTATCAAGTGGAAAAAATATATATGACTAATTGACAGCTAGAAAGGGCAAGCTCTCTTGTGGTTAAAACATCCACAAGATGAAAGGATAGAAGTCTTTGGGGAATAATTCACCCTACAATTTACTACTACTAATTACTGGTATGTATGAAGTATGCACCATGCTGCAAAAACAGTCAGGAATAATATGTGTTGGCCTTTAGTGGTAAAAAATAATCTATTAAGCTTTTTTTAAACAACCCTTTTGACTATAAATTCTAAGCAATTATATTCCTGTGGGTGATTAGAACTCATATTGTATCCTTGAAGAAACAGAAGTTTGTTTGAAACAGGATGCATCAGACAAATCATAGTGAGCTAATCTTAGACACTCTTCTCCCCTGGAATCCTTAGAGAGGTCCTCATACTGTTTTTTCCTTAGAAAAAAATGTACATAGTTTTCTTTCTCTGCAGGGGAGTTGCTTGCTTATGAGAAATTTGTCATGTGAAGTTTTTTTTTAAAACTTAATCTGTAAAACATGGATTCTACATTTAGAGGGCTTCAAAGGAGATGGCGAGTCAAATTCTTGAGTGACGTAAATGTTGACTTAGTGATTGTTGTGTGATAATTATAGGAACTGCAAAGCAATGTGTATTGGTATTTTAAATACATTTATGCATTCACAATGCTTTTTTTTTTTAAAGACAACAACTTGTATTTCAGTTTCTTAGAAGACAATTTATATGTAGAAAGTTCCTTGGATGGGTTGAGCTGTACCCTAAACCCATGGTTTGTACAGTGGTTGTCAGGCAGGGAGTTGAGAGTGCTTAGCGAAGATAAGAGTCCGGGAATCAAGCCATATTTACAGGATTTATTGCCTCTTTGAAGCTATGTACAAGCAGTTAAAAAATGTGACTTCATCATGGTCGGTCAGTTGTCCCGACTGGCTTCCTTCCGCCTTTGGGCCAGCATAGCCCCTTCTTCCTCTCTGACGAGAGGTGCTTGGCCCAGAAAGTACCTTCTCTCTCTCAGATTCACTTCCCTCTGACCCCCCTTTGTCTTCTCTCTCGTCCGAAGATGAACAGCTGCTTATTAAAGGGACCTTCTCCCGGTAAGTTCCCATTCCCTCCTCCTTCTCTGACTCCAGTTCCCTGACAGTGGTACCTCGGGTTAAGAACTTAATTCGTTTTGGAGGTCTGTTCTTAAGCTGAAACTGTTCTTAACCTGAAGCACCTCTTTAGCTAATGGGGCCTCCTACTGCCGCTGCTGCACGATTTCTGTTCTCATCCTCAAGCAAAGTTCTTAACCCAAGGTAATATTTCTGGGTTAGCGGAGTCTGTAACCTGAAGCATATATAACCCGAGGTACCACTGTACTAATATAAGTTACAGACGTACAACAGGAAAACTATGGTTTGGAGTCGTATATCTTTGTTTTCTATCTGCCCAGCGCTTTGCTTCGTAAGTTGACTCCCATCTGCATGGTAGAAAGGACCTATCTGGATTGTCAGTGGCCTGTGAGTTGAGACAAAATGGCAAACCTCATTTGGTACAGTGTTATGTAAAACAGCTTTCTGTTCCTATTTTGTTCCCATCAAACCACAACTTCTGTGCTGGCTCAGGGGCGGGTCAGACATTAAAACAAAGTGTGGTTAGCTAAACAAATGGTTTTGTGTTACAGCTGAACCCAGCACAAATCTATTCATTCTTAATTCAGAAGTGAGCAAGTGTTCAGTAGGGCTTACTCCTAGGTCACTGCAACCTTTCATGTCGAGCTGTTAGGGAGCACATGACTGCCCACTTTTCCTGCCCTCTGCATGGAAGTGTAACCACAGGGCTATTGTAGGCATTGGATAGTTCTAGACTAATACTACTTTATTACAGCTCTTAGACTGCTGCTCTGGGACCATTTCAAACATCAGGCAAACCTGAGTGTGCCACCAAGGGCACACTAAACAGGGAAGTACAAACAGAGCTGTGTTTAAGTGTTTTATGGCATGCCATTTTGAAAGAGTTTATTCTCAAAAGCGGCACATAAGTCTTTTATTTAAGGCTTCCTGTAATTTTGAGGAAAGACCATAGTTCATTGGTAGGGCATCTGCTTTACATGCAGATGTTCCCAGGACTGGCAGTTCCTTATTTTCCTCTGTTCCTAAATAAGGACTACAGAGCTACAGAAGCAATAAATGTGAACCGCTTTTGCCAGAAGGAAATGAACTGTGAAGGTTCTATAGGGAGCGGAGATATTGGCGGCAACAAGGAACACACAGAAGGGGATTACCGTATATCCAATTGCTAGTGCCTCAGAGGACTGAACAACGTTAAGAGCTGGAGCTATGAAACTGAAAGCCAAGAGCAGGAATCCTGGGCATATGGTCTCTCTTTTAAGTATGCTAATTATTCATGTTTGTTTCTGAGGTGATGGAAGGAGACAACACAAAACACAGCTTCGAGCCCAACAAAGGTTTGCACAGGGTCGCCCCCTCTAACAAAGGTAAAACTTATTTTTTGGTAGTCTTTGTAATAATCAAACCACTGGAGGCTTTCACCTCCCCCTAGGAAAAAAAACAACCCCACACATTTATTTTGTGGTGTGCACCATATGTTCCTTAAAAATAATATTTTTTAAAAAAACCCACTTGGAAGAGTCATGAGACAAGGACATCTGCCACCGGCTGGAATTGCCATAGCTATAGCTATATAAAGAGCCCTCTAACTATTTTGTTTTTGCCACCATGGAATTCACTGCTGACACATTTTATAAACTTTGCATTTCTAGAGCTTCCAGTAGATGGAAGAAGTAAATTTGTTAGCTGAAAGCGCTTGCTGTGCTGGCACTTTGGACAACTCCTGGCTGACAAGAGTTGGAAGAAGTGATGCCTAAGTGGTGGCAGTTTTCTTGAAAATTTTGAATTGCTAACTTTTCTGGAAACTTGTCCTATGCTAATTAGGGTGATTTATATCTGAAAATGGAATGTTTTCCACAGAAAATTTTCTGCCCCATCTTTCCTCCGAATCACAGCAGAGCAGGGGGGGAAATACTTCTCTATCACTCCTCTATTTCTGAACCAAATTGCATTTCAAAAATCTCTGCATACTTAGTTTGGCTGCAAGCAATTATTCCCTTGACCATTCGGGACATCCAATCTCCCTAACCAGCAAACTTGCCCAGTTACTGTAAAAAAAAATTAAAAAAATACTTTCCTGGCTGGGACTGATGGGAGTTGTACTGTAGTCTTAATTGTCAAAGATAACATTTACAGCCACTTCTATAGTTCTGAATACTTACACCTGTGTAGCGTCTAGGCAGGTATTCCCAGGTATTCAATTATGGGGCAGTTGCAGCAACAGGGGACCACTTCCCCTCCACCAGTTAAAGTACCTTCCCCCAAAGGCCTGCATGCACTCAGCTTGAGACAATGCCCTTGTGGAAACTGCCTCTGCTCCACCCTCTTCAGTTCTCTCCTGGTTCTGGGAGATAGTGGTTCGGGAGAGGGTGAGGAAGCCCTTGGCCCTTCATTTGCCTGGTGTGCCTCTTCCACCAGCTCTGAAGCTTCCCATACCTCTGATTCTTGCCTCCTGGCTGGTACAGGTCCCCACAAACCACTTATCCCCTCTCCTGAGTCAGACTTGTCAACATCTTGCTAGTCCCCAACATGTCCTTTGTCAGTGCTGTTATTTTTAGGGACCCAGGGAAATTAGACTGGCCTCGACTAGAGCCAGGGCCTTTTCAGCCGTGGCCCCGGCCTGCTGGAACGCTTTCCCACAAGAGACCAGGGCCCTGCGGGATTTGACATCTTTCCTCAGGGCCTGTAATGTTCCACCAGGCCTTTGGGCAGGATGCAGTTTGACTTTCTTTTGTATAAAACAAGCCAGAAGGAGGCCCTCAACCCGCTCATAGGTCCTTGTATGATCAGTATAAACAGTTGGTCCTGGCAAGTATTAACCACTCTCATTTCCAACCTGATAATTGCCACCTGCCCAGATTTTAACTTGTCTGAATTAATTTTAAGATCTATTTTAATTAATTGATGTCTGTTTTTATGCTTATTGTGTGTTTTTTATGATGTTAGCCGCTCTGAGCCTGGCCTCAGCCGGGGAGGGCGGGATACAAATAGTTAAAACTTGGATCACACAGCTGATTGATGCTGTTTGTTCCAACGTACAGGCTCAATGTGTTCTGTGAGAGAGATCCACACAGAGAAATTTCTCATGCCAGTAAGTCTCCACAGTGAAAACAGGTATGTAAAGAAAATTTGTGGAGATTCAGTAAAGGAACAGGGAGCAGCTGGAAGATCAAAGGAACTGGAACATAAACAAATCCCAAGCTACACACTCTGAACCTATGAAAAATGCCCTGCTGCTGTCTTTGCTGAAGAGATAAAGTTAGTGTGGAATCCATGCAGAATCCATGCTGGATGATTGAAGACAAGCCAGTCTTGGGCGATTAAGAACACATCTGCACTTGTTGTTTTGTCAGAGAGTCAATTTGCCATGGTTTTGATGAATTGAAAGCACATCTGGTATCTCGAGATTAGGCAGCATGCCTTTTGCACAGACCGTGAGTTTTCCTGACTTCTGCATTGTCTATGTGAGATTGTTTTGCAGATATCCGACAATATAGACCAAATGAAGATTTAAAGAAGGCTGTCTATTTCCTCCTCTTCTGACTCATTGACGCTCCTGATCTTGAAAACGAACTTGAAAATACATAATTTGCTTTCATAGAGAATCCTGTTGGCATTTGTCTTAGAGTATATCATTCATCACTATTCTTGCTCGCTATAATCTGTCAGACTTCTAGATAATAAATTTCAGTTGTATTTAAGTAATATTTATTTGTAGTATATTTTTTTACCCACCATTCACCACAAGATTCCAGGGCAGGTTACAGAATTACAAAACACACAAAACCGTTCCAAATGGAACAGAACAGCATACATTCAGCAAAAGTGATGGATTTTGCAAAGCAATGGGTGCCATTGCCCCACGCCTCATGCTTTGAGGGTTTATTTCAGTATTGGCAAACAAACTTTTAACTGACAACAGAAAGCAAGAGGGGCATCATTCTGCCTCCAGCCCTTTCAGCATCTTTAAAAGATCTCATACTGGCCTTTTAATAATAAATCCTGACCATATCGGGATCTCCTTCACAGTGATATGTAGCTTCCTGCAAACACTTTATCACAAAATAATTTGCCCTAAAAATTCAAGAAAAATTGTGCTGTTGAAATATGCAGCTCGGCAAAAATTTCATTTATCCGCACTAAATTAAATGCAGAATGTCGGAACACTGGAGCGATCAAAGATTCCCTTGTCCTCCAAAGCAAGCTTATTTTCAGGTTTAACAGTTCTCTGGAACTTTTTAATTTAAAGCTGATATGATTGATACTAGAAGCTAAGGATTTACACAATAAAATATCACATATACTATTGCAGCTCCTTTATTTTATCCACAATGTAATGTGGAAACAAATCCCCTTCTCCATGCATAAGCCCCAGTCAGAAATGAAAAGTGCAGTCAGGTATGAATATTAATAAATATTTACTGGCAGCCAGGTCATAAGAATGGTAAGTACAGGAAATAGCAACCAGATTTATCGCAGTTACAGTGGGGTGTCTGGTAGCATATAGCCAGGCTGGGGGTGAGGTTGGGGCTGTGTGGATGTACCAGCAAATGTGTCAGATTGCTTGGCGAGACTCCTGTTGATGAACCCATGTGGCGCTAACCTTGCTGTTGCCTTGCCATATCCCAGGCCCATCCAAGTATTGGTGGCACCAGTGTCAGGGGGAAAGCTCCAGCAAACCACACAGCAAATGATTCATGCACAATGATTCTAGCACAAGTACTCCAACAGAAAGAGTGTGCTGATGTTCAGTTTCTACCCCTGTGCCCCACAGGACCAGCCCAAGGCATTTTGGTAGTTCCTTCTACAGTCCATGTAGAAAAGCCAGCCAGACTGTTGTTGAATTTTACTTCAAAACTGGTAATGGGACAGCATCTTACATAGTTCCTGAGGGCAGCGGGCTAGCTTAGGTGGTCATGTGGCATGAACTGTACACATCCCCTACCTCGCCACATTTGCCGCCTGAGGCAGCTGCCTCGTTCAGCTTAATAGTAGGGCCAACTCTGGATGTTTCTGCTGCTTTGAGAGGTGTGTGTGTGTGTGTGCGTGAGAGAGAGAGGGGGGGGGGAGAGAGAGTGAGTGGTGGCTGCAGAAATATACTCGCCCACTGTGGAAACAAGGGGCTTTCATTTTCCCTAGGGCAGAACACATCCTGCAGCAGATAACCTTTCACATGCTCACCCACTTTATCACATATTCTGGTGCAGTTTCTAAAGGCTCCAACTGCAGCAGAAATGGTATGTATGTGTATAGAGAACTAATGTTCAGTCTCTGCCCCAGTGCTCTAAACGTTCCTGCTATCATTGTTTAAATTAGAGCCTCCTCTCTCTGGTTTGTACCACTAGAGGGCCCTTATGTATCTGTGTTAGCTCAGATCATCTACCTCAGTGGTGTCCAAACTTTTTTCAAAGAGGGCCAGATTTGGTGAAGTGAGCATGCGTGAGGGCTGGCCAAAGTTGTTGAGCTTTTTTTAGGAGCCCCCCCCTTAAGAAAAAAAAAGGGTCTTAGAAGGGCTGCACGTGACTCACCCAGGGATCATCCGGATGAAGGCATAGGCTCGTACCTATGTGTGGTGGCCAGGCATAGATGCGGAGATAGAGGGCTGGGTGAAACGTTGCGAGCCCTACCAGGTCTCCCTGCCAGATCCACCCAAGGCACCAGTACAGTCCTGGGAGTCCACACAGTCCCCATGGCCCTGGTTACACGTGGATTTTGAGGGGCCTTTTCAGGGCCAACACTACCTAATAGTGGTTGACTCAGTCCAAGTGGCTTGAGATGGTGCCGACCTCAACCGTGTCCACTAGAGCGACTATAAACACACTCAGGGAACTATTCGAGACACACAGCTTGACAGACAGGCGCAGGCCGGAGGCCTGGGCAGGCCAGGTCGTCCTCTTATATACAGTGGTACCTCAGGTTAAGAACTTAATTCGTTCTGGGGGTCTGTTCTTAATCTGAAACTGTTCTTAACATGAAGCACCACTTTAGTTAATGGGGCCTCTTGCCACTGCACGATTTCTGTTCTCATCCTGAAGCAAAGTTCTTAACCCGAGGTACTATTTCTGGGTTAGCGGAGTCTGAAACCTGAAGCATATGTGTTATGTATTGTAACCTGAAGTGTATGTAACCCGCTGTACCTGCTGGGATTGACAAGGCATCTCACAACTCTCACCTGAATCTCATAGCTCTCCTGTAGCTGCCAAACCAATTAACCAGCTAGAAGGATTACTGTTATAGCACCAGTTTTCCTATAACGTGATATTGCTGGATAGTTTTGATGAACTGCAAAAGCATTTTTAATTTGCTTTCTGTTGCCACCCTAGAACTTTTCTTTATTAGTGCCACTTTGTTTTGTATTGGGTTTAACACTTTTTATGTTACAAGGCACATTCTAACCAATCATATAAGCATTGGTAAACAAATGTTCTAATGGCAAGTAAGCGCATGCACTTTCAACTTCCCAGCACCACCAGTAGCACACCCACCTTGTCTGCCTCCCTAGTGAAGCCTTGTAGTCGGACTTATTTGGATTTGGTGGGCAGGCACTCGGGGGTCTCAAGAGATTGCTTTTTCAAAATTGCCTGGGGGGTTGTTTGAAACCAGCCCGGACCCCCAGGCCGGACTTTGGACATGCTTGATTTATGCAATTTCTTTCGTGGGAACGATATGTGTGAAGGAAATAATCTTGCGTGTAATGAAGCCTTGAGACACCTGTGATTTGAGGGCTGATACAGATTTAGGGAGAAAGCATATGTATGGTCACGACACGCTGCTTCTTTGATGTTGGGAGTATCCAAACACACTTGCTGCAGTAGTGATCCTATTAGGACTTTCCCATTGTACCTTTTCTGAAAGTTTGACTCACCTATGCCAGGAAGTGAACTAGAAGCAGAACTGGAGGGAGGGCCATAGTTCCGAACTTTATGATGGAAAAGCATGAGGAAAAGCTGCAATCCTAGATACACATACTGTACTCTGGTTTAAGTCCCACTGAACCCAGTGGGATGTGTCTCCGAATAAACAGTGCTGTGATATTATTCTAAATCTGGGGTGGATAACCTGCGGCTCTCCAGATGTTGCTGGACTCCAACTCCCATTTTTCCCCAGCCAGAATGGCCAATGATCAGGAATGATAGAAGCAGCAACATTGGGACGGCCACAGGGCTCCCTGCCCCACCCCGTTTTAAATTCTCATTCCTTTCATTTTGTCTATGGCACTGTGAGCATCACAACTGTGTTGTAATTGGACAGTAAATAACTTGCCTTGAAATATCACCTCCATTTAAAGGCATTACCAGAATTCATAGATTACTAAAGAGGGTCTTACAAGGGTGTGTGTGTGTGTGTGTGTGTGTGTGTATGTGTGCATGAGAGAGAGAGAGAGAGAGAGAGAGAGAGAGAGAGAGAGAGAGAGAGAGAGAGAGAGAGGGATGGTGTCATTGTTGAAATGTTAAAGACCCTACCAGGAATCATACTCAAAATAAAAGACAAAGAATGGTTTGTAGTTGAACTCGGTGACCTGACCTGAATCCCCAAGTCCCTTTACTCATGGTACTTTGACATATTGTGTATTTTTCAACCCTCTTGTTCCTTCATAGTTGTGAGCGATTCATTTGATTCTCAGAGTAACAGTTTATTTGCAGATCTTTCCAGCTTACGTTCCATTAATAATTTAAATGTGCTGATTCCGTGAATTACTGCTTCTCCGAACATCTTGGCTGGTATTCAACTAATGCTATAACTTTGAGGGCACTATAGGGCAAACTTTAAAGATAAAATTGATTGTCATTTTTGTGTCAAGAAGCATTGAAACAAAACAATAATCCAATGTTCGGAGATGCAATAAACATGTCTTTCCATAGCTTATATGTTTGGTGCTAGCTGTAAAATTAAATAATTGCCTTCCCTGAAAGTTCAGTCCAAAGAAACGGTCCTAGGAACATTGAAAACATGAACATTATCATATGCTCTTCCCCTCTAAGCATTTTTTTCATCCTTGGGGGAAAGCTATAACTCATTGGTAGAACATCAACTTAGGATGCAGACAGATTCCCCTCACCTTGGGAGTAAGGATTAACAAACTCTTTGTTCTCCCATTCCACCTGTGAATCCTACCAGTAAGGAGGCCTAAGGTGGATGCTCCAAGCTTAGACTGCATGGCTTAAGCAAGCCATTTTTGTGTTTCTATACAAATAATTTAGAAACATTTACCATTTTGAAACCTAAGTTATACTGCCTGTCTTTTCTTGCAGCAGTGGAAAAAGCACATGAATCTGTCCTTTGAAGAGCTTGTAAGTAAACCATTTTTAAGTTACCAAATGTGGTCTTTTTCTATGCTAAGGGAAGTGTGGAACTTTGGAAGAAACTTAGAAGGGGGTATTGTATTTTAAAGGTCAAACAGCCTATAGTTCCATGCTCTGCTTTGCTGCATATTTTGTAATTTTAAATCTCTGCTGGGGTTTCCTCACCAAAGAACACTTGCTCCAAACCTGAATCTAGGAATCCAGGCTTCTCCTTTTTATTTTAACCACATATCATTTTCCTTTTACCAAATTAAACCAACAGATAGGTTAGAAAAAAGAGAATGAGGCAAAGAAGGAGGGAGAGAAGGCAGCTGTATCAGGCAATGGCATGGTGAAAGGTGTTGCCCCAAAGAAAATAACACCCACCCTGAAGCTGTTTTTTGCCCTGATGGAACCCCCCCCCCCCATCAACAGCCTTGTGTCCCATTGAAAACAATAAATTGGGGCTTAGTCATGTCTAGCTGACATGGATTTCTAAAGTAGTTACTTGGGCCTTTGCTAGATTTTCTGGATTGAGGTCATTTATTTCAGCTAGTTTAAAAACCATAACTATGCTTGGCTGTGACCCTGCCCAGGTCTATGAGGGCATAGGGCTTGAAGGGGAAGCAGGCGGTGTCAAGTAGCAAGTCCCGCAAACATTGTAGGGGTCCTTGGGCAACTCCAAGAGGCCCTGCTAAGGCAGGCTGACGAAAGATACAAGTAATTATTTAGGCAGATTAGGCCTGAAGTGTGCAAGGAGCTGACTGGCTGGTTAGGACCCTCACCTTAGGTATCACATTTTCCTTTTTCTCTTTGTTCATATTGACTGAGGACTAGATTCTTTCCATATGACCACCCATTCCAGTTTTCCTTTAATATTTCTTTTCAACTAAAAATTGTGTAATGGCTTTTGTGAGGAATATATACACACATCTTTGTTGATCCCCCCCCACCCCCGTTGACCAAAACATAAATGAATAGTCTTATTGTGTCTGATGTTATCTGTGTTACATATTGAAGACTGGAAAGGATGACTGGAGATAAATTCAGGATAACTGGTCAAGAATACAGAAGTATTGTTGGGGAAAATGAAACAGCCAGTGGTTGGCTTGCCTTGTGCTTGCTGTCATAGCATATTACAGAAAATAACATATTTAGGATGTAATCCTGCACCATAGTCCCCCAAACTCCCACCTCACCCCAAACAGAGCACTTAAAAGGGTTTTTATTTTTCTGCCAGTTGTGGCAATGATGTCCTAGATGCTATATGATTTTAAAGTGCATTTTTACAGACACACCACAGACCACCCGAATGAAGCTCGCAAACCGGTTTGGGAACTCCTGCTATATACATTCTGTGGGGATTCAGCCCCACTGAATGAATGGGATTTACAGTGGTACCTCGGGTTACATACACTTCAGGTTACAGACTCCGATAACCCAGAAATAGTACCTTGGGTTAAGAACTTTCTTCAGGATGAGAACACATATCACGCAGTGGCGGTGCAGTGGCAGCGGGAGGCCCCCATTAGCTAAAGTGGTGGTTCAGGTTAAGAGCAGTTTCAGTTTAAGAACAGAGCTCCGGAACGAATTAAGTACGTAAACAGAGGTACCACTGTACTTAAATCTAAGCAGACATAACTAAGATTACAATGTTACTAAAAAAATAATAAAATGTATTTATTGATGGATTCCATTCCATCAGTAGGAGAGATGGAAAGCACGGTTTATTCTATCCAGAAGAAGCTCCACCAGGCCTCCTCTCCCTACAACTGTCACCTGGGAGCAGCCATTTTGTCACACTGCGTCAGTGGGAGAAATAGAAAGCAGGGTTCATCCTATCTTATTTTTGCTAAAACCCCAGCTCTATCAGGCACCGCTTACTCTTGAATCACACAAGTTGGTCATTATAAGAACAACTGTTTAACAATTGGAGCCTGAGTTTGATTCCACCCCCCTTTCCTCTCTGTCCCTTTTCCATTGTGTCGTGTTTTTTAGATCGTGGGCAGGCTGTTCTGGGAGCCTTTTTAGCTGAAGCCTGGGTTACAAATGCTTTAAATAAACAATACTTGAATAAGTTTAACACAGGGGAAGCAAAGAGGAAGTATAAAGTACAGGCCATCTGAAGTTTAAAAGCTCTGCAAGTACTGTAGAATAATCCCTAGCTTTATTGAGGACAGACTGGTGAATTCATATGGCTGTTCCCTCATTTGAGGTACAGTGGTACCTCGGGTTATAGACGCTTCAGGTTACAGACTCCGCTAACCCAGAAATAGTACCTCGGGTTAAGAACTTTACCTCAGGATGAGAACTGAAATTGCATGCCAGCAGCACGGCAACAGTGGGAGGCCCCATTAGCTAAAGTGGTACCTCAGGTTAAGAGCAGTTTCAGGTTAAGAACAGACCTCCAGAACGAATTAAGTTCTTAACCTGAGGTATCACTGTACTGTATTTGATTCCCAATTCCTTCAGATATTTGCATGAAAATAAACCATGAAATGCTGTTCTGTGTTCAGAAGGCAAGTGGAGTTGGCCAGAGTAAATGCAGAGGAGCTGTAACACTAGTGGCATATATTTACACATCTGGCTGAGTTTCTTTTCATTATTGACTTCTGGAAACAAATTCAGGGAACAGTTGCAGGCGTAACAAGCTAAGCAATCCCTCGCACTAGGAACATATGTCTTGCACTCGCAGCTGCCAAGCTATTAGTCATGCAAAATGAAAGGAAATAAAATTTCAGTTGTAATGGAGTTTCAAGCAATATCTGTGTGGTGGCCATATCGTGAGAAGGGGTCATCAGTTTAAAAATTAGTCCTCATAACATAAGAGCTCAATATAACACAATGCATGTTCTTTTCTTTAGACTGCTACAGGCCCATAAAAGTACACGAAGAAGCATGGAAGGTCTACAACATTTCTTGTGATAATAATTCAGTATGGCAGGCTTGGAATAAAGGTAAAAACAAAACCAGCCGAGTATTCCCTTACATAATGTTGATATGACTGGAACTATATAATAAACTACTCTGTACACAATTTAAAAATATTATCATAATCTTAGACTTTCCTCCCTCTTTTATTTAAGTTTTTGTAGATTCCTGAGGCCAAACACTTGTATTCCCCCCCCCCCAATTTTACACAGGGCTATGGCCAGCTACATGGAGAGAATATAGCAGCATAATCTTGAATTCCCCGTAAACATTCCACTGTTTTACTGGCATGACTAGCCTTGATGTGTTTAGTGTTATACTGATGGATTGAACCGCAACATCAGGTAATTGAAACCATTCCCAGCCTATCTGGAAAACTAAATGGCCGTGTTTTCTTCAGCTGAGCTAAACTATGATTCTGTGGCAGTGAATGAGCGTAGCAAACCCCATGTAACTTTATGATACTTTCGCAAAAGCACTTTTAATAAACTTTACAGAATCTACAGCATGTGATTATGCCATCTCAAAAAACAAATGCCAAATCGAAGGAATCCCCAGCAGGAATAGTTTCCAGAGGGGAAGCTGTGTTAAGATTATTGCATCAAAAGCAACAAAGCGACTTTGTGGGTTTTTAGTGTTTATAATAGAATTTTTATACAGAATAACATATAACAGTAAAAATCAATGGTGGGTTACCAGATAAAAAGCTGAATTTGGTCAAATCATAGACAAAGTCAGAAATATGGACATCACTTCAGGTTGAATAACCACTCAAGACTAACTACTTTAAAGACTAACAAATTTATTATGCCGTATGCTTTTGTGGGCTGCAGTCCATGTCATCAGATGCAGGAAGTGTTGTCCTGAGTTGCAGATACATGTTTGGGGGAGGAATTGTAAACAATGAGGTCAGAAGGAAAAGAAATACAGAAAGTATAGACAATGAAAATTACAGTATGTTATTAACAGTGGCCACTGAGGACAGGGGGAGTTGTTGATCACATAGACATCCTACCAATTGTAATCCAATCCACGCATGTAGTGTGATTTTTATTTTAATCTATCATTCTGATTCATTGTTGTTTGCTTGATAGTTTTTGCAGGGCAAAGTAAAGCAATCTCTGATCTTGAATCTAGTGTTTCTGTCCAGAAAACCTTATCAGTTGGGAAATCTGAGTGTTTAGAAGTTAGTTAATAGCAAGGAAGAATGGGACCTGTTCCTTAAAGCTACAAATGGCTAGTTCTTCTGGGTCTATGTTCTTGCACGGAAATTGAACGTTCTCCTAATCTTCTTGCAGTGCAGATGATATAAGGGGCAGGTCTTCTCAATTTGTATTGAAAGGACCGCTCCACATGGCGGTCACACAGTACATATGTGGTATGTTGGTGCTCACTGTATTAAGTACACATGTATCCCCCCCAACCCCCCCCCCACGCCCTTTTACTCTAGCACATTTTGAGAGAGAATTCAGAATAAAGTTATATTTTATGTTGTTTAAGTAGAAATGTGGAACTGATACTCAGTAATTACTCTGGAATTTATAGGAATTATTGTTAAAGCTTTGAAACAGGAAAAATGGTTTATGGAGAACGTATTTTGCTATATCATTTAATTAAAAGATCATAGCTAGCAATAATGCAGTCTATTAAAAAACCTAGTATTATCATAATTACGCTTTTTGTGTGCATGTGCACGTTAACAAATCTATCAAAATACTATTTTAAATGACAAGAGGCAAAATTTCAAATATCTATCTGGTTAAATCTAGATTCCAGGTTTAAAATCAGATGAAGATGCAGGGGGGAAATCAGTTTTTCTTCTCATTTCATCCAGAAGGTGGCAACATATCATGACTTTTCTTCCATCGAAGTGAAGAGGATATATAACAAAATATAGAATCTCTCATGCTGAAATTAATACCAATACAGTAGTTCTATATGAATAATAGCTGATTTTAAAATATATTTCTTAATATATATAATCTTTGAAAGTCTGCGATGGCAGTTACATGGTTACAAATACTAGTTCTTATCTCCTGTGGTCAAAATAAGGACTGTAATTTTAGTTTTATTTAGACCTAATCACCATAATCAGGGTGCACAATCTGCACATTCCTCCTTCGCTCCTTCCTTCCTACTTAGAGGCGAAACTAGTGAGTGACTTAGTACAATAGCACCTTGGTTTGCAACCGTTTTGGATTACAACCACGTCAAACCCTGAAGTGTGTGTCCCTTTTATTGGATTACAACCCATTTTGGGGGGGATTACAACGCATATTTTTTTGGGAGGCCCCAATGGTGAAAGCGCGCCTTGGGTTACAACCTGTTTTGGTTTACAACCGGACCTCCAGAACAGATTATGGTTGTAGACCAAGGTATCACTGTATTACAACTGAAGCGGCACTCATGTATAGGAATCAAAGTATTGCTCCTCCCTTTTTCCCAGCAGAAAAGTAAGCCACTCCATGGTTTGTTTCCTGGCTGGGAGGAAGGGAAGAACAAATCAGGAGTGCTTGGGTTGTGTGTACTAGCACAGAGGTTGTGCAATAGCCATTGTTAACAGCCAGTGTTTTGTCTGAATGTGCCCAGTGTCTGTCATAAATACATTGCTTTATGCTCATTGTTAATTCTGTTGAGTGGATTTTTACTGAACTGCATTCTAAGGCTAAAGGTAAAGGGACCCCTGACCATTAGGTCCAGTCATGACCGACTCTGGGGTTGTGGCGCTCATCTCGCTTTACTGGCCGAGGGAGCTGGCGTACAGCTTCCAGGTCATGTGGCCAGCATGACTAAGCCGCTTCTGGCGAACCAGAGCAGCACACGGAAATGCTGTTTACCTTCCTGCTGGAGCAGTACCTATTTATCTACTTGCCCTTTGACGTGCTTTCGAACTGCTAGGCTGGCAGGAGCAGGGACCTAGCAACGGGAGCTCACCCCGTCGCGGGGATTTGAACCGCCAACCTTCTGATCGGCAAATCCTAGGCTCTGTGGTTTAATCCACAGCGTCACCCACGTCCCATTCTAAGGCTACCCATTGCTTAATA
This sequence comes from Podarcis melisellensis, assembly GCF_964234715.1. Classification (NCBI taxonomy): domain Eukaryota; kingdom Metazoa; phylum Chordata; class Lepidosauria; order Squamata; family Lacertidae; genus Podarcis; species Podarcis melisellensis. The sequence continues at coordinate 34,377,915 of NC_138544.1, forward strand.
AGCCACATTCACAGATTTCTCATTCTCTGAACATGACATGCAAATGTCAGCTTGAGCTACAAACAGTGCCGGGTTAACTTATGTCAGTTAAAATTTATTGATATGACAATTAGAATATTTATTTATTTATTTATTTATTTATTTATTTATTTATTTATTTATTTATTTTGTATACTCCGTAGATCTGAGGGCAGTTCACAAATACAAGATAAAAACACAAAATAAATAATAAAAACAAGAACAAAAACCAACAAATAACCACTGCTTCACCCAACAACACATTTAAAAGATTCTAAACAATGTTTTTATTGCAGTAGTATTGCAAATGTCGCTTAGTGCATATCTGTATGGCAGCTTCCCACAATATGCTAGAATCACTAGTAGTTAAAAGAGAAATGGGTCTCCCTGCCTGGATAGGACAATAATATGTAAGTAAGTAAGTAAGTAAGTAAGTAAGTAAGTAAGTAAGTAAGTAATCGATCATTGCAGTTCTATTTAGAGCAGACAAAATAAAGTACTTCTTCACACCGCATATAATTAAGCTATGGAGTTTTCTCCCACTAGATGTGTAGTAATGGCCCAAAAGAGGATGAGGCAAATTCAGGGAGAACAAGACTATCAGTGGCTACCCACCATGATGGCTAAGTTCTACCTCTATTGTCAAGAGGCAATATGCCTCTGAATGCCAGTAGTTAGGGAATCACAAGTGGGAAGAATGCTGGCCATTATGGGAAAAGGATGTTGAACTAGATGGCTCTTTGACCTGATCCTGCAGGGCTCTATTTACATCTTTAGAAGGATATTTTTTACTAGATGGTATCAAATGTGATTAAGAAAGCTGATTAAGAAAATTACTTCTTGTCTCTCTGTGTGCTTGCATCGGCACAGGTTTACAGCCTAATTTTGAACAGGTCACACAAACTCCATATTCTCAATTAGGATTCAATGGTTTGCACAAATGAGGAAATTTTCTATTACTTGGAGCATATGAAAGGAGGATGCACATAAGAATGGGGCTTTTCTCTAGCCCTCTAAACCACAGTTTGGAGGATAAATAATTTGAAATCTGGCTGCAGCCCTATTTCCTATGATGTGGGCCTCCATATCCACACGTTCATTCTAATTACAAGCTGCATAAAAGGTCAGTGAACTAGATGAAAACACTATTGAACTAATACTGAACTATTTCCCACCACACCACCAGTTTTTTCTGAAGATTGTTTCCATGACTGGCAGTATATGGAGACAGAAGCTGGTTACCAGAAGTGTCAGGCTGTAAATTTATTGGCTTGGTATTTTGCTTCACTGAGCACAGAGGACATCTGTGCAATCTTAATTTTTTTTTTCTAAGGGGTCCTCACAAGAAAGCTTCTCACACAAAGAAAAGCCAATCTGCAAACCATTCCTTGAAACCTGGCCTTTCCTGTCTTGTTACTGAGTGAAATCAATAGGCAGCTGTGGATTTGTTGACCTGGACACGATAGTGGAACAGTAATAAGAAATAAAAAAAAATGACACCCCCACCGATAATAGATCCCACCCCCACTTCAGATGCAGCAAGTAGGAAAACTATAAAGATTGGAGGACTCTACAGTCTTCTGTATAATGCTAGAGAATGTCATGTTGAGAAAAGGCATGGGCTCCCCACATCACCACTCCTTAATCGTCTCATATTTTCACACACACACACACACACACACACACACAGACAAATCATATTAATCAAATCTGCTTTCAGCTGTATGAAAAGGGCAGCTTGAATGGATCACAGCTTAGGAGGAAATTCAATACAAAAGAGAACCTTGGCTACATATAAGCCTAAAACTTTGGAAAAAAAAATCCCTTATATTGCGTATGATCTTCAATAGCCATATCAATTATGTATCAAAGAGCTGTCAGTGTCTCCTGTGTGGGTGTTAGATAGCCAATGAGGGCACCATAGGAATCAATGATTAGTTAAGGGCACTGCTTCTTCTAATTTGATTTTGTGCAACTGACTATGGAAAAAATAATACAAATAAAGGGCGGGTTAAATAAATTGTGTCATGGATGCTAACAAGTCCCATAAAAGCCCTTTTGACAACTCTGTGTAGTCAAAGGGATGGGATGTTGTATTTCTATGCCACTACCATGTACCCACTGTTTAATATTGCAACCTTTACTGTACCTTGGTAAAGAGAATAATAAGTAGAAAGCTGTGAAAATTCACTGAAAGTTGCATTCTAAACTCAGCTTTTCTCATCTTTCACAGCACTAAGAAGCATGCTTTCCTATAACAATGCAGTCACCAGAAAGTGATGCATAAAACACTCCTAAGAAATGATAGCTCACCTTTGAAATTCAACACACCCAGTCATTCCTACCTTCCTGTCTATAGAACATGATACCTTTTATTCCTACACTCTTTGTGTTCATAGCTTATTGATGACACTAAGCATTAGAATGTTTATGAACGTTCCAAGACATCACAGCAGCTCAGTGGCAGAGGTGGAGCTCATTTCAGCAAATTAAAGCTACTGGCACATGGAGGACTGTGATGCGTGCCAGCGTGCACTGAAACACTGTTTACTTCCCCGCTGCAGCGGTACCTATTTATCTACTTTCATTGGTATGCTTTCGAACTGCTAGGTTGGGAGAAGCTGGGACACACCGTTGTGTGGATTTGAACCGCTGACCTTCACTTGGCAAGCCCAAGAAGCTCAGTGGTTTATACCCCTTCTACCTGCAGGATTTGTTTCAGAGGGTGGGACTGGGAGACTTTACCATAGCATCTTGGCTGCTTCTGTTGGCTGGAGATCTGAGTTGCAAAAGTTGGAGAAGTGTGAATTTTGAAGGATAGGTTAATTGGCTTCTTGTTTCAGAACATGCAAATTAGGTAGGTTCGCCTTTAAATGTGAACCAAATCACATTTATTTCCCATTCCTACTTCATGCATAGGACTGCGCTCAAAAAGCCATAAAATTCCACAGGTACTTGTCAGGTCTCTGGAGACTTTCCTTTGGGATTCAATGTAGGCATGAAATTGCAAGGTGTTGCAGCTGTTGTTCAGATCTATATGGAATGCTGGTGAAAACTGTCAATGATATCTGCTGTGCAAAGCCAGGAGAAGTGTGTTGTACTTGGGCAATGGAAGTGATCTGTTCAGTGCAGGATCACACTCCAGGATTCTTTGTGTAACCGCTTTATATCTGGTCCACTTGACAAGATGTCGTCAGTGTACTGTATAAATATGTGTAAAAAGCATTCATATTTGAAGATGCCTCTACCAAATATTGAGTAGGATATTGAATTGCTTGCACTGGATCAAGGGCTCTGGGCAAGCAGTCTGTCTCCAACCATTCCATTTAGCCCTATAACTCACTTAACTGATCTAGCACAGATTGTTTGACAGGTCTTGTTTTAAAGACATTCAAAGGCCAGTCACTCAAAAGAGCAGGCTTCTAAAAATTGCTACCAGGAATATGGGACATTCCTGAAGCCTCTTTGAAACACATCCACTTCTATCCAGTCTGCAAAGGAAATCTGCTAATAGTCAATGCATGGCATTAGGAACGGAATACAACCACGAAATTGCAGCCTTCAGACTGGAATGAAAGATGGGTTATGTCTGCTCCATTTCCTACTCTCAGATAATTATTGTCTTTATTGCAGCCCTTTACTGAAACGTCTGAAAGGGAAATTATCTGGATGGTTCTTGTGATGTCACTTTAGATTTGATTGTGCTCTTGTTTTATTTGTAAGGGCAGCTAAAGTTGCCACTGGCATCCTCTCCGTTTCCTAAGGGATTTGGTGCCTGCCATTAAAAATGGACACCGATTGACACTTACAATGCAATCTTACACAGAAGTAAGTTACTCTGAGCTCAGTGAGACTTTCAATATAGGATTGCAGCCTAGGTGTACTGTGTGTTAGAAGCATGATATCACTGAGAGTACAAAGTACAGGGAAATTCTAGGGAAGAGCAGATTACTAAGAGTTAGGGTTAGTCCATATGGTTAGTCCACTTTGACTGTTCTTTTCATTCCTGGGTGCATGGTTGTGTGACGTACTGGGGGCAGGCTGGAGGCCTGGGCAGGCTGGGTCGTCCTCTTATATACCTGCTGGGATTGACAGGGCATCTCATAAAATAAAAATCAGTTAGGGGGGACTTGGAGAAGCTCACCTAACAATGTTTAGAAAAAATAAGGATAAGACAAGAATTTGTTTGTATTGTTTGTTTTTCTGTTTGTGTTGTTTAGTTGTGTTATAAAATGAATAATAATAAAGAAATTGGGGGGGGGGAGGGATTGACAAGGCATCTGACCACACTTACCTGAATCTCATAGCTCTCCTGTAGCTGCCAAACCAATTAACCAACTAGAACCTGGAGACTCCAATAGAGAGCATTCCATGTCAAAAAGGAGGGCAAGTGAGCACTCTATCAAAAGACAGGGCAGGAGTTACATAGAGCAGGACATTTTCACTGGTGCTGCCCATTGTATGCCTTGCTCTTCCCAGACCTGCTTTCTTTTGGCCTGTATTTTGGAGCTTTATAATTTAGGAAGACTTTGGAAGAACTGGTTGACAAGTCTTATCAGTTGCTGAGGTATGAGCAGATTTTATTTGCTGCTATTCTGTGCTTCTGGTGCACCAGGGTTTACACCAGCGTAATAGAGTTGGCCAGGATGCCAGAAGGGATACAATTTATGAGCTTTCTCCATTATCTGCACAGCAGGGGGTGTTCAGTCAACAGTGCAAAGGCTGAGCTGAAGCATTCCCTGCTGGTCACCTGCTTTCAGCAATAGGGGTTGCTCTTTGGTAGTACCCAATTGGTTAGCTGTCAGATTCTAGAGCTCCCTATTGGTGGCTCTTAGGTAATTCACAAAATACAGAGTCAAGTCATAAAACATATTGCTACATATTGGGTGTATATTTCAGTGGTTGAACGTACAGGTTTATGGCCATGCTGTAGTGTAGTGCTTATGCGACTGTGAATAAAAGGTGGCTGGGCTCATTGTGTCGGGCTTTGGGGAGGAAGAGGTGACAAAACTGATTTCCAATAAGTGCCCCCCTTTATTTCCATAACAAGTCCTTGAATCTGCACTCTGAATGGCGACACCAGGGACCTAGAAGGTGCAGGGCTTGTCAGTCCAACCCCTGCACAGTCTCATCAGGGCTGACCTTAAGGCAATTGGAGCAATTGGATGTTTCTGGGCTGTGAAGATAGGTGTTATAGGTTACCGTATTTTTCGCACCATAGGACGCACTTTTTCCCCTCCAAAAATGAAGGGGAAATGTGTGTGCGTCCTATGGTGCGAATGCAGGCTTTCGCTGAAGCCTGGAGAGTGAGATGGGTCGGTGCGCACCGACCCCTCACGCTCTCCAGGCTTCGCACACCTCTCCGCAAGCAGCGGGAGCCCAGCGCTGGGCTCCCGCTGCTTGCGGAGACTTGCCAGCATGCCGAAGCCTGCCCGCGCTGAGCTCAGCGCGCCCAGGCTTCGCGGACCTCTCCGCAAGCAGCGGGAGAGCTCCCGCTGCTTGCGGAGAGTTGCCAGCATGCCGAAGCCTGTGCGCGCTGAGCTCAGCGCACCCAGGCTTCGCGGACCTTCACGGACCCAGCGGGAGTGCTCCCACGGCTTGCAGAGAGCTGCCTGTTTGGGGGCTGGGGAAGCTCGAGCTTCCCCCGCCCCAGCCCCGCGCCTGGGGAAAAAATAATTTCCCCCCCTTTATTTCCCCCCCAAAAAACTGGGTGCGCCCTATGGTCCGGTGCGCCCTATGGTGTGAAAAATACGGTATTTGCCCCTACACAGTGCAATCCTAAGCATATTTATTCAGACATAGGTCCCATCAAACTCAATGGGCCTTACTATCTATGAGTGTGTTTATTATTGATTTATTTCTCATTGGCCATTTTCTGCATTCCTGCTCTATACAAACTCCTTAGGATTTTAAAATGTAAAGAAGTGAAGGTAAATGAGACAACAAACTCATTTGCAGGGTTTAGCACGATTTCTTCCAGTTTGTTCTGGGAGATTACTTCCATCCCACTTAAGATGCTAAGGTAAGAATTCACCAAATTAATCTCTCGTTCCTTGATATCCAAAAACCCTGCTCCAAGTGTCATCTATCTGAGAACCAAAATTGGTTTCGATTTAGAGCAGGGCCTTCGCAGCGGTGGCTCTTAAAGCTGTAAACTGCATTTCCTTCAGAGGTTTGCTTATGTTCATCTTTGTTCTCTTTAAAACATAAAATAGACGGATAAAATGGTTTCTTACTCCTTCAGGACTTTGAGAGTTGGAATGAAATGGAAATATGTTTTTGATTTGTTCCCACTTGAGACTGGCCCTGCGTTCTACTTTACAAAGCCCAGTCCTCTATTTGAAGGGCTATCTGTTTGAAGAACACTCTAGTCCCAAGTCCAGCAGAATGAGTACAGCACAGGTTAGACACCCCCACTATGGTGAGGGGTATGGTATTTATATTTAAACTACAACAATTATGTCTAAATTTGCATCTATATAAATTAACACATGCAGGTTTTATGTGAAGCTGTTTCCTGCTTTTCTTGGTGATGCGTTTCTTTCTCTTGGGTTGAATCATAATTGGCTACCTGATTGGAATTTGTTTCAAGTTATTTTGCTTATTCATTTTGAAATTGTTGTTTTAGTATCTGTGAAGAGTCTTGGGGACACTTTTTTCTTCAAAGGTAGCATAAACAAGTAGGGAAAAAAATAGTAATTCTGAGGGCGCAAAGCCTTTATTACCTTGCCTCTGTCCTGAAACACCATGGCTTTCTTCCACTCTTCCACTCCTCTTGTTTCTTCATGCCTTTCTATTTAAAATATTTTTATTTTCTACTGCCCAGGCCACCTACCTTGGTTAACGTGGCAGCTTTCTTTCAGATACTTTCTGGCTTCATTAGAGCCAATGCAGAGTTTTTCTAGCTTCCTGACCCCATGAGATGACTGCTAAACCACACAGGATCCGTACTGCATGCTTTCCCTGGGATCAGGAGGTCATAAATAAAACTCACATACTGTATTGCTTTTAAATGTATTGTGTTTTGAACTGCTGCCTTTCTTCCTTTTTGCCACACTCTGCCAGGATTGTAAAAGGCCTGTGAGCCAATAAAATCCCGATTAGGCTGGATAGTCAGTGTGTTTATTTCACTGTAAACTTTTCAACATCCCTAAAGCAATCGCCGCTAGTGCTTTGAGGATCTGCAGAAAACACTGAAAATGCATGAAGGAGGGAACACACACACAGAGAAAAACACACTTTCATTTCAGGTACAAGCTAGACAATGCATTATCATATTTGCATACCTTTAAGCTGGTCAAAAACTTATAGCAAAACCAAAGGGAAGAAAAGGAGGACTGTGAGCTGAGAGTGGGGCATAGTTTGAAAATCTGCTCATCACTTTAATTCCCCCCAGCACATCCAGAATGCTTATAAAAGCCTTTGTCCCGAGTTCTAATTACCTTATGTGAGAATCCTATTCATGTTTTCTGCCTCTAATTCCAATTAGTACAGCTATTCAAAATGTGTGGAGATACACATATGATATAGTGAGAAATGGCCGCTTACCTCTCTCCATGGTGAGTGGTAGCTGTGGCCCACCACAGTGCCTCCTCTCCCCGCAGAGCCTCGCCATTTTACAAGTGGCCATTGCCGCTCCTCCCTGGCTGCCACGGAGGTGCGTGGGCCTCCACCAAGCCCACCATTCAAACTGGCCTTTCTGTGGCGGTCTGGAGGGTGGGGTTTTGGGAGCAGACCTTAGGGATGCAGTCTTCCCTCAGGTCCATTCCTAGGCACTGCTGTTGTTCTTTTAACACCCTTTTTCTTTCCAGCTCAGCGGGCTTTGCTATGGTCTTTGGATGGTTGCTATATTCGGAGCCAGGAAGGAATTTTCCTTGTGCTGCAGGTTTTGTCTTCACTGTAGCACTAGTTTTGGCGGTTTAGGCCTTGGGCGGAATCCTTAGTCTATCTCCTAACCTTTGGGGGTGAAGAGGTGACTCGTCCCCCTTCCAGCGGTGGCATTTATAGGGTACCCCATTAGAGGGGTCTTGAAGTCTCTGTTCATAGAGCAAGAAGCAGGTCATAGAGCTTCCCCAGTGCTTAGGGTTGGGCCGTCCATGTAAACCTGCATTTTGTGATGGCCCCTTCTTCCCCCAAGCAGACCCTGTCATGCTTCAGACCCTCCACTAGGAGGCTGAGAGGGATACATGCCCAATGCCTATGCCAAAGATTTACCTATTTCTGAAATCAATAAAGTTATGGCCTTTTAATCCCTGACCATTGTGGTTCATATACCCTAGATGGCCAGGCTTTGCAGGGACAGGGACTCCATGGCTGCTCACACAATGCAAGGCAAAGGAATATATATTTAAATGAGATCACTCGCATTGGAGACAACAGACTTCACAACTCCCTATCATTTAAAAATATATATATAAATAGGGGAGAGGATGATTGAAAGAGAGAGATTTCTCCGTCCAAAAAACTCCACACACCTGATGAAATAACTATTTTATGGTATGCATTTGATTCCTTCAAAGGAACTTTCTCGAAAGTGGGCATACTGTTAGGATTTCATATAGCAGATACCTCTCCGTATTTTTCTTTTCTTTCCAAAGGCTAAGATGTGTTTCTAAAGGAACACAATCAAGTTGCCAGTTTAAAATTCAGTATGGCATTCAGAGAGTCTGGTCTCTGGTGCTGACCTCCTGTCATTTTCATCTGTAACATGAAGGTGGCACCATGATAAAGGAGCGGCTAAGAGACAAGATAGGGAGATTAAATTGAAGGATCCAGAGAGTTGTAGCAGTGTGCAGCATATAAGCAGGTATGCATAACAGATCTAAAGGATAAAGACATAAGATAACAAATAGTAGGTGATATGGTGCTGAACTGGGGCAGGAGGAGAGAAAGGAGTTTAAACTTATTGCAAATAAAATGGCAGGATTCGTGGGAGGGATTAGGGTGAAATGATGACAGCGGCATGGTTGGTTGGTGACTGCGGATTCAATTACCATATCAAACATAGTCTCTCCAGATGCTTAGAAAGTTGGGGCAATCTTAATCTCTTTTAGTATTTTAACTTTTGTATGTTTTAAAGTAGGGTTGTATTTTTTTTCTTGATTTTCCTTGTATCTTTTGTAAATTTCTTTGAGGTTGTTGTTTTACAGCCAAGCAGTGTATACCATAAATTTTATGAAATAAATCAATAAAATTTCTTCTATGAATTGTGTTTATTAGGCTAACACTGTCTATTCTAGCTTTGCCCAGCTTGGTTCCCTTCAGATGTTTTGGGCTATAATTCCCATCAACTGCAGTGTTTGCAAGCATACTGTCGGAGCCTGATGGAGTTGCATCTAAAACAATATGGAGGATGGAAGGCTGGTCTAATCAGTCTGCAACCATTCAAGTATAGGCAGCATATGCAAATCTGCTTGTCACTGAAGAAGGGCAAATAATTGCTTCCTTCACTTTGGACAAAAATGCAGTCTTGATTGCCACACCTCTTAAAATTTGGATGTGATTGGGAACACATGAACAACCCTTAGCCAAGACCACATAGTGTGTAGTGTGTTATCTGTATTTTGAAAGCTGAATTTTGCAAGAATTCTGGAATTAAAAGTAATCCTCTAGGCAATATCCATAGTGATGTAATCTATTGCCATTTCCTGTTTATATAACTGGTACATCATGATGAGTTAATCAAAATACATGGCTCCTGCTGATTAGCTGTGCAACTAATGAATTGTGCAGTAATAGAACTAGTAAAAAAATGGTCATACAGTTTTAAAAGGATTTCCTTTTGAGGCTTGCCTTCATATTTTACAGGATTTTGAGTCCCCCACCCTTATAATTACACAAATTGGGCAGAGAACTGCAGTTTGAACATCATAATATTATTCACTGCAGATACCAAGTATCTTTTCCACCTCCAATTCTGCGTAAACAATAGTTTTGGCACGTGATTTTGTGGGGCCAGATAAGTTGTTATGGTTTCTAATCTTTGGATGTTCTGAGTGTGTTTTGACTGTCACATCTGGAGAAGAATGAAAAGACTTGGGAATACAAAGTGAGTCTGCTTGGCTTCAAATGATGACCCAGAAGTGTTAAGGCAGCAGCAAACCAGCATGGGTATGCAGTGGCGTAGCGTGGGTTGTCAGCACCCGGGGCAAGGCAAGTAATTTGCACCCCCTAACCCTGAGTGAGCCAGGTAGGGGCAGAGAGCTGTGAGTGCAAGCGCCCCCCCCGATTTGCGCCCGGTGCGGCCGGCCCCCCTGCACCCCCCACGCTACGCCACTGTGGGTATGGAAGGTAGATACATGGGGGATTTTTTTGTTTATTGGGTTGCAGGCTTAATAAAGGACTTACTTTTGGAATAAGCACTTATATAGTAGGATTCTGAAGAAACTTCCAGACTATTGCTATAGAGTGGGTGGAATTCACTTGCATATCAGCAAAGTGGATTTGACTTTGGCACACAAAAAGACATGGACTTTTTGCAGTAAGGAAAGTGATGGGGAAATGCATTGTAAAGGGATAACAAGTGATTGTCACAACATTGTATAACTTCCCAGAAAACACAAACAAATGCTCAGTATTTGGCAATCTTGTATAGCCTCCCTGTAAACGGTGTTGCAGAAAATCAGGATGAATACTCAGTAAACATAATCTTGAAGCAACCTTTGTTTCACTGAGTTAAACTGAGTTATGTTTTAGATTAGTCTACAGAAAACATTCCTCATATCGCACATCATTTAATGCATGAAGATACAATATAAAGAAAAAAGCTTTTAAAGCAAAAATTGGAGATTAATTGAAAGTTGTCAAGTACTGAAATTGACCCAAAAGTTTGACAATAATATAAAACATCCAAAAGGACCATGGAAGAATGCAAGAAAAAGTGGAACCACTAGGTAACAATACTGTATCAATAAACTTTGTTGAGTCTATGAAATACTAAGTGATGAAAACTGTGTTAGATTTGTAGCTAAGAACTTTAACTAGAATATCATTTGACCAGTGTGAAGCATATTTAAGTTCCATTGATTTCTGTGGGAAACTGAAGCACATGCTAACTTCCTCTAAAAGAAATTGAATGGGATTTGGGAATCCTGCCTTTAAAAAAAAGAAAGAAATGGGGGTGGGGCATTTCTGTAAACGAATTATTCTTTCTCCTAAAGTTTCAAAGATGAGTGAGGTGGTGGTAAAGAAGATAGAATTATTGTTTAAGATATAAGCCTGTAAATAGGCTATTATAAACTGAAGTGTTCTGACATGTTAGCAGCAGCTTGGCATTTCCATACAACTGAAAGAAGGTGATTATTTTAAAATGACAGATACAAATATAGTGTTTTAAGCTTTATAACTACATTACTTATTATAGGATTTTAAAAAGGCAAACTACTAAAAACATACAGAAGCAACAAAACACACGTTAGAAAACCAGTGGTATAAAAATGCTGGCTTTTACAGACTTACCCTTGGAATTTCATTTGGGTGGGAAAACATTTTTCCCAGGCTAGGGAATTTCTTTCTCAAATGCAGCATTGGTTTCCTCAAAACTTGCTGTAGAAAGCAGTTGCAGGGTTCTTAAAATATGTTCATTCTTTTTTAAACAACAACAACTTTGAATTTATTTTTGCACACACCTACAAAAATCAACACAATATAAATGTTGGCATTGGGTTGGATCCAGAAAAACTTACTACAATGGAATATCTTCCATTGGAGGAAAGGATGTCATCTCCTTGGGATGACTGCTGCCTCCACTGGAAAAAAGAACCTCAGATTGGAAAAGCTTCTCTGGATCCAGCCGTGAACATGAAAGTTACAAGTCACATTTAAAATACACTTCTTCCTTGACGCCTGTATAACAAAAAACCCAGTGTCATAAACAAAAGCTAAATGTTCTGTTGTATTTATGCCATTGCTTTTTTTTTGTCCAAAGGCTCCCAAAAATATTAGTACAAATGAATATACAATAAAAGTTCAATCAGTACAATCAATCAAAATGACAGAAAATAGAAAAATCAACAAATAGTCACCAATTGCACTGGATATGCTTTCACCATAGGCACAGTATTCCACCTGTTTCACAACCTCTACCCTCCCAGTGCTGCTCCAGTCTCTCACCTGGGAACAAGCTCATCCCGTAATGCCCATGCCCACATCACACTCCAAAGGGTCACATCCCCTTTAGCGTCACCTGTATTGGGGCTGGCTTGCTGGCAGTGACCCAATGTCATTCTGGATAAATAGGCGTCATTCCTGGAAACCAGCTATAGCCATGGCAAGTTCTTGTGCTTCATAGATAGGTCTAGTTGGCCAAACCTTTTGGCTCCTCCAGTAGGCTGCTGTTCTGCAGCTGCAGCAGAAAAGGACTGGGGAGGCTAAACTGAATGCCCATCTCCCAGCCAGCAATAGTCCTGTTACTGCTTCCTGCCTCCTGGGCTTGTAAAACAGTGAGCTGTGAAAAGACCACTCCTCCCCCCATTCTAAGAAAACAGCATGTCTCTTGTATTAGTGAAACTGGTAGCTCAGTCTGCAGAGCATGAGACTCTTAATCCCAGGGTTGTGGGTTTGAGCCCCACGTTGGGTGAAAGTTTCCTGCATTGCAGGGAGTCGGATGAGATGATCCTTGTGTCCCCTTTCATTCCCTACAATTCTATAGTTCTATGACCAAAAGAAAAAAGTCTGTGGAGGATAAGAGCTTCTGCTGCTGGCATATTAGTTGCCAGATGGAACATAGTGGATCCTCCTCCATTCAGTGTACAGTACAGGTAGGAGTTTATTATCCATGTGGCTGGGGAATCTGCTCAGTTCTTCAGTACAAATACCTGTTGAACTGTGTTAAGCTCAGAATATCCTTCTGCAGGGGAGTGGAATGTGCACCATATAACATTTCCACCCTGTAGATCTTTTGCACTGATTTCTTGTTAATTTGGAATATAAATACACATAGGAGAGGTGTGCCCCCCCCACAAAAAGCATGTTCTGTACTATGCACAATACATGGCAATAGAAGAGAACTTGAGGGTGGAGAGAGTGTTAAGCTTGAATGAGCTTTGGGAATCCTTAACATTTTACAGGGGAAAGTATTTGAACATACTTTTGACAGTGTCTTAATGTGCTGCTTTCATCGGCAAGGAACCACATTTTACAATGAGGGGAGGGATTATTTAATTACAGGTTGAGACCAAAAAAGAGAGGAGGTGTTGATGACTGTTTAATCTCCTTATGTTATTATATAACAAGCGGTCTTGAGAGAATACCCAACATGTTGAATTGATTCTCTCGTGCTATGCTAGCTATTTGTGTATACATAATGACAACAAGCACAATGGTGACTCTGTTATTTGGACTTCTGCCAGCTCACTGCCACTTCCTTCACTTTGAGCTTGAACTTGGAGGGAACCAATGATCTTACTTCATTGGCTGTAGAGGAACTGGTGTGGACATGAGAAGAACTGACATGGACCTATTCCAGATGGTTGAGAATTCCTGGTGGGATTTAATCGCATACCTGCAAAAGCAGGTTGTGCCATTTGAGTTTATTCTGTGCTCCCCCCCCCCATGTAATTTTTGCAATTTAAAAATTGACAGAGAAATGCCAAGGAAAGTATGGAATAGCAATTGCTATTAGACACAAAGTTGTCTAATGTTTTGCACTGGACCCACTGGGGAGGAAGGGCAGGATAGACGACAAACAAACAGACAGACAGATAGACAGATAGATAACAACATCCCTGCAAAAAATAATAATCAGAAAAAACTCTCAAAAATAGGGACATCTGAACTCCCCACATACTGTGTAAACAAATCAAGATGAATGCGTATTTAAACAGGTTATCTGGAAGCAACCATGTATCCTTTCCTTTTCTCTTTAAGAAGGTTTGGCATGAAAGAGGACAAGCATCTAAATGGCAGGGCTAGTCTCTCCTCATTCACATTCATTTAACCCCTCCACAGTGCCTGAAACTGCTCTAAACCATGTCAGGGTGGACATCACAACTCCAGATGTTTAATTTCCTTGGAAGTCTCTTGGGAACTTGTCAAAGACTTTCTGCATTATTTGCTTTCCTTCTTCCCTTACTTCTTTCCCCCTTCAGGCCAAGTCCTTAAGTCTTCTTATAGGGTTAGAGGAAAGCAACAGACTGAAGCTTACACCAGCAAGCACTGCTCTTTAATTCTGCATACTTATGGTAGCACCTGTATTTATTATCAAACAGCATTAACAGCAGAGGGTTTCTTGTCATGTAGACAGAAGAGAAATTGTTTTCTTTGGGAAAAGGAAAGCCAAGGCAAATATGAATTACTTTATTGGAATGCAAGATGGACAGGAAATAAAATCAAAGGTCAACAGTAATTGTGGCTTTGTCTAGTAAAGTGATATCTTTACTGCACATTAATTTTCTTCCTGCCATTCCTTTGTCTCTCATTTTTGGCAGCTGAGCTCAGAGGCCCAAAATGGGAAAAAGATAATGGGTTACGATCAATGCTCGTAGACCAGACAGCTAATCTGAACTTAACCAAAAAGTCAATATTTAGCTCTACCTTATCAGCGAAGAAATGTCAAGCATAGAGGTAGACATGAACAAATTTCCAACCGATTTCTTTCATGCGTGCTTCTGCGGTCAAAGCTGCATGGAAGAGTTTCAGCATCAGATAAGACAAAACTGCCTTTGAAGGAAAAAGAAATGTAACAAACAGCCAACTTGCAAATGCAAGAGACTGTCGTTTATGAGGCAAAACCAACGTCAACAATTCATTCTAATCTCTCCTCACACATTCTATTGGTTACCTCCCAGTCCCTGTGATGCTAGCAGCTGATAGTTACATGCTGCAGGCCAGCCTTTAGCAGATAAGGGGAACTGTTTTCTTCCTGTGAAGCCCTCATTTATTGTGGCTGAAAAACAATAGGCACCAATGGTTTGCATTCCAAAGTTGGAAAGCTATAGTAGAGCATAGTATGGTTCTTTGTAAATGGGCAATTATAATTAAAACTTTGGCTTTGAAATGCATGGTTCATTTATGAAACTCCCAATGGTCATTCCTCTCCAGGACTGGATTCATCGCTACCAAAAACAACAATAACAACAACTACCAGGTATATAAATGCCTTTGCAATGGCATAATTGCCTGAAAGTTTTCTAATATGATGTTTCTGGTTTTCCTTGACATTCTCTGCTATGCAGAACATAGCAATCCTTCTGTTATCACAGCAAGGCAGAAGCAGTGGGCAAGTTCATTCAGATTCAGGAAAACTGAATATGTTATATATTTATTTGAAAAATATATAAACCACCCTCTATCCCCTTCATCCACAAATTCCAAGATGGTGTGCAAATACAATAAAAAAACTATGACCTTCATAATGAATAACAAATTGAGACGCAAAAACTATTGATGAAAAAATTGCAAAGCAGGGCTAAAATTTAATTATCTGGACAAATAAGAATGCCTTAGCCTGGTGCAGCAGTGAGCATGAAGCCTATTTGGGGACAGCATCCCAAAGTTGGGATGTTGATAATACAGTACTAACATTTTAGCTAGGCAAGAGGCATAATACAGTAGTCTCTGAATTGGTTATACAGGAAAGGAAGAAAATGATACACTGTAGGCAGCTGCATCACATGAGGCTAAGTTTATTGTGGTTTGGGTCACTTCCATGAAGTCTTTTGGCTTAGGCCTGGTCTGCACAAATTCCAGTTCCTCGATCATACCACTTCAGTCAGAAGGCAGGGTGAGGGTGCATGTTGGAATTTTGCTCCACAAATTAAAAAAATAATTGCTGTGTGGGAACAACTTCATGCTGTGTACTGGCACCTCTTTTTTTGTTTTGTTTTGTTTTCTTTTTTTGGTTAAAAAGTGTGACACTGTAACAACTTTATGGTGAGTACCGGCGCCTACTTTTCTAGAAAAATAAGCACGGCATATGGTACAAAATAAACACTGTACCCATGAAATAGATATTAAAACCAATACTGTTGAAAGGAATCATATCATTTAACATACTCTTAAAAATTTCACAAACCCAAACAATGCTGATGATTATAATATGAAGACTTGTTTGCTGAGTCTATTTTTGCTCTGCACTGGTTATGTTGAGAATGAGTGGTTGTTCCTCAACTTATAGTAAGCAAAAATATTTATGAGTGACAAAGTGAACAATGCAACCTGCAGATTAGTGTGAAATTGTAGTGTTATCTCATTGGGCTTATTATTAGTCACAGCAGAAGATAAAGGGCTATCAATCGATCTGTACTTACACTGAAAAGCTTTACTGCTATAAGTTTCAGATTTCAACCTCACAGCATGGATTGTACATGTTTTACATGTAGAATGAAAGCCAGTTATGAACTATATGGGTGATGTGAAATCTGAATATGTGCCCTTTATTTATGTTTACCCATTCTTAATTCATTGTTTTTGAACATGGAGAAAGTTGGCCCAATCTGAAATGTTGTTTTGCTTGCCCTGTTTCTCAGTTTGCAGATGTGGTTCATGCCCATTTCTCCAATCTGATGTGCTCAACTTTTCTTGCTAGTCTCACTTCTAGTGCCATACTCAGCTCAACTCTTCATATATGAACAATAGCCCTACATATGACACTCTGTAGCAGAAAGTCAACATTATAACTGCAGTTACGTATTAGAAACTAAATCTTTAGAAATGATTTCCGAAAGTCACATAGGACCTACAAACTGAGCTGCATGCTATCTTGCTTTAAGGAGAAGTATAAAATTTACTGACTAATCCCAAGTATGTTAATTCAGACACAAAACCTACATAGTTCAATGTGGCTTCCTAACAAGGGTGTTCAGGACTGTAGCTTATTTGCACAAGATGCATATTCAGAATCAGTGAATTCCACATCTACCATTTCACATCCTTGTGATTCCATCCATGGATGAATTATGCTGTTCATTGACCTGGGGAAGGACTTTCTCATTGATGGCTCCGTGCTTCTGAAAAGCCCCACCCTCAAATGTGATTCACACAAACTCTGTGCACTTTTAGGCACCAGTTAAAAATGCTTTTGGCAGGGACAGGACATGGGGAGGTGAGGTTATGAGCTGAGGTTGATTTACTATTGGAAGAACAGCTGTTGGTAATGTCTACTGTGAATTTTAATGTTTAGGGTTTAAAATGTTGTTATTATTTAGTGATTCTTAAATAATTAATTCTAATCCACCTAGGATCATTATGTGAGGAAAGACAGGATATAGATTTAACAACAACAACAGCAACAGCAGCAGCAGCAGCAGCAACAACAACCCTATGGGGTTGACTATACTGCCCAGCTGATGTATTTATGGAAATAGTGACTGATGCAATGCTCATAATTACTGATGGAATGCACTATTTCTATTTTACATCAGATTAAAACCTTAATATATTTAGGGGGGGGGGAACCCTAAAGATAAGAGAATCTAGTACAGATGGAAAGCACTAACACACAGCTGAATCTGATATACACTGGAAAGTTGTTTGTTTGACTCTTCTCTATGGATTACAGTCAACTAACTTTTCTTCAGCGCAAACACATTGCGCTGAAGTCTACTCTTGAGTAGAAGTTAGTTGAATACTACCCTATGGATTTGGATATGGCTTAAGTTTTTGTAACCAAATATTGCATGGTGATTTTTGAGATCAAGAAGCACGGTTCTGTCTACATTTGGATACAATTAGATGAAGCAAGATGACAGGCGGAACCTTTCAAAACTGCACCGGTTTTTTGGTTTCTTAGAATTCCTGAGCAACGCTGGGTACGAGGCTGTTAGTACAGAAATAAATTGAAGTTAATATTCTTATTTGGGTTTTTCCTGTATTAGACAGAGGGCAGGTTAAAAAAGGTTCCCTAGATCCAATGAGGTTTTGTCTTACTTTTTCGACTCTCATCCCCTCACACCCATCTAATTAGTTTTATGAGAATTCATGCCAGCACCCCTTCCCCAATACCACAAACCCATCAAGTATCATTGTAGGAGAAAAGGAATGCAAAAGATGCAAGTATTGGCCTTGCCTTTATTTTAAAAGAAAAGCCGTCCAGGGGTATGCACATTCGCGCCAGCCTCCCATACTACAGATGACCAAAGATAAACTGGTTATTAGACTTGTTCATCCAAATTACAGGAGAGTATATTTGCATTGGCAGAGTGGTGGGTAAAAGAATATAAGGTTTTCTGTGACAATGTAAACCCCCAGTTGAGAGGAAATGCTGAATGAATGTAAACCATCTGTAAGCTACCCACAGCAGCTTGGCAATTTAGCACAATCACACTGCTCCGAGACTGCTACAGGGCAACATTCCCAACCGTCAAACACACACTGTCATTTTAAACTCGAGTTTCTATTGAAACCAGTGGCGTTCATCTCCCAGTCTCTCTCCCAATTGTGGAGCAACTGTTCCAGATCTAGGCTCTCCTGTTATTTGAGTAGATGTTTAATATCTTCATGCCCTATTGAGTTTCTTTAATACTAGAATTTGGGGTGAAAAGTTTAAAAAAGTGATGCTTGATGCCTGAATATGTGTGTGTGTGTGTGTGTGTGTGTGTGTGTGAGAGAGAGAGAGAGAGAGAGAGAGAGAGAGAAAGAGAGAGAGAGAGAGAGAGAGAGAGTAAAATGCTCATTTAGATTAACTAATTGTGAGCCAATTTTCTGAATTGTTTGACATATACTTCTTATCTCGGCCATGAGTCATTGTGGTCTGTTGCTGTAATGTGTAATTTCAAATAACAAACATTTCGTTAATTAATGTGATTTTAATATGCGGTTTAAAAAACAAGCATATATTCCTTTCTCATGGGTTTTACTACGATCTAATCCAGGCTTCCTCAACCTTGGCCCTCCAGATGTTTTGGGACTACAATTCTCATCATCCCTGACCACTGGTCCTGCTAGCTAGGGATCATGTGAGTTGAAGGCCAAAAACATCTGGAGGGCTGAGGTTGAGGAAGCCTGATCTAATCTGTAAAGTGGTATTGAGGAACCCTAGGCCAAAGTACTATTTTGTTTTGACACCTAATCTTTTGCAGGAACCGTTGCATGGCTCTTTTGAAAACAGGCATAACAAACCACATGTCTGATACTGTGTTGTATAAACATTCTCAAACAGCAAATTATAATACAGAAATGTTCTTTGGTTTAGATATTGCTAATAACCCCTCCACCCATATATATTCCACTTTCTTATATATGACTTTAGGACAGTGCTTCTTATGATGTTTGTGGGATGAGGCCATGGATTCAGAGGAGATTGCTCTCAGAACCAGTCTCCACTGTCTCTGAACCACTGGCACATGATGAACCTATTTTGCCCTCACCGCTCTAGTCCATGGAGTTTGCATTGCCAGATCCCAAGGGCTGCCACACCAGAGGACTTGAGCGGATGTTGGAGTCAATGTCTGTTAACTTATTCATTCTATACCGCTTTATATTAAGAATAAATCTCAGAGTGGTTTACAACACATTAAAACCTCAAATAAAGCTATCCAGCAAAACATTACTGAAAAAAGTCAAATATAAAGTATACAGTCAAATAAACAAAGTTAACAAGAAACTAAAATCTTATCTTAAATATTTCAAGATAAAACATTGCAAAAGTCAACTACAGAATGCACATTTAACTTAGCAAAGTTAACAAAAATTGTAAACTTAATTTTTTAAAAAGAAGTCAAAATAAAATGCACATTTAAAATATCATAATTAGCAAAATAATAAAATATGATCATAAGCCTAGAATATAACTGCTGCTGTTCTTTCCAGTCCTGCCAATGGTGCTTCATGGCAGGTGGTGGCTCAGGCTCAATGACCTGGGTCTACACTAATAGAAAGCCAAGTTGGTCTCTGGCCTCATATGTAGCATCAGCTTTTGTAGCTGGAGTCAATCAAGGCTCTGCCCTCCCAGGCCAGGTGAAAAAATACCTGCAAGGCAGGGGGCAAATCTTCCAGGACTCACAGCCAAGATAGTCTAATGGAAGAAGCTTCTGTCATCGAAGGTGGAATTAACCACCCAGCTGGAGCTCTGTTGAAGGCTCAGTGTGGAGTTGTCTGCTGCTGAAGCAACATTTGAGCTTTGCTCCTATAAGACTGCAGCCTACATGCTCCATAGAGCTGTCCAGGGTGCTGTCTGTATCCTCAATTCCTACCCTGCCTGAACCTTGACTTGGCTTCACCTTGCCTTGCTTGAGCTTGCTTTGTTCTGCTGAAACAGGGACATAGCCCTATTTGCCTCACCTGACTATACTTCGTCAGGGCTGAATCTTCAGCTATGAACATCCTGCTTGGGGTGTTCTTGCATTGCTGTTGCCATGGCTTGGAAAAGAACACTAGCTTTTTTATTTAAAGTCTTTTGCTCCATGACATATCACTCTGCCTTTCGTTTCTTTTCCTTGCATATACCCCTGACATTTATTTTCCTTCCTCTCTCTGCAATGGATTCTTGTCTCCCTCCTACTCTTCAATCCTTGATCTTTCTGCCAAGTGAGGCAGCTGAGTCCAGCCCACCAGGTGGTTGCTGGCATCATTCAGCTACATTCTGTTCTACCTCCTGCTGTTCTTAGTCAGGATTGTGGAGGCATCCACAAATCCTGGCCCTCAAGGGTATTGGCTTAAGCCACTGCTGCTGCTGATTTTTGTCAGAGGCAAAGTCAGAGCTTGCTCTTCTGATTTAAGAAAAATAATAATGTTCCAATGACAGTTGTAAAGGTCATTTTATTTTTATTTTTTTGTCTTCTACAAATCTCTGAAACCATTCCATGAAGAATTTGGACTTATTTCATCCATACCTAATGGGAAACTACAAACTTAGTTTAGTATCATGGCAGCATACACACACCAAGTAAAAAAGTCCATTCTAATTAAATCCATATTTTAAAAGATTTTGTTTCCACTGGGTAAGATACTCACCCCCCCATTGAAAGTACAGTGGTACCTCGGGTTACATACGCTTCAGGTTACACACTCCACTAACCCAGAAATAGTGCTTCAGGTTAAGAACTTTGCTTCAGGATAAGAACAGAAATCGGGCTCCGGCGGCTCAGCAGCAGCAGGAGGCCCCATTAGCTAAAGTGGTGCTTCAGGTTAAGAACAGTTTCAGGTTAAGAACAGACCTCTGGAACGAATTAAGTACTTAACCCGAGGTACCACTGTATTAGGAACATAGGAAGCTACCTTCTTCCATCTAGTTCAGTGCTGTCCACACAGAGCAGCAGCTCTCCATAGTTTTAGACATTGAACATTCTCACCCTACCTGGAAATTGAACCTAGGATCTCCTATGCTCAAAGCAGATACTGTACCACTGTTAAATCTCCCCCTGAATCCAATCATATTTGAGGAGGTGTGTAGCCATTAAAGAGGAAGATAGGCAGCATTAAAGAGGAAGATAGGCAGCAGACTGGCAAAGCTGTAAAGGCCACTTTTTGGAGGAGATCCCTCTGAGCTATGACATGTTTACACTGCAGAACTAAAGCACATTTGTTGGATGAGGTAGTGATCCACAAATCACACACACACCACACACACACACACACACACACAGAGAGACCATCAATCCTTTTTTGCACAGTGGAGGAGTGATACCTTAGCATATATACAAAGCAGGGGTGGGAAACCTTTGACCTTCCAGATGTTGCTGAACTACAACTCCCAGCATTCCCAACAAGGCTTGATTATAGCAGTTGTAGTTTAGTAATATCTGGAAGGTCAAAGGTTCTCCACACCTGATATAAAGTAAAGTGCTACCATATGTACATAGGCCTGATCTTACTCCCCTTTGTTGAGAGGGGAACAGTCACACAAATTGCACATTAAGTCCTCATTTCATGTGTTGTTTTTTTGTGTGTGGTGAGGCAGAGACCAGACCTTTGGTTGGGTAGAGATATGAATCAGCCCTGTGTGATTTGCTCAGAGTAGTGAGCAGAGCTGGACAAATTCATTTCAAAGAAGGGCAACATTACCACCACTATTAATTTATCAATGCCTTCAAAACCACCACTTCAAGGCAATTTATGCATTTTGTTGACCTGTGGCTTTTAAAGTTGCCTTCTGAATGTACTTCATGGTTTTAAAAATCAAGCTTAATTCTACATTGGTTCTGACAATTTCCTACTGAAACCAGACTTATGTGCACACCTTAAAATTCAGTTTGGAAAAGTATTTAGTTATAAGTGTAACTGTTATGAAGTAGTATTTTCTTTTCTGCAACGGGGAGACACAACTCTGAAATGTTGAGGACTGAATTAGATGATATATGTGTCTGGCTTGTTTAATAAGCCCACCAAATACTAAATTTTTACTAGTGTGACATTATACATAAAGCCAAATTCATCATACAGTTTTAATGCTGACCTCCTACTGTGTTTTGCACAGAGAACTGAGCCAGGATGTTACTCTTGGCTTAGAGTTATGGCATGATACAGGAGACTGAATACTGTACTGAGGCTTGGGTTATGAATGCCTTGACACAAGACAGTCAGTCAATATTCTGACTGCAACCTGGAGATACTGCAGACTGCAATTTCTTAGCTCAAATCTTAGTTATTTTGCCAATCAATGTTAATAATAAATACTTTGCCAAAATGTCTTTCAGGTCTCTATGCAATCATTTGATTTTCATCTGTGCCTCATTTAAAGCTATTTTATTAGCACTGAGATTCTCTGCATATATAAGCCAACCTTGGCTCTAGGTTGGTCAAAGAGAATTTAATAAAATTCAGATGGTGTACAAACTATCAGAGGGATATAAAAATTCTTCAGACATGCAATAACAGCTTCTGTTCCTGGCACACTGTAATATCAGCAAACTCCAGTTCTGTTTTCTCTTTGACTGTAGATGGTTTGCTTCACAGCTACATTGAAATTGAACAGGAAATCAAAATATTGAAACCCAAATATTTATATTTTGCACTTTTTATAAACCTTTGTGGCCATTCTGCGGAATGATAGAGTTCTGCAAGACCAATGCACTTTAAACATTATTAAGGAAGGAAGGAATTTCTTTTTATTAAAAAGACAAAATCTCATTGATGATTAATATTCAGGAAAAGAAGTGTTCTATGTAGAAAAAACATAATTCTGCATGTTCAATTTACTATAGCAGTAAACTGAAGATTGGGAAATTGGTTGAAACTAATCAGAATTACAATCAAAATTACTGAGACACAGGGTATTTTAAATAACTGAACATTATTTGCTATGCAATGATTTCAGTACAGTATCTGATATTTGGCTGTTAATATTTGACTGTATTTAGTAGTTTTTATATTTAGTATTTCATAATATTTGACACCAGACATTCAGATGAATTTAACATCTGAGGGCCTGCTTTGGACCAAGGTTTTATATATAAATTTAAAC
Organism: Podarcis melisellensis; assembly: GCF_964234715.1. NCBI lineage: Eukaryota > Metazoa > Chordata > Lepidosauria > Squamata > Lacertidae > Podarcis > Podarcis melisellensis. Next base: position 34,401,271 of record NC_138544.1, read on the forward strand.
AAGCAAGCAAATATATAGGAGGCTGCCAAGGTAAAGACCTAGAATGTTACCTTTAAAACATGACACCCCAGAAACATTAGAAAAACAAAAAGATTTAAAGGGTTTTTGTGAATTTCAATATGAGAAAAGAAATGGAAAGCAGACTCTTTATGAGTTGAAATGCCTCCTATTGCAACATGACTTCTGACTATAAGAGGGAACATTTCATTTCACTTTTAATTTGTATACTGCCTTTCTCTATTACTATGCACAAGGCAGTTTACAAGCTGAAGATACAACAAAGTATGCAACAAAGATCAAACACACCTTACAACAATCTGATCCAATACAAAAAAGTCACAATAAAAACATAACTTTAAAAGAAACAACGTATATCAAATAAAGTAATGTTCAGTAATCCATTAGAATATAATAGAACACAATAAAATTAATTCTCAAAATAAGAGTAAATAATAATTAAACAGAATCTCACTCTTAACAATTACAATAACTAATTACTATACTGTAATAAATTTAAATAACATCAAGTCACAATGCATAAAATACCACAACACATACAAAACCATTTAAAAGGATCAAACTGAAAAACAAAGACACAGAATCATAATTAAAAATTAATAAAACCCTGAACTCCTCTTTTCCCTTTCCAGCTGCTCCTGCTGTTCTTAAAGTCAAGGCTTGGGAGAGACTGCAGGATAGTTTAAGACAACAGAACAGAGGAGGCACTTGCATCTGTACTGATTATAACAGTGGGTAATTGCTATTAAATGTTCATAAAATTAATAAATACGAATAGCTAACTATGCGTACATTTGGGGAGGGCAGAAGGAAGGACCTTTAAAGTAAATAATGAAATAGGTACTCAACTTAAAGAAATACATGGGAAGGTGCCTTTGAATACGTCTCCTGAACCTTAAAAGCTCTTACACATTCTGATGTCAGGGACTGGGCAGATAAAGAGGAATGGTGGAGGTCACTCTTCCCCAGGAGCCTTCCAGATAGTATTGATCTAGTGGAGGGGTTTGGCACAGGTCACACCCCAGAAGAAGAAGAGGGAAGAAGTTGGGAAATAATGGAAGATGAGGAGCAGTAACCAGGTAGCATTGAACAGACAGAGCCTGAGCAGCGGCTGACTGACACACTGTCGTTGGAGAGTTCCCCAGAAACCGTTCCCTAGTTGTGAATAGCAGAGAAGAGGGCTCAAAGGTTGGTGGCACTTGGTAGCCGCTGTCAGAGGGAGGAGGACTGTGATGAATAGGGAAGTACAGAGAAGGGGAGGTGGAGCTTCACTCGAGGCAACGTCGGATAATGAACAGTGTGGATGGAATTTTGTCCTGGAAATTCTAATCATAAAAAGGAACTGAAAAGCTCGCTTTCCCCTGTCTCTCTGCTTTACTGGGCAGGCAGCCAATAGCCACCAACAGCACCCTGACATCCTGATTGTTATGTGGTAACTTTAGGATTAGAATATGGGTTCAGTTTGCTAATCCTTCTGCCTTCTACTCTGTGTAGAGCAGGCACCCCCAAACTCGGCCCTCCAGATGTTTTGGGACTACAACTCCTATCATCCCAAGCTAACAGGACCAGTGGTCAGAGATGAAGGGAAGTGTAGACCCAAAACATCTGGGGGGCCAAGTTTGGGGGTGCCTGGAGGGAAGACTGGGTGTTTTGTCCTCCCTTTGCAAAGAGCTGACTGTTGCTTATAATTGCTGTTTTAGATGTCTGCTTCTGTGTGACAAAGGGAAGACAACCCACACAGGTGAAGGCAACACTCCTTCAGACTCAGGCTTAGCATATATCAGGCACCCCCAAACTTGGCCCTCCAGATGTTTTGGCACTACAACTCCCATCATCCCTAGCTACAGGACCAGTGTTCAGGGATGATGGGAATTGTAGTCCCAAAACATCTGGAGGCCCAAGTTTGGTGGTGCCTGGCATATATCAAGAAGAAATCCTTGAAATATTTTCTAATTGTACCTTATTCTATTTTCTGTGGCATAAGTCAACATTTTTGTCTTAAATATGTGCCACGTCAGCAATCCATTTACTACCCAGGTACCTGCCAACTTTGCCATCTCTTTCTTATCTTTTATTTCGCTTGCTTGCTTGATATTATTGGCAAGTCGTTCCAGCATAGTACCAATTCCTTCAAAGATATTTGAAACAAACAAAAAGATATCTAATGTATTCTGTGTGAAATTTAGATAGCCAGAAGGATCAAAGCTCCAACAAAAACAAAAAGGAAGGAAGGAAAGCTGGCAGAAATTATGAGTTTCCCCAACTATATTTTTTGGCTCAGCGGGATTAGAAGGAATTCTTTGTTGGTGAACCTTTGTATGCTGTAACTGAGTTATTTTCATATGCAGGCCATGCTCAAAGGGAACATTCACATGATGAAAAGAAGTGCATGGTCACAGTACACGAGCTGGTCTGGACCAATATGTATTCCCTGAGCACATGGCAATCATGGCAACTGGGTGATGAATGCAGGATGGGAAATTCCTTTGTATAGCTGCCAAGCTTCTAAACATGGCCTTTACTTCACCTCACCAAGTCAAGAGATAGGGCATAGCTCAGTGGCAGAGTACATGCTTTGTATGCAGTCCCTGACATTTCCACTTAAAACAGCCCGATAGTAGCTGACAGAAGAAACCTCTGTCTGTGGCTCTGGAGATTTTCTGCTAGTCGTATTAAACAAAAGGGGCCAATAGTTCAGATATGCCTAAATGGTTGTTTACCCAGTATGGGGTGAATGGCTGTTGCGGGCCCTCACAGCACAATCCCATGGGAGCTACGCTGAGTCTATGTGGCCAGCAGTTGGGGAATCCCCAGGATAGCCGCTTGGATCCATGGCCTTCCCCACCACCAAACTATATGAATATTGGGTCAATTCAGCCCATAGTGGGTGGGTGAGGCTGCGGAGGGGAGCAGATCAGGTTTCACTCTGGTCCTCCCCGCCCTCCAGTACATAAAAGTCAGATGTATCTGACCGCAGGGACTGCATTCGGCCAAATAACATCCCTCCCTTCCCATCCCATTTGAGTTTTGTATGCTAACCTTTTCCTTCCTAGGTCTTTGTGTTGTCGGCTTTGCTGTGGTTCTATAATGGTTGCTGTGTTCAGAGTTGGGAAGGAACTTGCCTGAAAATAGATTGGCCTCATTTGCAGGTTTTGCCTTCCCCCATAGCAATAGTCACAACTTTGATGGATGAGGCATTGAGTGGAAACACCCCACCTCTGAATAGTGTAATAGCAGGGCACCCTGCTAGAGGGGTCTAGATGGAAATCTCTGTCTAGAAGCCAAGGTGTATGGCAGACGGGCCATACAGCTTCCTTCAGCTGGTTGGGAGGATGACCCATTAATACTATGCTTGATCCTGTCATGCATCATCGCTCCACCAGGGGGCTGAAAGAGATATACTGTAGACCCAATGCCTGATCCAAAGCCAACCTGGAATCAATAAGGTTGTGGCCAATTTAATCCCACGGGCAGGAGATATATAAGTATAATCAGCCATACCAACAGGCTAAAAAATAGCTTCTATCCATGGGCTGTTAGGCTGTTCTGTTGAATGAAAAATAACATAGTGAAATTGACTTGCAAGGTGGTATGTTGTTCGATAAGAGATTGAGTGTTTGAGCGGGGGGTGGGGAGGCTCGTTTAATTTAATTGTACACAGGTCGTACAATGACAATACAGTAAAGGTATTATTATTATTGTGCAGTTTGTTCACCTTTGCAGGTTAGGCTTTGCTCCTGAGGGAAGGGTCATTGCGAGTGAGTCCACAGTGTGATTCCCCCTCACACCCTTTCCTTTTCTGGATTCTGCATCTGACCTGGTTCTCTGCTTCCCACATTCATCCTTGCACTGCTTCCTTCCATTTTTAACAACCGCTCTTGCCACTTCTAAGCTGCAGTACCGAAAATATCTGGCCCAGGGTTTCAGTGGTGGTGGTGTGTTCAGGAGCTGTAGCAGCAAAGATCAGAGCCTGAAAGGTGCTTGCTCAGTATCTCCTACAGCAGAGATGTGGCCCTCCAGATGTTAATTGATTCCATCTCCCAAAAAACCCCAGCCAGCATACCTGCTAGTCATGAAAGATGAAAGTTCTAGTCCCACATCTGCATGGCCACAGGATCCTCATCCTTGACTTATAGGATTAGCATTCAAAGTACATATTCCCTGCTTCCACATATTCTGCCAGCTAGCTAAGTGATTGTTGAGTTTTAAAGGAATGCATAGAGCACAGAAATAGTTTACATTAGCTCTATGTTTAGTTTCTCGGGAGCTGATTTTGGCCATGTGTACACAGGCAGGTATTTTGTCTAACTGCATTAAAGCTTCATTGCAAAAACTAAACTCAACTCATTAAGCCTGAAACTCATATTCAGGAATTACGACTATCCCCCACTTTTTTTTTTATTAGCAGTAGAATTGTTCTAAATTCCATCAAACCTGTATTTTACCCTCCCCCTTCAAGTATTGCCAAGCTGTTGAACAAGCACAATCTCACTCTTATCTTCCAGGAACTCAGTCTGCTTCAAAAAGCGAGCAGCTAAGCTGAGTGATTTACTTCATCTTGTTCATTAAAATTCTAATAATAATTAAGCCACAGATGTTAACTTTTCAATGACTGCATTACCGATGGTGAAGGAGGTTCGCTGTACATACTGGGGCTGCTATAACATTGTATTTGGCGGTCAATCCTTGTGCATGTGTTTACCACGGGTTTAACAAAGGTTTTGAATCTCTGATGCTGATATTTTAAAAAAATAAATAAAATTATCATTACGAGGAACTGATAGTGTTCCTAAAGCTTTGGAAAGCTTAACTCGATTACACAGTACATGCACACAGAGATTGTTCAGGATGGCTGTTTGCGGATTTTCTTAAGTTAAGTTTAAACTAGGCAGAATACAACGTCCATAGAGCAAATACTTACGCAGTGTTTAAAATAACGAGTTAGCAGCACTTACAAACAGAAAACAGTCTCAGAGCTGGTATTTGCATCAATTCTTCGGTGATCAGCCTTCTTTATGGTCCAGCTCTCACTTCCATACATTGCTACTGGGAAAACCATAGCTTTAACTATATGGATTTTTGTCAGCAAGGTGATGTCTCTGCTTTTTAAGATGACATTTGAGATAGATAGATTATGATGATAGATAGATAGATTATAGATATAGATATAGATACACCATTGTAACTTAGTATTGTCTACACTGATTGGTAGACACAGGGCATTCCCAGTCCTACCTGGAGATACCAGGGATTGAACCTGGGACCTTCTGAATATAGTGAAGATGCTCTGCCACTGAGCTGTGGACCTTCCCTTTTGAGGCATAGGGTGTTACATGAATCTTGCCCAAAGAAGTCTCTCTCCAAACCTGGAGGCTCCACTGATGATCAGAGCCCACGTCCCAAGTCATTCCTGAACTATCCTGTTATTTCCATGGACAACTCTTACAGACTAGTTGCATGAATCATTGGGAGCAAGGACATTTATTATGAAAAGGTGGTTTGGACAAAAGAGCTTGGGAGGCTTGGCAGTGTTAATTGCTCTCCTCTTTGATCAGAAATACTAGCAAGGACTGTGGAAGGCAATAGCATACATCTGGCTCCATCTAGTTAACAGCTCGGAATATGATATAATCCTCATTAAAATGTACCAGAGCATCACACAGAGAATCTGTTGGCAATGAGATGGGGAAATTCATATTGCTGCTTTTATATCCTTAATAAACAAATAGCTGTCTACCAGCCCTTTATATTAAATGATTGGAAAGGGTTAAATGAGAATGATTGCCATGGAAATTTCTTCAGCCTTAATGTTTTCTACTTACGTTCCTTTGCTGTATTGAATGCCCTTGTGATAGAAAAGAAAGAACAAACATCAAAAGTACCTTTTAACTCCACAATTCTTTCTAAATGTCTTTAAACTTATAGGCTATACCACTGGCTTTCTATCTTCAAAGCATGCAGGGTCAGATACATATAAAAAGCATGCGAGGGTCAGATACATATAAAAAAATTGTGTGCAATTTAATAAAATATGCATGTGAATTGTATGACCTGCAGAGGAATTATTGTGTGTTAATGAAACATTGTAATGTTAATTACATACTTTTGATTTCTCTTCCCTCCATAGGCTTTATGCTGGTAATTACTGTACAAATGCTAAACTTTTATTGGAACCTAGACTGTGTCACCAAATCTGGCTTCATGACTCAATTGTCTCCCTAAAGAAAGAGAGGGAGAGTAAAATATCCCAAGAATAATGCAATAAAACTACTAGACAACTGCAGCAACACTAAACACAACTGCAACAACATTGAAACCTTAGATCTCTGCTGATTTTCTCAACTGCCTAGCAGAACAGGTGAGTTTTAATTAAACTTCAAAAGGTCAACAAAGACAACACATGGTGGGCCTCACTAGGGAAGGTATCCCATAATTTTTGTGCCCTTTAAACTCAGTCTTCTTCCCAGCGCCTCCACACAGCCTGTTCACAGGGTTCATTTGACTTGGCTCTGTTCCTGAATCAAACAATTTCCAACTGATCAATGGCCGCACCTCCACTGAGATCACTAGAAGTTATATGAAGTGATGGGATTAAGAACCTGTCATGTCAACCTTCCAGTATTTCTAGCACAGTCTTTCTGAATCATTGACATTTGCCCTGAAGAAGCTCCTGTCTTGAAACGGAATTTGATAACCATTTATGGTGGCAAAAGAGGGTTTTGCAAGGGAATGAGTCTTGAAGCATCATATGTTCTATTTTGTGATACAAATTTCATTTTATATAGGAGACAAAGCCGTTAGACATTTGAAATAGGCTTTGAGCTATTGGATTTTTGAAAAATGGAACAAGATGTCTCTGCATGGGTTGGTGTGCCTAGTATATGACAAGTTCATTGTAATTTTAAAATGTGGCAGAACTAAGTGAATGTTTCTTGGTTGCCACTTTTTCACTATTGTTGCACGCCAATCGAATCTCCAAGTAGTGTGATATTCCAGGGGTTCTAGGCGCTTACACAGGGTTCATGCTTCTTTCAGAATGGGGTACAGTAGACACACTATTTGGTTTGTTTACACACACACACACACACACACACACACACACACACACACTCTACCATGGAGGGGTTCACAGCATTAACTCCTCAAGAGAGTCTTGCTTCTTCCATAGCCACAGTCTTAGATTCTAACAGAAATCAGGTATTGCTCTATCTCTCTGGCTTCTTAGCCTGCTTCTAGCTTCTAGCTCAAACAACTCTCAGCTCTGGCCCTTGTCTTTCTAAGTACCGGCCATTTGAGGGATTGGGACCCACACGTTTGTTTTCTGGCACAGAGCTACTTGCTTTGTTACCTCAACAACCCATATTTAGGCCATTATTTCACCAAGAACCTAGCCTGGCTATTTCAGGAATTTGAATCCTTGCTTAGATTTTAACATGTGCTGGATCCAGGAATTTGAACAGTCTCAGCATACAGCCTATGCCCTCAAAGTTGTGACACAATTACAGCTAATATTTTCCCACATTTAGGTGTGGTTTTCAGCCTTATAAAAAAAAAAAACTTTTCAAAATGTATGTTTCATTCCCCATTAAATATTGAAGTCTGGATAATTTACTCAGTTTCATAGCTGGGGTGTGGTTCCCCTTCTTCTTCTGTGATGTCCAACAACAAAGGGTTGGAAAAACCTTGCTTGGGTTCTCCTCACCTCTGACCTATGAATCCCTTTCCTTCTGTGACAGATCTTGCTATAGGTCCTGGATGGTTCTACAGGAGCCATGACATTGCTTCTGAAACCAGTTGCTGGGATTCTCAAGTGGGGAGGGAGCTGTTACATTCAGGTCCTGCTTGTGGGCTTCCTGGAGGCATCTGGTGGTCACTGTGAGAAAAGAATGATGCACTTAGGCATGATTAAGTAGGGTTCTCCTTATGTTCCTGTTCCATGGAACCAAAGAACAACTTCACAGGCAATTCTCATTGGGACTGTGAGATTGGGGGTATGTGCTAAACCCTGTTTCCCATGTGCCCCTACATACTTGGGGTGGATATCTAAGTTATGAGACAGGGCACCTTCAATTTATTTCACAGAAATCACATTAACATAATGTGTGGTTTGATCCTGAGTGCAGACTTCTGGAAGATCTGGCAATAGCATCATTGTGAATGCTTGACTGAAATTAGTAGTAGATAATTATTGCTAAAGGGGGTAATAGTATTTTGTTATCAGGCTGGCGCTTTGGGGATGGACAGGTTACAACTAACAAGTTTGTCTTCATACAAGATGATGACATTTTTCTTATTTTTATGTTTCCAGATACCCAGATGTTCTCCCAGATAAAAACAAGTATTTCAGCCTTGAGAAATACATGTTCCAAAAATGAACCATGGAACAAGGATTTCCTAGATAGAAATAAGCAGCTAAGTTTCAGGTAATGTCAGCTTATCCTATGTCAGTACAGTGTAGTGGTTGCTCTGCAGTGTAGCATAGCCATGAGTGTTGGATGATAACTAGGAAAATTCTAGGATGGAAAGATTCTAACTTGGAAACCCAGTACTGTGAGTTAAGTCCATGGAAGCTTTCTGCAAAAAAGTCTCCTGTTTACCAATTTTCTGAGACTGATCTTACAGTCTGGCTTTTGTTTCAGCTTCCATCTTGCTTCCAACATGTGATGAATGTTTTCGAAGCATGAAATTGTCTAAACTAAATCTCTGGGGTAAAGGCCACATCTTTAGAAGCCTTCTGCTGTTCAGGAACCACTTTATCATCTTTCCTCCCTCAGTTAGTAACATGGGATAGCTGGACTTGTTAATGGGGAGGGGCCAAAAATCAGTGGCAAAGAACATGATGTGCAGGCAGAAGGTCCTAAGTTCAACCACTGGCTTTTCCAGTTAAAATAATATGTAATAGGGACATATTTTTTTATAATACCAATTTATCTAGCTCAGTATTGTTTATACCAGCAATGGGGAGCCTTTGGACTACAACTGTGAGCTTCCTTGACCATCTGGAGGGCTACAGTTTTCTCATTCCTGGTCTACACTGACTGATAGTGAACCCCCATTTCAAAACGATGTCTTTCCCCACACTGTCTGGAGATGCCCAGGATTGTTCCTGTGGCCTTCTGCATGTAAAGCAGGTGCTTCATATGGAAGACCATTACTGGACAGATGAGCAATCAATATTAGGCTAAATGCATGGTAAACTGACCTCGTATAAGGCAGCCCCCTATGCTATACGACTCCTTTGACCTGTATATTTCAAGGTAGCAGCACCAGCAACTCAACTGGTGGCCTCTTGTCTAACGCTGAATAGTCAGGCCTTTACTTTTGCATGAGGTCACATCTGTATGTAGTTTCTGAGTATCAGCTTTATATTAAAAGGGGAAAGGGGGTTTGGCTAATTGCTAGATGTTAGACCACCTGGAAAGAGTGACATCTGCTAGCTGTTTACTTTGCTGAGTAAGAGGCTGAGCACTTAAAATGCATTTCCTATCAAGTTCTGAAAATTCAACACCTCCGTTTTGCCCTTCAAGCCCAGATATTTATGTTTCCCATTTTTGAAAGAGACTGCTCAGGGCACCACTATGATTGACAATCCTCATCTGTGAGCTAGCAAACTTGTGCAACTGAACCTCAGTTTAGCCTTTTCACTGCACCAACATTATACTTCAGCTTTCCAAAAGTCTCATCATAACCTGCTGTAGGACTTGATACTGTGAGATACTGAACATTTTGGACAGATGCAACCAATGCTTGAAAGTTTTGTTTAATTGAATGAATTAGATGGTGAAGTTACAATGCTATCTAGTTAAATTGCTATTGGATGGTGTGTGTTTGTGACTTCACTAATCACCGAATGAAACTTTGGGAAGATGCATAATGTTTAAAATGGAACAACAATTTCAACAGAATCATTTTTAAATGCATGGGCTCCACACAACAAACCTCTTAACCCTAGGCAAAAGCACTCTTCAGGCCACTAGAAAGTGGATAGGAACGGGGTCAGAATTGAACCTGCTGTCATCACTCACAACCTTCACGTGTTCACCTGTACTGACCTATCACTTATAAAAATTGCACATGTGTGGGTACATTTCACACAGTCTATATCTTGGAACATGTACGTGTATATGTTGTGTACAGAAGATGAATGTGCATTGGCTAGGATCAGGGACAGTGGGAGTTTGCTTTTTGAACAAATTCTTAGCTAGCTACTGCACATATTGGCCATGTTTGGGCATCTTGCTATAGTTTAGTATGACATCTGAAGGAGGCCACCGAGTTTACATCACCATAACACACAATCAGGATTCTTCCTGCTTACAAATACAGCGAAGATCCAAATTATAGTAAACGGTTCCATATACTACATTTTCCCCACCACAAGGTAATAACATTTTGGAACTTCTTGTAGCTCCTGGTCTTGTAAATGATTGAACATATGATCTATGGGCTAATATAAGTTAAAGCTACTGTTGTAGGTGCTGCACATTGGGTTAGTTATTTTTTCAGCCTAGATTGTATTCTGCACATCAGTGGTTCATCTGACCTGTCTGTCATCATGAGTGCAAAACATGATTTTGCACACTGTTGCTCCATGTTGCATTAAAAATATTGTTTATGCCATGCTGCATTTTCCCTTGTCTTATACATGAGCAAAAAAAAAAAAAAGCAGTTGGCCACATGTACAGTTGACATGTGAACTGCTCATGACAGCATAAGAACTTGTGGGATCATGCCAATGGATCATGTAGTCCAGCATCTGTAGGAAGCCCGTAAGCAGGACTTCAGCACAACAGCATTCTCCCTGCTTGTGATTTCCAGCAACTGGCATTCAGAGTGGGCAGCACTGTGGTCTAAACCACTGAGCCTCTTGGACTTGCCAACTGCAGTTCTAGTTCAGCTTGACGGGGTGAGCTCCCATTGCTCTGTCCCAGCTTCTGCCAACTTAGCAGTTCAAAAGTATACCAGCGCAAGTAGATAAATAGGTACTGCTGCAGCGGAAAGGTAAACGGCATTTCCGTGCATGCTGGCACTTACCACAGTGTTCTGTTGCGTCAGTAGTGATTTAGTCATGCTGGCCACATGACCCGGAAAGCTGAGGACAAATGCCGGCTCCCTTGGCCTGAAGCGAGATGAGCGCTGTACCCCAAAGTCAAGTTTGACTGGACTTAACCGTCCAACGGTCCTTTACCTTTTACCTGTTCAGAGACATACTGCCTCCGTCAGTGGAGGTAGAACATCCTTATATATCTGGCTAGTCCTTACATTACACTCATCAATGGTAAGTCTGCAGTTGGGATTCAAGTCCTATAAAACTGACTACAACAAACATTTACCTCATCTGCAGTAGACATATAAATATATTCCATTATAATATTCAAACATTCTGTAGTGACTCAAACCTTTATTCAGTGCAATCCCCTGCAAACGGCCAATAGGATATTCAAATTACACTGGGGATAGCCTTGGAATATTACCACACGAAACAGCATAATTGTTTCCAAATGTACAGACAATTGAAGTCTTGTTGTAGGAATAATAATAAAAAGCTATGTCTCAGACCTACATGTGCAGCGTTAAAACAGAAAGGGAAATTATGGTGTGTGTGTTTTAAATACATCTAAATAAATACTCATTATGGATACTTTTCAAGTGTATTCCTTCTGGATACATTAGGGTTGTTCAGGGGAAAAAAGGGGGGCACATTTGGCTGTCTCACAGCTCCTAAATCCTTTTCTAAAAATCAGTGTCACACACACACTGCTGCAAAACAGTAATTAACTGCTCTGCATGTTGCCACAAGTAAGTATGCCATGAATCATACAAGGCCCTAGAATATAGTCCTGTATGAATCATACGTATGCTGTGACACTAATGGGTTTTAATCCAAGGTATGTTCGGAAACCTATGCTGTTACCTTTTATGCCTTTCAAGTACAAATGTCATGAAATTTTCAACAGCTCCTCAAGTCCTGCATAACAATTTCCGAGGCAGAAACAGTGAAGCCTAAATCAAGAAAGGAAAGGTTTTTTTTTGTGTGTGTTTGTTTTTAAACAAGGAAAACCCAAACCATGACTGCCCTTGAGGACACTTGATAATTGCTTGCATTCACTATCAACCCTATGCATGCTGGTTTGAATATGAAATACTTACAGTGCCTTGCATGAAATGGTGGGCATTTATGCAAATTAGTATCTTGTTTCTATGTATTTGCTATATCTTACCACATCTTGGGCTGGGAAGATATGTTATCAGGCAATTTTTCATGAGATCTTTTAGATAACAATTTGAGAGGAAGGCCTGATTCAACTTTCAATTTAGGCAGGTGTAAATCAGCAGAAAATCTATTATAGCCAGAGGCTTCTTACTACTTGGCACGATGTTTTAAGAGAATCTGATCTATATTTAAGCTGATTCATACAGAACTATGTCTAGGTGACGTGTTTCAACCCTTCCTGCTACAGCAGTGTGAATCTGAGTAGCTCACAACCAAGGCCGGATTTAGATGCAGAGAGGTCCTACGCTACTCCACTTGTGAGGCCCCTCCCCACCCTCCACCCTCACAACTAGAAGAAAATGGAAGATTGTTATAAACAAAATTGAGTGAAGCCAAGGATGATGATGGGCATTTAAAATCCTACAATTCACGATTTCTCCTCTAAAGGATATAAGATATTATTGTTAAAGACCATGGTGATTTTTAAAAATGCATAAAATTAACACTGAAAAACTTTTGCAATAACTGAACTTTGTAAACCGTTTGTGGCCTGGGCAGGCCTGGAACTAGTTCCCAAGTCTCGTTCCTCTCTAAGGAATCAAGTTGAGCCTTCATGGCATTTAACCATGGCTCAACATCCTCTGAGGTTAAACTTTGGACCTCTTGGAAGCTTGAAGGTTCCCAGACCTTCTCTGAGTTACTAACAACAGCTGTATCTGCTATGACTGTTTTAGCAAACTCTTCAGCATACCTTTTGGGAGGTATAACCTTTGTGGCGCTTTCAGATCTGTGTACTATACACAAGTCTTCCATGCTGGGCAGGCTGCGCGGGTTGCGATTCGGCACGTCTGTGCATGTGCAAAGCGCGATTTAGTGGGAAGTACCCGTTCCGCTACTTCCGGGTTTCAGCGGTCCACAACCCGAAAAAACGCAACCTGAAGCATCTATAACCTGCGGTATGACTGTAATGTGTGTTAGAAGCATGATATCACTGAGAGTACAAAGTACAGGGAAATTCTAGGGAAGAGCTGATTACTAAGAGTTAGGGTTAGTCCACAAGGGCACTTTGACTTTTCTTTTCATTCCTGGGTGCATGGTTGTGTGACATACTGGGGGCAGGCTGGAGGCCTGGGCAGGCCGGGTCGTCCTCTTATATACCTGCTGGGATTGACAAGGCATCTGACCCTCACCTGAATCTCATAGCTCTCCTGTAGCTACTTCAAATTAATGGCAGCTTCGAATTAAAGATAGCATCATAAGAGCCCTGTTGCTTCAGATCCGAGGCCAATCTAGTCCAGTATCCTATTGTCACAGTGGCCACTGGAAGTAACGTGCAACCATCTTGACTTGGCTAACCTTTGCTGAACAGGCCTTATTTCTGAATAAATATTATAGAAGGTTCTTTGTCAATAAGTCTCTCGTGTTACGGCATAATATACAGCTATATTAAATGCTGGGACATTTCCATTCTCCTTCCGATTATAGCGAAGCAATGCCTCAGCAGTGGTTATGGGCTCTAATGTGGAAGCAGCCGTGCCATCCTTCTCAGGAATGAAGAAAGTCCATGTTTTGAACAGCACTGTTTTGAAAAATCACTGTTGTATTTTAATTTCCAGAACTTAGGACTGGGCTGGATGATCCCGAGACTCCCTGAAGGCCTCCTGTTGCAAAGAGACTGAGCAGCAATGGTAACATTTGGGTGAGAGCTAAGCATTTATTTTATAAAAGGCTTAATAAACTACAGTGCAGAGGCTTTATTACCATCAACAAGGTGTGTTAGAGTAACTCCTAATGGTAGGGATTAACCTTGTCATGGTCTGTTGCTTTCATTACTGTGCTAACAACGAAGTCGGCTTATCATGCTGCTCACTGTACAATCTACTTAATGCGGTGAATAGATTATTTGGTCTCAGAGTGGTGAAGTGACATTTCAGGATTTTGACTTTTAGAATATTATACATTTCTCCTGCTTAGCGTGAACCTGAGCCGTCAGATACTGTAGCTAATCAATTCTATTAATTTCGTATGAGAGCCTACGTGCAAAACAGTTCAAGCCACACCAGGACCATTTGCTAAATAAACTCAGCAAGCTGCCTTGAGCCAATGGCCCTACATAGGTCCATCGGAATGCAGTCCCCATGTACCGCAGAGTAAGGAAGGTAGGGGCAGAGTCTGCTTTGTGGGTGAGCACCAATCCTGTTATTTAAATTTGTTTGCTTAAACAAGTTATATACCACTTGAGTACAATCAGCCCCAGCTGGTGTACACGAAATAAAACACATAAAAGGTAAAAATTGGTTAACATGATAAAATCAAACTTCAGTCTTGCAGGAATAAATCAAAGTCTTCCATGTGTACCAAAAGCTCAACAGCCTGTCTGATCTCAACTGGAAGGGAGTGCCACAAAACTGAACCTGCAACACTGAACACACAACTGTATCTGAGCCATGGGGGGGGGGTACTAACAGTGACTTCCCCAAAGACCTCAGTGATCAGGCAGGGATATACAAGATTAGGCAGTCCTTGAAGTATCCTAGACCCAAGTTGTTAAGCACCAGGTTCAATCCCTGGCATCTCCAGCTATGGATCATCCTAATACAATAGATACATAATATAATATATCATATTAAGACTGCAGAAGTCACTGCAATAGGACAGGGACCAAAAGCTCGCTTCACATTTTTAATACTCTCTCTCTCTCTCTCTTTACTAAGATAACATTTAGATTTTCTAAAAATACATTTTGTCATAAGCTCTAGTCCTGGAACAACTATGCATGTCAAAAGGTCTTGCTTGTACTCATTCTGAAGTAAATGGCAAATATCTACACCTCTGGAGAATAGGTTAGGAAGCAAAAATCTGTCTGAATATTTAAAGAACAAAACCTTCCATAGGGAGAAAGTTGTGAAAAATCCCATTGTATCGTTCTTTCTTTTTTTATGGAGAAAGCAGGGACTCTTTCATAGTTAGTGGTTCTGACAAAAGACATAGTCTTAAAGGATTCTCAGCAGGTTTATATCAAAGCGGTACAAAATCTACATCTGGGAAGACGTATTGTCATTGTCAAGAGTATTCCTGGAGTGAACGTTTATAAACCCACCATAACAGGCAGGGAAACCACCAAAGAAAGATGCCATGCCTGAAACTAACCTGAACTGATACACTTGAATTTATGCAGTAATAAGCACAATATTCCCAGGAGCCAGTTTAACAAACCAAGTTACAAAAAATGTAAACAAATAAAAATTGCAAAACAAGGCAAGTGTTAACGGTGCTTAGCTGAGGATAATTACTGTTTTAGGAGATGATACTTGTAATACACATCATTTAAACAACTAATATTGACATTTTACAGTAGAGTTCCAGTATGACAGATACTTATGACTAATATAGCACATGTTTTTCAGGGGACTATTATTGTTGTTGAAACCTTTAGCAAAAGTACAGAAACCCACAATTCTTTCAATGCATTGCCCTAGCACAAGCATGGGGAACCTCTGGCCCTCCAGATGTTGCTGAACTACAACTCTCATCATCCCTTGCAATTAGCAATGTTTGCTGGAGCTGATGGTAACTAAGTCATCCACAAATGCTCTTAGTTTATATTTCTGATGCCCTATTTGAACAACAGCGTCATTGCCATTCTAAGAGAACAAGGGAGGTGTTCATGGTGAGTGCTGGCACTGCTTTTTCCAGAAAAAATAGCACTGCTCCCAGCTAAGTAGTGTTAAGATTGCCCCCTAGTTCTTTTATACGTCCACTTTAGGTGTACACCTTAAAGATGCAACAAGCCAGCAAAAATTAGTTGTTATGAGAAAACCTACTGTGTTGTGGTTTGCATAAAAAAGAGTAAGTGGTAAAAGGTAATGCGATAGGACTTATTTATGAGTAGACATGGTTGTGGTTGCACTGTAAAACAGGAAACTGGCAAAAATATTATTTGGGTACTTTAAAGGAATGTAGTGTTGCAAAGGAGAAAACCAATGGTGAGCATTCTTTCCCTGAGTTTCTTCATGAATAGTTTTCCCCAACAGAAAAAAACTGATCCAGTTTAGCACAGAAAGCTATGAACAGTCTAATTTGCATTGGAATGCTAATATTTCTATGCTTTTTCTTAAAAATGTCATTCAAGTGAGGGGGGAAGGAGAGAGAGAGAGGAGAGAATCCTTATTCCCTAGTTTGGCAGAATCGCTTTTGACGTCTTCGTTCCTCTCCTGTCATGCTCCTGCCTGTGTGAGGATAAATGCGCTGCAACTGGAAAAGTGAGATAAATAGCATAAGGAGAAATCATTATAAAGCATAGTGCTTGAACGCTGCATTCTCCAAAATGCACCAGTCATAAAGCCTGACCAGGCCTGAAAGTAAAAAAAAAATATTTCAAATGCGAATATAGGATCCCCACAGACCATTTTCTTATGCCTCTTCCACAACTATGAAGCATTAAAATACCGCGAACACTTTACATTTAATTGCAGGAATGCTGAAAAACCATATGACACACTCCCTGTGCAGTTATAGTGTAGAATAAAGGAATTTTACATATTAGAACTACGCTCAGGACACAATTGTTTCCCCCCCATAAAATGATACATGAATGTATGGAAATTGTCACAAAAGGGGTTTGGGATGCAAGTCTCTGAGTTATAAGAAGCAAAAGCCTTTCCCTGGTCTCTATAATTCTATTCTGAAATCATCTGCAATACAGAGAACAGGACTTTTTTTAATATATATGCTGCAAAGGCTAATGGTATTTTAATTTTGCAACAACCATTAAAGTAGAAACATTTCCTGACCTATGAGGGTTTCAAAAGGTCCATTACATGGGCAGCACAGACATTCTCTCCACACACAGTTACCTTGAAGCTAGACTACTGTAAAGTGCACAGTGTAGGGCTGCCCTAGATAGCTAGTAGAAACTTCAGTTGCTCTGGCTTGTGATTGGTGCATTTTCCAAGAATGTATTACCGTTTCCCTCCAGCATTTGCTGTGACTTGCTTCCTGTTGTCTTCCAGTCGCAATTTAACACGCCGCCTTTGGGTTTTTTAAAAAGATTGAGAAATGGGACCACTGAGTCAAGGAACAGCGGTGTAATACATAGGTAGGAATTAAGAGATAGCAAGCTGTCTGCCATCCTTTGCTACATACCATGGGCGTTCTAGATCATATGAAATGGGGAAGGTCAACAGATCAGTAAAGCAGATGTTTTCCATGTAGATATTTCCTGGTTTAGTTTTGGGCCTCTCCATTTAAGAGGACAATGTAGCAGGTGATATGAAAATCCATTGCCTGGAGAGCCATTGCAGTTCAGATTAGACAGTACAGTACTGATTTAAATTGAAAAATATTCTGACCTGATATGAGGGAGCTTGCTATGAATTACATTTGTGGGCACTGGGGCGGACTTTGGTCTTTCAAATTCTGTAGCATCCTGTGTGAGGACACATTTTGTGTCCCCACACCCTCACTTCCATTCTTCCCAATTTACTACATCATAGTTTTGGCTCCCTGTGGCACCCCCTAGGATTGGTGCTCAGTGCAGCGGAAGCAGTCATGCCGCCCTAAATCTGCTTATGCATGAATTTAACAAGTGAAGACGAGTGCCCTGGCAAGCAGGACACAGCCTAGATTCAGGCCAAAGTGAGGAACTGTTGCCCACCCTGGATGCTGTTGGACTCCAACTACCATCGGCTCCAGCCATCATGATCAGGGATTATTGGAGTTGTAGTCCAACCACACCTGGAGAGACACAGGTTCTGCCCTTCTGGCCTACATGCTCCAGCCATTCTTACTGGGAATATAATTTTGCATTTGAGCTCCAGAGTTAATTGTGGTGCTAAACTAAAAATTGATCCATAGAACTGAGCTGTTCATGGAACTGCCTCTTGCACTGCCCAAGGCAAGGAATGTACATATTTAGTAATGTTCCTTAAAATACAGTCATGCTCATAATTTCACTTATCAGCAAGCAACACTGGGGTCAGATGCTGCTGAAAATGATTTCAATAAATCACTGAGTGATATTTTTAAATCTCTATAATATTTTTAGTTTTCCTTTTTTGTTGTTGTTGTCAAGAAAATAACAGCATGTTCAGTTCTGGGGTTCCTATTTATTATGTCAACAGAAACATGCTTTTCACCAAACAGAATCTGTGGTCCTTTCAGATGTGGAAATACAGATATTTTAATGTTATGCATCATTAACTGTTATGCGCAGGAGTACCGTGCTCAATATCTTTCTCAAAGGCTTAACATTATCCATTCTGAATGATGACTTTTTGGTTTTACAGTGAGCCAAGGTTTATTGGCATTTAGGCACCTGCGGTGTTACACCGACATCATTAAAACAAGTCACGCTTATGTGAACAATGCAACATGGTGGTAGGTGTAAACAAGACAGACACTGCTGGGTTGTAGGTTTAAGCTCATTGTAGAAAGGATGAACTCATTCTATCCGACATTTCCAGCTGTGCAAACAGCGGTGCCGAGTGAACGGCAGTTAACTTTACTAATACACAGGGATTAGAACAGAGGTTGTGCTACATATAAATGGCGCCTGCTTAAAGTCTACTTAAAGAAGATGAATGTTACACAGACGAAATAAAGGAAACTCACTGGTGCATTTTCTCAGCTGTCATGCAATGGGATGCAGCTCCCTATACATTCCTGGTATTAATTCTTGGGCTTGATAGCAGCTTTACCTCTCTCAGGAGCACTGCTACACAATGTGACAAATTTCAGCATGTCAAAGTGGACATAGAATAGGCACAAGGGGATCCAAACTTGGTTGCAGTTGCTTAAACTTCCTTCTCATATTCTGTAAGCCTTCTATGTACAGTGGTACCTCGGGTTCATACGCTTCCGGTTACATACGCTTCAGGTTACAGACTCCGCTAACCCAGAAATAGTACCTCAGGTTAAGAACTTTGCTTCAGGATGAGAACAGATATCGTGCTCTGGCGGCACAGCAGCAGCGGGAGGCCCCATTAGCTAAAGTGGTGCTTCAGGTTAAGAACAGTTTCAGGTTAAGAACGGACCTCCGGAACGAATTAAGTACTTAACCCGAGGTACCACTGTATTTCCATGGAGCTTACCACACACCCCTTTTTCACACTCTCATTTATGGTTGTCTGCCTTGCTGGTGAATTTGTTAGTGAAGATAGGCCATAGCTCCACAGTGAACATCTGCTTTGCGTGCAGCAGGTCTTAGGTTCAATCCCTGGGATCTCCAGGTAGGGCTGGGAAAGACTCCTGCCTGCAGCCCTGGAGAACTGCTGCCAGTCACTGAAGACAATATTGAACTAGGTGCTCAGATTAAGTATAAGGCAGCTTTCTTAAACGCTCTCATGTCTTAAAGACCAGCTTAAATGGCTGAAATTTAGTAGATGCAGTGGTTTTTCCCCCTAGTATGGAGATAGTGGTGGGAAAAGCTTTGTTTGTCTGGTTCTGGCTGTTACAGCAGTCATAGGAGCAGCAGCAACAACAATAACTAAGTGACTAGGATCCTTTACTTTCTCTCTCTAAATTGTCACCACATGATTCTTCCACTCTATTTTAGCCATATTGATAAAACAGCAGGGGCGTTATTAAGCTGCCACCTCCCCCAACTTGTTTCTGTCACTCATCCCTCCCTCAGTATAGTTTTTCCTTTCAGAGTGCAGCTGAAATTTTTACTTTGTTATGTTCTCTCTCATTGAACACTGGAATAGATATATATATTAGAAACCCAAACACTTCCAGTTCTAGATTTCCAAGAGCCTTTTCTGACTTTTGTCAGTGCTGGCCCCAGTATATTGCTATCAGCAGAAAATAGATTACTAAATGTATAACCAATATATGTTTGTGAGAGGTTTCTTCCTTAACATCTCAACTCTGTTAGTCCTAAATTAACAAACAAACAAAAGCATTTCTGAATACAAAGTCTGTGTCACATCAAAAATGGAGCTCCCATTTCTGGCTGCCATAGATGGAGCTCAGTACACATATTTGGCTTGAGGTGGGGTGGAGGATTGGCAGCCCAATTCCATGCCTGTTGGGTGAGAAGTAAACTCAACAGACTGCAATGAGATTAACTCCAAAGGAAGAATGGGGAAGATTCAGTTTGCATTTGAAGGCAAGCTTAACGATTTGTATTTCCCAGAACAATATGTGAACTGAAACACAGTTATCCTTCAAATTAGCACTGATCCGAAATTTGCAAGGCCATGTAATGTATACAAAAATGCATTTACTATGGGAAAGTGTTCAACTAAATGCATATATTAGTGAAAATAAAATACAGAAATGAATTATATTAGCAGGAATTGCTTTGTGACAACTAGGCAAAAATAGCACATAAAAATGTGCATAGAAGGAGAAATTCACATGAAAAATGCTGATGAGGACTTTTTCTTGTAAATGAACAAATTGGTGTAAAAATGCGAAGAACATTGTACACAGAATAGTCATATGTTGCGATGAATATTATAGCTAACAGAGAGAAATGCCAGTATCTTGTATGGTTGGGTAAGAAGATACGCAAGTTTCCCCTGATCTGTAGAACCACATAAATTGCCCAACTGTGACTTTTTATTGAACCAATATGTATAGCTAATGTCCGTGCATCAAAAGAGTCACCCTGTGCCAATATCATCTTGTCCTCACCTTTTCCCCCTGTGTTGCTGCCTTCACTACTTTTTCCCTCCTCCTAGCCAGAGAGGTGGGAAACCATTTCCCTTTGGAGCTTATTTCTCTG
This sequence comes from Podarcis melisellensis, assembly GCF_964234715.1. Taxonomy (NCBI): domain Eukaryota; kingdom Metazoa; phylum Chordata; class Lepidosauria; order Squamata; family Lacertidae; genus Podarcis; species Podarcis melisellensis. Next base: position 34,422,234 of record NC_138544.1, read on the forward strand.
TGAGCAGCAGGGGAAATGCTATAAATATGGCTTGGCCTGCCCTCTTTTCCTTCAGTAGCTGAATGCTTTGTGTCCACTCAGACAAAATTTCAGCTACGCTCTATGACCTTATCTGGACCCAGATACAGCTCTTGCAACCAACCACTGGTTATCACATCTATTATTTTTATCGTTGTTGTTGTTCAGGAATTGGAATTGCGCATAGTTTTGTGAACATCTTGCTTAAACTATTTTGCCTCTTTATTTTAGGTGAATTTGTTCTAAGGAATTGCTTTTAATTTATTAAGTAGATAATTCTTTCTCAAAAAACAAAAAAGATTTTCCTCAGTCTCTTTCCTCACCCATAAGTGCAGAACTAGACCAAAATTTCTTAAAGTTGGAAAGTTTCTGTATTTGAAAACAGGCTTCTGGGGAAATGGTTAACTGAGTATAATAGAAATAAGCCAGTCCTTGAAGCCTTTTATCCTGATGGCAAACAGATTTTGCCAGTCTTTTTGTGCTTTGGAAATCTAGAAAGTTTGTTGTGGGTAAGGGTCTCTCATGTAAGCAAAGACATGGGAGCCAAGGCTTCACACCCCTACATCCCCTCAACTGGATAGGAAGAACTAAACACAACACAGGTTATTGGGTCAAATAAGATCCAAACTCTATTAGTTACATCTGTAAGAGGTTTGGCAAAGGTATTGGGCATAACTATTGACTTCTGACCTGCCTGCCAGAAGTCAATCTGGATCAACCCTACAGTGAGGGAGTCCTATGACTTAGGGGGACCCCGCAGGGATTGCTACTTTGACGAGTGCTGTGGCCCAAGCTCCCACCTGGTCATATGGACAGAAGCAGCTCCTCTCAGATGTCTTTAGTGGAATACCCTATCATTTGGAGGCAGAGACTACAACCTCACCTCCTTCCAAGACTAAGGTTTACCTCAGGCATGGCCAAAATTCACCCTCCAGATGTTTTGGGACTACAATTCACATCATCCCTGACCACTGGTCCTGTTAGCTTGGGATGATGGGAGTTGTAGTCCCAAAACATCTGGAGGGCCAAGTTTGGCCATGCCTGGTTTACCCAATGCCCAAACTGCCAACCTAACCCAAATGGGCTCACCGTCAAAACCCTCACACCTGCAATCAAGACTTCAGGCCCTCCACTGGGTCTGTCTGCCAGATTTTGTTTCCTTCTGCTGAAGGTGCACACCATCCACCATGAACAAAGTCTATTTGTCAAAAGTAATGCATACCTTCCAACATGTCAAGGATGAAAACCAGGACATGCGTCTTCCAGGATGTGTTCCTGTGCAAGAGCATGGAGCCCAAAAGTGCACGTTTTGGGGCACTGTGTTCTCGGACAAGATCAATCTCGCATGTTTTGGGGTGCCATGCTCTTGCGTGAGAGCATAGCCCCCCAAAACAGGGTTCTCCAAATTAATTTGGGCAGTTGAGGGGTATGGTAATCACCCAGCTATTCATCAGCAGGACCTTTCGCCTTACTGCATGGATGGCCTTCCTTGTGTGGTTAATTCCCAGCACTACAAACTAAATAGGAAGGAAAAACTGAGGGTGGTTATTAAAAATATATTTTCCATAAACATGAGTATATTACATTTAGTGAAACATGCCCATGTATGTTATAGGGAGCAAAATGAGAGTGAATGTTTCCTTTTACATGTAGGTGCTACAAGCCAGGAAGCTGGAAGACATACAGTATGTATGTGGGGAATGAAAATGTGCTGAAGGTCAGCTGAAATAAATGCAATTTAATTTGTCTCCTGAACATTATTGTAGAGGCTAACCAAATCTCCATGGGGAGGGAGTTCCTGACGTAATGTCGCTGAGGAGGCCCTGCTGTATGACACAGCCCCACAGTCTAAGCCCCATTGAGGAAAATTGACTGTACCTTAGATGTTTTTCTCATCTTGTTGCTGCATTGGAGTCTTCCCTACTTTTCTCCGTAATACAGTATCTGAAAGCACTCTAGGATTTTTATTTCACTGCATAAAAAGAGAGGTATGTGACGAAGAAGCAGAAGCCCCATGGCTGCTGCCTCCATTATTGTTGTTCTATGGGTAAATTATTTCAGTATGTAGTTCTGTCCATAAGTAGTCCATGCATTTTTTAATGCTTTGAAGTAAATGGCATTGCCCACTTATTTCCATTTTGGCTCCAAACACAAATCCCTGCTGAATGGGTTGTTGAATTACCACATCCTCTTGGATCAAATCGCAGTGTGCTAATCATTTTGAAGATCTGTATACCTTGATACAGAAGAATATGATTTTCTCAGTCAAAACTCCCTCAGGATATGATTCCCTCAGTTAAAATTCTCCAAACAGGGAATTTTTTATCACCATTTAAACACATCTATTAGCCTGGCAAAGATCCAACCTAGAGGCCAAGGAAAGACATTTTCCCTCCTGAGGGAAGAGTAAACAGTTCAACTGCCAGAAGAGGAAATTTGTTTCAAGACAGATTTATACAGAATAACAGCATGAACTATGTTCTACTAAGCCCCAGCACCACCCCACTGATTTCAATTATGTCTTTGCCAATGGCTACAAAAATCAAGCCATAATACTTATATAGGGATAAGAATTGTTTCCTTATTCTTTCAGTTATAAAATAAACATGATTAAAGCAAACATAATTGAAATAAAATAAGTATGAAATGCCACTAATTGCATTGATTGTTGAAGATTGTCCAGTTGGGTCACTGGTGAAAAAAGAATGGTGAGTATTACATATTTTTGTGCTGGAGTCTTTTATTTGCGGTATTCTTCCCTTCAAAACCTATAGTATTTCTTACATGTTAAGAATGTAATCAGGTCAGTGCTTGAGCACCCACACTGTGCTGGAGGGGTTGTGAGTGTATTGGGATTGTGCAGTATATGTACTTTTGTTAATACATTTTGGACTGCAGTCTTTCGAAGAAGAAGCTTGATTACAAAACACTCCATACATCACAACTTACCTTGTTAACCATTTTGAAGGGTGAACAACAGAAGGCCCTTATGCATAAATGTCAGGGTCTCTGGGAGAGAGGAGGAGATGACAGAGGAGACGGAGAGCGAGTGGGAGGAGGGGCAGAAGGATGAGGAAGAAGATGACGGAATTCTGAGGGAATCCACGAGTCTGAGCAGCGAGTCAGAGGATTCTCAAAAGGGGGTTACCTTAATCAAGCAAAAGGGAGGAGAAGGGAGAAGCGAAGAGGAGCCCAGTGGAAGACAGACGCAGCAAGAGGCGTCTCAGCCGGAACGGAGTAAAGGGGGTGGAGTCGTCAGCCTCTCGGAGGGAGCAGGATTAGGAGAGAACAGAGAAAGGGGGTTGGAGCAAGGTGTTCAGCCGGAAAGGGTGGAGAGCAGAACAAGGGGTGGTGTAGCGGTCGAAAGAAAGGTCAGCAGCAACGTACGCGCGCCAAGTTCAAACGTAGAGGCGCGCGGAAGTGGAGAGAGCTCAGGGGAGGAGCCCGGCCCTAAAGCCAGAAGGAGGGGGGAAGAGGCGGCAGAGGATTCAGCCTCAGGCGAGTCACGGAGAGAGGGAACCCAGGGGGGCAGGAAGACCCTACGGAAAAGAAAGGAGAGGAAGAGGTGGTCTAGAGCCAGGCTATTAAGTTGGTGTGGAAGAGGGGAGGAGTCAGAGGGGACTTCAGCGGTCTAACGTGACAGACGTACGGCCACGATGCTGAACTGTACGAGAAGCAGAAATCTTCAATAAACTTTTCCTGTAAATAAACTGCAACGGAGTGAGGTCTCTTGTGAGCTGGGACCCGTCCTGGGTGGCCGTGACAGTAAGTCCCCTCTCCTAAAGCAAAAAATTTTTTTTGCGAAGCTCACGAACGGGAGCAGCCATGAGCGCTGAGGAGCAGCTGGTTGCACTGCGGGATCAGGTTACCGCTCTCACATCGGCAGTCATTGCTTCGCAGAAGAAGAATGACGACTTGGAGAAGACGTGCCAGGATTTGCAGGCAAGGTGGGAACACGCGGACAGGGCGGGGGCCCCAGGTTCCAGAGCGGAGGGCATTGCGCTTGGACGGAGGGGGGGTGCCCTGGTTCCGCATTTTAATGGCAACTTGCAAGACTATCCCAATTTCAGAGCGGACGTCGTATATGCACTGCATTTACTCCGTCACGATTTTAAAGATGAGGAGGAGAAAGTGGGGTTCATTGTTTCGCACCTGCATGGGGAGGCCAGGGCTTGGCTACGCAATCTGTGGCGCGAAGATGGACCGGCCCGTCGCAATTCAACTGCGTTCATCAAAGCGATGGATTCTTGTTTTCAATCCTCTGTGGATGTGGACATTGCGCGCCGTCAAATGCACGGGCTGAGGCAGGGGAAAGCGACTGTGCGCCAATACCACTCTAAATTTTTTGCATTGCTCACCGCCTTAGATTGGCCAAAGGACAGTAAGCCGGTCAGAGATCTTTTTTGGGAGGGATTGAGCCCCCCCATCAAGGATGAGATCGCTAGGGGGGACAGACCCCAGACCCTAGAAGACGTGGTGCAACGGGCTTTAGCTATTGGAATTCGACATGAGGGACGTCCGTGGCACGAGGAGGACGGGCCCCAAGCGCGTGCGCAAGCGAGGACTCTCCCTTTTGTGCACAGGGATTTCAGCCGTGCGCACCCCTCGCCAATGGGGAAGGACAGCGAGGAGCCAATGGAGATTGGTGGTGCTAGGGCTCAGAAGCCATCCCAGAGCCCTGTCCCTGGTGCAGCCAAAGCGAAGCCTCCTAGAGGAACCAGGAAGTGTTACATCTGTGACAGTGCGCACCATATGGCGAAAGAGTGCCCCCAGAGGCTCCAGAAGCACACTGCAGCACTGGCAACTGTAACAGCAGAGGTGCAACCAGGGGAGCAGCTTCAGGGAAACGACAGTGCCTGGCTGGAAGCAGAGCTACTGGGGCTCAGCCAGGCGGATCTGTAGACAAGCCCCCAGCATCACTGCAGAGCGTGGACCCTTTGCCTCCCAGACCGGCAGTTCTGCTCACAGCAACACTCCAGTTGCCTGATGGGAGACTCCTCGAGGTTCCAATAACGATCGATTCGGGAAGCAACGCCGACTTCGTGGGACTGCAGTTCGTTAAGCAGCACAACATGGCGCTCCTGCCTGCAACGACGCCTCTAAACGTGGTCACGGTAGACGGCAGGAAGTTGCTGGGGGGGCAAGTGGTGCAGCAAACCCCTCCCATGATGATGCAGATTGGCAACCATCGAGAACTTATTAGTTTCAATGTCACCCACTTATCGGACACACCCATCGTGTTAGGCATGAGTTGGCTGGAGAGGCACAGTCCCGCGGTTGCGTGGTACCAGCGGCAGATCACCTTTTGTTCATCGTATTGTGCTCAGCATTGCTTTCAGACCGATCAGGGAGGAGAAGCCGAGCAGCAGTTGCATCTGGGTATGGTGCAAACAGTGCCTCACAAGTACCAGGACTTCTTGGAGGTTTTCTGTGAGAAGGAAGCTGACAAGTTGCCGCCTCACAGACCTTACGACTGCGCGATTGATTTAGTGCCAGGGGCGCAACTGCCTGCTGCCAAGCTGTACTCCATGTCGGAAGACGAGATGCAAGAGCTTCGGGAGTTCATAGACCATAACCTCAAGCGAGGTTTCATCCAGGAATCTAAAGCAGCGGGTGGCAGCCCTGTGTTCTTTGTGAAGAAGAAAAACACGCCCCAAAAAAGGCTTATAGTGGATTACAGGTTCATAAACAGCTTGACTAAGCCCAAAGCTTTCCCCATGCCCAAGATTGACGACCTTTTAGCGACCGTCAGGAGGGGCAAGATTTTCACCAAGCTGGACCTACGTGGAGCTTACAATCTCATCCGCATCCGGAAAGGAGATGAGTGGAAGACCGCCATGTTCACCCCTCTGGGCACATACGAATACAGAGTCATGCCTTTCGGTCTCCAAAATGGCAGCCACGTTTTTCAAGCATTTATGCACCACGTGCTAGCAGGTCTCCTCTACAAGAAGTGTGTCTGCTTTCTCGACGATATCCTGATTTTCTCGGAATCGCCGGAGGATCACGATAAGGACGTGAGGGAGGTCCTGCAGAGGCTGAAGGACCACAGGCTGTACGCCAAGTTGGAAAAATGCCAGTTTGATGTCAGAGAGGTTGATTTCCTTGGCTACAAGTTGTCCGACGAGGGACTGGCCATGGACAGGGCTAAGGTTCAAGCGCTGTTGGACTGGAAAAGCCCTCGAAATCGGAAAGAGGTCCAGAGGTTCATCGGCTTTGCCAATTTTTACCGCAAGTTTATTAAAGGTTTTGCGAACGCGACGGCGGCTATCACTGACACCCTCAGTTCCAAGAAGAAGAAGTTCGTCTGGACCGAACAAGCGGAGCGGTCCTTCCGGACGCTTAAAGGTCTTTTCGCCTCCGAAGAGCAGCTGCTCCACGTGAATCCCGGCAGACCCATGCGGGTAGAGACCGATGCGTCAGACAGAGCGGTTGGGGCCGTTCTTTTGCAAGAGGATTCACAAGGCAACTGGAGACCGGGTGCGTTCTACTCCCGGAAGCTCAGCAAGACGGAGCGCAATTATACCATATGGGACAGGGAGTTGTTGGCCATTCATGCAGCTTTCAAAGCGTGGCGACACTTCTTAATAGGAGCCAAGCACACGGTGCAAGTCCGCACGGATCACAAGAACTTAGAGTATTGGCGGACGGCTAAGTTACAGACCCAGCGACACATGCGCTGGGCGGAGTTCTTTGCGGATTTCGACTTCAAAATAGAATACATCCCAGGAGACGCCAATGTTATTGCAGACGCGCTGTCCCGAAAGCCGCAATACTTGGAGGAAGCAGCTCCAATCGCAGCAAAGCACATTTTCGCACCGCAGGCGTGGACGTGCGCTACCATCGCAGTCGACCTGGACGCGGTGCGACGCGCGTTGCAAAGGGATCAGTTTGCACAGTCCAAGATGGAGGAGCTACGCGGAGGGTCGCGAGACAACGATGAGTTCCAATTGCAAGATGGACTTTTGACTCGTAAGGGTGCCCTTTACGTGCCCACCGACGATCTTCGAGCCAAGGTTCTGCAACAATTGCATGACGCCCCTAGTGCAGGCCATTTCGGCAAAGAGAAGACGATGGAGTTGGTGGCTAGAGACTTTTGGTGGCCCCAGATGAGAGGAGAGGTGGCGGACTACGTCGCCAGGTGTGATATCTGCCAGAGGTCCAAACCAGTGCACCAGAAGCAGGCGGGATTGCTAGAACCGCTGGAGACACCGCAGCAACCGTGGGAGAGGGTAGCGTTGGACTTTGTTACGGACCTGCCCAGCTCCAGAGGTAAGACGGCGGTGTTAGTGGTGGTGGACTTGTTCACCAAGATGGCGCATTTCATCCCTTGTGCCAAGGTGGCGACGGCAGAACAGACCGCAAAGCTCTTCATCGATCACGTCTTCAGAGTGCATGGACTTCCGCAGTCCGTCTTGTCCGACAGGGGGCGCCAGTTTGTTTCCACTTTCTGGCGAAAGCTTCTGGGCATCTTGCACGTCAAAATCAACCTGACATCGGCGAGACATCCACAAACCAACGGTCAAGCGGAGAGGGTCAACGCGATCATGCAGCAGTACCTGCGGTGCTACGCCAACCAGCGACCTGCGGCGTGGGTGGACTATCTGCCGATGGCTGAATTCGCCTACAACAACACGAAACACGCATCCACCGGGGTGACGCCTTTCTTCGCGAACAATGGCCGTCATCCCAGAACCTTCCCGAGATTTGCGGCACCAGGAGGGGGGGGGCCTCAAGATGCCGACCAGTTTGCAGCGGAGTTGCAAGAGGTGCACGAGGAGCTGCGGAGACATTTGGAGCTGGCAAAACAGGCGTATAAGGTGCAGGCCGATAAGCACAGGAGGGCGGGAGAGGACATCCAGATTGGGGACTGGGTGTGGTTAGCAGCCCACGCGATGCCGGCCAGGTCATTGGCCAAGAAGAAGTTAGGACACAGGCAGCTAGGGCCATATCAAGTTGAGGCTAAGATCAATCCGGTGGCTTTTCGTCTAGCCCTTCCGGAGGGTTCCAGGGTGCACCCGGTCTTTCATAGGTCGGTGCTCACTCCCTACAAAACCCCACACAGGTTTCAAGAGTCAGGAGCACTCCCAGAGCCACGTAGGAGGGCGCCTGAGGGGGGGGAATCGCCAAGACCAGAACCTCTTAACGAGGTCACAGAGATACTGGACTCGAGATGGGGGGAGGAGGGAGTTGAATATTTTCTAGCCAGGGAAGGCACTCCGGCCTCTGCCAATAGCTGGGTGCCGGGTTACGCGTTGGACGAACCCCTGTTGAAGGAGGAGTTCCATGCACTTTTTCCGCACAAGCCCATGCCCGAGGAGTATTTTGATGATTGGCTTTTCACGCCCACTTTGTCAGACAGCACGTTCGAGGGTTTCTCCTCACCCGAGGGCCATACGCCCGAAACAAGCCCGACCAGGGATCCGAGACTGGGGGGGGAGGAGACAGGCCCTTGTTGGTGGGTGGATCAGCCAAGGGAGGCATGGAGTCAGAGATGGATGGTAGGTCCTTGGCAGGCAGCGCCAGGAGAAGCAGTGATGGAGGAAGAGACTGTGAGGTCTGTGGGTGGGGAACCCGAGTTCGAACACACATATACGGAGATGACAGAGGAGAACGTTGAAGTGGACAACTTGTATCCTGAACCGACCCCGGAAGAACCACGTTTTCCTCAACCTGCACCCGGCGAGCGGGAGGGGGGAAGGGGGGGCTTCGAGGGGGGGATGGATGTCAGGGTCTCTGGGAGAGAGGAGGAGATGACAGAGGAGACGGAGAGCGAGTGGGAGGAGGGGCAGAAGGATGAGGAAGAAGATGACGGAATTCTGAGGGAATCCACGAGTCTGAGCAGCGAGTCAGAGGATTTTCAAAAGGGGGTTACCTTAATCAAGCAAAAGGGAGGAGAAGGGAGAAGCGAAGAGGAGCCCAGTGGAAGACAGACGCAGCAAGAGGCGTCTCAGCCGGAACGGAGTAAAGGGGGTGGAGTCGTCAGCCTCTCGGAGGGAGCAGGATTAGGAGAGAACAGAGAAAGGGGGTTGGAGCAAGGTGTTCAGCCGGAAAGGGTGGAGAGCAGAACAAGGGGTGGTGTAGCGGTCGAAAGAAAGGTCAGCAGCAACGTACGCGCGCCAAGTTCAAACGTAGAGGCGCGCGGAAGTGGAGAGAGCTCAGGGGAGGAGCCCGGCCCTAAAGCCAGAAGGAGGGGGGAAGAGGCGGCAGAGGATTCAGCCTCAGGCGAGTCACGGAGAGAGGGAACCCAGGGGGGCAGGAAGACCCTACGGAAAAGAAAGGAGAGGAAGAGGTGGTCTAGAGCCAGGCTATTAAGTTGGTGTGGAAGAGGGGAGGAGTCAGAGGGGACTTCAGCGGTCTAACGTGACAGACGTACGGCCACGATGCTGAACTGTACGAGAAGCAGAAATCTTCAATAAACTTTTCCTGTAAATAAACTGCAACGGAGTGAGGTCTCTTGTGAGCTGGGACCCGTCCTGGGTGGCCGTGACAATAAAGTAGAGATTACATCTCTACTGGTTGCAGTTCATCTATTGACTACTCGAAATTGGAACGGTTTGGATAATTTGCAGTCGTTTGCTTGGAGACAAATGGTTTATTACACTGTTCAAGGCATGGAATGGGCGGCAAATAGAAAATGGTTTTGTGGAAATATGATAGGCTTTTATAACATACATATCAGAATCTGCTTCTGACATTCACCCTCACAACAATGCATGTCCCGTTATGGCAGGGCATATTTGGCTCACGTCTGTACTTTATTCTCACGAGGGGAGGGGGTTATGTTTAATGTATGGAATGTATGGAGGTTTTTTGTGGAAAAAATAAACACGCACCCGAACACACAGCTCTCAAAATATGAAGAAGCTGCCATGTAATTCAGTAGGTAATGTATCATATGGCGGAGAACACCTGAAAAAGATCCCTCAGTGAGATATTTCTAAGTAAACAATACAGTATAGTAGGACTGCACACATGCTAAGGGAATCATCATTGTCAACAACATTCCTTTTAATATCTAACTTTGTGGTCCTGTACCAATCAGCTAGAGAGCAAAACAGGGCCCTCCACATACAAGTTAGTGTGTTTTGCATACTTGGGAGATTGCCCAAGTACTATATTTTTCCATGTATTGGATGCCACCATGTATAGGATGAGCAGGGCCTGCTCTGTGCACAATAAACGGACCACCCACTGCCTCCCCACCAGCTGTAAGGCGGGCTGAGTGGGAGGAGGCAGACAGGCTACAGAGGCCCAGTGGTGTGCCCTGCCCCTATGGTTACGGTATTTTTTTCTATATTTAATTGTTACATTCCATGTGTAAGTTGGCCCATGGTTTTACACTTAAAAAATTGGGGGGGATTGACCTCATCTTATACACAGAAAAATATGGTACATGTAATATATATACAGTGGTACCTCGGGTTAAGTACTTAATTCGTTCCGGAGGTCTATTCTTAACCTGAAACTGTTCTTAACCTGAAGCATCACTTTAGCTAATGGGGCCTTCTGCCGCTGCGCCGCTGGAGCCCGATTTCTGTTCTTATCCTGAAGCAAAGTTCTTAATCTGAAGCACTATATCTGGGTTAGTGGAGTGTGTAACCTGACGCGTATGTAACCTGAAGCATATGTAACCTGAGGTACCACTGTATTTCTAAAAGGGGGGGGGGGACACACACACAATACCAGTGGCATGTCTTATTGTCTGAATCAGGAAGCACTAAACATTAAAGGTGTCATCTTGAGGAGTGGCAGAAATGGGCTCTATGTGGGGCTTCCCTCACACTAGAAGCTGCAGCTAGTGTAGAATGCTGCAGCATGATTGCTGACAGGAGTGAGGCCTTGTCAAAATGCAACACCTGTGCTGATTTGCTACTGGGCCGGGTTCAAGGTGTTACTATTAGTATATAAAACCCTTAACAATGTGGGACCAGCTTACCTACCATATTGCCTAAGCCCACAGGAGCCCACTCAATCGCTTCAGTCAGTGTAATTGGCACTATTATAGGTGCCACATAATACAGTGGTACCTCAGGTTAAGTACTTAATTCATTCTGGAGGTCTGTTCTTAACCAGAAACTGTTCTTAACCTGAAGCACCACTTTAGCTAAAGGGGCCTCCTGCTGCTGGAGCCCGATTTCTGTTCTCATCCTGAAGCAAAGTTCTTAACCCGAGGTAATATTTCTGGGTCAGCGGAGTCTGTAACCTGAAGCGTATGTAACCTGAAGGGTATGTAACCCGAGGTACCACTGTACTTGTTCTTCATTTGTAAGCGCTTGATTATTAAGTGTGGTAGCACCTAACTTTGGAACTCCTTGACTATTGAGATCAAGCAGGCACCTTCACTGTACTCTTTTTGGTGCCTGCTAAAAACATTTCCATTTAGACAAGCCGTTTAGACAGATGCTTAGAAAGATGAGGTAATTTTAATCTGTGTTAGTATTTTAATTTTTTGTATGTTTTAAAGTAAGGTTGTAAATTCTTCTTGCTTCTACTGTTTTATCTTCTGAAAACCACTGTGAGGTTGTTTTTTTACCATCAAGCAGTGTATAAATTTTATGAAATAATAAATAAATATTGATTCTCCTAACAGATTATCGTATCCTAAACAAGGGAATTTCTAGGTGCACATCTCTTGATGCTAACCCCCACCCCACTCCTATGCATAAATCCAGACTACTATAAGCTTTTAAGGGCTCTGTCTACTTTGAGGCTAGAAGAAAGGCAGGAATTAATTAGGAATACTGTATATAAAAAGTGCTTCAACTGATGTTAATAAACAACTCCTCCAAGGACTCTTTAAACTGTGAAAGAGTTAGAGCCCTAGTAGTGCTCTGTAAAAAGCAATGAAACTTGGGTCTGAGGATATGGGCTTTCTCTGTCCAAATTTTCCATACACAGCAGGGAGAACAAAGTGAGCATACATCACCCACCCCACACTGTGTTATTTAGGTTCAATGCCAGATACACATGTTTTTCCTACTCACTTAGCCTTGAACAGTCAGGACAGAGCAACTGCGAGACAGCATGAAGGCTGCTAAGGTTCAGGGTTAGATAAGCTGCTCATCTAGCTCAGGAGCTCAGCAGTCTTGCAATATGTTATTTCCCTCTCTGCCCCCAAACAATTCCTTGCAACTCCCCAACTTGTTTCTTCTGATACCAAATGTGACCACCCATAGACAAGACAAGACCACCCATAGACAAAGCAGTGATTTCTGTATACTCAGGGAGTCCCCAAGTGTGCAGAAAAAGATTTGTTCAGAAATTTTAAAGGTCAGGGGCATAGTTTGGTGAGGACTGAGCATTTTTATTGCCCTCCAGGAGCCACAGATGGTCATCTGAGGGTGGGGACTTCTGTGTGTGTGTAAATCAACCTACTTAAAGTCCCTAGCAGATTGTGGTATCCTGGAGTCTGGACAGGAAATTATCCTTCCAAGGACTTGCTCAGTTGCAAAGAAGTGAGAACTAGCATCTTGTATATAGAATGGGGTAAAAATCAAGTTAGGGAATGTATACCATGAGTTGTATACCATTGACCTATTTATCAGCCCATCTATCCCATACTATTGTAAAGGTAAAGGTAAAGGTACCCCTGCCCGTACGGGCCAGTCTTGCCAGACTCTAGGGTTGTGCGCTCATCTCACTCTATAGGCCGGGAGCCAGCGCTGTCCGCAGACACTTCCAGGTCACGTGGCCAGCGTGACAAGCTGCATCTGGCGAGCCAGCGCAGCACACGGAACGCCGTTTACCTTCCCGCTGGTAAGCGGTCCCTATTTATCTACTTGCACCTGGAGGTGCTTTCGAACTGCTAGGTTGGCAGGCGCTGGGACTGAACGACGGAAGCTCACCCCGCCGCGGGGATTCGAACCGCCGACCATGCAATCGGCAAGTCCTAGATTCTGAGGTTTTACCCACAGCGCCACCCATGTCCCTACATATTAGTGTAGAAGGAGGTAAAATACTATTCTCCCCATTTTGAGCAGCTCAGGTTCAGAGCTAGGGGAGCAGCTTTCTGCTCATTTAACCCTGAACCACAACAGTCATAGCTATAAGGCAAATGTGCTCCAATGCTAAGCTGCTGAGCTTCAGTGAGCAAAACACTCCCCACCTAGACCTGGAGATTAGCAATTTCAGCTGTTATGCTATAGGAGGCATTTCCCAGTTGTTTACCTCCTCCCTCATTTCTTGTGTGTCCCCAACTTATAATTTCATATATTCAAACATATGCCAGTAGAGGGCCCATTGATTAAAACAACAACAACAACCCTGCTCCTTTTTGTTCACCACTGCAACTGGGTCTTTATTCACCCGTTTCTTGCCCAGACAATGGTGGCATTGAGAAGGAGATGCAGTAGGTGCCAAGGCTGCTGGTTCATCACCTGGCTAGCAAGCTAGAAGATGGAAGAGGAACTGTAGCAGCTGGTGATAATGACAGTAAAGGTGTAGACTCACTGTGGGATGGGATCTTGCCATGGGTCCAGTAATTTACTATGTGTGTTTGTTGTTCCCTCACAGACAAGGTGTTCAACATTTGTTTTAATAGGACTTGCAGTTTAAGTCCTCTCATGCTGAACTTCCCAATTTCAAAAAGATGGGATGTCTTGGACATGCACGAACACCAGCTATTCACTGGCATGTTCATGGAAGTCTAGGTCAGGTTATATCAAGTGCTAGTGATCAATAGACTTTTTCTCAGATGCTACAGGCAACAAATCTGCCTTTCTCTGTGCTTAAAGATCTTGAAGGCTCTCTTCACTGCTACTCAAGATTTGAAATTTCATCCCAGATGTGTTCATTATCAAAGACGGTAAAGTTCAAATACAAATTATACTTGAATAATGTTCCAAATCTGCTGGAAGACTTGTTAGAAATAAAAATGTTAGAAATAAAAATGAGAGCCCCCTTCTAAGCACAGTGGGTCTGTAGGCTCTCTGGTTGCTAAATCATGGGAAAGAAGAAGGCATGAGTGACTCTTTTGGAAGATAAACCTGTTTTAAGAAGGATTAAAATATATAAACTGATCTACTCAGTTGGGCATATCTCCTTGCTCTGCGTGTGCTCACTCTATGCCTGTTAACTATTTTTAACTGGCAAGAATGTATGCTCTGCGTGCAGACAGTGGTACTTTAATAGGGATTTTGCGTGTTTAATAAGTTGCCTTCTCAAAGCTCCCACCCAATATGTATATTTATTTCCCTGTTTCTCCCCTGCCATACATCAGGAGGGTTGCCAACTCGTTCTGGCAGGATTTCAGTGCCGTCAAACAGCTACGTGATGGGCAGCAAGTCAAGTGGCACAACTCTTCCCAGCATGGAGGTGCACTGATGGAGGAAACTCCCCATACTAAATATCTGTCTGTCATCATGAAGCTGTTAAAACTGACAGGAAATGTTCTGGGAGGAGGTGGCAGGCTGCTTGTCCATTCATTAGTGTGTTGAGCCAGCAGCATGGCCGCCTTTTATGTGAAATAATGATCCTTTAAATGCATCCATTTTCTCCTCTGTGTTTTGAAAACTGTGGTCTGTAAACAGAACTCATACCCTCCAATATTTTGGTAGGGCAAAATGTGATCGCCCTCCCCCCCAGCATCATCCTGCAACCCCCTTTGAGTGCCCACTCACTCACTTCCCACCATCGCCCGTCCACTGCTGCTCGCTTGCCACTGCCTCTGCCCACCACCCACCTTACCTTAGCTTCCCTCTTCTGATGGGAGCTGTAGTCCTGGAAGGATGCCATGTTGGTGGGGAAGGGAATGCTGCTATCGCCCCAGGAGCTGCTTCCACAGTCGCCATCCTCAAGCCACGTGAGATCGGGGCAACCAATACAAAGGCAGAGCCTGCGCTGCCTTCAGAGGAAGTGGGGTCCATTCCACTTAAAATGGGGCACTTGACAGGTAAGAGAAGTATGTGTGTCGGGGGAAACGTTAGCAATTTAAATTCAGGGGAAAATAATTTCCAATGAATGAGATTCAAAAAGAGGTTTATACTGGAAACTAGATCTATGCTTATGCGTTGAGCAACCCTGGTTGAGGAATTGCATTTGGAGGAAATTAAAGTGGCAGGAGGGTACTGTGCCTGGGAACTGAGATTGGCTCGCATTGAAGAATGGCACTGCCACTTGGCCCCCACTATAATGCCATCTATGGGGTTTGCGGGGAGTTGCATTCCTTCCACTACTTTGGCATTGGCATGATTTTTTAAATACTGCATGGTTGCATTGGGAGCGTGGGTAAGAGCTTCCTGCAGCCAATCAGAAGCCACGCTTTGGTTTCCAAATGTTTTGGAAGTTGAACGGACTTCCGGAATGGATTCTATTCGACTTCCAAGGTACGACTGTAATACGGAAACATCATGGTTTTGTTAATCTTAGTCCCCCCCCATCCCTACCAAGCTGCTAGAGCTAGCCTTACAATTAAGCATGAGTGCGGCAAGCTGCTGATTTGTGGTATAATGAAGTTGCAAAAAAAAGTTATCTATCTAATTTTACTATTGTGTGTGGGGTTTTTTTTCTTTACTTCCAGGGAGAGGTGCTTCTGAACTTTTCTGCCTTCAGTGCCAAAATAACTTGACCTGTTTTGGGTATTATGTACATTCACTTTGGGGTACATGGGTGGCTTTTGTTCTGGCTCAGGCAGCATTTTGAGGGGGGCGGGCAATCTTGGAATATGTTCTTGATGGAGTATAGCCCCATCAAATACCCATTTCTGAATATTGCAGAATAGCCCCAGGACCAAATGAATTATAATGCATTATTCCATCCACAACAGGCATAGAACACACATTGCCTACAGGGATGTTGGTATTTGATGCACTGGCAAGTCAGTTGATGTCACATTTTACAACTTGATATGTGGAACCTGATATATGGCTCCTTCCATCCCTTTCTCCCCCTCCCATGTCTTCCCTCCCTCCCTCCATTGCCTGTTGTGTCAGTTTTGCTAGTTCCTCACTTTTGTAAATCAAAAAGGTGGAAGACAACAGTAAACCATCACTAAAGGGGAGATGTAGGAGAAGGTATAGTGCAGGCCTAAATATGTCTACTCAGAGGAAAGTCTTATTGAATTAATTGAGGTTTATTTCCAGGTTAGTGGGACTAGGATTGCACCATTGAATTAGTTAAATTAGTTAAATTTATCCATTGCTTCCCACAGTTGCAGAAAGTCCCAAAGCAAATTAGAGAAAACCTGAGATTTTAAAGCAAAATTTTAAAAAACCTGAGACCTAATTCATAACAAATGCGTATGTCCATATTTCTGGCTTGTGACCATAATGAATTGATTGTTGCTTTAAGAATGAATGAATCAAAACAAGTTTTTACTATGAGTAGCCCCACTGAAATTAAAGATTTTACATTAATTATGTCTGTGAATTTTAATGGTTAACTCTGAGGGTGACTAACATTGCATACAACCCAAGATATCCATTAAGCCAATATCAAAATACTAAATGTAATAATCACTTAAAAACAAGATTATCCACTCACATTCAAGAGAAAAATGAATGAAATGACAACTCTATTTTTCCATGCCTTTGTACCAGCACTACATTTTTGGTGTGTCTGTTGCTCTGCTCAGCTGACACCACAACAGAGCATGGGATCAGACTATGAGGCTGGCAGTATTCTGGGATATTTCCACTGAAGTGAGAATACAAGAATATAGCAGACTGTATATAAGAGTGGCTGTAACAAACTGGCAACTATATTAAACAAAAAAGGGGGGACGTTAATACATTTAAGATGACTGCTATATAAACATCTTTCTTTTACAGTGAGATAAGAGTCTCCCACAGATGTGTTGAACCAAATAAGTTCAATGTAATGTCATTCTAAGCTAAGAGCCATATGTTTTCACTATTTTTATTGGTCAACACACTTGCTGGTTTAATTAGATTATGCTGGAAATGAAATACAGTTCTCCGACTATGGCGAATCTGATTCCTATAAGAGTCATATGGCCAGGAAGTAGTAACAATGAATCTCAAACTGTTATCTCTGGGAAAAATCTTGAAATTACCCTGAGGGTGGCTGAGGACTATGATACAACATGGCTAGGACAGAATAAGCAGAGGGATTTCCGGACCAGAATAATGTGCTGATTGTGGGAAATGTTCATGGTTGCCTCTCCTCTGTTGGTTAGATCACAATCAAATTGGGAGGAAAATCCACAGAATACAATTTAGAACATGATTTCTTAAAAGTACTCTGGAAATCAGTGTTTCTAGCAGAAACATCTCCAATCACTGAGGTTGCTCTAAGCTTGTTTGTGGAGAATGGTGGTGTTTTTTATATGAATAAGCAAACAGCCCCACTGAGCAATTATAAAAGGCTGGTTCTAATTAGAGCCAATAATAAATTTCAGCAGCTTGAAATCTATGCATGCTGCAAAGATCAATCATGAAACAAGAACTGCAGAGAATTCTGATCTCATACGTGTATAGAAATGAATACTGTTAATACATGAGGTTAAAATACCTTAATGTTCCCACAACACAACACACCTTGTTTTATGTGCATAGCATATAATTTTAGGGATCTATTAGTGATGATATATTGTAATTAATCATTGGATAACATCATCTATACCTTATTAACAGGCAAAAGGACTTGTCTGTCTGAATTTAATTTCTTTTTAAAAAATATATATAGTATATAGTTTCTATTATTTTCATAAAATAAATAGCAAAGATGCATTATACTTTAACAAGACTATAGAATGTTTACTATTTCCCTATGTAGTCTTCCGTACACTTTAATTTGCTTCCATTTCCTCTACATATATTAGAAAGGTCTTCAGTCATTTGGCCCCCTAAGCAATAGTTCATAGCATTCTTGCCTATTGAAAGGTTCTACCTTGCAGGGCTGGCTCAAGACATTTTAATGCCTGTGACACAGTACAAGATGGTGTCTCTTGCACAGAAGCCAATTAGAGTAACAGCTTAATTTTGCTTCAGCACTAAATGGCATAACATCGTCACTGCTCCTGAGGCAGGCCTAGGATAGGCTGTGTGGCATACACAGTTCTGGAATGCCTGGAGGAACAGCCAGGGGGCTGTCATTGTTTCCTCCCACCACCTGCTGCTTAAGGCAGTCACCTCATTCTCAGTCCATAAGTGTAGAAGTAGTTTTACCTCTTTTGAGAGCACTGCTATACAAGTTGTACCTTGGATCCCAAACGCCTTGCAAGTTGAAAGTTTTGGCTCCTGAACACCACAATCCCAGAAGTGAGTGTTCTGGTTTGCAAACGTTCTTTTAAACCCGAACGCCCGATGCGGCTTTTGCAGCTTCCAATTGGCTGCAGGAGCTTCCTGCAGCCAATCAGAAGCCATGCCTTGGTTTCTGAACATTTTGCAAGTCGAATGGACTTCCGGAATAGATTCCGTTCAACTTCCAAGGTACCACTGTACAGTGTGACAAATTTCATTCTCTTGGTGATGGGGACAGCATATGCCTGCCTCCAGTCTGCAGGGACCTCACCTGTTCTCAAAGAAATCTCAAAGATTATAGACAGAGGCTCTGAGATTACATCCACAAGTTCCTTTAGCATCCTTGGGTGCAGCTCATCTGGCCCTGGAGATATGAATTCATTCAAAGTAGCTGGGTGTTCCGTTTCCACCTCTCTTCCTATCTTTGGCTATAGTTCCCTTGTATTGTTTATTCTGTTATCACCAGGCTGGGTACTGCTTTCCTTTTGGATGGAAACAGAGGCAAAGTAGGTGTTGAGTAGTTCCACCTTCTCACTGTCATCCAGTAGCATTGCTCCATCTTCTCCATGCAGAGCATCTACTACTTGCTTGTTCTTCCTTTTGCTTTGAACATAGCCAAAGAAACCTTTAAAAATTATTTTTAACCTCTCTTGCAAGCCTGAGCTCATTCTGAGCTTTGGCCTGTCTGACCTTCCTTCTACAACTGTTGGCTACTAATGTATACTCTTCCTTCATGATTTCCCTTTTCCGTTTCTTATACATGTCCTTAAATCTTAGTTCATCTGTAAGCTCCTTATGCAGTCACACTGGTTTCTTTAGATGCCTCCCACTTTTTCTTTCTTGTTTGAATTGTCTGCCTTTGTGCCTTCAATATTTCACCTTTGAGAAACTCCAATCTATATTGGACTCCCTTCTCTTTGAATTTGTTTGACTATGGGATCTTACCCAGTAGTTCCCCAAGCTTTTTGAAATCAGCCATCTTAAAGTTCAGATTGCATGTCCGACTACACTCAGCTTTCCCTTGCCTCTGTATAATGAAACCAAGAGGACATCATCACTTCCTCCCAAGAATCCCAGCACTTCTTGAGATAGGTCAGTAGAGCAGGAGCAAAAGATCCCTGCATTGCATTGGGTTGAACTAGATGACCTTCCTGGCCTCTTCCATCTCTATAATTCTGTGATTCTATGATTCCACTTTTCGATCAGTTCCTCCACGTTGGTGAGGACTAGGTGCAAGGCAGATAACCCTCTTGTTGCTTCTTCCACCTTTTGGGAGATGAAATTGTCAGTGAGGCAACGGAGGAATTTGTTGGACATTGCATTCTTCGTAGAGTGCGAATTCCAACAGCTATTGGGGTAGTTGAAGTCTCCCATGACCACTGTATCTCTCTTTTTTGAATGTTTGGCAATCTACTCTTGGAAGGTATCATCCAAGTCTTCAGTCTGGCTTGGAGATCTATAGCAGTAAGGTCACTGTTGTTTCCCTCGCCTACAATTTTTACCCTTATACTCTCAATCTGCCTTCCATGCTCCAGGTCATGGTTCTCTACACATACTTTCAATATAAAGCTACTCCTTCTCCCTTCCTGTTTGGGCCATAGTCCGTATAAATAAATAAATAGGTGGTATAGAACACCTCGTTGGCATGCAGAAGGTTCCATATTCAATTCCTGGCATCTCCATGTAGGTTTGGGAAGGACTCCTGGACGAAACCCTGGAGAGCCCCTGCCAGTCTGTGTTGACAATACTGAACTAGATGGACCAATGATCTGACTCAGTATAAGGAAGCTTCCCATTTTCCCAGCGTTGCAGCTGTCTATAGTGGTACCTCTGGTTATGAACTTAATTCGTTCCAGAGGTCCATTCTTAACCCAAAACCGTTCTTAACCTGAGGCGCGCTTTTGCTAATGGGGCCTCCCATTGCCACTGTGCCGGCGGCGCACGATTTCTGTTCTCATCCTGGGGGAAAGTTCGGAATCTGAGGAACTACTTCTGGGTTAGTGGAGTTTGTAACCCAAAGCGTTTGTAACCTGAGGTACCATTGTATTCTTTTACCATAGAAAAATCTATTAAGGTATGGTGGTGCAACCACCCTTCTGACACTGGTGGTGTTGCAGTTTGCCTGGACAGGGTGAGGCAGGATAGCAGCAAGGTCAGAGCCAATGCAGTGCTCTCACTGATGCACCCACACTGCCCTTGTACTGCTGTGCCCCCTGCCTGCCCCTTCCAGCTGATGGTTCCACACCACAACAGCTGCCACTGCATTAAGGATAGAAAAAATGAAACAGCAGCTTAATTTCTTTATAAGTGTGGACAGGAAAAATGCAACAGGAGGGATGCATGGTTCCTTGGGCATTTAGATGATGTGTTTGAGATGTCCCTACTTTTATGATTCATTGCCATGTATTTCCAGATGCAGAAACTTCTAATTCATTTCATGCAGGACAAGTCCTTTCCCTACAGGGCTTGGGTGTGGGTTTTTTGGTTGTTGTTTTTTTTTTGCCTTCTCTGCATCAGACATACTATCGCTGTCTCCTTAGCACTGCTGTCTGTTCACATGGGGACCTGATTGAGTCCCAAGTACATATATTCCAATGTACGTAGTTCAAACTGTTTAATTTCACTGATTTATATGCACTTCTTGAAAGGAAAGCACCACCAAGATCGTGAAATCTCATTGCTTCAGTTACAAGATAAGAAGAAAATGTTTGTCCTGATCTATTCTCAAAACTGGCTTTTATCTGTCCATTTGAAGATACTCTTTCTCCTGCAGCAGTGACTATTCTTTTTGCCCAACCTTTTAATGATGAGTTTGTTTTTGTAATTTTATTTCCAAAACTAAAATAATTTCAATTGGGGGTAACATCATACTATTTAATGTTTAATGGCTTTCCACTGGAATGAAAGGATGGGAGTCTACCAACCACATTTATTGCTATCCCTAGAGAAGCCAGAATAATTTAAAGTAATGAATTAAGCAAATTCCCTAGGAATCTTATCCTTCAATAAGGAGGATTAATTTAGGTATTAACATGTAACAGTATCTACAATCTTTGCTTGTGGTGTAGATTAGAGCATGTTGTGCCCAACACGATTAGTGCAGATCAAGCAGGTTTCATTACTCCTGGAATTATTTAATTATCTCAGTACTTTCATTATGAAAATAAATTAGTTTTATTTATTTATAATTTCTTTACTCCTGCCAAAAACACATGGGGCATGATTCAGGCAGATTAAGCATATTTAAACCTGTTGATAACAATGGGAATGGTGTAAGCACATGAATTAGCTTCCTACTGAAATCATGGGAATTAAAGTGCTTAATTTTGGCTGGATGGGCAATTGTGTTCTACCTCAGAAGGAAGGGCCAGCCCCAAAATGCAGATTTGTTTTGCCTAAGCACATGAAGCCATTCTACAAATGGGATAATCCCATAAATCACATTTATTTCAGGTTGCTGTGGTGGCAAAACTGCACATAGCGTTCCAGGGACATTCATGTTATTCCAGTCATCTAGTGGTAGAATCATAATAGTTTGTGAGTCACTCAAGATATGCCTGCAAGCAGTGAAGGCTGGTCTATCAGGACAAACAGGGGACTGCTCCACTGACCTTAGAGGGCTGTCAGCCAGCCCTCACCTGCCTGCCATCTTACTTACGATTGGTCCAGGGGTGACTTCCTCAGGCTGTTTAAAGCAAATGTCCCTCCAGAGAATCCTGGGAACTGTAGCATATTAAGGGTGCTCTGTCATGAGTAAACTACAGTTCTCTGGATTCAATATACAAAGCATAACAATGTCCATAAAAAAGACAGGGCTGCTGAACATATAAAGTGCAGAATAGAAAATAATAATATGAATGCAAAAATATAGGACATCCTCTTGCCCCACTGCATCTAAGAATACTGTAAGACCTAGTTCTTGAACTGTGTTTGTGAGCTCTTTCATGGAAAATGTTTGACAACTTGTAGTCCCCTTGTGCAGCCTTTCTGGACTACAGCAGTGTACTCTGTGTGAGGCTGCCCTTGAAGATGGTCTGGAAGCTGCAGCTTGAGGTGGATTAATGCTGCTAGGTTGGTGAATAGAGCAGTACTCTGCATCACTGGTCCTGAAAGTGCTGCACTGGCTGCTAGTGAGCTACTGGGCCCTATTTAAGGTGGTAGGACTAGTATACGGGTATATAATGGTTTTGGGCATAAGTACCTAAACTAATATATCAACCACCTCAGATCTTTTGATTGGCAGGGAATGCCTTGGTGGTGGCCCCATTGGGTGTTGCTTGGTTGGTCCTGACTCACAACAGGACCTTATTGATCACATGCTCTCTCTAGTGAGGTTGGATCTGTCACTCTCACGATTAATATTCAGCAGACTTTAAAATATTTCTGTTCATCCAGACATTTGATGGCTGAAATACAATGCTGCTGGCAACCTAGAAATTAATAGATGTGAGGATATTTGTTTGTTTTAAAAATGTGTGTGTGTGTTTTAAAGCGCTGTTTCACTGATTTGTTTTTTGTAGCCCTGAGCTACTTTGGGAGCAAGTTTGTGTGTGTGATTTAATAACTACAATCTGAACAAATACAATACAGAAGATGCTACAAACCACTTCTACATGGTGCTGCCATAACATTTATTAGCTTTCCAACATGTGTGACTATAAAATTATGTGAAGTGCCTTCATGGTAGTTCCAATAGCTGGCAAGAATGAATGGCAGGGAGGCTCTCTGTGTCATTTGACTGACACATGGCATAATAAAGTTTAGGTGTATCTACTACATAAGTGAATTAAGGATTGAATAGAAATGGATAAATCTTCCAGTTACAGTTTCTCGTGAGTTTCAAATTTTCCCAACCTAAGTTTATTTCATTCCATTTTCACATCATTTTTTTTCTGTTGAAAACAAAGTCCGCATGTATGCAGTTAGTGCACATTTCTCCAAATATATTTCTATTTCTATGTATTTGCCTAATATAATCCATTTTGCAAGCACATTCCCACTAATATAACGTAGTTTTATACATTGATTTTTATTAAGTTATTCACTCTTGTTCACATTTTGCGGTAGGAAAACTACATCAAAAAAATCCAGAGAATTGCAATTTTTGAAAGATGATGTGTTCTGGTTTGAAAAGTTTGGCATAGGTAGGCGTGCATAGTTCATTTATTTGGTTTTTAAAGTTTGGCATAGGTAGGCGTGCATAGTTGAAGAGTTTTCTGGACCATGGTGTTAAAAGTAGGGGGGAGAATGTCCCAAGCTTCAAACATCCTTTGATACTATACAAAATGCAATGGAGTTCTGACTTTTTCCATCTATTGATTCCAATGGGGTACTTCAAGAATAAAATTTTATTCATTTGGCCTAGATAATATAATTTGAAAAATCCAAAGACAGATTTACATAATGGATGAAAAGGGAAATATTCGCATAGGCACACGCACACTCAAAGAAGCATAAAGGAGTGTTGGGCTAACATACGTTATTGTAAAATTTCACTTGTAAGGTAACTTTTAACTTAAGAGTTCTTTGTTAACAGTTTCCCACAGTGTATCAGTCTCTGTCCCTGCTGTGCTGATCTGCAACTGTCTTCTCTCTCTCTCTCTTTATAAATCTTTTTTCCCCCCTGTCTGCTTCCAAAATGTTATCTTAGCTAGGATTAATAAAGATATACTGGAGAGAGTCTTATCTTTTATAAGAATTATGTTTATAATAGAAAGCTTTAATCTTAGGAGAGAGATGAAGGCAAAGGGAGGCAAGAAAGACAAATTAAAAGTCTCTGACAATGGCAAAAGAGACTGTCCCCTTTAATCAAAAGTCTACTGCAAAGGTTCGGGGGTGATTCAAATATGACCCCCAAACATTCTACTAGTGTGTATGTCTGCTGAAAAATAAAGAGGAAGATTGTGAAGAGACCATAATTTTGTGAGGTAAAGTTATATTGTAGCAATGTTTTAAAGTTAAATCATTGTTACAAAAAAACTTTACCTTACACTGACTGGGATGTATCTATAAATAAAATAAACTTCTGTTTTACCCCTGGCTAGAACCAGGGACAAACATACAAAGTATACATGTTCTGCTATCTGTTACAGGTACCTAATATGGCGCCCTCCAGATGTTATGGACCACAACTTCCATAATTGTCCATTGGCTATGGCGGTACTTCTTTGTTGTACTTCTTTGTAAGAATCTCTGGTCAATTTTGTCCCAGCTCCCATATTTGTAAAAGAATAAGAGGTAAACAAAAGTGTTTGAAATAATGAGTGCCTGTAGCAGTATAAAAGAATGCTCTTTTTGTATATTCAGACAGTCCCGGGTATTGTATAGATTCATGTGAACAAATGCAATGCCTGAACTGGTGATGAATACAGTATTTGCAGTATTTTCTATAAATGTGGTAGGTAGAAAAACAGTGGCATCCAAGGTATTGCTGTGAACTTTATACAATGTTTTCTTGTTCACACATTACATTTGCCAACATGCCTGAGAACAATCAAGACACTCACTTGTACAAAGGGAAACTACTGTATTCGTTTTTCCAGCTTTTTGAAACATTCCCATTTCCTACATTCACTATTAGATGATGATGAGAAATTATAAAAAGTATGAAATCTCAAATGAGAATATATCAGAAATTTAATGATAAAACTGCATTTATCCCTTACATTATTAAAAATAAACTTTTAAGTTGCAGGTGACTCAGCTTCCCATGACAAAGCCTGGACTCATATTGGCTGCTCTCTTGTGACCTTTTGCTGTGAATGCATATTACGCACTTTCCAGTTCCTTCTTGGATAAGGTTCAAGTCTTTCCCTAAGTTATTGGCTAATCTCTTGTTTCACGGTACCCTGCTACCTCTTTGTGGCCCTCCAGTTGTGGACTCCTATTTGGCACTATTATCCTGAAAGCCCTGCCGCTCATCCAGTTGACCATGTGTGATATTGAAGATACTGAAATGAGACAAAACTCATGTGTAAATTAAACAATATTAGTACAGGTATAGAGTTTTAAACAGTTTTAAGCAATTCTGCTCTTGCTTGGATTATGTTCTCTGCATATTTCGTTCTCTGCATATTTGCTAGTCAAATCTTTATAACATTTTCTTAAAATAAGTGACCAGAACTCTGCAGTGCAAATAGGTCTCAGTGCTTTCAATAAAGCTTATTCCCACGTAAACTTGTAGAGGGTGATAGCCTAAGAGATATATAAGATCTTTGAACAAAAAAACCCCCAAACTTGGCAAAACTTTAAAGACACCCATTTCGTAAGACCATATTTGTAAAGCATTAAAATGATAGCACTGTGCACATTGGTAGCAGACAGTATGAACTATCCAGTATCTCAGCAGTGATATTTTGTAGAGGAGTTGAGGCCTAACTGAGGTTCCAAGGCTGTCAAGGCTTGGTAATAGCTTGGTGTTGGATGGAAGGCTGGCAGCGTTGAGGGAGTTTCAGTTGGTGATGTACTATACTCGCATTGGCAGAACCACAGAATTATATTAGACGGTACTTGGTGCGGAAAATCTGGCTGCAAGTGTGCAGTTTAAATTCAAAGCAGAAATTGGGCCAGAGAAGAAAGGATGGAAGAAAACCAAATGGACAGGAGGCGGTAGCGGGAACACCCACTCAGTGTTCCTGATAGGCTCAGAAAAACACTTTCTCAAATCCCACATTGCAGCATATGTGTGTCTGCACTAGGTGGGGGTTGGAGAGAAAGAAGTAAGAAGGAAAAATACATTTTTTTGTTGCTCACTTGAAAAATGCAGCAGGCCATCTCAGTACAGGTTGATAGGGAATAAATTCTGCTGCACATTGTATTGATGATAAATACTGGAGGTATATTCATATTATCAATTCCATGTTTTTAAGCATCCAGTTTAAAGGTTTTTAGAAACTTATAATTAGAATATACATGATTTTCAATACGGTATTAGCTTCATCACTCCATTATTTTTACATTTATGGAATTAATAAAACATATAACTAAAAAAAAAAGTCTAGGTCCTTTACAAGAAAAGAAATGTAGTTGTAAAATCACAGCTAACACTTGAGTGATATAGTAAAATACTAAATCTAGTGCGTTTTTCTGGGGGTACTCAGGATTTGTACTTTTGTCCTTACTGTATTTATTTTCCCCGATTTGAACTATAAAATGGTGATTTTGTTGAGTCAAAATGAGAGTACCCCTAAACATTTTTTTAGAAAGAAAGCACTGACTAAGTCACAGCATTGAGCAATGCAATATGCAAAAAAACAAAAAACAAAAACTTTTCAACTACCAGTGAAAGCCTAAATAGGGTGGCATTCTAAAAAATAACTTCATTAAGCTTTACCTTGAGCTTTACACATTGAAATCTAGTGAATTTTTCGTGCTCATTTATGTGTTAATTGCTTCCAGAAGAAAAAACAACAACACATCTATTTGCAACCCTGTAAACAGGGGAAAGGGGATGCGGGTGGCGCTGTGAGTTAAACCACAGAGCCTAAGGCTTGCCGATCAGAAGGTCGGCGGTTTGAATCCCCGTGACGGGTTGAGCTTCCGTTGCTCAGTCCCTGCTCCTGCCAACCTAGCAGTTCGAAAGCACGTCAAAGTGCAAGGAGATAAATAGGTACTGCTCCGGCAGGAAGGTAAACAGTGTTTCCGTGTGCTGCTCTGGTTTGCCAGAAGCAGCTTAGTCATGCTGGCCACATAACCCAGAAGCTGTATGCCGGCTCCCTTGGCCAATAAAGCGAGATGAGTACCGCAACCCCAGAGTCGGCCACGACTGGACCTAATGGTCAGGGGTCCCTTTACCTTTAAACAGGGGAAATGACAGGAGTCTTCTGCTGTAATTTCCCTAGAGTTTTCATGCATCATGTCATGTGACGAAATTTAAGGCAGTCTTCCAGCATATGCAGTTCTTTCCTGCCATTTTCAGGGGTGAATCAAGGGGGAACAGAAACATGCATGTACATAAACAGTGGCAATATGTTCAATGGCATCTACTGTTGTGTCACACCATGTCCATTGTTAGGAATTAATTTTAGCATGACATGGTGGTATATTGATCAAAGAGCCACAGTTCCATAATGCAATATGACAGAAATGTTAGAAACCAGGACAAGAAGCACTAGCATTATAACCAAGAAAACTAATGCAACAATTCCCATGTCTGAATGTACCCTTAGTGTCTTGGCTTAGTTCCAATACTCATGATATCCATGTGACACTTTCTTATTTTCCTCTTTGGGTCAGCTGGAAACTCTAATAGTCAAATGGTGTGATCCTATAGAGTCTCATTAACAAAGACAGCCCTTATCACAAGTGAAACAACTGATTTATAAACAAGTATTTAAGTAATACTGGCTTCGGAAGAACCTTATATTCTTTCTTAAATCGAAATGACATGACCGCAGGAACTAAATTAAGAAGAAAAAGGACTTGTATTCTTTTTCCACCACTGGGAAACTTGGCCTGAGAAGCATGTGACAAAATAGTGTGGCACAGAGACCAAGAGCCTCCAGCCAAGCCCTAAAAATGGAAGCCATCATGTCCCAGTTTCACCCAGTGGCTTTACTCCACCTTAAATTTTATTATATATTAAAGCATGACCAAGAATGGAGCTTTTGGTCTCAGGGCTCAAATGGAAATAACATCATACAGCAGTTCTATTACTTATTGAATGGTAACTCAACTAAATCAGCTCATTGTCCTTTATGTTCTCTGTACTTTTAGCTGGAGTCTTGCAAGTTCTTAGAGATGTACAACTGAGCAGTTTTTCAACCATATTATAAGCAGGTTAAAGTTCCATTATGTCATTTGTAGGTGTGAAAAATAATAAAATAAAACCATTTCTAAAACTGGAAGTGCATGAAGTGTCTGTGATTAAAATCAGATGCTACAGACGTAATGGAAGTGGGGGGTGCTGGAAGAGTTAGACAGGCTATTCCTGGTTTTTAGAACAGGAGCTCAGAGCAGAAAATGTAAAGAGCTGTGGAAAATGCAGGGCTGGTGATAAAGAATGAACCTTAGATTTGTCCTTGCCTTGGACCTGATTGGAATTGTCCCCACTTACCTCAGAGCTTTCCTCCCATTGTAAATAGCAAGGCCGGGGTGGGGCAATTCCAATCAGGACTGCAAGAGCGACAAAAGGGTTGAAGTCCCCTGCCCAGTGCCTCTACTCCATGTCCCTTCCCCACACTTGCTATTGAATTAAAAAAACAGATATGCACTGCCAAGTAGGTGATAAACTTCATATCTAGTTTGGTTCTTACATATCCTCTTTTCAGCATTACTATAGATCATTCATTGCAACACAGTATCTTAAATTTTTCCCCCTATAAGGAATTTATGTTAATGACCTATGTCAGAGGGATAATACAAGAAGCATTTATTCACTGCAAAATACTTTGCAGACTGAAAAAGATTTACTTACTTACTTAATTAATTACTGTTGGTGCATGTGATAGTGTGCTCTTGTTGTTTAGTCCTGATAGTTTGAAAAAAGACACTATTTTTATTTTTAGAAATGGTCTCATTGTAGAAACTTGCATCTGAAAAATGATATAAACTACTCTTTGCATCCCACCTGAGAAATTTCAGCACTGAGCTCATGAGGAGGCCATTTCTGTATGAATTTTGCTTTCGGTGACCAGGAGTGGAGACATAAAAAGGCTATTCACCATCTCTGGTTAAAGAGATAAGTGAAAGAGTCATTGGCATTAACTCTGTAGTAATAGCAGCAATAAGTACTAGGTCTGATTTAAATCTCTTGATAGTGATACTCGGAGGCTGGAATATTTATCACACCATTAGGAGAGGCTGTGCTCAGCTGATAAGATGTCTACATCCGATGAAGTCCACCTGAGGACTGATGATGCTGGGAGAGATTTATTGCCATCCATGGCAGATAGGCGAGTGCACTGCCCTTAAGAGCAGTTGGTGCCATTCATCTGACAAATTATACAATCAGCCGCCTGGGGCAAGCTTGTGGGATCTTTAATAGCTACAGAAGGTGAATACACACAAGTGTGTGTGTATATGTTTCTGGTTGGATAACCCGTCAGGAAAGCAACAATTTTGCTGAGTATCAGGCAGAGAAGAGTGAGAAAGAGTAAAATGGGAGAACAAATTAATTCCATGAGTTATTTATCTGTGTATTTCCTTCCTAGGCCAGACTTGTGCTAAAGAAATGAAGTCATCCAATTCTCCTTACTGCTATCAAATGACAGAAAGTCCAGGCGTTCTGACTGCTGGGAGGGAGACAATATATTGTATGACAATCAGATTTAAGAAAATTAGTTTTCTGTGACCTCACCCTTTCACTTTATGGGTCAGGTCTAGTGTGTTCCCTTTGTTGTTAGAAAAGAAACCTGAAACCTATTCTCTTTAAGACCCCTGGATAGTTATGAGATTGTTTTAAAAACCATTAGATATCAAGTTCTAGGCACCATCCTTCCCAAGTTTTAGGCAGCAGGTCAAAACATTTTTATTTCAGAAACCCTTTGGGCCATGAATGTTGTTTGAATGCTCTTTTCTCTTATGCTTTAATTTGTGCATTTAATTCTGTAATTTTTATTTTTATTGTTTCTGTAAGCCACTTTGGAGGACACAGGTGGCACTGTGGTCTAAACCACTGAGCCTCTTGGGCTTGCCAATCAGAAGGTTGGCGGTTCGAATCCCCATGACGGGGTGAGCTCCCATTGCTCGGTCCCAGCTCCTGCCAACCTAGCAGTTTGAAAGCATGCCAAAAGTGCAAGTAGATAAATAGGTACCGCTCCGGCAGGAAGGTAAACGGCCTTTCCGTGCACTGCTCTGGTTTCCGTTGTGCCAGAAGTGGCTTAGTCAAGGAGGCCACATGACCCGGAAAAACTGTCTGTGGACAAACGCTGGCTCCCTTGGCCTGTAAAGCGAGATGAGCACTGCAATCCCAGAGTCGTCTGTGACTGGACTTAACTGTCAGGCGTCCTTTAAAGGTAAAGGTAAAGGTACCCCTGCCCGTACGGGCCAGTCTTGCCAGACTCTGGGGTTGTGCGCCCATCTCACTCAAGAGGCCAGGGGCCAGCGCTGTCCGAAGACACTTCCGGGTCATGTGGCCAGCGTGACATCGCTGCTCTGGCGAGCCAGAGCTGCACACGGAAACGCCGTTTACCTTCCCGCTAGAAAGCGGTCCCTATTTATCTACTTGCACCCGAGGTTGCTTTCGAACTGCTAGGTGGGCAGGCGCTGGGACCGAGCAACGGGAGCGCACCCCGCCGCGGGGATTCGAACCACCGACCTTTCGATCGGCAAGCCCTAGGCGCTGAGGCTTTTACCCACAGCGCCACCCGTGTCCCTCTACCTTTACCTTTTTTAAGCCACTTTGAGACATGTGGTGAAAAGTGGGATATAGGTTTTTTAAACATATAAATGTGTATTTATTCTGCCCCATATATTGTCTGAAATTCACCTGGTATAGTTCATAGGAATGAAAAAAGCTGAAGGGGCTGTATTGAGAACTGTGTGCTATTATCTGGTGCCATAACTGGAAAGCAGTTTTTGAACCACTGGGATACAAGCAAGATGAATATGAGTGATCTAGAAGAGGAGACAATAAAGAATCTGCAGAGTTGCATTAATAGTACAGTGATATAATTCAGCACTGCCTGGATTGGCTACTTACCCCTAGGCGATGCTTGCCTGGCCATTTTCCCAGTACTGGCCCAGCTGATTATTATTTTCCCCTTGTCCTGTTTATAGAAAACCAGCTTCAGTTCAGGTATCACATTCTAGGATGGAACTCCCACAGCTCATGTAGTTCAGCCACTTGCCCTGCAGCAGGCTGCTTAACAACACCAAACACAATTTTATCTGCATCTTTTAAAAAACAAAGTGGCCCACATAAACAGATTCTTGGAAGTAGCTGCATTCAAAAGGGCCTTCTGTACATTAGAAAGAGGAATAGATCAAAACGATTCAAGAGCATAAAGATTTGGGGAAGTATATTTTTTTATCGTCCGAAAGGAAAGAAGCAGCCCCAGTAAAGTAAACCATAGAAGGTATAAGAGATGTTAATGTTTTGTTTTAATGTACCATCACGTTAACAGCTATTTTGTTTATGGGCATTACTTTTTAACATTACTCTGAGTGCTTCCAGGCAGGAGCTTAACATTCCCAATGCACATCCAGATATTGAAAATGTATCATTGGCAACAGGTCTTTTATGACTCATCAGATTAAATTGGATTGGATGGATTAAATGAGGGCGGGGGGAATACAGGCTGGCATTTTGAAGCTGACAATGTGTAGATATTACAAAAACGCTTGTATGTATGATCAACACTCATTGGGGGCAGAGCATATGGGACAAGTGCACATGGCAGTGTTGGGGTAAAGGCAGTATGTACGACCACTGTGCCTCCTATTCCTTCTCTTCCACCCTCCACCTTTGGGCATAATGTTCAACTTTAATGTAATTTATAAGGGTCTTTCATTAATGGAGCTTTCTGTTCTTCTCCTTGACTATGCTGCTCTTATATACTTATTGTGTTAAATGATTTGAGTTTTGTTTTCATTATAGTTTTCATACCATGGGGTGCTGTGAAAGTCTGAAAGGATTTTCCAGGCTCTGCTCTGTGTTCTGGTGCCAAAGGTAACAAGAGTATAAAACAGGGCCTTCTCTGTGGTAGTACCCTCTCAGGAGGTGTTCAACTGGCCCCTCTGTTTTTGGGTGAACAGTCAAGACTATTCCCCCCCCAAGCTTTTAATGGACCTTAACTGTATGTCAACATTGCTGGGTTTTGTTTGTTTATTTTTAAAGTGATTTTATGGTTCTCAGTTTTCACATGAGGGTTGTATTTTTATTGTTGTGAACCACCGGGTCCAAAAGGTAGTTTTAAATTGTTTCTATAAATCAATAAAATCTCTGTAGTACAGGATAGGGAAACCTGTGGCCCCTACATTAAAGTTGAACATTATGCCCAAACCCATGTTGGACTGCTACTCATACTAGCTGGGACTAGTGGAAAGTGGGAGTCAAACAAAATCTGCCTAATGACGCTGAGTCTAGGAGAGACGAAGATCTCTTCAGCCATGTAAGTCACTGAGTGACCTTGGATCAGTTAAAAAAAATTTAAGCAAATGCGGATTTGTGCCTTGGGCATGCAAAACCAGTACATACTGTTTAATGTTTTATAACAGAGGTAAAGGTAAAGGGACCCCTGATCATTAGGTCTAGTCGTGACTGACTCTGGGGTTGTGGCGCTCATCTCGCTTTATTGGCCGAGGGAGCCGGCGTACAGCTTCCGGGTCATGTGGCCAGCATGACCAAGCCGCTTCTGGCGAACCAGAGCAGCGCACGGAAATGCCGTTTACCTTCCCGCCGGAGCAGTTCCTATTTATCTATTTGCACTTGATGTGCTTTTGAACTGCTAGGTTGGCAGGAGCAAGGACCGAGCAACGGGAGCTCACCCCGTTGCAGGGATTTGAACTGCCAGTCTTCTGATCGGCAAGTCCTAGGTTCTGTGGTTCAACCCACAGTGCCACCGCGTTATGTTTATAACATAGC
Source organism: Podarcis melisellensis (assembly GCF_964234715.1). Classification (NCBI taxonomy): domain Eukaryota; kingdom Metazoa; phylum Chordata; class Lepidosauria; order Squamata; family Lacertidae; genus Podarcis; species Podarcis melisellensis. The sequence goes on from NC_138544.1 coordinate 34,454,979, forward strand.
TGGCCAGAAATAACCAAATGTGACCTAGAACACAAGAGTCCCAAGCCAGGTCTTTTTGAGGCCTAGTGTCAAAACACAGTACATTTGAGTGGTTGTTGGAGTCCCATTGCCCTGGAAGGGCACACTAAACTTTACATCTGTTCTGGGTCTCTATGCCAAGAGCTGCTATTTAAATGTCTCAGAGTCTCTTTGAGCAACAATACATCGGGCACTATGAGGCATTGTGGGAAATTTAACAAGATTGTTCATAATTTCCTGCTGCTGTTACTGCTTGTTAAGCTTTCAACTAGGGACTCACCAGAAACAGGAAGTGGCTCTCTTAAAATTCCTCACTCTGGATAAGTCATGCTGAAGCCTAGCATAAGCTTTTAAAGCTGCAGCCTTAATTAAAAAATGGTTGTTTTTATTAAAAACAAGGCAGAATAGATGATATCCTTCAACCTTCATTTGACTCAGGTAACAGAACAAAGGCCCAGGCCTTGCCAAATCAATAAGCCTTTCCTACATAAGTAGCATTTGTTTACCTCAGCACAGACAAAAATCATTTGCTTTGTGCTTCTCAAAGATGGGAAAGGGCAGCTGTAAATTGTAACCTCCAAAACTCAAGTCTTGTGTATCAGTTATCACAAAAGGTCAGAGCAAGAAAATATGAGTTTCCATGGAGTTCCTAATTCCTTTGTTCTTTAGATGCAAAATATTGGAAGTTTGATGGGAAAATGCCACATTTTCTCTGGGGCTTGCAAAGAGAACTGCAGTAGCTGGAGATAAAATATTAAGCAGCACACGTTTGCTAGGACATTAACAACGAATCCACAGGTAATGAATTTTGCTGTAGGCTGTTTTCCTACTGTTGTTTTCTTTTTCCATTCAGATCACGGTTCTCAGTAATTAAGTTTCCCTGTTTGGGATTACGGCACATATACAGTGGTCCAAAAGCTTTGGAGCATGCTTAACTGAGCCAGTAACACAGACCTTGAGGCAACAAACCCTCTGTTGCAAGCAGAGGGGAAAAAAAACAACAAACACACAGCTTTCTAGACTCACTGACTGCTTCAGTGAGAAAATTTCATTCTGCAGTTTCCCTGCACAGATATAATCATTCGCCTCGCATTACTTATTAGCTCCAGACAAAGAAAATAAGGTATATATTTGGAAATTTGTAATATTTTGAAAATCAGTAACTTTTCGGCACAACAAGGCTTGGCATTTGGTGGAGTGCTTTTAATATAGGGCAAACATTGAGCACTTGGTGGTTGCACACTAAATATAAAGTAAGTTTTAGCTGGGCAGGGGGGAAATCACATAAATGCTTCAGCCTATGGAACAGCTTAACTCTCATCTCGCCACACTAGTTTGGGTATGTGGAATGACCCATAGTAACTTATTGTCAACACTTCTTTGTTTTGCTATGACCCATAGCAACTTTTTGTCAACACTTCATTGTTTCAAAATGGCTGCAAGAAAGTAGACTTCTTGGAGTAAAAATAAAATTTAAAAATGTCAAATCGGTTTCCTGTCATATCTCACAATTTGAAATGGGATTCTGAATTTGATTTTGAGACAAACTGTGGGTTAGCACGAACTATATTTTGCTCAATCTGCAAAAAACAAAGCAATAGGAAGTGATCGTCAGTAGCAACTTGAAGCAGTAGCTGTTGAATGTGCTGAACTGAACTGCAGATGATAGTTTCTGAGTGAAGTAACCTCGAGCTGACTCTGTCCATTCAAGATGGCCGTTGGATTCTCCCTGGCAGGAATGAGTATAAGAGGGCTTTCCTTTCCTGTTGGGTCTTGCTTGCATAACATAGTCTTCCTGACTCCTGATGTGTTGTTGTACCCTTGGTTATGCTGGAAAGGTAATAGCCAAGATTATCCCATAATTTAAGGGTTATTTTTGTTAGTGTTAAGTCATCTAGCCAAGAGGGCAATGGGGTGGAGGTGTTATTTAGGAACCAGGCAGAGTGGTGTGGTGTTTGCTGAGGCAGTTTGTGCCCTGATTGGCTGCGTAGTACTAAGGGAGTTTTCCTCTGTAGGTTTGGTGACTGTCTCCCTGCTAAGAAAGACAAAACCTCACTTTTCCTTTCTCAAATTATACACTCTGTTCAGGTTCCTCAATAAAGTGCTATTAGGATTTTTTTTCTCTCTGAGCTATGTGTTACTTAAGTGAATTTGCTAACAGCTATTCTTCAGGCTTGACTTCTGGCTTGTTCCTCAGTCTCACTTTCTGGTTTGTCCAGCCCGTGGCCAAGTCCTGACAATGACAGAGGGAATTTAAGCACATGAGAGGAGGAAGAGAAGGAAGGAATACATGAGCCTGAGAAATGGTGACATTTATATAGTCCTCTTTCTAATGTTTCCTTCTTTACATGCTTACTACTGCATGTTTCATTGGTCTAAATATGTTTCTTTTGAATGTTCAGTTTTTTCTTTGATTAGTAAAGATTGATATCCAGAATTTCCTGATCTCAAAACTCTTCTTACAGTTTTACAGTCTCTGGACCAGTGACAGCATCCATTTACCCAGACTTCTCTTTCTCCTTTTGAGGTTTTAGATAGGACTCTAGTTACAGATCAGTAGAAAAGAAAGAAACCTTGGGTGAATGGATTATATGAAGATTAGAGACACAGGTGTAGTGGTAAATTTTGAAAACCAGGAACCCGCTGTTACGTAGCCGTCATAGTATTGCTCCAGAGGAGAATTTTAAGAAATGCAAACCAAATGGATTCTCATACTTGCTTTGAAACTTATTATCACTTTATTCGCTTGCCAGAATAAGGAGGGACCATAAATTTCACAGGCACTCTAGTGAATTATGTCATCACTTCTGATGTGAAAAATGTCCCACTGCACATTCCCCCAAATTCCCCTTCCACCACACCACTGATTGGAGGTGCTGTTGTATACTGTCTTGCAGTATGTACCACTGCACTGCTGTATACTGTCCAGAACTCATAAAACTACTATAACGTACCTGGAGTTGTATGTTGCCCCTCTGTTTATATGCTGGAATTTATTTCTATTGATAACAGTTTATATACATGCTTCTTGTACAGTTTGCTTCAGTAAAAATGTTTATAATTCTGCTATCGCTGGGAGTGCCTATTTCCTCTAATTTGATTGCTGTTGAAATGTATCAAGGGGCAGCCCTTGCATCCTTGTGTTTTTGCAGTCCCATTTCAAAACCTGGCTGGCTGCCGTGGCAAATCTCCACTCTCATATATGTGTCCAATTTTGTCCTGTTCTGGCTACAGTCTGGCTGAAATGGCATGAATGAGAGAGTTTGCACAATATTGTTCAGACGTGAGACAAAAAATTCAAAATTTTCAGCTTTTCTTTTTTAAAAGCCAGGATGTTTTGGACTATGAATATTTTGCTTTCAGCTTCCTGTTTATTGTAGAACTAATTTTAACCATTTGGACACCCTTTGTGAGCGAATCAGTGAAGGCCAGGCGTGTCTCTACACATAATACTTATACACTGTGAGCGTCTTTCAGACTTTGTTTAGTGTGCCATTTCTTTCTGTCTGAGGAGCTATCTAGTTGGTGCATGACAGCTGTCTAATCTGCTTATGTAGCGAGGCTCAACCAGGTGAGGTAGACATGACAGTTCCTGTTGGGTGGATTAGAATGTCTGACATCAGGTCACTCTCTAAATTGAAAGTCTCTGCTAATACAGACAAGTACAGGGCAACCAAAAGCCCAGTAATCCCATGCCCCAGGCTGATGAAGGCTGAGCTAGTACCTCAGCTGCTGGTTTAACTCCTTCAGGCTCTTTGAAACAATGATTTTTTTGCAGTTGGGGGAAGGAGGCCATTTGCTGCATTTGGTGTGGCAAACTGCACTCACTGAAGGGTGGCTGTTGTGTGGTTTGTCTGATTAAAGCTGGTTGTGCAAAACAGGATTTTCATCCCTTGGGAAATTTCAACCTTTCCTTATAAGTATTCAGCACTGTTGAAATTAAAACGTTAACCCCTTACAAAAGAAGGAAAAATCTACTCTGGCTCAGTTTGGAAACGCTGAGTGGAGGTACAATTAAAAGACAAACAAAACACTTTGATCTCTGCCCCCGCCCCTGCCCCTCTGTTTGCAATTTGTTGGCAAATTATATCCCTGATTTCAGCTGCCTCTAAGAACAAAATCCATAATGTAAATTCTAAGCTTCAGGTGCACAGTTAGGCATGTTTAATGGGCAGTTATATGGAATTGGTGACTTTAGCACAGTTGTGAAAATACCACAAGATGCATTTTAGATTAACCTCAGTGAAATGTTGCTCACTCAGTATTGTAACAATTGTGTCTAGGTGTGTGTGTGTATGTCTTTGGGCAAAGGATTTCTGGGGGTTGAACTAGATGACCCTCACAGTTCCTTCCAATGCACAATTCTGTGATTCTCTCACAGCATAAACTTCAGCTCTTTGATTTGTCAAAGTCCAGGAGTACATATGAAATTTCAAATAACAAAATGTAATGCTTTGCACAGTATTTCTCAAATGGAGCAGTTGTGATTCAATTTAACCATCAAAAGTTACAATATGGACAACAGAGAATTGTGCACACAAAAATCCTGTGGCACCTTGAAGAAATGAGCAATTATACTATATATTCACTTTCATACTCTATTAAATGTTGTCTTACCATCAAGGCCATGGCAATCTTTAAAATTAAAGGCATGGGGACAGACTCTCTTGGATGAAACCAATTTTCTAGATCGGCTTAGGTACAATTTTGGTATGGAAAGTGCCTTTGCTACCCTGTATGATGACCTTTGTCAGAAGAGACCGCTGGCATTGTGTCCTTGTGTCACCCCCCTTGATATTTCAGTGGCTTTCAAAACCATCAACCATGGTATTCTTCTGGAGCAGCTGTCTGAGTAGATGCCACTGCTTTGCGATAATTCCAGTTCTACAGGACCATGTTCAGAAGGTTATGTTTGACTCTGTGGAAACTTTGGTGTGGGGTGCCACAGGGTTCAATTTTCTCTCCATGAGACCACTGAGTGAGGTCATTCAGTATTTTGAAGTGTGCTGTCAGCAATATACTGATGATACACAGCTCTGGTTTTCTTTCACATCTGCAGGTGTGGCAGTGGATGTTCTAACTAGACCAGTGTTTCCCAAACTTAGGTCTCCAGCTGTCGTTGGACTACAACTCCCATCATACCTAACTAGCAGGACCAGTGGTCAGGGATGATGGGAACTGTAGTCCAAAAACAGCTAGAGACCCAAGTTTGGGAAACCCTGAACTAGACCAATGTCTGGCCTCAATAATGGACTGGATGAGAACCGATAAACTGGGATGTGACCTGTTCTGGATGGGCTTGCGCTCCGCCTGAAGCAACAAGTGCATAGCTTTGTAGGGGGTCCACTTACTTCTGGGTCCGTTTACTTTCAATTGAGGATCTTGTTACTTCATTAGTGCAAAATGCCTTCCATAAGCTTTGACTGGGGGCCCAGATAAGATGCTGCCTGGACAGGAATAGCCTAATTTCTGTTGTCTGTACTCTGGTAACCTCTAGGTTAGATTATGGCAGTGTATTACACATGGGGCTGCCTTTGAAAACTGTTTGCTCACATAGGGCAAGATGGTCTTAGGCTAGACTTAGCCTAAGCACATAACACCAATTCTGGCACAACTGGCTTGGCTATCAGTTAGTTTCTGGATCCAATTCAAAGTGCTGCTTTCTGCCTATAAAGCCTTAGGCAGCTCAGAACATCAAGACCTCAATGACCTTCTCTCCCCACATGAACCCACCCAGACCCTGCATTCTGCATCTATGGTCCTTCTCTATATGCCCCATCTGAGGGAGGTGTGGGTAATAGAAGACATAAATTGCTGCAGTATAGCGTTAACAGCTCCTTTAAAATAGATCAAAAAGTGAGCACCAGTCTTACCAAAAGACCAGTTAACAACATTCAGCATCTTTACATCTCATAGTAACCCCAAAGCCTGTGGAACTAGTGCCTAGCAATCCCTTCCAGAAAACTTTTATATCTAGCTTCAATGGACCATCCAGCAAGGTCCCTTGGAGTTCCTAAGCCACAGAGTGGGGCAAGGCACCATCTGCAGTGCTTCTTTAGTACAGATATTATGGAAAGCATTAAGATATTTTTGCAGAGTAATTCAGAATACAGCAGCTCCTTCCTGTACATTGGGAGCTCTCTAGCCAATATCATGAGTGTTTTTTCTATAATATATGACAAAGAAAAACGTTACATACTACATCTAAGTGTTTACATCTGTATCTATGTCTCATGAGCTGCATAAAAACATCTGTCTGAGAATGCAAGTGCCGATGAAGATTGAATGTGAACTCTAGTTAATTCTTGCCTCTTTTATCTTATAACCTTCTGTATGCACAGTGGGACATCCCAATAGTTTCCATATTATTGCATACTCTACCCTGGTGCATAGTGAGTGAGGAAGTAGGTTATTTCAGCAACAGTTTCAATAGAACCAGTTTAAACTAAACCTAATTTATCTACCCATCCATTGAAATAGAAATTTCAACACAGTCTTCTCCACTAACTTAAAATTTCACACCTTGAATTTTACTCTCCTTGGACTCAGAATGTCACATTAGCGACAGATGGCACTATCCCCCCCCCCAGCTACAAACACATATAAATAGTTTGAATCTCAAGGCTCAGCACTGTACATGGGGTGCTGTACAGCTGTGAAAATCCTGGAGGAGAACTAAGTGGATAGTAACTGTGACTCATTCAGGATTCCAAACATCATACTTGATTCTCAAGGAGAAATAAATTACTGCACATTGATGCTTATGTCCACATTTTATTGAAGCATGGCATAGCCCAGACTCTGTACTGAGTCAAACACTTCCCTATTTCAGTTCCAAATTAGCTCATGCATTTGATTTGCATCTCTGAATTTGGAGCTGATTCACAGGTTATAGTCACCGTGCATATATCTTAAGTCCCCCTCCTGTTCAGTAGCCAGTTCACCTAGCTTTACAGTAAGCAGCAGAGAGGCTTTGCTTTCTCCAATAAAAGACTGCTCTTCCCTAGGAGGCAAATCATCTCTTCCCAGAGAAAGCAACCTGTCTGTTGACATGTAGGACTAATTCAGCCAGCTAGCCCTGATGATTATCTAACGCTTATTAGATGGATTTTTATACTGTATTTTATGCTGCTTCTACAATTAAGTGTTTTAAATTTGTTGTTAGCTGCCCTGAGCCCGGTTTTCTGAACCGGGAAGGGCGGGGTATAAATAAAAAAATATTATTATTATTTATTATAGTTTATCATGTACAAACGAGGCCAATATATCTATTTTCCAGCACTGTCTAGCCCTACCATTAGACAGAGTTGAGGCAGCTGCCTCAGATGTTAGGTACTGGGAGTGAGGCAGACAGAGGCAGTAGTATATTGAAGGACAGAGTTCTGCATGCCACACAGCCTGACCTGTGCCCTCTAAGCCAGGCATGGCCAAGCTTGGCCCTCCAGATGTTTTGGGACTACAATTCCTATCACCCCTGACCACTGGTCCTGTTAGCTAGGGATGATGGGAGTTGTAGTCTCAAAACCATCTGGAGGGCCAAGCTTGGCCATGCATGCTCTAAGCTATCCTGCTGCTCTGTGGTTCTGTGGCCTGTGTTGAAGTTAGGGATAGGTGATTCCATCAGCTTATCTCATTTTTCCTCTCTTAAGTTATCCACGTTTCCTTATTAGTTTTTTTTTAAAAAAAGTATTGGTGAAATTTAATCAGCATTTTGATGTGAATTTTCGCAGGACCAGGTGCAGTGAGCCCAGGCCATTGCGAGACGGGGTGTGTCAATGAGAAATAATGACAAAACAAATAGCATGGGATCTAACGGCCACAACTTTGTTGATTACAGATATCAGTAGGTTTTGGCATAGACATTGGGTGCATGTCCTGAATCACCCAGCCTGTCTGCTGGGTGATGATTCCTTCAGGGTTGATAACTGGGTTTTAGGATTGCCCTATGATGCAAATCAATTCTGCGGCAGGGGCAGAGGCTGGGCACCCACAGCAAAATAATTGTGGATGCCTGGGTCCCCTGAAGATAGAGCCAGTGATCCCAGGTTCAGTCACACTGACACCTCCAGTTAAAAAGACCAGGTAGCAGGAGCACCAGAAGCTGCCTGATAATAATCAGACCATCAGTCCATCTAGTTCAGTATTGTCTGCATTGACATGATTAACTTCTCTACCAAATCTCTGTCTATACCTGAGAGTGAGCACAAGGTCTGAAGCAATATTGCTCATGGATGTAGAAGGGTGAAACAACATTCAGAGCCCAAGGGCAAACTGTGCCAGGTTCTCTTTGCCAGGACAGAACAGTCTTCACCAACTGGGAGTACAAATGTTTTGGACTACAGTTCCTATCAGCCCTGCCCGCCATGGTTAATTATCAGGGATAACGGGAGTTGTAGTCCAAAACATCTGGAGGGCGCCAGGTTGGTGAAGGCTGCCATAGAATATTTCCAGACATAGCAATCAAGTAGTTGATAGCAGATGTGATTTGCTTTTGCACCTTGTCAAGAATATTTCCTGTTGTTTCTCCTATTTCTTCAAAATGGACAATAACGAAAGCTTAGTATACAGCGAGAATCTAATTAAAACCTGATATATTCTTAATTGATGGCAGCAAATGCAATCTCATAAGCACTCCTCCCTCTTTTTTTGTAGGCATAGGCAGTTTCCTTCTCCGAAACCTGTACCCTGTAGTGAGAAGTATTGCTTGTTCACTCACAATTGGCTTCAGATAATAGTGTACTTCAAAGTGAATTCTTTATTCACCTGCGTATTTAATGATGTCAATGAGCTCTCATTATCACATTTAATTGAATAATTCAACAAGGTAATGTGCCAGCCACAGACACTGTAGGGCTGAATTTGTCAATGCATCTTTCTATGGTAGTAGTTATGGCAACCATCTCTAGCGCACAAAGCTCTTGCAGGATAGATATTCTCCATGCATGCAACAGAGCATACAAAATTCCTTCAGCAGCACACAAAACAATGTATGCAACAGCGTAGTTCATTGGATTGTGATAGGCTTTTTTATTTAGAAAAAAAAAACCAGCCCTGGCTTCTTGGTGATAATAGATCTAGAGTGCATGCCCTACTCTTTTGTAGACACAAGGGGAACATATTTTTTTTTTGAAGTGTTTGACCTTCAAGGCACTCTAATTGAGGAGCACCACTCACAGCTTGTTCCATACCCTTTTCATACCATCTCCAACTGTGATCATATGTACTGTCGTTGGCTAAACCGGGTCAGGTGAACTCTTGTAGTGCAGACCACCAGGGATCACAAAGATGTACTGGCAGGGGTGCGGAGAGCACTTTTTACTACTGAATATGCTGTGAACTCACACAAGGAATTTCTGAAATGGCTGAGCTGCCTTAGCATGTGATTTATGCTTATGATCATAAGCTTATTCAATTAAACACAAAGTAAATGCATTGAGATGACTCTTAGGTTGCAATCGGATACCCGTTTCCCCGGAATAAGCCCCATTCAAGTCAATGGGACTTTCTTATGAGTAGACATGTATAAGATTGCACAGGCTACAATCCAATGCACACCTACAGGAGAGTAAATTGTTTTTAATTTAGTGGGATTTGCTTCTGTGTAAACTTGCTTAAGGTAGTGCTCCTATTCATTTAATTGAAGGGTTGGAAGATGAGAGTTGTCAGGGCAAATGATTATTCACCCATCTTTTTTGCCTCTTAATGCCATGTCAGTTCTAATCTGACCTTCAGTATATATATATATATATATATATATATATATATATATATATATATATATAATTTCAAAATCCTAATTTGCTCTGCTCCTGATGTATTAAGTATACATTAATAGCATTCCCATGTATGTGCAATGGTTTGGATAGTTTTAGTCTGCTACCCTGTATCCTGGAGTTAAGTCCCATTGGGAAGGCATTTGCAATAATTATTTTTATTATTATTATTTTCGTAAGGGGGTGTTATGTGTAGTGTTTCTATGTTATTGGTTATGAAAGATCAGTAAAACATTGCACATGGGTTTTTGGAGAAGGGAAATAAAAGGAAGGAAGGAAGGAAGGAAGGAAGGAAGGAAGGAAGGAAGGAAGGAGATTCTGAAGTCATGGAGATATTAGTCCATCTCTGCTAGTAAATGGTTTAATGAAATCACATTCCATAAGATGAGCTCAAATCGCTAAGAATGGATTGTAATATCCACTGTGAATAATAGACTGAACAGGGCAGGCACCTGAAAAAATGAAATATTTTCCACATTTCCTATATGGCACAATGGTGAATTATTGAACACAAAAGCTCTTTCTCCATAAGGTAATTTGTCACCTGGTACAGATCTTTTAACAGTTGGGTTTACTTTCCATCTGGTAGAGCCCACTAGTCCATGGTCACATTAGGCTGAAACCTAAACAGTAGCTGTAATCATCAATTAAAAGGTTCACAGAGAATCATGAGGTTTTTTGTAGAATTCTTTCTATGGTACCTTTTTTTAAAAAAGGGGAAGGGGCAATTATAGTCAAAGTGGTTGGGTGTTATCTTTAGTTGATGCAGTTTAGTTATCTTCATAAATTCATTGAAACTATTCTAATTTGCACAAAGTAGAGGGTTGAATACTTTGCCCTTCCTACTTTGAGGTTGGGGAAAGGAGCTATTATCTGTCAGAAGCTAGATCTGAACAATAGAACTGTATTTATTTGAAACTGGTGTGGGATTCTTCCAACTTCTTTGGCAAATCATAAGTATGATTTTTTTATTATAATTATAAAGGGTTACATTGATTGGAGTTGTTTTGGGGAAAATGTAGCCAACAGGGCACCCTCCAGATGTTGCTGGAATCCAGCTTCCATCAGCCCCAGCAAGCATGACTGATGGCCAGGGATGATGGGAGTTGTAGTAAAAAAAGCATCTGGAGGGCAACACATTGTGTATCCCTTCTTTCTGCTATAGCTGTAGGGATTGAATTTACTTATGACAGAATTCTCCCTTCTGCAATATTCTGTACTGGGCAGGATTCCGTCCCCCACTTTCACCTACATTATTCTAGGTCAATTCTAGCAAAATAAATATCTTTTTTTCTTTTCAGGAGGAACACAAAGGAAAATTAGCTCCTAGTTATGGAAGATAAAAGACAACAGCATAGCTCTCACAAACAATAAAAGAAATGGCAGACCTGTTTCCAGACTGTATAGCTTCAGATGGTAAGTTTTGGTTAGTGTGATCAAATGTTTACTCCATCAATTTTTTTTGTTAATTTTTGAAAATAAAATCTGACTTGAATATTCATTTTTACTAACATAATGCAGGAAGGAATAAGCCCTACACACTTTCCAGAATCTTTTTTTTTTTACTTAAGTGACACCTTCTTTTAGATGGATAAGAAATGCGAGTGATCTCCCTTGAACATATTTCATTGCTCTGCTAATATGTAATGAAAAATAGCTTAGCTGGAGACTCGCTCGACATGTCTGAGACTGTAAGGTGTGCTTCTTCTTCTTTTTAAAATATAGCTTCCCAAGATAATCCCAGAAAAATCTTTTCTTTTCAAGAGTCTTCCTTGACTTAAAGACAATAAAGGATATAGTTTCAAGAAGCTGTTCCCTATCTGTTTCTTTATAGCATTCAGTGGTATCTTATAGGGTGAAGGTGAACCAGTAAGTGTTCAGCTAATGATCCTTCTGGGTTTGAATGATAATGAAAGGAACTGACTGGCGAGTTGATGCAAAAGACGGGCTCATCTTGAAAGGCTTCATAAGCTTCCTCCAACGTAGCAACTTGAATTTATTCTATAGAACTGTTAACAGCACTGGGGAGTTTCCTCTGGCGTGTCTGAACAGTTCTTTTTTCACAGCTTGTGTGAATACATTTTCGAACACCGATGCCCAACTGGGTATATTTAGACAGGTCTCACACCCACACCATATTTCAAATATGACTCTAAATGTCAGGGAAAGTATCCCCTAAAGCAGATGCTGTTGGACTCCAGTTCACATCAAGTACCATCGAGCTGGGCCAGTAGTCAGGTCATGCTTAGAGTTGGAGTACAGCAACATCTGGAGAGCAATAGGTTCCCCCACCTCTGCTCTAGTGCAGGCATAGGCAAACTCGCCCCCCCCCCCAGTTGTTTTGAGACTACAGTTCCAATCATCCCTGACCACTGGTCCTGTTAGCTAGGGATGATGGGAGTTGTAGTCCAAAAACAGCTGGAGGGCCGAGTTTGCCTATGCCTGCTCTAGTGCATGACTCTATCCACTTCCATGCACTTACTTAGGCCCCATCTGCACTATACATTTAAATCAGTATCGTACCACTTTAAGCAGTCTTGGCTTCTCCAAAAGAATCCTGGCAAATTTAGCTTGTTAAGGATGCTGATAACACCCTTTAGGTGTTTGGAGACTCCATTCTCTTCACAGAGTTACAATTCCCAGAGTTCCTCAGAAAGAGGGAATGACTCCACATTTTTTGGTGTCATCTGCCATTCTCTCTACCTTGCCTCCCAAGTGCCCTGGAATGATGTTGGGTCTGGGGCATTCAAAATGGTGGGCTAGACTGCCAACACAGAGTTACTGTTGCTGCTGAAACACGGGGGGCGGGGCAGAAGGGAAAATGAGTTCAGCTGCTAATGGTGAGTCCATCCTCTCCAAACTTGGAGAATTTCTCTGCCCCTCACTCTTGAAGAAATTCAGTGAAATTGTTCCTCCAGTTACTCTGCCCAGAAATTGGGTGGAAAATTTCTAGAGCCCATTTTGTAGAAAACACTACTCTGAATATTGTTGAAGGCTCCTCAGTTCTGCATTTCTGGTCAACAAAAAGGCCCTGCTAGAGTGTGCACAGAGCAAGCAAGTACGTGCAGGTAACAATAAAGGTAGTATTTTGCCCAAAGACCACAGTCATCATAATTATAGTCATACAAATCACCATGTTGAAAGAAAAATCACACATTTTTCAGATGCCACTGGTAAACTTTCCCACTCTGAATTAGACTCAATCTTAAGTATGTGGAAAACTTCTGTAATTTGGACCACAGCTGCAAAGGAAAGATTGGAATTAGTGCAACTTTGTTTTCATCACAGAATTTTCTTAAATCTTCATTGCTTTATCTAAAGAATGTTGGGCAGTGGCAATGTTCTGCCTTACAACAGTCCTATTATTCAGTTGTGAGGAATAAGGAGGAGGGGGAACCCTAAATGAATAGAATGATTACCTTTAATTACCACTTGCTAACTCAGCTATGTAAAATAAGTATTTCTTTATTAAAACGAATGCTTTTGAAAAGCACATCAAGTGCATCAATGTGAATTGTCCTGCCAATGGACTCCAATATTAATCTTAGCACAGCAGCACTGCTGAGAACAGAGGTCTCTCCAGAATTTCAATAGAAGTCCCTTGCCGGATCTAAATTGTGAGTCTGGCATGAAAAAAGATAGTTGCAGCATCTGTTGTCTTTTGCTGAACAATAGTAATAAAAGCTCATTCAGCTTTTGAGACTGGCTCCTTTCCATTAAAGGAATGAATAGCGCCCCCCCCCGTTTCTTTCCCCTTATAATTATATAAGAAAGACATGAAAATGATTTACGGAAATATTAACAGATTATTTTCCCCCACGAGTTTTGCACTTCTAAAGCCAATCCTATATTTTGCTAGCAAATTCAAATAAGGGAACTATATCCTTTTGTACTGACAGTATGCAAATGTTGCAAATTAATTACATGCTGCCCATATCCAATTATACAAACTGACTGAAATACAGAGAAAAATATTCTCCATTCATTTTTGTGTGTAAGTGTGTGTGTACACACACACACACATTTTTATTTTATTGATTTATTAAATTTGTATTCTGCCCTACATCCGTAGATCTCAAGGCAGTTCACAACATAAAATTACAATATAAAAACACAAAATACCTAATAAAAATAAGAAAAAAAACAGACCAAAAATCCTCCCTCACACAACACATTTAAAAGGGCATCAGATGTTAATCAGCCAAAGACTTAGTTGAAGACAAACATTTTTGCCAGGTGCCTAAAGGGGTATAGTGAAGGGATCAGCCGAACCTTCCTGGGGAGAGCATTCCACAAACGGAGCCATTGCAGAAAAAGCCTGTTCTAATGTTGCTACCCTCTGGATGAAGCCCACAAAGAAGGACCTCAGAGGATGATCTCAGGGTCTAGGTATGTTCATATGGAAAGCAGCCATTTTTCGTGCAAGCCATTCTGCTAGCACATCTGTTGTTGTTTAGTCATTTAGTCGTGTCCGACTCTTCATGACCCCATGGACCAGAGCATGCCAGGCACCCATGTCTTCCACTGCCTCCCGCAGTTTGGTCAAACTCATGCTGGTAGCTTCGACAACACTGTCCAACCATCTCGTCCTCTGTCGTCCCCTTCTCCTTGTGCCCTCCATCTTTCCAAACATCAGGGTCTTTTCCACCTCTTCTCATGAGGTGGCCAAAGTATTGGAGCCTCAGCTTCAGGATCTGTCCTTCCAGTGAGCTCTCAGGGCTGATTTCCTTCACATCTAGTACACTGCTAAGGGACTTTAGTGCTATATTGAATTCTTCCCTAGAGGTTTTTAGCAGTGACTGGGTGGCTTTGTTGGTGGGTTTCAAGCATCAGCAGTAGTTTGGACTAGTTGACCTTGGAGACACCTTCCAGCTCTGATTCTATAAATAATATTCCTGGCCTCTTTCATGCACAGATGAATGCAAAAGCTTGCCAGTTCCAGGGTGCCATATTGCAGCTGCACCAGTTTCATTTAATTCTGAATGGTTGTAAAACATGTGGTGCCTTCAACTTTGCCCATCTCCCCCCACCTTTGTGTGTTTGTTGCGGAAGGACTCTGGTAGCCTGGTATCTCCGAGGGCATCAGTGACACACTGCATAGCTTGAGGGAAGTTTAGACACAAATCCTCTGAAGTCAATTCCCAGATTTCCCTGTTCACCCATGAAATTTTCATGAGTCCCAGCTTGTAGTTAATAATACAGAGCCTTCTCACATGGTGATGAATTAGATAAAGATCAAAATGCACTTTCCAAATTTAAACTGCTATATAAAAACAACAACACTAGTAGTAGTAGTAGTAGTAGTAGTAGTGAGTTAATATCAATAAAATAGTTGCAGGTAATGCAGTAAATGTCTAGGTTTGCTTTCCAGGACAATGATATTCTGGATAAGTACTATAGCTCAGTGGCAGAGCGCATGCTTCACATGCAGAAAGTCCCACTTTCAATACCTGGCACCTGCAGTTAAAAGCATCAGGGAGCAGGTGATGGGAAAGATCACTGCATGAGACCCACCATAAAGCAGATATGGGAACCTTTGACCCTCCAGATGTTTCTGAACTACAACTCCCCTCTTCCCAGGCTGTTGGCCATGCTTGCTGGAGCTGAAGGGATTGGTAGTTCAACATCTGGAGGACCAAAAGTTCCCAACTCGTACTGCAAAACCCTAGACAGTAAGAGTGAAATCACAACGAAATTTACATACCGCTTCATTGTAAGGAAACCTCTAAGTGGTTTACAAAAAAATGAAATCATCAATTAAAAAAAAAAGTTTAAAATAGGTACTTTAAAACATCATAGTAGTACTGAACCAAAGCATGTAAAATAAATAGTACAGTTTTAGGGATCTTCTGATTCTATTAGTAACTAAAACTTGGAACTCCTAGATGAGGATATCCTGCAGTATGATTCTAAGTGGATATTATATCTTCATAGAGTTTTCAATAATTCATTGAGAATACTTAAATATCACCATTAGCAAACCTGATACCAACAAGTTGAGGAAATGGCAGCATAAAATCACACAGACCTGATACCATGCAGTTACCTTGTCTCTAAAGCTCCCATTTATCTTCCTTGAGCTGCTTCTTTACTCAAGAACACAAAAGGTGAGACATGTAAGTTTTACAATTACCCCCTGTTCTCTCACCAGATTGAACTCCCACAAATGTACCCTGGCTACAGTTTTCTGTTTTGCGGACTAAACAACAAGGGGGTACACTCATACAATAAACCTCTAATTGGGTTTATCAGTGACTTGCAGGAGCCTTATGCTGTAAGCATTATGTGTTGGGCATCCTGGCAAGAGATCACAATGGCTAAAGCAGGATCAGATAGCTTATTGATCAGTGATCACCATATTGGAGATGACTGATGACTGCACAATATTTGCATGAAGGTAATCAATGTCACAATTTGCCTTCAGTTTAGGTGAAACATGGAAAGGACTGCCTTTTAGGCTTTCACTGTTTGTGACCTATCAAGCCAATTAGAGGACACTAGCTATTGGTGGTAGCCTGTCCTCCAGATGTTAAGTACTTAAGAACAGCCATACTGGATCAGACCAAAAACCTATCTAGTCCAGCATCCTCTTCTTATAGTGGTCAACCAGATGCCTATAAGAAGGCTGTAATCAGGATATGAGGGCAATATCCTTTGCCTTGCTATTGTTGCAACACTCAATCTGTACTGAGATGCATATTGCCTCTGATGACTAGTGGCCACTAATAATCTCCATCTTCCAGGAATTTGTCTAATACAGCATTGTGACAAGGAGAATTCTACCATTAATAATATTTTCCACTAGTTTCCCTAGAACATGTGTTAAGCTAACTGTTATATAATATCTGGAATCTTATTTGAATCCCTTATTAAAAAATGGTGTTACATTCGCCCCTTTCCAGTCCTCAGATATGGCAGTTGATATTACAGTCGAGTTGCATTTTTTTAAATCATCAGTTTTGTGCTTGAGCTCTTGGGTGGGTGTCATCAGGACCTGGTGATTTATTCATTTTTGATTTGTCCCTTGCCACAACCATTTGCGTGTGTTTCTCTTTTCCTGAGAAAGTTAGTGCCAGTACAAAGATTTGCCCTGTATCTTCCTCTGTGAAGACACCTGTAAATAATTCATTCACTTTCTCTGCATTCTCCCTTTTCTCCTTCAGCAAAGTCAGGACTACTTTGTTGTCCAAAGGTCCAACCACTGCAGGGCCGCTATAAGACATTTGCTACCTGAGATTGACCCAGCCACCTCCATCCCTTCTCTGCTGCCTCCATCCCACCTTTTCCTCCTCCCTCCTTCCCTCTGTTGCCTCCTTTCAACCTGCTTGCCTACTCAATGTTCTTCTCTTCCTTTGCCTGCTCTCCGCTTCTCCGTTTGCTCAGCTAGCTGCAGAGACATGTTAATGAAACTCACTCCTGGTCTCAAGTCTGATGAAGAGCTCATTGAATGAGGCAAAGAGTGCCTGTGCTGCCACAGCTTTAAAAATGCAGCTTAAATATATAATTTAAAAATTCTTTAAGCTTCAAAATGCCAGGAAATGCTAAACTCTATTTTAAAGCTGTGCATCTTAACACTCTGCAAATCAGTGGTGGCATAAGCACTTGACGGATAACCTCACCCACAATGCCTTGCTCTGAGAAAGAACCTCTTCCTCAGAGCAAGGCCAGGAGCCCCTGCACAGTGACAGTCTGTGGAAGTGGTTGGTTGGATGGGTAGGTAGGTAGGCGTGGAGGTGGAAGAAGCAAGGAAAGAGTGGCAGACAGCAGTGGCAGCCACTGGCTAGTAGTGGCAGTGGGTGGGTGACCAGTTAATTGTGATGGGGGATGGCCAGGCCTATAGGCAGTGAGTTGGTGGGAGAGGTGCACAATCTTTCATTTCTCACTATCCATTGCCTGAGGATCACCTCATAGAAGGACCAGCCCTGCCCAACTGCCTGCCCAGCCTTTTTTCTGCATCTCACGTATTTAAATATTGTTATCCGACTTGTGTGGTTTTTTTTACAAAATGTTCCTCCTTTAGTAGACTCCTCTTACCTAGGTGCCAGAATGTTTAAATTCACATGAGAGTTCAGATTAGAGAGCCTTCTACAGTAGTACCTTGGGTTAAGTACTTAATTCGTTCCAGAGGTCCATTCTTAACCTGAAACTGTTCTTAACCTGAAGCACCACTTTAGCTAATGGGGCCTCCTGCTGCTGCCGTGCCGCCGGAGCACGGTTTCTGTTCTCATCCTGAAGCAAAGTTCTTAACCTGAGGTACTATTTCTGGGTTAGCGGAGTCTGTAACCTGAAGCGTATGTAACCTGAAGTGTATGTAGCCCGAGGTACCACTGTAATTAGTCCGGATGGCTAAAATCCATTCTTGTAATGAGGGAAGGTTTCCACACAATAAAAAGTGTTTGGATGCAGCAAAGCTTTTATTGGCAAGTATGCAATGGGCTGCACAGTGTTTTGAGTGCTAATGGTTCTCCATCAGAAGATTACTGATTTCAGGCATTTCCTTTCATAGTTTCCAAGAGTAATGAAAGAGTTTGCATGACACATATCTTATGTAGCTCTTATTGTAGATCACGAAAGGAAACTATTGAAATAAACCCTGTTATATTTTTATAAAATAACTTACCCGCATTACCCTGTTTCGCTTTCTCTCATTTGAAAGCATAGTTGCTGTCACTCTTTGATGCCTGGCCTACAAATATTTCTGAAAGTGAAGGCAGAATTGATTAAAGTTTATTCATACAAACACTTTTGTCTCCAAACAATAAATGGGCAAATTCCATCCACAACAAATTTTCTGCTTGTTAAGGGCAGAACAGCTCCTAAAATATGAACAATCCATATTTTTTTTAAAAAAAACATGAATGTATAACAGCACTGTTCAGGGAGATTTAGAATTTCCAAGCCTTTATTTGCAATACCTACTCCTTTAAAATTGAGAGATTGTCTAAGATAATAATACTAAAAGAAACCATAGTTACTGCAGAAAAGGATTTTTATTGTTTACTTTGTAATTCCTGAACCCTTCAAAACACATCTTGTCTTATGGCCACATTGATAATGGTTACAAACACACTTTGTAAAAGCTGGACATTTTAAAAGAAGTGTGTCAGCAGCAGAATCACATTCCTTGGTGTCTTGCCTTGGTGTGGTCCAGTAGCTGCTAGTGCCCATTGTGACTGTTGCAGCAGAAAGTTAGGGGCCCAGACAGGAGGTGGAACCAGAGCCAATGATAAACAGTGTCAACTAATTTTAGATTTTCCCCCATCTTATTTATTTATTGCATTTATATACCTCCTTTTTCTTCCACTCCTCATTTAATCTCCACTATGTTGGGAAATATGGAGGGCACAAGGAGAAGGGGACGACAGAGGACGAGATGGTTGGATAGTGTTCTTGAAGCTACCAGCATGAGTTTGACCAAACTGCGGGAGGCAGTGGAAGACAGGAATGCCTGACGTGCTCTGGTCCATGGGATCACGAAGAGTCGGACACAACTAAACGACTAAACAACAACAACAATGCTTTGAGTTCTATAAGGGCAACACTGAGACTTCAGAGGAAGAAGCTAACAGGCAGTGCCACCTCCTGAATTGGTTGTAAGAAAAAAAGACAGGGTGGGTGGTACTGGTTGAGGGCAGGATTGAAGTTGATGGGACAGCGCCCTATTTGCCATAATGGATCAGCTGCCACTGGCCTGATCCATTGTCCCTGAGCTAGAGCCAAAGAGGTTGCTGATGTTACTTCCATAGAACTCATGTAAAAACTGTGATTCAGTTTCATTGATAAACAAATAATGAACCTCTTGCCCCACAAATGTTGATGGACTACAGCTCCATCATCCTTGACCATCGGCCTGGGCTGGCTGGACCTGTTAGGCATTCAAGTTTAACAATATCTGGAGTGCCACAACTTCCCCAGCTCTCCTCCTATACAGAATTATAATTCTAGGGTTCAGGATCATGACAACTGAGAACCATGATGGTTAAATAATTCTGAAACAGGCATAAGATTATAGTGCAAACAGACACAGGCCCAGATGAAGTTACAGTTGTGTTTTCAGTTTAAGGTTCACC
The DNA here is from genome assembly GCF_964234715.1 of Podarcis melisellensis. NCBI lineage: Eukaryota > Metazoa > Chordata > Lepidosauria > Squamata > Lacertidae > Podarcis > Podarcis melisellensis. The sequence continues at coordinate 34,474,840 of NC_138544.1, forward strand.
ATATAAAGATTCCTGTGGAGTCCTGTCAAATAACGAAGGCATTTTATACATGACGCATTTGAACCCAGACTGTAGTATTTATTAACTTGCTTATGACTACAGTCTCCAGCTCTCCCGTTGTAGTAAATTGCAATTCCCTGAAGTTCGGGTGGGGTGGGGGAAGTAAGCCTTTAAGAAGTGGTGCCCAGAAAAATACTATAGGTAGTCAGGAAGCATGCCAAATCAGTTTCAGTTATCCATGTGTTTTATTAAGAACAGGAGTAGCACAACCAATTGTTAGTTTTGAGGCATAACAATCTTTCTACAGAATTCTTTCCTCATGCTTATGTTCCAAATAAGAATCTATAACTCTCATTGTGGTTTTGAAGAACCTCCAAGCCCCCTCCCCAAGTTCTTTCTTAAACACTTAGGTTTGACAAGCCCTCTTCCCCTTTTCTAACAGTTCACTGTGTAGGAACTCAAACCTATACAACTTGTGACCCACTAAGCAAAATGTAACATTCCAGCCATGCATGGTGGTCCACCAGAGCCTCTCTGAGTGGATGAGCTGAAACATGTGGGTGAGCATAGCTGGATCCAGTTCTCAAAATGTCCCATTTTTTGGGGGAAACCTACTAATTTTGCATAAGCACCCTGCTTTGTGTGGGATAAACCAGCCTCATATAACTAATGTGCTTAACTCTATTTACTCCATTAAGGAGTTAAGACCATAGAGTAAACTGTTCTCCCTGGCTTAGCTAGGTCACATTGGGAGGGTTCCCAAATTCTTTGTTCTCGCTCTTTTCCACCATGTAACCAACTAGTAAATATGTCTCGGCTGCTTGCTCCAAGCCCAGACTGTGTGGCTTTAGCAAGCCATCTTTGTGTTTCTGTGCAAATAATTTAGAAACATTTACCAGTTTTGCTATTGTATGGAAAACTACATGAATTTGTAAGTAAACCGTTTTTAACTTACCCAATGTGTGGTCGCTTTCTGTGCTAAGGGGAAGTTGGGAGCTTTGGAAGAAACTTAGAGGGGGATATTTTCTGTTCTGACATGCTCAAGACTTCTGCTCACAGAAGTCCCTCAAGTCTTACTTTTCTCTCTGAATCTCTTCTCCTCAGAAACTCCTCAGACAAAAACTTTCAGACCCTAAGGGCCAAAAATGTCATAAGTAAATAAATAAAATAGAAGCTCTAATTGCATATACATCATTGGTCCCATTTTACAGAAAAGGAACACTAGTGATGCCAAGAACAGCTAACAAAATTAACAGCACAGTGGAAGAAGGCACTTTTTGATTTTTAAATGTTGTTCATCCTGATGTAATTTGTCAGTGAATTAAGGACCTACCTCACAAGTTGTTTTGAAGAAAAAATGGGGAGGTGGAGAACCATGTATGCCCCCTTGAAGGAAGATGGGATGCGAGTGTAATAATGAAAAAGGTTGTTATACACGGAGGTTGATTTTGTTTTATTTTTATCTTAAATTGGTTGTTTTTCTTGTTTAACTTCCTTACTTTTGAAATTTGCTTTATGGCCTTAATATATATATTTAAGCTAAAGGATAACAATGATGAATTCATTAAAACAAACATTTCTGTATGGCAACACAAAATGTTTTGACTTCTATTAAGTAGAAAGAAACCTTTTGCTGCTTTGGCATCTCCCCCACCCGCCTACCTCAAGCGGACTTTGCTTTTCTGGCCATATTCTGAGACATCAAATGTTTGTTACAGCATGTCTAGACATGTGTCTTCCCAATAACAATTTGAATGGTGTGGGTCAAATGGTACACACAGGATCTTATTTATCAGGAGATGGAGTGTGGGAAACGAGGTATCTATCCTTCAATGTCTCTTCCTCCCTCTGGCTAATGATACCACTGATTGGTGAGGGAATAATATTTTCTTCAAGTAATTTCAGCAGAAATCTTCTGGACATGTAGTAGCATGTGAAAATGCCACTATTGTTTACTTATTTATTTCGTTTCTTGGAGAGCATTGCGTTTCATTAGGTACCCCCTGACACTCACTGCCTATTCAGCAGACATACTTTCAGAATCTTTTCTTTCCGGAATCTTTCTTTTCTTTTCTTTGTGTAAAGGGTATGTACCGGCTTTGTGGAATCCCTGTAGCAAGTTGTAAATGATGTATGAACTGAAAAATCTTTGCCTTGTACACAGTAGGAATACAGAAAGTGCTGTGCAGTCACTGCTGTGCTATGCTTTTTTCTATATATACAGACACACAGGATTCATCTCATATTCATTCTGACAAGTCCTTCAAGTCCAGATGTCTTTGGATGGGATGGATGGCTTGTGTGTAAATTTAGCATTGTCCTGTGCTTCCATATTATATATGAAAGGTCACTTGCAGGAATCTCAAAAATCAGGCCAGGTAAGCTACTTCTTCATTACACATTATGTGCTCTAGGCTTATTTCCTTTCAATACCAGCGATTGAGATCACATTTTTATTTTGCATTCCCATTATTTTTATGTTCTTGCTAGTGTTGAGCTGAAATTTCTTATAAGGCTTTTTTTTCTGAGAAGATTTCTGAGGTTTTCCCTTTTCTCATCTCCCTTCGAAAAAGAAGGCCATATTTTTTTCTGAATATTCTACACTTTAAAAAAAGAAGAAGTATGATTGCTGACATTTTATTAAACAATGCCCTGAAATACTTGGTCTGGGGAATTGTGGATGCAAATTGGTGGCCAGGCTGCTAGCATAGTTTTTGCCACTGCCACTTAACATCAGCATTGCAGCAGCAAAGCCAAACAAAATTACTTGGGGCGGGGGAAAAAGGAAGGAAGGAAGGAAGGAAGGAAGGAAGGAAGGAAGGAAGGAAGGAAGGAAGGAAGGAAGGAAGGATTTTACCGCCTTTGCTAATTGTGACAACTACCCCTGAAAAACACTTGGAGAATTTCTCTGATTCTTGGAGAAGTACATTAAAATGTTTTTCTCCAATTTCTCTGCCCATAAATGGGGTACTGAGATGACATTGTTGAACGGCTCTAGGCAAAACACACAGCTGTCTTGCCACAATAAACCAGATAATCTGAAAGGTGCAACCTTTTTTCTTTTCTTTTTTTAGTTTAATCTCAATCTGTGCAATTGGGTAGTGATTAAGAACTTGAAACAGCCCACATGCTAGGTGGCAGGAGAGGTGACTGTCTAGGACCAATTGAATTTTCACTCGAATGTTCATCAAACAGCTATTGTTTTCACTCAGCTAAAAGAGGCCTTGAGAAGGTGCACCATCTTACTGTACTTTTCCTGCATATTTTTCTTCATGCTGTGACCAATGTGTGGCTGATGCCTAGGGCTATTTGCAGATCTGCCATTCAGTTCTCATTTCTTTTATATACATCTGATGAATATCTGCTCCATGAAATTATTGCTCCAGATAGATCATCAATGGACTAACTTGGACTACTTTGTGCTATGCAGAAGCTCCTTTGCTGCAAATAAGAAGCACACACAGTCTTTGACCCATACCATGGCGACTTTTCTCTCAGGACCTATCTGCATTATAAGGCCATTTTACACAATCATGTGTCTGCTGAAGAATTCTGGGAAGCATGCTGAGAGTTGATAGGAGACTCCTATTCCCCTTTCAGATCTGTAATTCCCAGGTTTTCCTGGAAAGAGGGATTGACTGTTAAACCACTCTTGAGAGCTATAGCTCTGTGAGGGGAATAGGGGGCTCCTAATAACTCTTTGCGCCCTTAAGAAGCTATAGTTCCTAGGATTCTCTGGAGAAGGCCATAACTATTTAAAGTGCCACGACACCGCTTTAAATGTGCAGTGCAGATGGGGCCCTAATTAAGCTTACTTGCAAAGGCATTTCCAGGCTAGTAGTTTCCTCCAGCGCAACCTATTTCAGAAAGATTACTTAAGGGGGAAAACCTCAAAAACAGCACAGTGAGGACTGAGTATGCTCAGTGGGCATGAAATACTTACTGATCATTGAGGGAGATAAATGGAAAGGTGCATCCTGGGAAGGGCATGGCTGCCTGGCCGGAGAACTCCTTCAAAATTTGCTGAGGATCCTACGTGTAAATGTTGGATTGAAAAGGGATGACAAAACAGACCTCTGTATTGTCCAATTCCAGTATGAAGATCACATATCCCCAAGATTCACATGCTGGATATGGTTTATGAAAAAGCAGAAGACTCAGGAGTCAAGCCATTTGTTTATCTAGCCAGTATTGTATAATCTGACTGACAACAGCTCTCCAGGTCTCAAGAAAGTCTTCTCCCAAAACCTGCTGCTTTTAGCTGGAGACACCAGGGATTGAATTGTTGAACTTCTGCGTGTGCTTTACCACTGGGCAGAAGGAACGAGTCTACCACTATTGTCTGAATACTAACTAGCTTTTCAAACTGGTTTAAGAAAAGCAGATAGCCACAGTTTCACAAGTGACTGAGAGACCTCCTGGAAGCAGTACAGAATTATTCCCCTTGCCTGTCTCCAGGGAAGTGGCAATGTGCAATTTATATCCCCACAAGGCATATTCAGTCTTCTTCATATTCTAAAGTAGGGTTTCCCAAACTTGGGTCTCCAGCAACTTTTGGACTACAGTTCCCACCATCTTGCCAGCAGGGGTGATGGGAACTGTAGTCCAAAAACAGCTGGAGACCCAAGTTTGGAAAACCCTGCTCTAAGATATATCGAAAGAGGTATGTTGAAGTTTCCTTGAAAGAAAGTCTGCTCTCACTGCGGTGGAGACTGTATGCCTACGCAGTACTCTTGGCACTTTATTACACAACGTGATTGGAGTCTTCCTCCTTCCCTAAAAACACGATCAATGTGAAAAAACAAACACAATTTACTCTGTCACAGAGCACATTAGGCTACAGTGGTTGGTGCTGTAAAATAATTCCATGTGCCAGCCTTCAGTGATTACTTGCAGATATTTACTTTTAGCGCATGGCATATAGAACATTAAAAGCGTTTTGAAAATCCCACAGTTTTTCAACTTCTGAAGGATTATTAACTTCAAAGTCGGAAGAAATGTCGGCCTTCTATGTTTGGAAATGCCAGCAGCCTTTGCATATCCCCACCACAGTACCAAGCAACCCCCAGCAGAGAGGAGCGATTACTGCCTCGGTGGCGAGAGGATGGCTTTTGATCTCCTAACATATTGGAAATTACTTAAAGGTAAGCCATCTGCTAGCTGAGGAACAAAAATAGATTACATCACACCCTGCTAGAAAGATTGTGTTAAATCCTGTATATCAAGGCTTTTAATAATTCTATATTAAGTCAGCTAATAGGATTAGGGACACATTTTCCTTAGGCATTTTTCACCAACTATTAAAAAAACAAAACCCCTCACCCACCCCACTTTTGGTGATGATCTGTAAAATTCAAGTGTGTTTCACTGTGAATGAAAATAATTCTTTCAAGAATGAAACGCTTCTTTAGATCCCAATTGGTCTCCAAAAGGCACTTACCGTAGGAGAGCATTTTCTGGATGGATCCTGGGGAGTAAGAAGAGCAAAGTTCCCATTATTATTATGCTAGCATGAACCATTGATGATGGCAGGCTGCACTGACTTAGTGCAACTGTGAAAGCACTGAGCAGGCTATTTGAATCCATGCATTCGAGGGAATGACAACAGTGTTTTGTTTTATTCTATTGTGCCCCTGTACAAAACTAAATTGCTTCAAGGCAGCCCAGTTCATAGCTGCATAAACAATATTTCACATCCCTGCTCCCATACTCTCAAATTTTGCCAATAGATTCCTGGGTTTCTGCCATTTATATAAGACCTTCAGGAGACCACTTCATAGTAAACAGTTTGGAATACTGGTGTCACTGGTAAAAAGGGAAGGACAAGCATCCGCAGTACTGCTGTAGCCAACTGTGAAGGTTGGTGGTGGTTCAAAGGGCCGGGGAAAATAGTGGCTTTTGTCTTTTGTCCCAAGAGCCATAAGCACAAGGAAACTCAAGGAAGAGGACTTTCCTTTCCCCTCCTCTTTCTACTGCTCCCTGTGTGCACCAAAAAATCTGTCTGGAGGCTCAAAAGAGCCTCCTTGACATTATGAGATGATGCATGGTGTGGACTGGGGCACTGGGTCATCAGGGGAGGGCAAATTGACCAAAATCAGACAGACACCCCTTTGCTGAGCAGGGCTTATGCACCTACAATTTTGGTTTATTTCTCTTTCCTTCACCTGATTTTGGTTAATTTCTTTTTCCTTCAGCAACCTCTCATTGCTTCATGCCACACTGTTCAGAAGCTCTTCAGGGGACAGAGTTGGCTTTAATGGGAGAGAGGAGGAAGGTATTGGAAGCCTTCTTTGGTGAGTATCCTTCTACTTGTGGTTCTCAAAACTTGTCCACTGACTGACCACTGTAAACAAGAGGCCCTTAGATAAGATCTAGCAAGGCTCTTCTGATTATCTTGTCTCAATTCCCGAAGGGCATGTATGAGATGGAGGTAGATAATTTAAGAAGCATGTTTTTTAGTAAGTGTCTGTTCTATCCTAACATCGCTTCAGATGTGCTCCAAACTCTTACTTGGAATGAAATCATCTAACTATTTCAGTCATAATGGATCAAACAAATGCCTTCAGTGTGTTTGGGAAAACAACCGGGTTGTTCTAGAGTTTATCATGCCAGTATTCTTGCAGACACCACAAAATACCAACAAAGGAACCTTTACCCCCTGTATTAGTGCTGTATGTGTTACATAGTTCCAAGACAGATATCTGTTAGATTTACTCTTATCCCGTCTGCTAGTTTAGAGTGATTCTTTTTCACCCATGCTTGAGACAAAACAGCATACAGAGCTCCCAAGCTCCCATGACTTTTGACCTCACAGGTCTTTGTTCAAGCAACTCATCTTCACACAATGCCCCCCAAGCATGCATAGGACACTAGGAGCAGTGTACCAGAAATCCATGGCAGCCCTGAGTCACAGTGCCACAAGCTAAGATGATGTGACATGTATTTCCATATCAAAACAGCAGAAACCTTTCTTTCCCCTCTTCACCGATGCATAACATCCCAAAAGGGAAGAACGGCCTTCAGCTAACACAGATCAATTTTCTTTCAGCTTCAATCACCATTTAATTACTGTTGACTTCTTTAACCTTCCCCCCCACTTCCTTTATAGATTAGCTTCCTTTATATTCTAATGCCATTTACTTTTTCCTGTAACTTAATCAAACTTGAAATGATATGATAAAAAACCCCATATTTCCCTTCTTTCTTCCTGTTCTTTGTGTTCGAGTTACTTCAAAATGCAGATTATTTCTTGGAGGAGAAAAATATTTTTTAATGAACCACCTTTTAACTTTATCAACCTACAGTATCTACACATCATTTCCTTTAACTGAGTAATTGCTTAGATGACTTGATGGTCGGGTGGATGAAAGTGCTAGAATTTCACCTTTGGGCTTTCTGGCTGAAATAGTAGTGTTACCAAAGTACTTTCTTTCTCTCTGTGTGGTGAATTATCATAACCCACCTCAGTCTTCAATAAACAACACGTGTTTCATTGCCTGATTAAATGTGTAATTCTTCCAAATTGGTATGTGTCCTGTAGACAAGACTATGTTAAAGAACACAAAACATATATGTAGATTTGTTATATGTGCGCGCGCACACACACGCATATCAACTTGGTAGGGATAGCAGTTAATAAAATGATACCGCCCCCCAAAAGTGTTGCAAGCACCCCAAAGCTAATATGAGGAGACCTTTTGGAGATTTCAGTTCTGAAAGAGAAAGATGTGATGTGTTATAGCTTTAACAGTATGAAAAATTATTTTTATTAGTAAATGTATTTATATCCTTCCATTCTCCCAAATTGGGAGGAGTTACTGAACTGAATGAGTGAGTGTTGGCCTGTTGGGGTACTACTGAGCTATCAATCTACTGAGCTATCAAACAAAGAGAAAAACTGTCTTACACATTTAATGTGTAATCGTGAAGTACCTGTTCAAAATCTAGAACAAGACTGATCAAGGGCTCTTATGACATAATAATGGAATGTCAACACTTGTGGTATATTAGACTAAATGTTGGCACGATCAGCTTCATGACCAGCATTGCTGTGCAAATGCCACACCCCTTCAGTGGGCCACTATTAACTTCAAGCCTTTGGACATCTTCCCTTTGCTATTGCTGCACGTTAACCTGCTCCCTCCTAGCATGCAAGCAAATGACTAGTGAGCAAATGGAGTAGCATTCACTATCTGCCTGACTCTCTCCCTGTAGGCCAGAGTCAGCTAACTTGTGGGCCTCCAGTTAACCTATGGCCCTCTGGGCCTAATAATCACAACCACCTAGTACAGGTGTCACTAATATTGGCCCTCAAATGTTGACTCCAACGCCCATCATCCCTGAGCATTGGTCATGCTACCTAATGGTAATAGGTGTCCAAGAGCATTGGGTGGACAGCGTGACAATTACACAGGTTTCCCATCCCTGTCATATAGTCTTGTCTCACAAGAGCAAGACTCTGTTGTATTCTTCTTTGTGACTTTGTATAGGATCAAGGTACCAATTATCAGGCCGAAGTACTTATTGTTATATGTTATATTAGCATTTTGCCCATCTGGGAAAGATACTTTGAAATGTACTGTGAGCTTTTATTTCACAGAACTGTTGGAGAGCTCCAAAAATATTTTACCAGGCAAGTCCGATTACAGAGCTCAGTTCTGTAGACTGGCTTATCCTGCAGGGTCTCATGCTATAACTTGCCCACTTACAGAAGGTGGAATGCAACCATACCTTGGGAAGTGAGTCAGAACTAGCCTGTCCCCTAGTTTTCTCAGGATGTTCCTGCAGGCATCTGTACTACTTAGCCCAGAAGTTCATCAGTTAAGGCAGGAAAAGCACATTATTAAAATGCAATTAATCAAAAGTCCAAGTAACAATTTCCCTCATATCACTCCAATATGAATATAACTTCAGAAAAATAAAACCAGAAGGAGTCTGCTTTATTTCTGCTTAGTATATTGATAGAATAATGTTAGTAATATTTATACTAACCCTTTGGGGCCTGTAGCTTTGTTTTGAAATTTGATGTTTTGTGGGCAGCATCACAAAACTGCTGCCGTGGGAGCCTAGCTAGTAATAAAGGATAAATAATTTGCCCCAAGGAACTGAGTAAAAGACAGAGGTTGGACCTGAGCCCCTAATGCCAAATATTTGCTCTCACGATGTACAACAAAATACCCATTTCACAGATGAAATTGAGAATGCAAACTGATGAAGTTCATGCCCAAGATGGTTACATTCACCAACCCATTGCTCACTTTCCACTGCTATCCCCCATTTCCTGGGTACTGGTGGAGTCTTCCTCTCTTTTCCTCATTCTCCATCCAGGTGGCTGCAGATTCTTCTTTCTCCAGTTTATGCCTTCTGCTTCTCACCTCTGGGCCAAAGTTCTTGGAAATTACAGAAGATAGGTTGCTGGAGGCAAACTCTTCACTTGACTGATAGGGGTCAAGGGCCATGTGGGTCCATGAGAGGTGACTTTGGATTATGTGGTGTTCATGGGCACTGTGTTGATGACTTATTTATATGAATGTACAAAGCTGCCTTATAGACCAGGGGTCAGCAAACTTACCGCGCCTTGGGCCAGTGTCTCCAGCGCTGATCGCACAGCGGGCCGGAGGACGGGGGAGCGCGTGCCCATACGCGTGCACACGTTATTTCCGGGTCGGAGGAGCACTGGAAATAGCTTGTGTGCATGTGCATGGGCCTCCTCTGACCTGGATGTGCACAGGAAATAATGCTTGCTCATGCGCAAATAACGTTTGTGCATGCGCACAAGCTATTTCCAGTGCTTCTCCGACCCGAAAGTGGGAAGCCGTGCAGCGCAGCGCCGGTAAGAGCAGGTGGCGGCAGCAGGCGGTGGGGGTCGCCATGGGCTGGATAAACAAGTCCCTCGGGCCTTATCCGGCCCACAGGCCTTAGCTTGGGGACCCCTGTTATAGACTGTCAATCCAGCTCGACAAGTAGATCCACCCAGCCAAATACTGCCTTGAATGGCAATTGCTCTCAAAGGCCTCATTTCCTGCCCTTAATACGTGACATCCTTTCCACCGTAGATGCCAAGGAATGAATCTCAGATGGTCAACATGCACAGCATGTGCTCTTTCACTGAACTAGGGCCTTCTCTAGTTACAATATTTACAGTATCAATGAAGTGAGGAGTTTATGTTTGACATTTACACTGTACACAGCTTAATTTAAACTGTGGTGTTGACTATTCAGGGTCTTGGAAAAACAGTGTGTGTGTGTGTGTGTGTGTGTGTGTGTGTACATATATACCACCACCCATCATGCACTTTAAACTCTGTTCACTTTAGTTTTGTGTTGGTAATATAATTTGTACGTCTGAGATACAGTGTGTTTCTGCTCATTACAAGAAATGGAGGTGATTTAGCCATGCATAGCACCTGTCAAGTCTCTACTAATTGAGCTGATTATCCATTAACAAAGCAATGGTAGACTCTCTCTCTCTCTCTCTCTCTCACACACACACACACACACACACACACACTCAGAAAGGCTCAAGGGGTGGGTGGTGAAGAGAAAGAAAAAGAAAACCAAATGCCACCTGTTCTCATTAATTCAATAGCCAACATCAGCAGAGGCTTACTAATGAGAAGAGTAGCAAGTGCAATTATCTTGCCTCAAATGAAATGTATCGTGAAAGAGAATAAGAGAGTAATGACTCGCTGACTTATTTGATACATTCTGTGTTTGTGAAAAGTGACGTGCCTGTAAATGAGTACTGTGATGGACAAAGAATCCCCCCCCCCCAAAAAAAAATATATATTCAGATTTTCATCTAGAAGTCAGTGTAATGACATGTGAATTTGTCAATATAAACCACTAGATGTAGGCTTACGATAAGTTAAGGAAGTTCACAGAACGTTTCCAGGACCCTCTTCCCCTTCAAACCCGCTACAACGTCCCCCCAACCAAGCCTCTCCAGAAGTTTGGGGGACTTTTCTGACCAATGTAGGAGAGAGCACAGTGGCTGCTGGAGGGCGGAAGAAAGAACAGGAAACTTCAATGAATTCTTAAGATAACTTATCTTAACACATAAGCCATAGTTGTGCAAGTTTAATAAAATGCAAAAGAAAATCCTATCCTATCTGCCTTTAAAGTGTCCATAAAGTTAAAGATCTGTTCTTGCTTGCTTCCAAAGGAAGCATATATCTACAACTTTTATTAAGAGTACAAGAATAGCGCCACATATCAGTAAAGAATAAGACTCTTAATCTCTACGATTCTATGGTTTCTTAGGTACACTTCACCCAGGGTTTGTAGGGATGGAAGCAATCTTGCAGATATTTGGGGCCTAAGTTGTTTAGGGCTTTAAACACTAATGTGAGCACCTTGAATTGGGTGTGGAAACAAACTAGCAACCAGTATAGCTGTTTTAGAACGGGTTTCGTGAGTTCTAAATAGAACCCTGGCCAGTTATTTGGTCTTTGCCTTTTGTAGCAATTGCATTTTGTTGCAATTGACGTCATATTCAGGAGCAGCCCCACATAAAAGCATGTTGCAATAATCCAATCCGGAAGTTACCAGCGCATAAAGTGCAGTGGCCAAGTTCTATGTCAAACAGGGGCTTTAGCTGTCTGGAGCGGGAACATACCAAAGCACACCTAAACATCCAGTAATAGTGTTGGATTGCTCAGTAGTAAAGCCTGGGCTTCGCATGCAAAAGATCTCAGGTTCACTCTCTTACATCTCCAGCTAGGGCTAGGAGACTCCTTTCTGCAACCCTGGAGTGGCACTGCCAGTCAGTGTTGGCAATACTGAGGTAAAAGATAGACCAGTGGTCTGGCAGCAGCTTATATTCCTATCCTTCCTGACACATAAACTTTCTGAAAAACCATCATTATGGCACATAATATCTAGTTATGCTATCCCTGGAAAAGAGAGTTTGTGGCAAACTTGTGACATCCTGAACCTCACAATTTAAGGAATGTGCTGCCATTCCATTTCTTAATATGCATGGAAGTGTAACATTTAAAGAACAACAGAGAGAGTGCTAGTTTTATAGAAAGAGATGTGCCAGAGCTCACCATGAACCCCTACCTCGTTCTCTTAGAATGGCCATGGTGCCCACCTAAGAGGTACCGGAACTGAGTTCCAGTAAGTTCCAACTGAAAAAAGCCCTGAACAGAGATATAGAATATTTTACATATAAGTTAGCCTGTACGAGAGCCCAGAATTGGACTAAATGATTCATCAGATTCTCCTGCAGTTCTTGTTAAACTACCATGGGGCTGGAAGAGGAGGAGGAAGAAGAAGAAGAAGAAGAAGAAGAAGAAGAAGAAGAAGAAGAAGAAGAAGAAGAAGAAGAAGAAGAAGAAGAAGAAGATTGATTGTAGAAATTCAGCTTTTAGTAGACATCCAACAAGAGAGAAACATGAGATCTGGTTTCACTGCAGTAAGAGAAGAAAGGCTAGTTTAGCTTCAGGTACTGATTTCACATACAGCATTGTGTTGATTAAGGACAACTGCAGTGTTCCACATTAAGCCCTGGCATGCCCTATTTTAAGAAGACCAGCATGATGCTCTTGATAATTTTAATTGTCTTTAGATGCTTTAAATTGTTATTAGTTGTTTTAAATATGTTTTTATTTTACTTTTAATAGTGTTATTTTACCACTTTGGTGTTTTCTGCCCTAGGCTCTTTTGGGAAGAAGGACGGAATAGAAATTTAATTAATAATAATTCTACCCTTGACAACTGGGAGGAAATATATAAGAATTTGCTGCCTTCAATATCAGGCAAACTGAGTTCGCTTTTCTTGTTCTTTCTCAGGCATTTTAAATTATTCAGAGTTTTTCTCCCCCTCTTAAAGATTCACCCCTTGGTTGTTAATACGCAATGGGTGCTGCTGACTGTACAGTTCTGAACATGACAACATCTGGAAAATCCCAAGAATGCTGAGCCTGACTATATGCAGTTTATAGGGTTTCAGGAGACTGCGTTGCTTCCTTTTGCTAGCATTTTATAATTAAGGAAAATAGTTTAGATGGGGAAAGAAGCTCCAGAGTTTTTTCTTCTTCTTGACCTATTTATGCCAAGATGACTCTTTAATCACTAAAACCTCCGTGTTATAGGGGGTCAGAGGCTTTGTGTGTATTAACACATGAAGTCGTAAGACAGAACTAAATAATTCATTAATTACTTTAATATGGCATGGTGCGGTTTTGTTTCTGCATTACACTTAATGAATTAAAACAGTGGGCTTGCATCATTTTATAAAACAAGGAGCAGGATATTAAGGGAGACCATCAACATTTTCAGTTTCCTTTCACTGACATTAAATGCAAGCTCTTACATCAGTGAATAATCAGTGCTTAGCTTAATGGCATGTTTCTGATGTCTGCCTAACACTGACATTAAATCATTTTGTAAAGTCTGATAAGCTTGATCTTCTTCGCTCTAGAGTTATTTGTTGAACAATTTGTTGCTTTTTTCCTGAATTTTACAGTACTCAATATCACAACATCTGGGAAATCCCAAAGCATAAATCATTTTTTTCTTCCATTTTATCTATGTTAAATGAGGGCAACAGTCTCCCCCCATCCAGTAGCTTTGAAAATTTTGGAGGAATAGTGCAATATGGTTGCATAAAAGGGCTTATTCAAGTTTTCCTTTGGTAGCTGAGATCACAAGGAGGCCAGTTCTCTGAGTAGTTGTACAAATCTACCTGTGTGACACCTGTACCTTAAAGGACTGGATTCCTAGCTGAAGCATGCTGGGCATTTTGAAGTTGACCCAATAGGGGGTATCCAGAGGAGGGCTAATAGATTGACATGGATATTCTTTCATGGCCCAAACGTCCTGAACAACCAACCTGGAGGAACTGAATATGTCATAATTTCCCACAGAATGGAAAAGTAATCCTGAAGGACAGCACAGAAGCCCCAAATGCTTTGCGCAGAGAAAGAATAAATATTGCCGCCCCCTGAAGCACCAAACTTATCCACATGCTGTTCTAAGTGGCTAAGATGTTTACGTGGTACCTTCTCTATTTAATGCTTACGTGAGGCCAAAAATGGATGCCAGAGTTTCTAAGCAATGGGAAATATAAATGGATTCCCACTGTGAAAGGACGTGATAAGATTACATGAGGTATTTGCTACCCCAAAAATGAATCAGTAGGTTGGGTCTCATTGAGGCTCCCTGCAGTTGAGAAATAGAAAGTGCTATCAATGACTTCAATGAAAAGTTGTATATGTGTATAAAACCCTTACGGTTCACAAACAGCACAAGCCAACTACATATAACTACATATAATACTAAACATCAGCTAAACACACCTAATCTAAAAACCAACATATGCACAAGCAGTATGAAATAAAAAACAATAACCCCATATAAAAAAGAAAGAGGGAAATAAATTAGTGCAAGATTAGCACCAAAAATATATAGCTGTTAAAACATTAAAGATCTGAGGAAATATAAGGTCTTCACCTGGTGCCAATTGTACAGGAGAATGAAACTCCCATATACTGTAAATTGTATATTCTGTTATCCAGCACAGAGCTAATATGCTTAAACCAGTTATCATAGTGGGGAGGGATACCACCCTGCTTGTTTTCAGATTAATCTACAACCATCTCACTTCTTTTCAGGCATTGTAGAATCCCACTTCCTAAGGCTACTGGGCATCATGACTGCACTTCTTCCACTGTCAGATACAAGATGCTTTTGTATACAAGGGGAACACAAGTGGGGGGGGGGAGTTCTGTTGCACTCAGGTCCGGTTTGCAGGCTCCCCATCAGCATCTGGTTGACCCTTCTAAGATCAGGATGCTGAGCTAGATGGGTCTTTGGTTTGTTCCAACAGTGTTCTCCTCGTGTTCTTATTTATGTTCCTTTTTATCCCTGCTTTGAAACCATCCCACTTCCTTCAAAACCATCCTACTTCTTTTTCTCCTCCCACTTTGGGCACATGCTTACCCACTGAATTATTGCCCAGGCATGAAGAGTATTTTATTGCATGAACAAAACGTGTGGGGTGGGGAGAGAGTCAAAGCATTTTGCACACCACAGTATAGCTGTGTAAAAGATAGCCATAATCAACAGAGTGCTGTTTACTGAAAAGCAAAGAGCTTAAACAAACAAACCATGATTTGCTAGAGTCAAATTACTGCCTCCTTGATTCTTTCCAGCAGCTGGGATTTCTCCAGCAGATCATCTTGATCAATAATCTGCCAGCATTAATTTAGACAAGGTTGAGATTGTGAGAACAAATGAGTCGGGTAAGAGAGACACAACCAGTTTGTAGCAATGCCCAGTATAAATGTGCCAGACTTAATTATAAAATATTATCTGTAAAGAAGTTTTGGAGCAGAGCCCATTTGAGAAAATTGACAGTGTTTATTATCAGCCCTACAATTTCTGTTCTATAAATAGGAAGAATCAGAAACTGGATGCCCAGGACCAAATGTGGTTTCCTAAGGAGTACTCACCTCAGAGACAAGGGGTGCTTCCATTTTATGGGCTATTTTCAAGTGAAATTCAATCACCAGCAAATTCACGTTATGTAATAGAAGTTGATTTGGTGCTTTTGTGCAAAAAAACCTGCTTTCGCCCTTCACCACCTCAGATCCAACTTTTTACAATAAGGCAACTGATGGGTAAATGCACTGGAAAGTGTGGGCAGCAATTGCTTAGCACATAACCTCCCTATAAATATTCTCCTCCTTCAAAAATTTTCATTTGTGAATGCTGGCTAATTTTTGAGATAGATAGTGTGTGCTGGGGGAAGCTAGGCAGGGAAAGATCTCAACATCTGTGAAATGAACCACAGGTTAAAAGTAAAACAAAAAATGTGTGGGTTCATCAGCCTACAAAAATCCTGAATTTCATCAGACAATGCATACTAAATGCATGCAATATGCATGAAATATGACCTTGAGGATGTTTCCTCAACTGAAGAGAGCACTGAATAGAGGATTTCATCACGTTTAGAATACTAAATCATTCTGCCACATTGCTATGGTAATACATTTCTTTTTTGGCTCCCTGTACCATTCTCCTATCAACTTACATTTTTTCTCATTTCTTAGATCTATGGTTCACTATCTCCATTGACTGCAACGAAACTGACTTCCATGTAATAACTTTAGTGTCAGGTTGCAGTTCTAAGAATGCTCCACTTCGAGGAAGATTTAACTGAAACCTATGGGTTCCATTTCCAAGGAAGGGTGTTTAGTGGTCTTGTGTACCTCAACATTCTGTGCTCATCAGAACAGGGATGAGGTGAGGCAAGGCATCACTGGAAGGTGTCTCTCCTACCCATAGCTCCCCCTACTTTGCACTGCCCTATTCCTGTCCCAGTGAATGCAGTGCAGCTTCCCCCTCCCACTATGAACCACAGCTGGCAGGGATGAGGAAGCTGTAGTCCTAACCATTATCCATGCTGTCTGTGGCTGATGGAAGTTGGAGATGAAACAGCATCTTGAGAGTCACAGGTTTCCCATCCCTCTTGTAGCACATTCTTGATACTCAGGAAACAGATATCCTAAGCAGCATTGATACTAGTAGTGTGGTTTACAAAAAACAGTTCTAATTTACCCTTGGATGTGGGGTTGAAATAAAAAAAACTTCCCAAGTCTTAACTCCTACTGCTGTTATATTTGCTGTAGTACTAGCAGTACAATTTTACAGATAAACTGAAACTTTCAACAATCTCTCCCGATCTTAAGGAGAACCTCCCAAATCCAAAATCTATAAATACTGTTTTAAAACACATTTGCATATGGAGCACTAACAAGGTGTATTATCAAATTTGTGATTAGAGTTCTGTTTTAAAAAGAAAGGCAATTAATATGCTTTTTAGGAAAACATATTAATTCCTATGGATTTAATTCTATCTGCAGCTGACATTCTCTTTAATCAAAACACTGCACAAAATCAAAGGAAAAAGCCATGGATTAGAATTTCTTTTGGTCATTTTTATCTCTCTTGCTCATTTAAAGAGCTAGTTTATTTAGCTCTCAATTTGAATACCACATGCCCATATTTTATAGACATAGATATAGGCATAATATACATGCATGGATGTACATATCTTTATATATGTATTTACACAAAGATCCATCACATTTTAAGAAAAGAAAAATATGCATCAGCCACCAGCTGTGACTAGAAATGTTTCTTTAGCTTTCTACATTTAATGAGGCATTACGTTAGCATCCTTCTTTATATATCTATCTATCTATATTAAGATCAGTAAGAGAATTATGTAAATAGAATAGCCAGGCTTGATGAAACAGCAATTAGATGTCTTTCTTAGCAGCTGTGGGCTTCAACTCATGATGACAGATGATTAGCCAGAAAATTCTATGCATATTTATTTAATGGAACATTTGGCGATTTAGTTAGGAAGATTTATCCAGAAGCCATTAAAATGTTAGAAAATGACAACTGCATAGTTTAATGTAACAACAACAAAATAGTACAAAACTACACACACACACACACACACACACACACTATTTGGCTGTCCTTTTGGTAAGTTTGTATTGGTTCAATGATATACTTGGAACCTCATTGATTTTTGTTGTTTATTAGTCCGGGGGGGGGGGGGATTCCAAAGCAGACATTCTTTTAGATTTTTAAGCTCTCATTATTTTCATACCTAATTTAGTTGCCCTTAAATCCCCTTTATTTCAGTGGGGCATAAGTGTAACTGACAGGTTGGATCCAACCTTTAAGCAGCTGTCATGTATACTCCTATGTGGGAGTAGGTCCTGTTGAACCCAGTGGGCCTTCCTTCTGAATAGACAAGCATAGGATCACACGGCTGAATTACAGCCTTTTGAGCATATCTATAACTAACCATATATAACTATAACTAACTGGAGTGTAATCCAGCTAAGATTAAGCACATTCCATTCTCATTCGTTTTAATGGCAGGTGCCTAATGTTCACCTGGCGAAACCTTGGTGCTTAACTTTATCAGTTAAACCCCATATTGTACAAGATGTGATAAAGTAGAGAACAATTAGCCAATAATGAAAGAAGTGTCACCGTTAAGATTATTCAGATCAGGCTGCCTGATCTAACAACTTGCTGCAGGTGCAAAATACAGGTATCGAGCTCCCCTGGATGTCATAAGAGCTGCTTCCTCCATAAAAATGGATGGGACTGTCCTCTTCTGCAAAACACCCATATGCACACTCAAGGGGTTGCTCTGAAAGCCTTAGAGCATATGGAACCTGCTGGACATGTTCAAAAGACTTTACTGAAGCTGAAAAGTATGAAAATAGCAGCACTTGGAAATCTATGATGACTGGTGGGAGGGAAGGGGTAGAAATTTTGCTCTGCCAGGGTGCGCACAATCATGTTTTTCATGTGATGACTTGCATGTCTGAAGCCCCCCACCCCTCCCGATATATTCATTGGAGTCAGTTCACATATTCAGTTGCTGGTTGTCAAGTGGAAAGTTTATTATTATTACATTACAAATGATCTAGATGTGTTTGGTCTGCCACTGCATCTGACAATTAGTACCAGAGAGGGAAAGATATGCACAAATATACTATGTATTGAATCTACCCCATGTGAAGGAACCCTTATTGCTTCTCAGCTTTTAGAACTTGAGAGTTTAGAGGGATTTTAAAAATAAATAAATAAATAAATTCCGTCCTTGAAATAATTATAAGAAGTTAGCCCTCCCTTTAAAAAATAAAACAAAGAATTAGCTGAATATACTAAGAGCAGTACCATAAAATTTTGAAAGGACAGGGATCAACTTATTGTTTGATAAAGCTAAAGCAAGAATAGTAATCAATCCCCTGGCAGTGAAAATTTTAAATTTAAAATAAGCTTCAACAAAGCCTTTGAACCTTCAAACACTTTATCCTTAAGAAATTAATGGGTCCCCGAAGAAGTCTTATTTCCCCTTTCTGTTTCTGTTATATGTACTTCAATTACATTAGCCAACAATGTAGCAAAATAACCAGTATAGCCCAGTTTCACAGAATGAATGAATAAATGGTGTGTTACACTTTTCTCCTCTGTTGTCTAGTAGTGTATGTGCAGAAATGCTGAACAACTGAGAAGAAGCTCACTGCCTGGTGTTTTACTTTTACTTTTCTTTTAAGTTTTTTGCTGATTCCCCTCCCCTCCCAGTTCTGATATGCCCATCACAATAGCCATCTCTCGGTCTCTCCTCCTGGCTTGTCTCCGTCTAGGTCCATTTCTGTTGATTGCAGCAATACTCTTGGATAAAAGCATCACTTTGCTAAAGGTTTCATTCAGTTGAACTTGGAATGGCCCTGAAGAGTCCTTCAGATGTTTCTTTCTTTTCAAGGCAATTGGGAACGTTTTCTTTTCCCTCTTAGGAGCAATTACTATTGCAGTCCCCAAGCAACTATTGCCATCCTCTGCCTTTGGGCTAGAATGAATGTGTGTGTGTTTTCAAGTTCCAACACATCAAAACCTCCTAGAAATGACCTTCCATGTATCAGGTATAGGTTGTGGCTGCCTTTATTGTGCATTTCTTCTTTAAAAAAATCCCATCATAGTTATATAGTTTCAGTCTTGCTTGGCTTTTCCTAAACATGAAAAGAAACTTTATGTGAACTGTTGACACTGTTTTCCCCGCCTAAGTTGCTTTAGTCTCCTTATCAACCACAGGCCTAAAAATAAAGGCTTTAGGGTTCTTTGCTGGACTCTTTGTCTTATATCTTTCTATCAAGCAGGAGCAAAAGGTCCCACTGTTGGAGGGGGAGGGGTATATGACTAGTAGAGTAATTAAAGATAGGCAGAGAGGTTGTAACCTCTTTAGCAATATTTATTAATATTGCTAAAAATCCTGAGATGGTGATGTGTGTGTAAGGGAGATTCACTGGAATACCACATCATAAGCCCATTCTGGCCTACTTGAGATGCGTAGCGTGACTTTGCCTTCCCCTCTTTGCCTTTCCCCCTTATTTCCCCTCTCATTGCAGTGAATAGGAACCAGTTAGCCATACCAGCTCCAGGGCTTGCTTGGCTGGGTGTAGTTTTGTGTCAAAACAATTTTCCCCACCCCCACCCCAGCCATTATCCATCAATTTTCTGTTTTCATAATTAATTGCAACTGATTTCATCCAGTATATGCATTTTTGTGATTCTTATATTTACCACTTCCAGGCTTCAGTGATTAAATGGCATATAAATTGCTGAAATTAAATGAATAAACCTCACGAAGAAACAAAACGGCATGCAAAATGAATCAGTGAAAAATTCAGTGAAATTTATTTTCATGGGTGGAATTTTTGTTGTGCGCTCACCTTTTGAAGTGGCTGAGGGTTTTTGTTTGAATGTCTGTTATTTCATTATACAAATCACCTCACCAGCAGTGGTCTGCACTCTTTAGGCTTCCTGGGTTGCCTATGCTACAGGTAAAGCTCAAGGGGAAACCTAGGCCACATTCACACCATACATTTAAAGTACTGTGATACTACTTTAAACAGTCATGGCTTCTCCCAAAGAATTATGGGAGCTGTAGATTTTTAAGGGCAGTGAGAGTTGTCAGGACTTGAGGCCTCTCTTCCCTCGCAGAGCTCCAATTCTCAAGAGTTCCCTGAGAAGAAAGGATTGATTGTTAAACCACTCTGCCAACGGCAGCTCTGGGAGAGGAATTGGAGTCTCCTAACACCTCTCAGCACCCTTAACAAACAACAGCTGCCAGAATTCTTTGCAGGTAACCTTGAGTGTTTAAAGTGGTAGGACTTTAAATTTATGGTGGCCAGCGTGAGGTAACCTCTCAGAAGAGGAAGCACAGGCAGCCTGGGAGACTGTAGAGCTCTGCAGACATGTTTTATTGGAAAGAAAAAAACCACATGTACCAACCCTTATCTGCCTCATAAAAATAAGGTAAGCTCAAAACCTCATACCCATCGATATTCTAAATTCAAGTTTTTTCGTGGACATGCCATGGTACTTCTGGCAGTGAAAGTGCCATCTCTTTCCAGCAGGCCTCGCTCCCTGGTGGTGGGGCAGCACTTATACCACATCCAAGAGCCCCTCAGCCAGGCCTTGGGATGCTATCTCTGCATTAGCATCTCTATATACAATATAATGAGCTTTTATTATTATTTAGTGGATGTGGTATAAGTGCCTCTTTATATGGTATAAAGAGGACGAGAGTCCTGAGGTCTAAATCATTGTGTACAGTGGGGGAATTTTCACTCTGCTAAGGAGCCCAGTGGGTGACCTTAGGCCACCCTCTGTCTCTCGGCTTACTCTACCTCGCAGGATTGTCGTAAGGCCATGATGAAGTGGGAGAAACATACATTAGCCAAGTCTCAGAATGGTATCTCTATGTGCAATGTTAGATAATGATTTTTGTATATGAGCTTTTATTATTTAGTGATTACATTTTTACCTCACATTTCCTCAGGGGTCTTGTCCTCTTTTGCATCTGACCATCCTATCAGCCGCTGGAATGGGTGGGGATGGGATTGGTGTCAAACCTTTTGAGGTAAACTCACACAACTTTCTGTTCAGCCTTACAAAAACAGCACACAGAAAAGAGCCTTCATCAATTTGTTGGGGTGACACTTGGGGACATGATCCTAGGTATGGGAATTGGGATATTATCATGCCCTGTTTTTATTGGTAAAATGCTGGATGGTACGGCTAATCTCCATGCCATTAAAAGTGACGGCTAATCTCCATGCCATTAAAAGTGCCACCTGCTTAATTTGTATGTGCCTGACTGCTGTTAAAGGCATAAGAGGAGAATCAATAAAATGGTGGTAGCTTTAGGCATGCATATTTTAGTCTTACAGCAAGGGTGGAGCACCGTTTTCAGGCTGAGGGTCTTAGGTCGACCTTCCAGGAACCACATGCAAGCAGTGTATTGAGACAGTGCAAAAGAGCACCCCAAACTCACACCCATTCATACACATGCACACCTAACACCCACACAATACATTTTCACACATTACTATTATTTTACCATTATTAAACTTGTTAATCTCTTGTTAACCAAAAGGTTTCCAAGCAACCTATAATACATCACACATAAATATTCATTCATTTGTTCACACCCACACAAAAACTTTTTTGTTGATCATATATAAACATACTCTTATCTTCCTCCATTACTTTAAAGAAGTTCCTCATCTGTCTTTTTAAATGTTCTTTGGATATTGCCTGATAAGAAATTACGTAAGCAGGGCAGCTTGCAGTTTGTTGCTCAAAATAATTTTTAAAAATCAGATATGAGCTGAACATAATTACATGGATTAGAAATAATTAATAGAGATTTGTGCTGGGATTTAGAATGTGCTCTATCCAGAGAGCTTATGAAATTACAGTCCACTCCATTTATTCTGTACACCCTTCGGAACAGATATTTGCTTAAAATGGGTTATAAAGCCAACCCATTTCCCCCTCCTGTTTCTGAATCCAGATAGATGCACCAATCAGATAACAAAGATCAGAGTGGACCCGATACATTTCGGCACCTGAGGCGATCCACAAAACGGTGTGTGCGTCTCTCTGTCAGGGAAGAATGGGTGAGTAAAGATTGGGAACAAGGGGGTGATAGTGTTAGTGAAAGCAAGGGCTGCCTAGCAGCCATATCCAAGCTGAATACTGGCTGGAACCGGCAGGGCAGAAGATGGAGGAACATTCTTCATCTTAGCAGTTTTCCCCCATTAGAAACAATGGCAAGTGCATTCACTGGAGACATTGACTCCGATGGCAAAACACTCTCCCTGGTTTGGAGTGTGTGCCAGACAGCTGAGAAGGCATTGGATCCAAGCCTATTTCCTGGTCCTCCCTCAACACAACCCTAGGCTTTCCCCAACTTTTCGCTTTTGGAACTACAGGAGCTCAAATGTAGGTAGGGACAAGGCTTTGTTTCTGCTGCACCAGAGTCCTTTCCCACACCCTGAAGAGTGAGGCTCAGTATATCTGATGTCTTGCCAATGGTTCTAAGACAGCAGTGAAAGAAACTTGCTTTCTCCTCCTAGTCACATATATTACTTTTTTTTTTTTTTGGCCATTCCTACAGTGTCTAGGTGCAATGTGTCCTCTACAGACTTCAACAACTTACTTAGTTTTAACAAGTGCTAACACAAAATAAGTTACCTTTTAAACAAATGTTGGGTCACTATTAGTAAGTAAAATGTCTATTACCCGTATTTTTCGCTCTATAACACGCACTTGACCATAACATGCACGTAGTTTTTAGAGGAGGAAAATCCGTAGGCATGCCACCCGTAGGCATTCCCTCCATAACACGCACAGACATTTCCCCTTACTTTCTAGGAGGAAAAAAGTGAGTGTTATGGTGCAAAAAATACGGTATTTGAAAATTAGACCAGCGTTCTCACTGCAGTAACTCTGAGAGGGCCCAGTCCCTTAGTTATTAAGCAGCAAAATAAATATGTAAATAAATCAATAAAATATATATTGAATACGATAAACCCTTTCAGAGAATTTGCAGTTTGGCTTCTGAAAGAATGGTGTTACTTAATTCAATGTGCTAAGAAACAAAGAATGTCAATAATTCTCATATCTGTAACTTTAAAAACTTCTTTGTTTCAAGATAACATCTTTACTTATTCAATATAACACATGATCAGAGTAACTTTATACATGCATACATACATACACACAGGTGCTTTACTTAGGCTCACTTTTGCATGTACACATACTCATTTCACGTGCTGAAAAGTTGCTTTGGAAAAGTGGGAGACACATTTAATCTCTTGTAAGTACAAACGGGTAGTTGTGCATTAAATTATTATATAACACTGCACATCTTCTCTTTTGTATGAAGAGATGCCTGGGTTTTTAGCATGCCTGGAAGGCTTGCCACCAAATTCAGATGCTCAAATACTTGGCTCAAATAACACTGTAAAATCCCTTGCTATGCTGTTCTACTGATGCAAAGTGATGACGTTGATAGGGTGCCTGGGCCAATCCAATGACCTTAGGATGAATTGAGTCCCTCTTTGGCTTGTAATGGGCATCATACAGGGACAGAGTATCCTTTGTCAAATCTAGTGGTGCATAGACTCAAAGCACTTCTCACATAAACCTAGCTGAAAAGTAATCATATTTTGCCTTCCTATTGGTACATAAACCTACCCACAGGGTGATCATATTTTCCCTGATAATGGGAACTGGCATAGAATAGTTTGATTCCATTCCAAATATTAATTATGTAAACTATGAATAGCAGGGCCTAGAAACATATGTTAGTAAGTGATAGGTTGCTTATCATCTTTGGCAAGAAATACGTATATCATAATATTGGGTTTTGGACTTCCATGTTTCAGGCTGAGTCCATAAGTGGGTTCTGGAGTTAAGTCTTGGCTAAGATTAAACTCCCAGTGACAGCTTGCTTATATCTGAAATCCTAATATTGATACTGTTCCGTCTTTTGTTTCTTGGATCTGTATTTGATTTTGATTAAATGTTTTTAAGAATTATTTTCCAAGTAAAAATGAAAAGTGAGAAGGAGGCAATTCTTTAAGAGGTTTATATATATACCAGAGGGTCAGAAACAGCCATTCAGACTCCTTACCGGAACAATTTCCTCATTTGAGATATAAAATAAGGCAGGGAAATGGCCCATACAATACATTCAAGTGTTAGAAACAAGGATTTCAATGTTTATGGCTTAAAGCCTTTTATTCTTCCTCAAAGTATGTGCTCATCTCTAATGTAAATGCACTGCATTGTCCTCTCATTGTCCTAGATTTATGAATAAATCATTAGTCTTATTTAATTAATGAGGTCTGGCTAATAATATTCCCAAACTGTCTGTGCTTTCATATCCTTCAATTCCAAAATGTGTTCTTGACTGGTGTGCACGTGCACATGAACAGGGGGGGTGGGTAAGAGAAGAAAAGAGACTCTTCATAATTCAGCAGTGCTTAGAAATTTCATCAGCAGAATGTGTGCAAAGTGTCTTAGCTCAGAGCTATGCAAACCACAGAGAAAATCAAATTTGAGTTATGCTTTTTTTTTTTAAGTTGGGAAAAAATGCCAGTGTAAGGTTGCCAGATGCCCCTGTATTTTAAGACATGTCTCTTATCAAGGGGACAATGTAGATCTGCAAAATAGAAAAGGCATTTCTGAACCACGTCCATAACAGATAGACTGTAGCACTGTCATGTTAGCATGGGATGAAACAGGACGCAGTCATCAAAATGGAACAGCTAATGGGAAAAGGAAGAGTAAAAAGTTGTGAAGGTGAGTCCATTCTGGCTGCAGAGAATACCATAATCATGGGTTGTTGGTAACTGGGTTTTAGCAAAGATGGAGCTCCAGCGATCTCTGCAACAGTTGACTTCAATTGGGCTTTGAGGGTGGGAGAAAAGTGAAAGTGGTAGTGGCAGATATAGACCAATGTAGGATGTAGCAAGGGCAGAGCATCTGCCTTACATGCAGAAGGGTACAGGTTCAATCCCCAGCACCTCCAAGTAGGGCTGGGAGAAACCCTCTGACTGAAATCCTGGAGAGCCACTGCCCTTTACTGTAGACAGCACTGAGCTAGATGGACCAGTAGTCTGACTCCTTATAAGACACCTTTCTGTGTTCTTAAGAAAAGAGATAGTTAAGTTATTCAACACAATCGAACTACATCAGCACAAGTGATTACCTGAAAATGTGATCAGGATGATGCAGGGGGATGCTCCCGTCCTGCTTGCAGCATACAAGGTTCTCACACTGGATGTACACTAGCCAGTGCTTGAATGGGATGCCATCTTGCTTCCATTCAGTAGGCCCTTTCCCCCTCTTCTAGCCTTGCTCAGGGCAGAACTCTTTGTGGAACTGGGAGAGACAGCAGCAGGCAAACAATGTTTGCTGCTATCCTACAGTCTTCTGTTTGAAGGGCTGTCCAGTCCTTAAGTCTGACTTAAAGGTAAAGATCCATAAGGAGCAGCAGGGTTTGGGGAGTTTTCTGTCAACAGTTAACAGAAAAAGATCCCTGCTGGATCAGCCCAAAGGCCTACCATGGCCAACCAGATGCCTATGGGAAGCCCGCAAGTAGGAGCTGAGTGCAGCAGGACTCTCCTCACCTGTGATTCCCAGAAACTGGTGTTCAAAGGCATACTGCTTCTGAGAGTGGAGACAGAACACAGCCACCATGACCAGTAACCATTGATAGCTGACCACAAATAGCAGACTGAGAAGATGTACAAGTCACCTGTCCACAGTCTTTCCCACTAGGATGTTGTGGCTTTCTATTTAAATTATTGCTTTCCCCAGAGAGGCTCGCCTGGTGCCATCATTACATGTGTTTACGCACCAGGCAAAAACATTCCTCTTTACCCAGGCCTTTGGCCATTAAATAATCTATGACGTGTTGAGGGGGGGTACTGTTATTATGATTATTTTATTATGCTGCCTGTTATTATGCTTTTCATTATGTTTTTATTACTGATGTTCTGTAAAATGTGTTGTACATTGCCCTGGAATCTTTTGACAAAGGGTGGTATATATAAATCGAACAAATAATTATTATTATTTGTAAATTTGCATCTATATGTATCAGCTAACATGCACATTTATTCCAAAACTGTGTCCACTTTTTTTGGCAAAATATGTGTGGCTACATCAACTGCAGCGGTATGAGTGTAAGAATGCTGCTATTCTGAGCACATTTTAGATGAATATCACTTTGACATCTTTCTTCAATGCAAAAAACACACTGGCCAGTTGCATTCCTAAGTAGTCTTCTTCCCTTTTGATTATATTATAAAAGGATTAGTTTTCTGTAGCAGCAATGGGTGGGGGTGGAGGGAGAGCATTCAAGTGCCAGTGAATTCTTGTGCTTGTTTCAAATGCTTCAAATGTTGTTGTTTTAATATTTAAAGCTGTAGGGCTGTGCTCTGCAGCCAGGGGAAACAAAAACTTCACTTTTTAAATATTTCATGGCTTGCTGGACTCCAGCAGCAGCAGCAATAGCAATAGCAATAGCAATGATTTCTTTAAAACATTAACACTTTAGATGCCCATCACGGCAGGAGAAAACTGTGTTAAGTTAGTGAATGTGCTGGAATGTACATTGCAGGAATTTATTAAACACCAAATGGGTTATGTAGAGTTCATTCATAGCTGGAGAGCAAGCCCTTTATTCTTTTCTACTCACAAGGCCAGATTAAAGGATCCGGAGGCACTATGCTGAATTGCATGGTGGGAATCTCGAGGGTTTTACCTCACTAAACTATTATTTCTCCAGTAGCAGATACCTCTTTTTGCCTTTCTGACTCACACCTGCTCTCCCTATTTCGTCCTGTCCTTTCCACTCCAGTTATATTTCACATCAGGGCAGTTCTATAAAATGCTTTTCCTTGCATCTGAATTATTATTATTATTATTATTATTATTATTATTATTATTATATTATTATTATTATATTATATTATTATTATTATTATTATTATTATTATTATTATTATTATTATTATTTGATTGAACCCATTTCAAGTGTTTCTCAATGGTTCATAGCAATTTGCACCAAGGATCAGCTTTGGTTCAGCTCTTGATCATCCTAGTCCTCATAATCTCCAATAATTAGGTTATCTGTAACTAGTAGCTATTTCAGGCTGGCATTTTGAAAATATAAGATCATATTGACACCTAACATACAATATAAAAGTTTGCCACTCAGTTTCTTAGTTGCCATTCAGCTCAACAGCACCTGTGCAGGGAGCATCCAGATGGGTTGTGTCCAGCATTTTAAAAACTAGTGTCAGACACACATAAGAGATTGACTCTACTGTGAAATTGTGTTTATTACACTCTTATACAATTGCACTGTGACTACTGTGAATTATCCACAGTTTCGTTAGACTCCTTCAGCCATGTGTATCCCTGAACATGTAAAGATTTCTCCCCTAAATAATCCTCTTTTCTGCAGAAACCACAGAAATCAATATGCCCTGGCCTGGCTTATCTGGAACTCCATGTCCATAAGGCATTTGCTATTAGACAGGAGTAGCTGCTGCTATTTCTCTTGAATTTGATTTCACAGATAAAATGACAAACTGCTTAATGAGAAATCATTGGACTGGGTTTTTTTTTTAAGTACAGGCATGTTACGGCACAGTAAGCCTCACATCTAGCAACACTCAATAAAAATAAAAATACATAGTGATTGAGATGGTGGTCTGAATACACCCACATGGCAAGCTTTTATTGAATCCAGTGTTTCTGGTTTTTAGCAACATACACAGTATTACTGTGCACTGAATTTGAAATGACTGTGTAGAGGCTTTTTGATCTTAAGTACATGAATGCCTGGACTACAAATGTTTGCCTCCTGGATGGTTTTTCATTATTCTAAACTTCTGTGTTGCTAAGGCTTATTGTTTTTTATTGGGTTTTGGTCTCTTAGGGGTGTTAGTGTATCTTCTGTGTTCTATTAATGGGTCAGGCATAATAACATTTTGCCTACACACCTGACAATTCTACTATTCTAGTGTACAGAACAAATATCTGCATACTGGCCATTTGAGGAATAATGGGAAGCTATAATTTCCTGCAGTGAACGATGCTCATGACCCCCTTCTTTTTCCTTCCTTGGCCACCAGGAGGAGAATGCAAATTCCCACATTCACTTTCAAGCTAACCAGAGTTCCCTATTACGTCCAAAGTCAGGGAACTCTGGTTTGTTTAAACGCTATTTATTGAATAAGCCAGGAACAGAATCTATGGTAAACCACGCTCATATAGTCTAAGGGACAGCTCAGTCACTTTCCCTATGGGTGTGGAACTGATTTTAAACAAACTGACAAACTAACTGAGGCTGTAGGAGCACAAGAGTGCCTCCCCCCACCTCCTGCCTTGCCAGAAGAGCCTAACAGGGGGTTGGATGACTTTGGTTCTTCCCAACCCCACCCTCCTTTTAATCGCACCAGAGGTAGATTTAGGGCAGCATGACTGAGTCCACTGCTCTGGGTGCCAAGCCTAGGGAGTGCTGCAGGGCGTCACAGCTATGACATAGTGAATTGAGCATAATGGAAGGCAAGAGGCAGGGGGTCGCTGTATTTTGGCCTTGCACAGGGCACTGCTGAAATTTGAGAGACCAAAGTCCACCCCTGATTGCAGCCGTAGTTAACAATGCACATTCTTGCCGTAATCTTTTACTTATTGAAAAGTAAGGTTCCATAAAACTTTTTCAAAATGTTTTGAAAGAAGTCCGGAAACTGTTAGCTGTAAGAGATAGGAGAGGATTAAGTCATCATGCCTCCTTTGTCACACGATGCCATCTGGATTGTGACAATGAATCTTTCTGTTAGGATACACTGCAGCAAAGTACTTCTTTTTAAAATCAAGACAGTGTATTTATTTCTGCAAAATACAGGCTAAGCCAGCATTCTGACGTGTCCTTTGCAAAAGTCAGCTTTACAGCCCAGCTCTTTTCATGGCTGTGCAGAATACTAAAATCACACTGCATGCATGTGCAAATACCATGCATGGAGATTACAATAACCAAACATCTTGTGCATGACTGGTCCCATTATTAGCAAAACAGGGCACTGAAGCATTTCCTCTTCACAATGAAATGCAGTTCTTCCCCTGCTGATAATGGCTATGAATCTCTTTCATATTTTCATAGATATATTATTTTGTCTGGTTGTGGGTATGCAGTATTGGGCACACAATATACTAGGTTTATTTTCCCTTGGGCTGTGAGAGTAGTCAGTGTGGCCCAGGGCTTTTTGCAATGAATAGAACATTGCTTTAGTGAAAATCTAAACAAAAGTAAATAAATAAGATCAATAATGAGAAGGCATGAAAGAATACAGAGGGAATATTTGGTTGATTTGATTGACATCCTATGCCCTTTTAAAATGTGGTAGGGGGTTTTGGAAGGGCGATTATTGGGTTTTGTTTTATTTTGATTATATATTGTGTGGTTTTTATATTTTGATTTTGTTCTGTGAACCACCCAGAGACCTCTGGGTGTAGGGCAGTATATAAATTCAATAAATAATAATAATATAAACAGAAATCAGATGATCCAGACACAAGAGGAAGGTATCAGTTACCAGGGGGAAAGCCTAAAACAGACCAAAGAAGAATGAGTATGCTTAGTGGGCCTGGAATGCTGATTGAATGTTGGAGTGGAGAAACAGAAAATTGGGAGGAGTGTGGAATGGAGTATCTTGTAAAAGGGCATGGCTGGCAGCAGGTGGGCCTGAATAGAAGCATGCCATTCTGCAACATTTTATTGCATTCCTACCTGATACATCATTTAACTGAAAATCACTGAATCAGCAAGAACTTGCTTGCAGCATTTGGTTTTTCAGGCAACATGAGAGAAGTAAAGCATTTGCCAACCTGATACCTTCCAGATGTTTTGGACTACAATTCCCAGGCAGTGTGGCCAATTGTCAGGGATTATAGGAGTTGTAGGATGGATGGTGCTAGGCTACTGAAGGCTGGCACAGACTAAGCAGCTCTGAACTGGAAATGGCAGCCTAATTATCTACGGTAATATGAGTTGTTAGCAAGGAGAAAGAAAGGAAGTCTACAAGCAGATGATTTAGTGAGAATGTGTCTAGATGGTATCCAGTGAAAGACAAATTGTCAGTGACATTTAAAATCCAGCATCAAACACTAACATCTTTGTTGACACAGTGAAATCATGATGAATGGATTTTTCCTGACCATTTTTGCTAGATGTAGTTGCCTTTCAAGTGCTCCATCACATAGTTCTCCAGTAGAGGAAGTTGCGTAAGGAAACTGTGTGGAATCTCCATTGACTTTCCCCCCCACCCTGCCAAAGGAAATCTGGAACAAACTTCCATTGGGGATTCTGTTGCCATGCAGTAATGCCCAGCAAATTCTGGGCCAAATTCAGCTTCTGAAGGATACCAACCATTCTCTACTTATTTGCCAAGCCAGACTAAAGAGGTGTGAGTAGAGAGAGCTTTGTCAACACAACTGCATTCTACTTGTGGTGAGAACATTTTGCCTGGTCTATCACCTTCCATTCTCACTTAAAGCACCCCTCCTACAAATGAAACAATTCAGAACTAGTCAGGTTTTGGCCCGCTGGGCTCATTCCAACCTGACTCCTTTTTGGTGTTTCTTACTGTCCTCCAAAGTTTTCTGGGGTTGTTGAAACTTTTCATGGTATATGTGTGTTGCCCTCAGTATCACTTATTTGGATCACTTTGCAATTCACACTACATACAGCCAGACATTTCCAGACAGTCCTGTGATGATTACGTGTCAGCAGCTATCGATTCTGCCAGAATCTCATTTTATGAAAGCCATCTCAATACTGATTGTCCAGCAGTGATCCGTAAGAGAACAGAATTCTGTATTCATGAATGCACACACTCGTATATGTCTTTGCCTGATAACTGTGCACCCATAATAGGTAAGTGACATGAACAGGCACCTTCTCAAAGTTCAGATTGTTTGCCTTTGCATAGGTTAGCTCTAGTAATAAAAACACACCAATTTCCTTTCTAGAAGAATTGTATTCAGGCATAGCATAGAAAAAAATACCTAGCAGTGAAAAATGAAGACATTTATAATGACTTTATGTATCAACTATATGACCTTGTGAATGTTGCTACATCCTTTAATCTTTGTACTCTCAAACATAATGAATTAATGCAGAATTCACCAATCTGGTCCACCCCATCCCCCTTCCCTCCAATCTTTTGGACCACAACTTTCATCAGCCATACCTAGCATGACTGGAGGGCACCAGGTTGACAAATGTTGAGTCAAGGCATGATGACTTGGAGGGATCAGGCTTGACATTTATTTATTTCTAAATGAACATTTTAAAATGTATTCCCCCGCCCTTTTCTTTTAAACTTTATTTTTTTAAAATCTGATTTAATTTATTGGGGGTTGCTTTGCCATTAACCAAACATATTATATTTTTATATTGTTGTGACCCACTCAGGGACCTTGTGGTAATGGGTACATAAGAAATAATAACAGCAGCCACAACTGTAGGTCTAACAGAAAATCCTCCTGAATTTTTCTGGCTTCATACAAACGAACTCAAACACCAAATGCTAATATGTCCAGGCAGTAATGGTCTTCAGCATCTGGGCAGCATCTGTGTACAGAACAAACTGCTGGAATTCATAGTCAAAGATAGCATCAGAAATGCTCTGAGGCTAGATATATTTACCCTAATAAGGTGCAAATTATGAACAAATGACTTTGTGAATTGGATAGTGTCCCTTATCCATGGCAACAAATGTATCAAATTCAGCACATGTCATCAATTCCTATGGTAAGACAACAAACTACTAGGTTGTTTGACACCATTTGAAGAATATGTCGATTAACATTCATCTGCTAACAAAAGTGTCTTATCTAGAATGTATAAAATTTTGCTTGCTCAATATAGTGGTACACTTGATTGTCTGCATCAGGTATGGGAACAGGATATTGGTAAGGTAATATTCGGGGTGGGGAACAGAGTGTGGGAGAAAGTTCAATTATTTTACATTGATTCATACATCTGACTCCTTGCACTCTGAGTAGGACAATTAATAATTGTTGGAGGGGGTGTGGAGAGCTAGGTATCGTTTACTATATGTAGTGGACTTGCCCAGTGACTGGGGAGTTTTGGAATAAGATTTTTATGAGCTCCAGTTGATTATGGGGCAGCTGCCAGATCCACTTGTGGTGTGTTATCCAATACTTATGATACTTTAAGGTACTTTTGAAAGATTCTTTGTTGAATTGTAAGCATTTTGTATTAATTTGTTAACAGTATAATGTATTTATGGTTATGTTTTTCATGTCTTGTAAGTTACCTGGAGACCTTTGGGTTAAGTTAGAAGTTAGTAGTAGTAGTAGTGGTAATAATAATCAACTGTACCCAAAAGCTACCTGGCAGCAGCAGTAGTAAGAAAGTTGTAGCCGTCATTGGCACCCAGAGTGCTTCAGCAACAGAGTATAGGAAACCAGGATCCCTAGGAATTTAAGCAGAGTTTTTGAGGTTTTTAGGAAAGATCAAAGGAACTAGATTTCTGAGAGGACTTGGTGGTCACAGTGCCACTGCAGGCTATAGCAACAGATTCTCTCACTACTTCTGTCACCACCATTAAGCTTCAGGGGCAAATGAAACCGACTGGCTAACTAAAGAAGCAGGAAGAGCTGCTACTGTGGCCGGTATTGAAATAATGACAAGCTGAGGAATTACAGACTAATTATGAGATTGGCTCTGCTCATAATTAGCCCAGAAGTTCCAAACAGGAGATGTTTGAGGTCCAAACTCTCCGGTTCTTAATTTCAGCTGCATATTGGAGACCAGTCCAGTAATATATCATATTGTATTTTAAGTTTTTAAAAAAGGTCTGCATTGTGGTTTCTTTCAGGTTGTTAAAATAATTCTTGTGGCCATAAAACTGTTCTCTAAATTATATCAAGAGTTTACACTTGAGATGCCCTTTAGGGCAGACTAAAAGTTCTTTGTGGTGATTTTCATCCTTCTCAAATATATGTGGACCTTTGGCATTATGTTCATTATATTTCTGATGCATTGCCCAGAGTTCCCAGGCATACTATATCATGAAGACTGACCTTTTTCAATCACTGCTTCTTCAGAATCATACAAGGTGTGACTGTGTACTACTGCAGATCCAGCTACAGGCCAATTCTGGCTCAATAAATTATTAACATTCCCCCCCCCATCAGTTGGGAAATATTTTAAGCAACTGTGGTGATTTTCCTTTCTGAAGTGAGCGATCAGACTCCTGAGGCCTAACAAAAATAAAAAGTTTGTTACCAAGCAAAGGTGGTTTTTTTGGAGGTCTCTGGGCATACCATATCACAAGCAAGTTGAGGGAGGAAAGTGGAGCAAATAAGTGTGTTCCAGCAAAAGAGTAAACCCATAAGATATACCAGGGATAGCTAATGTGTTGCACTCCAGATGTTGTTGAGTCATTTACATATATGGTTTTCAATTTATTATATATAATCAAACTAGGAATGATACAGAACAGATTATTTCCAAGTTGCAAATACCTTTGAAGCAAGGTAGTGATTGCACACAGCAATACAGACATGTGGCTAGAGAGAGACAGAGATAGAGAGAACTCGCTTAAGTTGATTTTGTTGACTCACCTAAGTCAACAAAATATCCCTCTTTTCTTTAAGAGTGCATCTCATCTTTCCATTGCTGTAAAAGTCTAGGAAAGTACCTTCAATATCAGGGTTGGCTAAAATGTGGTCATCCAGATCTTCTTGCACTATAATCGCTATAGCCATCCCTGGTTTTTTTTTGAGCAGATTCAAATTATATTCTGGAATTGCATGGTGAGAAATATATATATAAGAGACAAACACTAACAATAATGACAACCCTAACTGCTTTTCTTTAACAAGCAAACGAAAACATATGGTACTTCCTTTTTTATCTCCTATAGTTCTTGTTCAGAAGAAGACACAAATGAAACTAAGCAGCACTAAGCAATGGCACTTGGGGTTTATCTGATAAACATAGGAGGGTGATTGATTTGGTATAAGTGCTGGAGTCCATGCAAACATACGTTGTAGTAAGCAGCCTTCCCCAAACCTGGTGTCCTCCAGATGTTGTTGAACTACAACTCCCATCATGCTTGACCATTGGCTATGGTAACGGGCTGATGGGACCTAGATTCCAAAAATATCTGGAGAGTACCAGGTTGAGGAAAGCTGTAGTAAAGGAAGTTGTGGTGAGTGGGGATTAGGAAGACAGAAACAGAGCTACTAGCTGCATCCTCAACATCACAGTTTTTTCCCTTCCTATGAGCAGAGAAGCACCCTGCAGATTATCAAAGTAGCCAAGGTCAGTGATATTACACAAATGCAAAATAAACTAGAAATGTGTCCTGTTGGTTTGTGTGAAATTCTCAACATAATGTCACTGAACTTTAAAACCACATCTGTCTATACCACAGACACGTTGCCATCCCCAGCAATATTTTTCCTTGTTGACACTGCAAATGTCAGCATGTTGGGGGGGGATTAAATGATGCACTGAGATAGGTAAATGAAGGTTTTAAGTGAAGCTTTCACCAAACCAAAACAATCTAGATTTTTTTTAAAAAAAAATGGTATTATTGACTAAGCCGTATAGCAAAAATTGAAAATATTCTGTACCATTTAAAGGTTGGTGCATAACCATCACTTGGTCCCTGGTGTATATTTTATTTTATTGTAGCATTTGTCTCAAGCAATCTTACCAAGGAATATTCTATGCAGCTACTTCAATAAAGTACACACTGACACTACAAACATGAGCTGTAGCCATTCGATAAACATTTAACTCCCTTCTTCCCTTCCTCCACAATCGCTGCTAAGGCACAGGAATGTTTTTGACTAAATAAAATAAATAATATTTACCTGCAAGGCTGTCATCTGGAGGAAATATACTTGAGAGCATGTTTGACTGAAATTGATGGATTTATTTATTTATTTATTAAATTTACATCCTGCCCTTCCTCCCAAGGGAGCTCAAGGTGGGATACTAAAACAAATTCATTTTACTGTTATTTATTTTATTTTATATTTATTTCATAAAATGTATACTCTGCTTGTTTGTTAAAAAAGCTTAAAGTGGTTAACAAAGAGTATTTTTATGAAATAATTTTTAAAAATATTTTAATATATTTATATCTTTCTCCCAAGTTTGGCTTTCAGTACATATATATCCAGCCTTTCCTCCCACACACAACCAAAGGCAGCATAGATGGGATTCTCAGACAGTCCATTGTCCAAGACTTGACTAAACCCAAACTTTCTTAGCTTCAACACAATGGCAGCATCAGATGCCTTCAGACTAGGGATGGGGGAGGGATTTGATGTAGTTTGCATTAAAAGACAAACCTACCTATTTCACCCTTTCCAAAACAATGCAAGAACCTCTAAAAGTTGTTATTCCTCCACATTTTGCAATGCAGTTTCCTTATATAAATGGGACTGCTTCCTGATAGCTAGGGCTAGGGCTAGAGTGACAGCAGGAGCAGGAACACTAAGGAGAAACTATGCATCCACATATATTTCAGCTGAATTCAGAAGATTACCACAACATTAGCACAACATCACCACCCAAAGAAGGGACACTGTTGAGGGGGAAGGGACTTTTGCAGGTAGCTTTAAAAAACCAAGAACTTGCAAAGGCTGGCTGCCTGTGTCAGACAAAAGTTTGATCCAGAGTGGATGTAGCTTAATAGATACTGTACTGTCCCTGGATAGTGTTGAATCTAAGCAAATCTTCAGTGATAGACTCCCTTGCAAGCAGGTCTGCTAAACTGCCTGTGATATTGCTGAATAAGGGGGACTCTAAAATTATGGCTCCAAGCCAGTACAGGTTTCTTAACAGTTTAAATGACAACCAGCAAATACATAACATACTTTGCTGGTCCTATTTGCCTGGGAGCCAGTCAGATACTACCTAATTCCCCATCTGAGCTAATTTTGACCCTTAGATGAATTTTCACACACTGAGAAAACGGAACAAAATACCTTCACTGTCAAAGGGTAATGATCACCAACATGAAATTCACCTTTTTTCACAGCAGCTGCACACACACTCAACATTTTCATTTAACTGCTCCTGGTGCATTTCACCTTTCATCTTTCTATATCCTCCAGTTAGCTTTTTTTTAAAAAAAAAACAAAAAAATCCAATACACACTTCTTCCTCAGTCAGTGTTCAATGAATTGCCAGCTGACTGATTTCATTTAAATATAGGACACGGCCTTCTCACCTCAAGGCAAGGCAAGGATGCTTCTCCCAACCCCTTTCCCTCAAATTAAAAATAGAGGGAGGGAACTCTGCAGCTATTAATTATGTCCCTTTCCCTCTTATCAATGTATAAACAGTGTGGTCTGGAAAACGTTATATAACTATGCCCTAGAATCAATGAAACACCCATGCTGCAAAATCATGACCCACTTATGTGATTTGAAGTTTCCAGAAGTTTAGATGTGTTTGAGTGAACATCTTTTTCTAATGAAAATCATGAACCTTAATGACAATAAACCTTGCTAAAGCATTTAATTTATGTTGACGCTCATGACCTATTAGCTTGCCATCCTTCCGTAAACCTATTTCCTATCCACCCACTACAGCCCTCGGTCCTTCACCCTCAAGAAATATAAGAAGTCACAGTCTGAGAAGGATTACAAGGCAAAGTTTAGAAGCAAGCAGCACTTTCAATTGGATTATATATAATTCACACCATTGCTCAATGATACATGCCACTTTCACAATCGCAATGCGTTCACGAAAGGGCCTGGGTGCTCATCTTGCTACGTTTATATTAGTAGTCAATTTATCTAGGAAACAAGAGCAAGGACTCTATTTCTATTAGCAAGTCTGATTCAGCCCATGCTATTTGTGAAGATTTTAATGGATTATGTAAGATCAAGTCAAGCAAATTCACATGCCATTACATTAATGCTGTGAGATGTTCTTTGGCAGCTTATATCTAAGTATGTCTGCAGGACTGTCAGGATGTAGTAATGTCCAGTTGCAAACGACTCATGATCAGAGGACAAATGGAAGCACTGGAAGTCCAAGGAGAACAGCATTTTGGAATAAGAATAATTCATGATTGTAATTAATGGAGTGTAGAACTGCTCTAGGCTCAACCAAGGGTTTATGTTGATTAGATTCCAGTGCAAAGTGGATTGTTTAGCAGTATTGCTTCATCACTTTTCTTCTCTTTTATGATTCCATGTACTATGCATATGCAAAATGCTATGTACATATACCATGGTACATGCAGGGATCATCTACATGAGACAGACACCATCTTTGCCATCAGCCATAATTCTGTTATCACAGCTTAGTGCAATACATCAGGGTTTGATCAAGGTTTGATCAAGGGAGCATCATCTGCATTTCCTTGTCATCTGAAGTTAGACACTCAAGCGAAAGAGAGAAAGCCTTCTCAGTTGTGGCACCTAGAATGTAGAAAAGCTTGCAGAGAGAGTTGCGCTTTGCCCCTTCCCCGACTGCTTTTTGTGAAGATTATTACATCCCCGCAAGCATTCTCTTTTCTTTTGCCCCTCTCTGTCTCTGTCTCTCTGGCCTCCTGTTTATGGTTTTATATTTTATGATCCCTTGTTTTATTATTAACCATCTTGTACACAGTCAGGAAAGGTGGGACAGAAATTGTTTAAATAACTAAATATATTTTTTTAAAATTATGTGTCCCATTGACAATGGTTAGGCTCAGTTGATGGAAAGAAGAGAAGGGCTTTCTCTGTACCCGCACCTAAAATTCTTTGCTCCAGAAGACTTGGTTGGACACCTCGCTTACGCTGTTTGGCTATATGGGGGGATAAAAGCTTCCCATTTAGGCAGGCGTTTGCACTTGTCTCTGTTTTTATTATATTGTTGTTGGAATGCTATTGAATTTTATAGATGGTCTTAATCACTGTTAGCCACCCTAAATGATGAGGAGGGTTGAGTTATAGATCAGGCATAGGGAAACTTGGCCCTCCAGATGTTTTGGGACTACAACTCCCATCATCCATAGCTAACAGAACCAGTGGTCAGGGATGATGGGAGCTGTAGTCCCAAAACATCTGGAGGGCCAAGTTTGCCTATGCCTGTGATAGATAGATATTGAATAAATAAATATAACCCAACAGCTGAGAGGAGTGAAAGACAAGGCAAGAGTAACAAGCATCAGTGAGTAGAAAGGAATGAGGAAGACAAAGGATGAACATGAGCAACTACAGTTACTTTCGCTTAGGTGTTAAATCATATATATCCACTGAATTGCAGAGACTTCCTATGCTTGGGCTTTGGAGGCGTTATTCCTGATGGCTTTGTCTCTAGTTCAGACACTCAATAACATCAGACTTTTAGCCCACTTGTTATAAAAGTGCTTCCACTGGATGTCATTTTAACAAATGAGCTTTGGCATTATGCTACCACTAAAGTATGCACTGAACTGCTAAGGAATTAAGGGTCGGGCTTGAATTACGCTCCCATGCAATCGCCCAGATTCCTTTCGTCTGAAACTGGCATCATAAGGTGATTTTCTGAGTATCTTGGGAAAAAAATAATAATGTGAAATTGTTACCCACAGTGCCTTTTAAAAGCTATAATACATTTTCAGTTACAAAGGGCTTTGCTGAGATTTCCTGAGAAGACTGAATAAAGATAGGTATTTCAAATTTTTATGAGATTTTTAAAAGCCCTGACTTTAAGCCAGCAGCATGCAGGCTCTCACCAGCTAGTGAAATATGTGCAAGCCTGGGGTGGAGAGAAGCAACTGAGCTTCTCAAAAAGCAAATAAACCTAAGTTCCTTCTCTGCAAAACCTATCAACGTCAGACCTGCCAAGGGTGGGCATGAGACAGGTGGCGACAGATCTTTTTATTATCCTCAGAAAGAAAAAGGAGGATGGAAGAAACAATTCATACCTTCTTGACAAGAGGACAAGAAATGAGAGGCACCTGTGTGGCCAAACAGGAAGGCTTGTCCATTTAATAAATACAATTCAGAAAGCTGAGCTAATGGTTCCATTATTCCCCACCAAGCTGATCACCAGATGGCTCTTGAAGGGTGGACTCTGACAGCACTGGGAACATGAGTCAGGCCATTGACCCATCTAGGTCAGTATTGTCTACACCAGGGTTTCCCAAACTTGGGTCTCCAGCTGTTTTTGGACTACATCTTGCCAGCAGGGATGATGGGAACTGTAGTCCAAAAACAGCTGGAGAACCAAGTTTGGGAAACCCTGGTCTACACTGACTGACAGCAGCACTCCAGGGTTTCAAGCAGGATTTCTCCCAGCTCTACCTGGCGATGCTGGGGATTGAACTTGGGACCTTCTGCATGCAAGGCAGATGCTCTACAATTGAGCCATGGCCCTTCCGAATTCTAGCCCTATTCTGGCATGAGGCGAGAGAAGAGAGGGGGGCACTTGCCTGCCCTTCTCCCTCCATTGTGTTCTCACCATCCTTCATATGTTGGGGCAGAATGCCTGCTGCAGAGAGTTAGTTGTACTCATGGACACTCCCCCTGCAATGTAGAATCCCTCCTAATCATCACTCATTGCTCAGGGAAACTGTTAGGAGAGCCAGTTCCCCACTGCAGAGGATCATCCTGAATGCACAGGGGCTGATGGGACATAGGTGGCAGGGATGAGGGAACGTGGTTGGCAAGGGAGAACATCTAACTAAGAGACCTGTTTCTTAGCTTATGTTTCAGTCTAACCATGGCCACAGATTCATGGCCTTGTGAAATGAGAATAACAACATACTAGTACATGACACATGAAGTGTGACAAAAGTCCTAAGGGGACTGGATTAAATTTTCAATGTACCATATTGGCCCGAATATAAGCCGCACCTTTAAAATTCAAGGGGGGGGGGAGACAATACCCAAATATAAGCCGCTCCCTTAAAACTCCGCAGGCACTCACACCTGTTCTGTTTTACCATATGTCTGTTTCAGCAGCGATATCGTAAAAGCCAATTTTTGTAAGGTCACAAATATTAGCCGCACTTTACGTTTTCATGGTTAGAATTGGGGGGGGGGTGAGGCTTATATTTAGGCTAATACGGTACATCTAGGAGCATATCTGTACAGAAAATATTGCCAAAAATTGGGGGTGCAGGGCAGGGATTCCAAAACAATCTCCTCTCTTACATAGCTGTCAACGTTTCCCTTTTCTTGCGAGGAATCCTATTCGGAATAAGGGAATTTCCCTTAAAAAAGGGGAAAGGTTGACAGCTATGCTCTCTTAGCGTATTGAAATCTCAGCCCAAATTTGCTTGGATTTTGGAACACTTCATAAATTAGCTCTGCGCATTCTGAGCAGCATACACTGTTGCGCTTCCCAAAAATGTGCCAGTTGCTGGTAATCACAAGTGAGAAGAGTACTGTTGTGTTTCTGTCTTGCTTGCAAACTTCCCATAGGCATCCCATAGGCAAAAGAGTCAAAGTGGACAACACTAAAAAGAGAGAGAAGGGTTGTGGCTTTCAGATTTACCCTTAGCCTTATATACCACAATAAATGTGTTACGACTTGAAGGTGCCGTAAGTCTCTTCATCGCTTTCATATTTCTGGTGCTTGTCTTTCACGTTACAAAGTATTTTTGACCTTTTTCAGGCCACTCCATTGTACTACACACATTTCCAAACCACTAGCCTCAAATATAAACCCAGAAGTGGGTCTGAGTTTTATGCAGCTTATACTAAAAATAATTTTAGACGGCTGTCATATCAGAAGCTCATTAGAAGGCTGCACTTAAAGCACAGGCTTAACTAAAGACTCAGTGACTGAAACTTCATATTTTAAAATGTTGCTGTGCCAAGGCTCATGTGGGGCAAGCTGATGCCCATCTCCTGCTTAAGTATTCTCATTTATTTATGAATTGTGTGGTGCTCAGAAAGATTTAAAACAACAACAACAAACTGGAGTTTTGGATAAAATACTTCATTCCTTCACACACACCCCTCACCAGCTACCTGTCTTTGCTTGATCTGGGGACTTCTTCTTGCTGTGTGTAAAAACCTAGTTACAGAAAAGGAGAGTTTGCTCTCAGGTATTAATGAGAATGATCAGACCCTGAGTGACAGCTTTCAAAGTCAAGTCAAGACAGAAATAGCTTAGGAGAGTTGATCCAAGACAGAAAACCCATGAAAAGGATGAAGGGAAAGGTCTTCTGGCCAGGAGGCTAAATATTTTTCCCCCTAAAAGGTTTTTTAATGCAATTTGAACTCAGTCTGCTGATCCCAGTCCTCCAGCTACAACTGCAGGGAGAAGATACTGAGTTCATTATCGTGAGCCTGAGCAAGGGCTGTCAGGCGTCTTGTCCAGATCCTCCCTCCTCTATGCAGTTCAAGCTCCTGTGCCTTGTACTTGTGATCAAGCGCAACCTGAAAATATGGCCCTGCTGTTAGGTAAATAAGACAAGAAAAGCACACCTTGCTCTTGCAAATTCAGGACTTTCTGTGTATCCTCAGGCCCCCTCCACTTTTCAATTTTCTGACTATATATTAGTTCCCTACCTGGAGAGATGTAATTAATGTTCATAAAGATTTCTGACATCTTCAAATAAAATGGGTGCTTGAAAAGCCCAAAGGCTGGACTGTTATCTGTATTCAAATCGTAGGCTAAAGCTAAATGCATATAAGTTCTGACTAAATCACTGGGATTTAATTTCATGTTAATGTGTTTAGGAGTGAGGTGTTCATAACAAGCCTAGGAATAATAGATTACACTATTCTAATTACAGAAGGGAAAGCCAGTTTCATCGTAAGTTATACTAGTCAGGGGTTACCAACACAGCACTCCTGGGTGCTAAACTGACTATCATTATGTTCTATGGTGACTACAAGAGGTCAAAGTAATAACCCCTGAAAAATTCACAGTACACGAGAGACTATTTCTCTTTGGACTGACTCTTCCTCCCTCCACTGAGCTTCCTCTTTAAACATTCCCACATTTCACAGGATGCCAGGAATAGGTCCCCCTCCATCCTTCTGTTCTGTGAGCAAGTGGCTGATTTGGTCCCCCCCCCTCACTCCCATTAATGGTGAGGTGTGTCCACTTTATATTGTGGTCCTGTGTCTTCTTCTGCTCTTTTAGATGTGTCGACCATTTTGTGTTATGCCACACCTCACATTATGACATGCCTTCCACGGCTGCCATTTTATGATTGGCACCTGTCAGGGAACTGTCATCGGAAAGAGAGTTGGTGCAGAGGCTCCAGCAGACTCGGAGAGATTCTGCAGCGGAGGAGGGAACCAGCAGGGGGAGAGCAGAAGCTCCGGCAGAAGGGGAGTCGGAGGAGGGAGGGCTCTGGGATACTTCTAGTGAGAATAGTGCAGAGGTAACTAGACCCCCGTTGGCAACTCCCACCCTTCGCCGGAAGCTGTCACGCAGAGAGTCACGAAGGCGCATGTCCGTGAAACAACTTTTATGTTGGCGTAAATTTCGTAGACGCCCACTGTCAGATTCTACCAGCGACTAACGGAGTCAAGCCTGGGGAGGCTCCGTTAGTGCCTCGGTTTGGCTGAACTGCCAAACACCAGAGGGATCAAGCTTTTACGCACAAGCAGCTCATTATCCCATCACAGCAATCTGACAGTCTTTGTAAGCTGCTTGTGCAAGCAGAGGGCATCATGAGCGAACCAGCCGGAACCGCAGGAGCTGGAGCGGGCGCAGGTCCAAGCCTGGAGGAAAGGTACAGAGCGATGGAGGTCCAGCTCGCGCTGCAAACGGCGAGGCTTGAGGAGAGGAGGGCTCAAGATGCGGATAAGGGGAAAACCGCCCCACTTGCCAGAAAGGTGCCTGGATTGGTGCAGAGATTTGGGGGGGATCCCAGGAACTATCAAGCTTTTAGAACGGAGATGCAATATGCTCTCAATCTACTGTTTGATGACTTCACCGATGAGAACTCTAGAGTGGCGTACGTAATTAGCCATCTAGAGGGAGGGGCGAGGGACTGGGTTCGACCCCTGATGGCAGCCAATAATGATATCTTAAAGGACACGAGGAAGTTTTTTCGCGCCATGGACTTGATGTTTTCCAGCGAGATTGAGCAGGGGGTGGTGCGGAGGCAGTTGATGGGGTGCAAACAGGGGAGCCGATCTGTACGTGAGTACTGGACTGAGTTCACTATGCTTATTCATAGACTGGGGTGGGATCTAGCAAGTGAACCTATTCAAATGTTATTTGAAGAAGGGCTCTCTCCGACCATGAAAGATGAA
This sequence comes from Podarcis melisellensis, assembly GCF_964234715.1. Lineage (NCBI taxonomy): Eukaryota > Metazoa > Chordata > Lepidosauria > Squamata > Lacertidae > Podarcis > Podarcis melisellensis. The sequence goes on from NC_138544.1 coordinate 34,518,508, forward strand.
CTTTCCCGGGCGCCCAGGGCGGAGTCTATGGACCAGCTGACTAAATCTGCACTGTCCATAGGAGCGCGCCTAGAAGCAAGAGCTTTGGAAAAGCGGGAAGGAAAGGGGGAACGTTGGAAGGACTTCCGCATTCCAGAGATTCCGGAGCAGTCTTTCCCGCCCGCAGAGCCGATGGAACTGGGAACAGCGCGCGCGCGCGCAGTTTCAAACACCAGTGAAGGGCGGAAGAAGGAGGGAAAGAGTGCCAAGAGATGTTATCTCTGCCAACAGCCAGGGCACTTTGCCAGAGTTTGTCCGCAAAGGAAGGAATGGCAGGGCATGGCGGGAACTGTTGGGGGAAAGGAGGAAGGAGAAATAGAGGAGCAAGTAAAAGCCAACGCCTGGTTGCCAACATCAGGGCACAGCAGCCAGGCCAGGGAGTAGTGAATGTGCCCACGCCGGAACCTCCAAGACCAGCGCTTGTGATAGAGGTGTTGCTGGAACTGCCAAACGGACACCCACTAAAGATAAAAGCGCTATTGGATTCAGGCAGCTCCTGTAATTTCATGAGTAAGGAGTTTGCTGCTGAACACCAGATACAAACTCTCCCATTAAGTAAGCCTTTGCAAGTAACCACGATTGATGGGAGGGAACTGTTGGGGGGAGAAGTGAGCCAACAGACTGTACCAATGATTATGAGGGTGGCAAGACACACAGAACTGATAGCGTTTAATGTAGCCACCTTGGGAGGAGCTCCCATCATTCTGGGAATGAGCTGGCTGGCACTACACGATCCGCTAGTAGGCTGGCATCAGAGGGTTGTTTCCTTTGGTTCAGCACATTGCCTAGAACACTGCAAGGAGGGAGAGGGTCAGGCAGGGGCCAGAGCCACTCTAGCAGGGATGGAAGTGACTGACAAGGGGAAGGTGCCACCACAATACGCTGATTTGGTTGACGTCTTCAGTGAAAAGGAAGCAGATAAACTGCCCCCGCACAGACCCTTTGACTGTCAAATCACCTTACTCCCAGGAGCACAATTGCCAGTGGGCAAGCTGTATGCCATGTCAGACCGTGAGATGCAGGAGTTAAGGGAGTTCATTGACAAGAACCTCAAGCGAGGTTTCATCAGAGAGTCACGAGCGGTGGGGGGCAGCCCAGTGTTCTTTGTGGACAAAAAAAACACGGGCAAACCCAGGCTTGTGTGTGATTTCAGGGCCCTAAATGCTGTGTCAGAACCAGTGACTTTCCCTATGCCCAGAATTGATGACATTCTGACACGGGTGAGAAAAGGGAAGATTTTTACCAAGCTGGACCTTAGGGGGGCATATAACTTGATACGTGTGAGGAAGGGGGATGAGTGGAAAACCACTATGTTCACCCCCTTGGGGGCGTTTGAGTACTTAGTTATGCCTTTTGGATTACAAGCGGGCTCCGCCTGCTTTCAATCATTTATGAATCACGTCCTGGGGCCATTGCTCTACAAGAACTGCGTGGCATTCTTAGATGACGTCCTGGTGTACTCAGAGAATGAGGAGCAGCATGTGCGAGATGTTAGAGAAGTACTGAGCAAACTGCGAGAAAATCGGCTGTGGGTGAAACTGGAGAAATGCCAGTTTCATAGCAGGGAGGTGGAATTCCTGGGGTACCGGTTGTCTGACAAGGGGTTGGCTATGGATCCCGGCAAGGTTCAAGCGGTACTGGAATGGAAAACACCAAAGACCAAGAAGGACGTGCAAAGGTTCCTGGGCTTCGGAAACTTCTATAGGAAGTTCATCAAGAACTTTGCCCATTTAACAGCGCCCATCACGGATTGTCTTAGCAGCAAGAAAAAATTTGCTTGGACGGAAGAAGCGCAAGGGGCATTCGAACGCTTAAAGGCAGCGTTTGCGTCGGAGGAGCAACTTTTGCACGTGGATCTACGGCAACCAATGCGAGTGGAGACGGACGCGTCAGACCGAGCGGTAGGGGCCGTGCTTCTCCAGCCGGGGAAAGATGCGTCTGAATGGAGACCGTGTGCATTCTTCTCGCGGAAGTTGAACAAATCCGAGAGGAACTACACAGTATACGACCGAGAACTGCTCGCCATTCATGAAGCATTCCGGAGATGGCGGCACTTGCTGATTGGGGCGCAGCACAAGGTTCAAGTCCGGACTGACCACAAAAATCTGGAGTACTGGAGAACAGCCCGAGTGCTGAACCAGAGACAAGTGAGATGGGCCCAGGAGTTCTCCAAATTCAATTTTGAGATTCGTTACGTGCCAGGGTCCGAGAACGTAAGGGCGGACGCTCTTTCCAGAAAGCCTGAGTACTTAGAGGGGGAGGGGGCGCCGGAAGCAAGGCACGTAATCCCTGAAGACCGCTGGGTGTGTGGGGCGGCTTTGGTGGGGCAGAAAGAACTGTTAGAGGGTACGGAGAACGACGAATACGCCCAAGAGAAACTCAGAGAACTCAGGAGGACAGCGGAGAACACAGGGGGGTTTGAAGAAAAGAGTGGGGCGTTGTATTACAAAGGGGCACTGTACATACCCGATGGGGAACTGAGGGGCAGAGTACTCAAGCAGTTGCATGATAGCCCCACAGCGGGGCATTTTGGACAGCACAAAACCATGTGGTTGGTTACCAGGGAATTTTGGTGGCCCAAGGTGAGGGAGGATGTACGGGAATATGTCAGGGGTTGCGACAGGTGTCAGCGAGCGAAAGGGGAGAGGGTGGCGCCAGCGGGGCTCTTACAACTCTTACCCACACCAGAAAGGCCATGGGAGGCAGTCTCCATAGATTTTATGACGGAACTGCCAAAATCCAAGGGCAAAACGGCGGTCATGGTAGTGGTAGATCTATTAACTAAGATGTGTCATTTTATAGCCTGTTCTCATGCGGTCACAGCGGAGGAAACCGCCAAGTTGTTCGTAGAGCATATTTTCCGGTTGCATGGCGCCCCCTTGAGGGTGGTCAGCGACAGAGGGAAACAGTTTACTTCCAGGTTCTGGAGGAAACTTATGAGCTTACTGCACGTGGAAATCAATTTCTCCACTGCCCGGCACCCGGAAACAAATGGGCAAGCGGAAAGGGCAAACGGGATTTTACAACAATACCTGAGGTGTTATGTAAAGGACCGAGAAAATGATTGGGTAGATAAGTTACCTCTGGCAGAATTTGCCTACAACAACGCTGAGAACGTGTCCACAGGGCTGAGTCCCTTTCTGGCAAATTATGGGTGTCATCCCAGGGCATTTCCAGGGGAAGGAGGGGAGAGGTGAAGTGTGCCGGCGGCAGAACATTTTGTTGAAGAGATGGAAGCCATCCACCGTCAGCTACAACTTAACTTAGAGAGAGCCAAGGAAGAATATAAAAAGCAAGCAGACAAAAATAGGAGGGAAGGTGAAACTATAAGGGTGGGAGACCGGGTGTGGCTATCCACCCAGGGACTACCTTTCAAGGGGGGTTGTAAGAAACTGAAACCCAAAAGATTGGGACCCTTTGAGGTCATACAGCAGGTGAACCCAGTAGCATTCAAACTCAGACTGCCCAGTCACATGAAATTGCACCCAGTATTTCACAGGTCATTACTGTCGCCGTACCGAGAGGGACATGAATGGGGGGGGAGCGTGAGAGAGAGGTCTCCCGAACGCCCGTGATAGAAGAGAGAGAACGCGACATGAACGTGGCAGGAATCATTGATTCCAGGTGGAAGGGGGATCAGGTGGAATATCTGGTAGAATGGGAGGGGGAAGTAGAGTCGGAAAACACTTGGGTACCCGCTGAGGTAGTCAATGACGAGGTTTTAATAGAAACATTTCATCGGCGTTTCCCAAAAAAACCGCAACCCGTGGCACGATTTAGAAGGGAACACTTTGGGACCACTGATGAGGAAGGAGAGTTTGGAGGGTTCCCAGAGTCAGGGGTGGGTGAGGAAGCCGACTCCGACGAAGAAGAGGAAAACGGGGAGAGAGACGGTACGCCATGGTTAGAAGTGTTTGAATCCTCGGACGACGAGGAGAGTTCCTTTAGGGGCTTTCCGCCCTCACCGCCAGTGGGAGAGGACGCGGGGGGTGAAGGGGGCCCTGAGGGGGAGGTGGATGTCAGGGAACTGTCATCGGAAAGAGAGTTGGTGCAGAGGCTCCAGCAGACTCGGAGAGATTCTGCAGCGGAGGAGGGAACCAGCAGGGGGAGAGCAGAAGCTCCGGCAGAAGGGGAGTCGGAGGAGGGAGGGCTCTGGGATACTTCTAGTGAGAATAGTGCAGAGGTAACTAGACCCCCGTTGGCAACTCCCACCCTTCGCCGGAAGCTGTCACGCAGAGAGTCACGAAGGCGCATGTCCGTGAAACAACTTTTATGTTGGCGTAAATTTCGTAGACGCCCACTGTCAGATTCTACCAGCGACTAACGGAGTCAAGCCTGGGGAGGCTCCGTTAGTGCCTCGGTTTGGCTGAACTGCCAAACACCAGAGGGATCAAGCTTTTACGCACAAGCAGCTCATTATCCCATCACAGCACCCATGGCACCTTTTCTAAATTCCAAACATGCCCATTAGCCCCAACAAGTTGTTGACCCCACTCCTGAATGGATGCCTAGAATCCCCTATTTCTATGACAGACACCTTTCAAGGTTCTCCCTTTTACTACTATATGCCTTATAGCAGAATTAAATAAAACAAGGGTTGCTCTCAGTTAAAACAACACATGCACACACAATGTACTTCAAGGCACCTTGGTGCCAGCTGTGATACACTTTGAACTGCAAAGAGAACTATGTGATACCTTAATGGGATGTATCCTTCAATTTCAATAATGCCTCTTGCTTGTGTGAATGGAGAATAGAGAGGGATGTGTGAGTGTGTGTAGAAACTAGCCTGTTGTACAAATGTGAAAACAAAACAAAAAAATCCAATTATTGCATTGTTCTGCTCACTTTTTGTCCCTGGTTCCACCCACTATGGGCCAGTTACCATCAGATAATGCCTAAAATGGAATGCAGCTATCAGGCTATAAAGGGTTTCCCACCCCTATCTAAAGTGTCAGTGGTCACATGAAAATATGATCCATAGCAAAGAATAGAATTCAGTTTAATATTCTATTCTTGTGAATTTAAACAAAAAAAGCCCTTTCATAAAAAATAAGAATACATATAAACACCCTCTTTTTTAAAAAAAATATTGGATGTAAAATATTTATTTAGCTCTGCCTGGTAATCATTTTTCCCAAAGGAAGATTGTAGCACAGTATATTTTTAACACTCCATTCTAAATATGTCCAGAAGGATGAAAAAAAAAATATATTCCCTTTTATACAGTGAAAGTCAGCGATAGACTGCTCTCAAGCAGTTGTTAGCTGAATATTCAGATAACTAGGATAAATCTAGATTCCTCTTATATATGTTCATGGTAAAAAAACAACAACAAAACCCCACTACTGTAAAGCATTATGGATTAATTTACATATTTTTAGCCCTCGCCTTGCACTGTTGGCACTTATTACCCAGTGACAGGTTCTATAAGTGCTATGTGTTTGTTTGTTTGTTTGTTTGAATGATTGATTAGTCCTAAACTACTTATGCTCAAGACTAGGCTGTTCCTGAGATACACTTGTAACATATAAAGTGAATATATGTATTCTTCCTTGGAGAAGTTATTATGCATGCCCTTGAGAAATGTATTACAACGTCCCTGAATGTACCACCAGCAGAAGTGGCTGCATTATTATGTTCTTTTTACTCATTGTGACTGACTGATTGTGAAGAAATACAGCCTCTATCCCTGTAGGAAAATATTAATGCTTACGCTGCTTTAATGAACAGTGATAATAGAATCCTGCGGAGTATATTTTGTTTTACCTTGGTGATGTCTTGATTTTTTTTTTTTTAAAGTTTTAATTATCATTTTGATTGCATGGTATATGAATAGAATTTCACCTGTTGGGATCCAAAGCCTATCAAATCCCATTTATTCATTTCCCAAATTTCTATACTACCCAATCCATATAAGGAAAAGCAGAGGGCCTTCTCAGCAGTGGCACCCACCCTGTGGAACGCCCTCCCACCAACTACCATCTGAAGGCAGCCCTGTTTAGGGAAGCTTTTAATGTTTGGCAGACTATTGTATTTTAATATTTTGTTGGAAGCCTCCAAGAGTGGCTGTGGAAACCCAGCCAGATGGGTGGGGAATGAATGAATGAATGAATGAATAAAAGTAATAATTGTTATTATTATTCTGGGATCAAATCAGAAACCAGGACGGCTTCCACGACTGACACTTGGAGGGTCTGAAGTCATCAAATTCTCATTCCAGCTGAAGAACTGCAAATAAGAAGGAACTTAACCATCATATCCATAGACATCATATAAAACTGATAGGCTGAGTTTGTTGAAACCTGATTCTCTTATGTCTCTTTCAGACTGGCCCAGATAGGCCACCATTTTTGGATGATATCCAGGCATCGCAGTCTCAAAAGGCTTCCCCTTATCTTTTGCTCTATTGTTCTCATTTTACACCAGTTCTGTTCCTAATGTTTTGACTCTCCACCTACTGGCATTCCTCCTGTTCTCATATGCCCAAAGACACACACACACCTGCTTTGCAAATAGTTAATCACACTAGTTATGCTCGGATGTGAAAACCTGCCTGTGACAAGTCATCTGCAATGTGAAACAACCGCTAACTTTATTGGCCCTTCAGGATCCATTGAAGGGTGTGACATATTCTTCTGCGCCATCTGCTGGCAAGTTTTATATTAACTTTAGAGAAATACACCCCTGATTATACCCCTTTCAACAGGATCAGCCAATAGGGTGTCAGCTTATTCCTATTCTCTTTAGGCACCGTGAAGGTTTCAGCACTCTACTAATTAATGACTGAATTCTGTCTTTGCATTTTTGCAACGGAAGAAGGTGAATCTTCACCCACAAGAGTGTCTGCAGCTACACTAGTTCCTTCCAAACTGATTATGGAACAGAGAGAGATGTGGAATTATTGTGTTAGGAGAGAACAGATTGCTTATTTATACCTTCGTATCTTTGAATTTTAAAAGTGGTTGTTGACTATATAAGTGTTTGTACAATATTTATATACAGGGCTTCCTACAGGCATCTGGTTGGCCATTGTGGGGAAAAGGATACTGGACTAGATGGTATCTGAAGAAGTGTGCATGCACACGAAAGCTCATACCAAGAACTAACTTAGTTGGTCTTTAAGGTGCTACTGGAAGGAATTTTTTTGTTTGGACTAGATGGGTCATTGGGCTCACCCAGCAGAGCTCTTCTTGTGTTTTGTTCTTATGAAGACTGTTGAGTTCATGCTTATAGATTCTCAGCACCATTCATCCCAGTTTGAATGAAACACAGCAACACAGGGCATTTTAGTGAAACTAGGCTCTGGTTCGTAAGTTCAGCTGAGGTCTGTGCTGATACAACATGATGGTTGTACCATGGAGACCTGGCTTGTCCTGTTGTAGAATTCTGCAAACTGGGCTTCTGCACAAACGGATGCTCAAATGGAGAACCCTGTTCTCATTGCAAACTATCTGGTGTTTATTTATTTAAAATATTTGCATGCCACCCTGCATTAAAATTATGTCAGGGCAGTTTACAACATGTGCAAAAACATAATACAAAGCAATAGGCCAAACACAACAAAGCAATCAGTAAAATTAAACACTATACATTTTAAAGTGCCATAAAACTTCAGCAGCAGGAAAGGGGGTGGTTAAAATAAAAGCTAGGGAAACACATGAAACTTCATGAAAAATCTGGAGCCAGCCATATATCTTTTGGAATTCCATAAGATAGGAGCCACAACTGAGAAGGCCCTACTTATAGTAGCTAGCAGGCTAATTCATCCTAATGGTGCACTTCTGTTTGGTGCTATTTCAGTGCTGAACATATGAACAGGGATGAGAGTTGATTAAAATGCTCAGCTGCTGGTTTACTTGTATAAAAAAATATTGCTCTCTCAAGCAATCTATTCCTGTGAGAGGTGCAGTGTTAGAGCAATGAATTTACACAAAAATGTGGGAAATCAACTGTTGTGACTGTGGGAGATCAGCAGTCAAACCAAACAAATGCATATTTTTGCTAGTTAGCATGAGAAGGGGCTAAGTCCAGGGAGCTGTATTGCTGATGGCAGATATTCAGACCATAGAAATACAATTTGTAGAGAGGGCTCTGTGTGATGTCATTTCTCTTCCTCTCTTGGAGAGGAAGGAGCATATAGTACTTCCTGTTCCTCTATCTGTTAGAGGCAAATATGCCTCCAAGCTGTAGCTTTAGGCACATGTCTGAAGCTGGTTATACTGTAAATATTTTGCCTGCATAGTTTTTACGGCTGCCTTTGTTTGTGGACCAGAGCATGATTATAAAAAAAGTAAATCTTTACTTTACAAGTTGTTACCTGATTCTTTATTGAGTGGGGTAAGAAGGGGGAAACCATCTGACTTTGTAGCTGGACTTGCTCCAAACAATGTGTTACAGCCTAATTTCTAAGCTTTTATTTTTGCTGCCAAGGATGGGATTTTGAAACTGTCCAACCCACACACGTGGGTGCCTGGAGGGATAAATTGCAATTAATATTTCCTCTCCTATCCATTAAAACCAGCCCCACAGTGATCTTAAGACTTGACAAAAGAGAAACCACATTAGGACCTGCAGCTCCATGGTAGGGAAAGCATGTGCCTGGCATGCAGAAGGTCTTGGGTTCAGTTTGCTGGCATCACCGTTTACAAAAATCAGATGGCAAATGATGGGAAATGCCTTGGTCTGATCCCCTGGAGACTCATGGCCCAGTTGGAGTAGATAATACTGGGCAAGATGGAACGTTTTCTGACCTGTAAAAGGTAAAGGCCCTTTTTAAAATAATGTAATCATTGTGGTTTCCTTCCCAGGCCAGCATTAGGGTGGGGGTGGAGAATCACCCCCCTCCCCTGCTTCCTGGTCACTGTGCCTATATTCATCCATCAGCCTAAGTTAGTCTAGAATTATTTTAGCCTAATATTTCCCCTCTTTGTTTCATGACAAGAAAAGGTCACAATGTTTTAACATTTCCCTGTAATTTCCCTGATGCTTTCTTGTGGGTGAAATACCACCTGATCAGATATGTATTTAGCCTAAAGAAGGCTAGCTTTGTTGTTATTTTTAAAATGCCCAGTAATAAAAAGAGGATAGTATACAGATTACAAAACTTACCTGAAATAATGGGTAGGCATGGCCTCTGTCCCATGGACCGGGGTGGGGAGAGGAGAGGAGGCTCTGCCCCAGTGTTTTAAAGGTGGGACAGAGCTTGAGGAGGAGAGCATTTCAGCAACCAGCTATCTTGATTTCAGATTGGACAACATGAAAAAATGCCTCTCAAATTTGTTTTCCTAGGTTCCCTGGCTCTGTGGATTCTTAAATAAATATAGAGTCACTAGCAATCAAACAGGCAGGCGAGAAATGACAAGTGTTTTGACAGCACTCATAACACTTTGAGGTATTTTTAGCATATTTCGCAGTCGTATTAGCTTAACCTGTAATAGAATATAAATGAGCCCATATGGCTGAGATGTAATTATGTTCTATGTGAGAAATCCCTGTGGTGGGTTTTTTTTTAAGGGGGGGTGACTCGCTACATGTGCCTTCTGGAGGGCACGATTTACACATGATTACCTACTCATTTGCATCGAGAAGAATAATACAATGCTAACAACAGAGTAATGAAAAGGGCAGGCAAAAGACTGGAGATCCCTAGGGGTGCTGATCCTTATGACTGACATCCAGTTAAGAACAGAGAAATTTGTCCCCTTAGGGAGTACATTTTATGAAGCAATCTTTGATTATGCGGGCACAGTAATCATGAGTCTTAATTATTATTACTGCGAGTGAATGGGCTACAAATCTCCAAGGAGCATCTCTGTCACAGATACTTTGCTGGCATAGGCTGGAGGGAAAAAAATGACTGTTTTCCCAAGGATCATTTTCATTCCAACCTGGTAGTTAGCTGAAGTTTCTCTGACTACCAGTCATGAAACATTAAATATAGATTAGAGGCAGGGAGATGTTGAAAGTTGAAATTCACCGGCGGTGCACACCCCGTGTGCTTGAGAGACAGCCCCAAATGTTGTCCAGATGTTATAGCAACAGGACGGAAGGTTCCCAAGCTGAAAGGCAGCCACAACAGAAGAGAAAGTGAATGCTTGGAATTCCACAAGCCTTCTGTTTAGCTTACTTCCAGTGTATTAATTTAGCAAAAAGTCCTAACAGCTTGTTAGTGGCGGATGTTACGAAGCACACACTACTCTGAAAGGAAAAAGAAACTTGCACTTAAGAAAGGAAAAGAGAGAAAGAAAAGAATAATTCAGACCATATAATTGATTTTCCACATTTTCAGACTGTGATAAGGCTTAAGCTTTAGCTGCAGAAAAATATGCTTGCGGTTTGTCACAATGTTTTGCAATGAACCAGTGTTTGTGAGTGTGGACACACATGCATACACGCACAGAAATATGTATATATAGATACATGCATACCATATGAGCAATCAAACTAACAAATTAAAGCATTAAATTTGCCTCGTCTGGGTCAGTAATATGGAGATTGAAGCGTCTGCAAGTTATTCATGTGCTATTACATAAATATGGCAGCTGCTCCTTCTTCAGTGGCCACCAGCAGACCTGAGTTGCTACTTACCCAAGAATTAGAAGACGTTTCATGGTGGCCTTGATGCACAAATCCAAGTGGAACCGTTTAGCCATCCCTACCTCAAATCCTAGATAGGGAGAAGGGCAAAGTACCCATCAAGTTTCAGCTTCAGATAGACGTTTGATGCTGAAATTCAGAATGTGGCCGTTTCTAATATTTCCTACCGCTTTTATGATACTCTACGTTTTGGTCCTTAAAGTGAGTGAGGGACCTCAGGCTCAGAGGCCAAATGTGCTCTGGATAGGCCACGCCTTTCACTGGTTGTGCTCTGTGCCCTCCTCTGGTGACTTCACCAGACTGCAGGGGCATAGTGTGAGGGGTGTCAGAGGGTCATGGCCTCAGGCACAGATTTTTGAGGGGGCCTGAAGCAGGCACCCCCAGCATGGCCCAGTCTGTCACTCCTCTCCCAGCATCAGAGGAACCAACTCTCGCAGAGAAGAGCACTTGGAGGAAAAGGGTGCCTATTTTTGCTTATATGTTTCCAGACCCTCCAGGGGTCCCTATTTTCCAAGGACTTCTCTGATTTAGAGAAGCCATCCCAGTCTGATTTGACCCCAGAATGTCCCACTTTTCCTTAGGTTGTCCCTATTTTCAGTGGAGAAATGTTGGAGGGTATGGAGTTATCCGAACCCTGAGCTGTCTGAAGGCAATCCTGTATAGGGAAGTTTTTTATTAAAAATGTTTAATGTTTCCTTATGTTTTTATATATAGATTGGAAGCTGTTCAGAGTGGCTGGGGCAACACAGCAAGTTGTGTGAGGTGTAAATAGTAAAGTTATCATTATGGAATAGGATGTCTCTATTTTCATTGGAGAAATGTTGGAGGGTACGTGTTTGGTGCATGTTAGCAGTCCAACCGCTTTGCAGCACCAACAAAGCATGGCTGTTCAATCAACGTCTGATGCATTCATTTGAAAAAGATAGCAATGGATGGTGTCAGCATTTCATGAGATGCGTGGTAAATGGAAATTATATTATTTCCTTTTCGGTTAATCTGAAATCTGGGCGTTGCTGTTTTTAAGCACTGAAGAGATTGATTAATCACACTAAGAAACAGTTCTAGTTCTAGAAATCTCTGTGTGATGTGTATGCAGTCATAGCTTAGACGGGAATTACTATAAAAGATTCCTTCTATGTGTTGTTCTCTCCTTATTAATACTTGCCCACCAGTCCAGCACGTCTCTAACTCCAGGGCTCTGGGCAGTTCCAATAAGCAAAACATAACCATAAACTAAAAGTGTGACATATAAACAGGATGATAAATAAACCCAAAATGCTGCAACAAAATTAATATCCCAAGAAGCACCTCCTCTCATCCCCCTTAGCAATACAAGCTCGACTTCAATAAAATGCTAACACTTCAGAGAAAGACTATTTACAGAACTGCTGTAGAGGGGCGGGGAAAAACAGCTTTGAAAGAGTATTCAGATGTATTTTAATAACGGCTTTGCAGCATATGATGGAAGGATATTTACACTCACACCAGTCGTTAGGGAATTGTAGAGGCACAAACGTGGCTTCTTTTAAAAATAGATCTGACAGGTTAGCTTCGGAATTCAAGACACAAGCTAAGTATGGGTGGTCACATTCACACAACCTTTTCAAACATGGGGGTGACTATATGGTCACTGTGAAATCAAGATTTGGTGAATTATCTAAGAGGGTTTTAAATCTTCACACACACACTCACACACCACTTTCCATTTCATAGGAAGAGTAATGTTTGCTTTGTTCCTCTGGACCCATCTGCTAATCACGAATTCTGGGAAATCAATGTTAAATATTTGGGGGGATTCTGCCATGATGACAGACTTCTGTAAGTGTATGTGCCAAAGCTATGCTATTATCGCCTGGCTCAACATACATTTTGGAGATTTTCCAGGATCTTGCGAGCAGCTTGACAAATAATAGTGTGTTAAGAAGACTAAAACATCATCACCAAAGAACAAGAGGGGGGAAAGCCAAAGTGCGTGTTTTATGCCTTCTTCGACATGGGTTCGTTTCCATGTAGAAAAGGATAATTTGCCAAGAACAATTTAGAATGAGACGCGCCTGATAAGAATTACATTGGACCCCCCCCCCCTTTGTGTTTTTTTAGTGCAGGAATGGGGAACTACTTGAGCCTCCAGAAATTGCTATACTGCAACTCCCATCATTCCCATTGGCTGGGGCTGATGGGAGCTGTGGTCCAGTATCTGGAGGGTCACAAGTTTCCTACCCCTGAACTACAGAATGAATGAGTAAATAGGAGCATGACGTATCCTTAAGAGAGTCCTTACCATTCTCTGTACCCAGGCACACTCCCAGGGAAGTCACTAAAATGAACAGCTTACCTAGACACCCAAATGCCCCAGCTTTGATGATGGTGTTAAATGCAGAACTGAATAGTCCAATGGCTAGTTAGCAGCCACCACCTACTCAATACAGAGCAGTAGGAGCCTACAGTAAGGCCCAAGACCCAGCCTTTGTTAGTCTTTGCTTGTGAAATTGACACAGTTGCCTACATTGCACCCAGATGTTGGCAGGGATGAAACAAGGTTCGCAAAGGTCAACCTTGGTTGCTCATTTAGGAAGGGTGAGGAATGGATGCAGGAAAGGCCACTAAGTTATTGAGGTGCTACAGAGGGTCATCTTAAATATTTTATCAATTTTCTACCATTTAACCCTAAACTTCCCTACTCCCTATGACTCTCTATTATTATTTTTTGTCCAGTGCAAAGAGCAGGTAGAGCACCCCCAATCCAAACCACAGCAGGGAGGTTGAAACCCCCTTATTTCCATCGCAGGATCCTGATCCGCCCCACCCCTGTGATTTACAGCTATCCATACAATTGCTAATGGCCTGAATAGCATTGCATCTCATTTGTTCCTAAGTTTAGCCTGGCTGTTGTACCAGGTGTGACTAATTGCATGATTGTGGCAGCTTTAAAAGGTGATAAACCATGTGAGTGGCTACAACTACTTCCACATAAGTGGATTGGTTGATGCAAAAATATATCCACATGGTGTTTTCCTTCGGCATCAAGTTTTCTTGGGCTGGTCATGCATGTTTTGCAACAGGAAAGTGTTGCTATCTGCCATGAAGCTTGTAGGTGTATGGGAGTCTGCTGGGACGGTGAGGGAGAAACAGTAGTGCCAGTGAGTATGCTTCCTCCTCCTTCTTGTAACTAAGTTGGTTGTAGATGGTGTCTTGTTTGCTCTGCTTTGTGCATCCGGGCTGCAATTCTGGATGGCATAAGTGCTCATGAGCATTTGGCTAATGGTGGTTGGAGTGATGTGCTTGGCCTTTGCCCACCGAGACTTTGCCTCTGATGTGGAAATGATGGGTGCCTCCCCTGTGCTCCTTACCACTGAGAGCAAGAGTGTTAGAGCTTTGGCAAGTATATTGGGAGTGTTTTGCCTGCATATCAATATGATGCACCCCTCCAGCACAGCTAGGCTTTCCCTGAATCTTAAAAGTCCCCAGGCAGCATAATTCTGGGACTAGATCACACCCAAAATAACATATTTAAGGATATTATGTAATGTTTTGTAGGACTTGGAAACTCAGTTCAGTTTCACCTTGAAAAAAGAACCTCGTTGTCTGGTTACTATAGTAGCATTTACACGCTGGTTGATTACACTCCAGTTTTCCAGGGAGAAAAATTTATTGATGGTTCTCCCCACCCCATTTCTAATCTAAAATCATTCCATAAAGAGCTGCTTTATCAGCAATACTTAGCACTATTTGACTCTGAGCAACTGGATAATCTCTCTCTTTGCTTACAGTGTACTGATTAGCATTAACTCAAGATCAGCTGTGTATAGGAGGATTGTGTATGCTGGCAAGTGAATGCAGCACTCCAAGGACTCTGTTCCTAGAGGGCAGGTTTGCATGTGTGCTTAATGTAGCATAGCTCCTATTCCTCCCCCCAAAATTGAGATGTTCATGGGCAAAGCATGTTACCATAATAATATGTTTTCAAGAGGATCATAAAATAATCTGTATTGGGACCAGGACTGTTAAATTGGTTCAAAAATTATCCGGTGTCACCAGCAATTAGTGAGGTAGCCAGGCCTGCAGATGACACAAAGCTATTCAAGGCTGCACAGAACTCCAAAGAGGATCTCTTGAAGTTGTTATTGTTTTAATTAAGGCAAATGAGGCTCTGTGTAAATAAGTGTAAAGCAAAGCACGAAAAAAAGATTTCAAGCTTCATATATAGATAGATGGGATCTGAACTGGCAGCAACTAATCAGGAAAGAGATTTAGGGGTTACAGCAGAGAGCACAGTGAAAATGTCAACTGGTAGCAGTAAAAGGCCATGTTCCATGCTTACAGGTTATTAGGAGAAAGAGTGGAAATAACCCTGTCAGTATAAAAAAATGTAGATATAAAAAATCATGGTGTCACCACCATTCGAATACTATATATAGAGTTCTGGCCACATCATCTCAAAAATTATTTCATACCTTTGTGGAGGGAACACAGAAGGCAGCAGCTGAAAATGATCTAATCTAGAGCCTATGAAAAAGGTTAAAACATTTTATTGTTTTTAATTTTAGAAGAGAGGTAACTAAGGCAGAACATGGCAGATGTTTAAAATCTAGGTCACAGGAAGCTGGCACAGTTACAGGTGACACTTAGTACTTATCCTGCAGTTGTAATAAATTGATCTTTTAATGTATTTACACTCGGAACACCCTGCCTATTGACAATAGGCAGGTGCCTTTGCTGTAACTGCACTGCACCTTATTTCTGGCACCTGCTTAGATCATTTTTGCTTAGGCAAGCCTATCCAGACATGTAGATGTGCTTTAATCTCTTTTGATGTTCATTTTAATTATTTTTAAATGTTTTCAAATGCTTTTTATTAGTTGAATATTATATTGTAAACCACTTAAAGGTTTCACTGCAATTAAGAGGTATTATATTTTTTGTTAAATAATATAATGAAATAAAAACACTTCCACTTTATTCTGCACTAGTTGGGGCTGCAGCTGGAGTACCAAGTCCAGCCACTTTATGAGAAGGACATTGGCAACCTGGAGCATGTTTAGAGGAAGGTGACCCCATTGTTGAGGGCCCAGAAGCCAAGTCTTAATAGGAATCATTGAAAGAGCAAGGTTTTAGTGGAAAAAGGAGACATTAAGGGGAGACATAAAACAGTCCTGGAATATCTGAAGGGCTGTCACACAAGTGACAGAGCAGACTTTTTCTTGTTGCTCCAGAGGGCTGGACTATTATTGATTGAATGAGTGATTGGATCGCTTTAGCATACTCGGGAACCTAAAGTTGTGCATCTATCTTGTAGCAAATGTGTACTTTTTGTGCATTCTGCAATTTCCATTTCCACTTTTTCTCCCAAGGAGCTCACGGTTCTCTCACTCCTCAGGTAATCCCTACAACAGCCCTGAGGGGCAGTGACTGGCCCAAGGTCACCCTGCAATCTTCTTGGGTGAGCAGGGATTTGAACCCTGGTCCCTCAAGTCCTAGTCCAACACTCTAACCACTGCACCACACTGGCTTTAAATCTGTGGGTCAAAACTGCAGGCAAGGGAAAGTTCAGCAAAACTTTAGGAGGAAATCCTTAACAGAAAGACAGTGGAGCAAGCTGCCTCAGGATGTGGTGGGTTCTCCTTTGCTGGAGGTATTTACACAGAAGCTTGGCATCCCATCTATCAAGGATGCTGTATTGTATCCTGTACTGCAGATACTGCATTGAGTATTAGGTTGGATGGGATGATTCCTTCAAACTGTGACTGTAGATGGCATCCAACCAAGCTATACTCAGAGGAGACCCATTGAAATGACGGGGCCTAAGTTAGTCATGTCCATTATTTCCAACAGTTCAACTCTGGGTGGGACTAATACTGGATAAAATCCTATGATTCTTCTACAGAAGCCTGTTGAAATGAACGGAAAGTTCCTGGAGCATGGATTGCTCTTTCCATTTGTTTTTATAGCAATTGGACAGAATTGCTGATGGGTTTTATCACCAACACAGTAGCTCTTTGTTACAATAATAATTTTAATTCTACTGCTTAGAGCAATCGCACTGGAGAAAATTGCTGTGAATAACCACGTTTAGACCACCTACCATGAAGCATCTTTTTTTTCCTTGTTGTTCTTCGTAAAATTGGGGTGGTTTTTTGTTGTTGTTTATTTGCTCACAGATAATTTATGTCTTTGAAACAGATCAAATTACATTTTATGGTTTAAGCTAGTATCTTTCTTTGCAAGCAAATATTATGGCAAAAAGCCCCCCCCCCTCCAAGGATGACAGTGGCTGCCAGTACTTCAATCAGGTGAGCTGAATGTACAATAACCTTTTATAAGGTTATGAAAGCTCACAGGGTAACAAGTCAGATTGATTGCCACTTTTTCCTCCAGGGGTGTCAAAGTGGCGTACTTGGTTCTCCCCGCCATATTTTACCTTCACAACAACCCTGTGAGTCAGGTTGGGCTGAGAGTTAGTGACTGGCACTAAGTCACCCATTCAACTTCATGGCTGAGTGAGCATTTGAACTCGCCAGGTTACATGTTTCTAAGACTGTGAAAGTAAGGCCATCAGGTAGAAGACATTCTGTCCTGAAATGAACTATGAGAATCTTGAAGTCCCACGTATTTCACACACTGGATGCATTTTATTAAATGTAGCCTTCATTTTTAAAAAACCAGTGACACTTTCCTACAGTGCAAGGAACCTCAGCTAGGCCCTTGTAGATGCTGGAGTTTAAATAAAAACAAAGAGCTACACGTCACTGTGCATTCCATTGCCTTACCTGCATGTCACAGTAAACCATGGTTAATACTTTACTATGACCACACCTTCTGATCTGCCTCACTCCCCCTCCTAGTACACAGTAGTAGAAACCAGAGGTGGATTTTGGGCTGTCCAAGCAGTGTGCATACATTGGGTGCAGAGCCAAGTGGTCACCTTCTCAAAGCCCAGTAAGAAAAATGGTGGAAGGAGTCACAAGACTCTGACCTCTGACAAGGTCCTGGAGTCCACCAGCCTCGTTCCCAAAGCCCAGGCAGCACTTTCCCAGCTTTGAGAAGATGGTGGGATGGCTCTTGGACCCTGCCAGAGCCCTCATGCCTTCTTCCCCAAACCCGACACTTCCTTACCCAGCTTTGGGAACACGGTGCAATGACGGGGGGGGGTGCACCAAATTTTGGCCTCGCACAGGGCACCATAATACCAAAGTCCACCACTGAAGAAGCAAATGGCAATCCCTGGCTTAATGTTTCATCTGAACCAGGGATTGTGGTTTATTTCATTCCTGAAAAACAAGACAATGTTTTTTGGCAGTGAAACAAAGCCACAATCTTGGGGTTTTATGTAATGCTAAGCCAGGGATTGTGGTTTGATTCCTTTGCATGCTAGCAGGGAGGAGACAATGAAAAATACACCGTTCACGGTAAACTATTTACTGTGTTTTATCATGACCATTAACTGTGGTTTGTCGTGACGTGCGAACAAGGCCACAGTCGCCATTCTCTTATAACACAGTAAGGACAACCATGAAGTTGCATACAGAAGCTTTGTGCTTCAGCTTTTGGGACATCCCCCATGCAAATGTACAGATTTGTATATCTGAAGCTTGTACATCTCAATCTAAATTTCTCTTCCAGCATTACAGGGAAAGTGCAAAAAAGCAGCAATCTAAAGCACTAATGTATCGACTTATCCATGCTTCTTGGAATACTTGATTTAATTTCAACAGCAACCAGGTAGAAGGGATTAGTTACCTATGTATTACTACTGTACAACCTGGCCTTAATATTAAAAAGCATTGAGCCTGCATATCTTTGCATGGAGGATTCCACTGTGGCTGTGCATAATATAATTACACAGGTTTTGATCAGTACATGGACCAGAACTTTTTAAATATTGTACCTGCAAAGTGGTGTGGCTACATGGATAAGTGAGCCTCCATGTAGTGACCATCATATTTGAATTGTCCCTTAATTTATAAGGTAAACCAAGCATGCTAAGTTGCTACTTAGCATGTTCAGTTAGCACAGGAGCCAACTCCTAGGAGCCAAGGTCCCTTCAGCCCCCCCTAAAATATTTGAGGGGGGCTGGGGCCTCCCAAAGTTGATGGGCATTGCCATTCAAATGGTGTGCATGTGCTATATCATATGATCAATTATGTGGGGTGGGGCTTTTACCTGGGCCCTCCCAATATTTTGTTCAAGTAGGCACCTCTGTCAGATAGTGCTCCT
Organism: Podarcis melisellensis; assembly: GCF_964234715.1. Classification (NCBI taxonomy): domain Eukaryota; kingdom Metazoa; phylum Chordata; class Lepidosauria; order Squamata; family Lacertidae; genus Podarcis; species Podarcis melisellensis. The sequence continues at coordinate 34,537,360 of NC_138544.1, forward strand.
TAGTGCAATCAATGGTTGTTATCCATCAGTTGTGGTGCCTTTAGTGGTCCAGTGGAGAAAGTAGAGTTAGGAATTGTGATGTGGTGCTAGAGTAATTAGCAGCTTAGTCCTGTCATGTCTGCATAGAAGCAAGTCGCGTCGGGGGCAATGGAGTTTACTCTCAAGTAGATATAGGATAGCGGCCTGTTATTTCACCATATTTTTGAATGTCACTTGTACTTGTGGTAAGAACACAGGCCTTCTGCTCTATCTTCACATGGCACTTGGGCCAACAGGATCTGATTCTTTCCTGCCCTTAATGTTGCTCCAATCTCTAGATGTGCATAGGGGCTCAATCTGTCCATATTGCCCTCTGAACGCAATTTAGTTCAACAACTCTTTTTTCAGAGTAAGCATGCTTAGGATTACATTGAAAATAGTGTTGTTTTTTGTGTGAAACTTGGCTTGTGCAGCTTTACTCAGAAAAACCCCCCACTTCAATGCAGGGATGAAAGTCTATAGCATTATTGTCTTGGAATTGGCATGCTTGTTTTGAACATAATGAAGCTTTCTGGGAAAATAGAATCATGCCTATCAGATAGCTATGTTCCACCTTCACTGTCAAGAGGCAATATGACTCTGAATACCAGTTACTGGGAATTGCAGGTGGGCAGAGTGCTGTTGCATTCATGTCCAACTTGCAGGCTTCCCATAGGCATCTGGCCAGCCACTGGGAGAACTGGACTAGATGGATCATTGGCCTGATTCAGCAAGCTCATCTCATGTGCTTATGCCACTATTTTATTGTCGGCAGCAGCAAGGCACAGGACAGACCTCACCAATCTAGTGCACTTGAGATGTTTTGGACTACAGTTCCCATCAGTGCAAGGATTGACTAGGGCTGATGTGAGTTGCAGTCCAGAACATCTGGAGAGCATCAGGTTGGTGAAGTGGGTGAATGTTAAGTGAAATAAGTGGATGCTGCACTAGATGGATTGTGGCCTTCCTTTTAATTGAAAATATCAGCTCTTTTTGTAAGCATATTCAAATATCAAAATGCATAACCGTTGGCATGGGAAGGGTCAGGGATAAACTGGTATGGAAATGTTTCAGCGTGTGTTTCACTTGAAAATGAAATGGTAACTGGAAAGTTTGAAACTGTTGGGATAGTGACAAATTCAAATCTGTGTAGCGTAAGACAAAACAGTGAAGTAGCTTATGTACAGTGCTGCAAGCAGGAAGAAGAAATGGAGCAGTTATGTTATGGCTCAGTGGCCAACCCCACCATGCCTAGGCTGCTGTAATGTGGCTGTCAGTAGAGGGGCAACAAAAGCAGAGCCTCAACTGAGCTCTACTTAGTATGAAGTACATTGATTACATACAAAATCAGGTTATGCTACTGTTGTGTTAAAGGCAGCAGATAGGGGTTGTTTTCAGTCCTAGGATTGTTGTAGAAAGACAGCCTTGTGTCTTCGTCTTCAACAAGGCCATGAGAGGGGCATGATGTGCATGAAAAGCATGTACACAAATGTGCAAAAGAAAATAAAAACTGAGCAAATACCATTAACTGGAAAGTCACTCAATGATAATGAAGTTTAAGGTCCAGACACCTCAATAGTCATTCCTTTTAGAATAGATGGACCCGGCCTTCTCTCATTCCATGCATCATATATGCATTTAGTCTCAATATGATTGTTCAATTAAAAATACCTAATGTATTCAGAACTATAAAATTGATCTGATTAGAACAGAACTACATATCAAATGCAATTAAGTGTGGTTGCTTACATAATTTGAGCTGAAATGTTTAAGGTATTTTTTAACTGTTTTCATTTTTATTCTCTTAAACTACTGCAAAATTATATATATTTGTTTTTAAAGTTTGTGTGCCATCCTGATCTATATTCTATAAATTTCTGTACCATTGTGTTATCACATACTTTGCCATTTACTTGGTTTTCTTTTAGTACTATTGGTTATATATAACATTTCCTAAAGTCAGTAAATGCTATTTAAAATGCTATTTCATTAGGAGACTAAAATATTTATTTTGATCAAAATACTGTATTTTGATCACTGATGAACCACTGCGAAAGAGGATATTTTCTCCCCTACAAAGAACAGAAATAGGCACTTCACCCTTAACCATGTTACTGTTGTAGCCAACTTAAGCATTCTAAATGCATTGCCTAAAGTTGATATTCTGTGAACATAAATTCTAAAAGCAATTTGAGCAGTGTGAAATTTTTCATATATTGGTGTTAAAGGAGCAAGCATGCCACAAAAGAGCACCAAATTGGTATTTTAAAGAAATAAACACTTATAAGCTTTTTATCTTCTGTGACAGAAGAAACAAGTTTTATACCATCAGCTCTACCCCTCATTAACTGTACACAGATCACATTATAGAATTATAGAATTTTAGAATTGGAAAGGTAGTTCTTTCTGTTTTATGTACATTTAAAGACTGGTTTAAATTAAAGGAAAAGAGGTATACAATGTAGCCTGTTTTTCTTGATGGGGGGGAAAAGCACGTACAGCTTTAGTTTTAAAACAGTACAGGGTGCGCATTTTAAATTTTGATGAAGAATGTTAAAAGGACAAGACAATTTTGTACAAAACCTCAATTTATTTCAAAGAAATTAAAAATATGTATTTTATATATATTTATATATAAACTTCTATTCCTCTATAAATATAGTTGATCTTGCAATAGTGAACAGAAAGAAATGCATACCAAATTCACATAGCTATGCATTTTAGGGTAAGGTTAAGTCATGGATAATATTTATGACAGGTGCTTATATAAAAAGAAGTTTGAAACAGTACAATCGGAAGAGCAGCAAGTCTGCTGCTATACAAAGGATTAAATATTAAAAGGTGTTTGCCAGTTAAAATTGACACATCTTGCATAAGCCTGTTAAGGAAATATGAGCCATAACAGTTCAGCGAGAACACAGACCAATCATACACAGGCTCTTTTAGCTTTACATATAAATTACTATATTGAAACATCAGGCTTGTAGATTCTTTGGGGTCTCACACCCTATCATTCAACTGAAATCTATTTTTCTTGGCGGCATAAATCACCATGCCTTTCATTCACCTACTAACAAGAAGGAATTAAAACCCACCAGTTATGAAGATATGTAGAAATGAAATGTCAGTGTTATAAATGCTATGAAAATCTGAATAATCCAAGCTGCAGAGATCTTTTACTGGGTTTATGTCCCCCCTTCTTCTTGGTCATACTGAGTAGGTTTGTAAAAATCGACTCAATAGCACTTTTCCTGATGGCTCTCTCCCAGCAAACTCATTAAACAGAACAAAAAAATCTATCAAAAGAGCAGGCTATTAAGAAATGGAGTGTCAAAATCACAATCAAAATGCACCACCTCATCCTCACTACAGATTAACAATTACAACCAATGGCCGCATTTCCATAGAAAGTAGAAGCTGCCTCTTGCAGGCTTAAAAAGCAGGCTGCCCATTCCATATATTAACAAAGTTAAGAGAAAAGTTAGCAGTTTTTTAAAATGGTCAGATGTGTGTAAAGGAGCAGCTGGTGAGAAAAATATCACTCCCAACCTTTCAATTTCATCCTTCTTAAAAACAGGTCACACCTTTAGGCAGAGCTTAGGAAACTTTCTCACCAAGAGTTTGGTGGTGGAGAGAAAGTTTTCTTAGGCAAGGGCTAGGCAATACAGTTTGGTAATAATAACATGCAGTTCCCTTTCCCATACTCCTCCCCAGGTGGGGTGGAACAGGTAAAACTGCTTGCTCCTTTATTCCTTCAGGTCATGCTGAGCAGAGATGGGAGTTAAGGCTTTTCCACTCCCTGTCTGTATTTGTCTTGCAGCGCAGATCAAGTCAGCCGTGCAGCCTACCCAGACAATTTTCCTGAAACCATTAATTCTACTGGTATCAGTGGGGCAATTTATAACATATGTCAAATTATGAATCAGTTATCCTTAATCCTGGACCTAAGCAGCTTGACACACAACTATTACCATGACGTGTGGGGTGGGAGGTGAGAAAAGGAAAGCTATTGGGCTCATTTTGGTTCCTATGATATCAGCTTTGCAAATAAAATAAAGAACATTGATTTTCTTTCTCCTTCAGAGAGAGAAAGAAAGAGAGAGAGAGGGAGAGGGAGGGAGGGAGGAAAGGCTGCAAACTGGTTAAAAAAGTTCTAAATAATTACAAAAGTGAGAACTTTGCAATTTAAATACAAATATACTTACAAAATCTTACAGAGGCTATTTACAACCTCAGATCCACATTCCCAACTTTACAGTAAAATTTAGTCCAGTAGAAGACAAGAGGCAAGGGGAATAAGGTATGTTTCTCCACCAGCACCAACCTCTTTACATCCAGTCCCCTGTGGGCTGGAGAGAAAAGTCATGAGACTTTGGACAGCACCTATGTGACCACTTTACTTTCTGGCTGGGACTGTGAGCAGAGAGGAAGTTCCTTTGCCAGGTGTCTCTGGTTGGTGTGGGAGCTTCACACTGTAGTTTCCCCTTGCTTACTGTTGGTGAGTCTGCTATAGAACTTCCTCCAGGAATTGAGTGTTTTCCCAGACCAGATCCAAAAGCCAGAAGTGATGCCTACAATTAAAGTCATGAGATACTTGATCATAAAGACGGTGAAGTCAGGACTCATGGGCGGGTGGTGGTGGTTACTGGGGCAAGGGATGGCATAGCTCTTGCAGCTTTGAGCAAACCAACTCCTTTCCCACTGTTCCCTAAACGCTTGCTCGTAAAAATAGCAGGCAATGACTATGGTAGCAGGCACTGTGTACAGGACGCTGAAGATCCCTATCCTAACCATCAGCTTTTCCAGCTTCTCTGTCTTGGTACCGTCGTGTTTCATGATGGTCCGGATTCTGAAAAGGGAGACAAATCCAGCCAGGAGGAAAGAAGTGCCAATGAACAAGTAAACAAACAAAGGAGCCAGCACAAAGCCCCGCAGGGCATCCACATTGTTGATGCCCACAAAGCAGACGCCACTCAGCACATCCCCATCCACCTGCCCCAGAGCCAAGATGGTGATGGTTTTGATAGCGGGCACAGCCCAAGCAGCCAGGTGGAAGTACTGGGAGTTGGCCTCGATGGCTTCATGGCCCCACTTCATGCCAGCCGCCAGGAACCAGGTGAGGGAGAGGATCACCCACCAGATGGAGCTGGCCATGCCAAAGAAGTAGAGCATCATGAAGAGAATGGTGCACCCTTCCCGCTTCGTGCCCTGCGCCACCGTCCGCGAGCCATCATCGGAGAAGCGCTCGTTGCACACCACCTTCTCCTCCAGCAGGAACCCTGCAATGTAGGCCACCGCCACCGCCGTGTAGCAGCCGGAGAGGAAGATGATGGGTCTCTCTGGGTAGCTGAAGCGCTTCATGTCCACCAGGTAGGTCAGCACGGTGAAGAGGGTGGAGGCGCAGCACAGCACCGACCAGATGCCAATCCAGGTGCGGGAGAAGCGCAGCTCCTCCTGCCCGAAGTACATGAGCCCGTAGGGGCGCCCGGACTCGCAGGGCGCCCCGCAATCCTTCTCGCCCAGGAAGCGGTAGTTGAGGTAGGAGGGCACCTTGAGCACCCGGGGGCAGGTGAACCTGCCCGCCCGCTCCGCCAGGTGGCTCCCTCCGCCCCCGCCTCCTGCCACGCCGCCGCCGCCGGGCCGCAGCTGCGGGTTGCTGGTCCAGAACTCGGGTCCCAGCGAGGGCGTGGGCGTGCCGCGCTCGGAGGTGTTTTGGCCCACGCAGAGCTCTTCGGCGCCGTGCACGGGGAACTTCTCGCAGCGCAGCGTGTCGGGCCACTGGAAGCCGAACTTGTTCATGAGCGCCTCGCAGCCCTGGCGCGCCCGCTCGCACAGGGAGCGGCAGGGCGGCAGCGCCTGCTCCAGCACTGTGCACACGGGCGCGTACATGGAGCACAGGAAGAACTTGAGCTCGGCCGAGCACTGCACCTTGACGAGCGGGTAGAACTGGTGCACCTCCAGGCCCGCGTCCTCCTGGTTGGTGTGGCCCAGCAAGTTGGGCATGATGGTCTGGTTGTACGCGATGTCCGTGCACAGGGGGATGGTGATGGGCTGGCAGTAGCCGTGGTCCGGTACCGAGATGCCCCGCTCGCCGTTGTACTGCTGCTGCTGCCCCAGAGCGGGAAGCATCGGCGCCTCCGTGCACAGCAGCAGTAGCAGCAGCAGCAGCGGCGGGGAGAGAGCGCCGGCCCGGCTGCCCCTCTCCGCCTCGGCCCCGCTGCAAACTTGCCGAGTCCACTTCTCTGCCATACTTCGCCGGGTCCTCTGGCTGCTGCTCCTGCCGCCGCCGCCTCCCTGTCCAGGTCCCTCCTGCTGCTGCTTCTGCCGCCGCCTTTCACCTCCTCTCCTGCCAGGTCAAACTTGAGCCTCCTGCAGGGGAGGCTGCAAGGAAGAGGAGGACGGCGAGGGCCACCCCGCGAGCACGTCCCTCCGCCGCGCCGCCAGCGCGCTCTGCTCTCTCTCTCTCTCGCCTGCCAGGCAGAGCGCGCCAGCTCCAGCTCTTGCTGCTGCTGCTACCGCCGCCTTTTCTTCTTCTTTCTCCGCCACCGCTGCCGCCTGACCATTTGTGGCAATCCCTCAAGCCCTCTCTCCCTCGAACCGGTTTCCAGGCGCCCCGCAGTCTGCCTTTCACCAGAAGGGAGGAGCCTTGAAACCGACGCCTAAGTTTTCCCTGCGTCAGGGACCGTCGCCCAACATCACTCCCCGCTTCCAAGCGCAGGAGGAGGCGGAGGTCGCCCGATACGGTTTCTCTCTCTCCGCCCTCCCTCCCGCCTCGCTCCTCCTCCAACTTCTCCTCCAGGACACGAGGGGGAGGGGGAGGAGGCCAGGCTTGGTGGGTTTTGCCTTAAAAAGAAGAATAGACCCATATGCTGTGTGAGCAGCTAATGAATAGGAGGGAGCAGACAATTGCTTTCTTCCTCTTTCTACGCCTAAAAATTCGGTGGTTCGCATTTTAATAAAATGCAAAAAGGGAGGGCAGGAGAAGACTTAAGGCAAGGACGTATGTTTGTGAATTAGAGCAAAGTTTTAGAGCATCGCAACTTGGAGGTAGACGCTCGTTTGCTGAGCAGCTTTCAATAAAATAAAAACGACAAAACCCTCAACCACCCAAAACTCTTCACTTGAAATGATTGTAACCTGACGCAGGGAAGTCTTTAGAGGCGGCCTCTTGGCGCGCCTTACTCAGCGATCGCTTCCCAGCCTCCCGCCCTTAAACACACTTGTAAAGTCGACATGAAACGATTATGTATTTTTTTTTTTAAATGAAGCAAACATTAAGTCAGTTTCTTCCCAGAAATTAACATTTAAAATGACAGCTGTTCCCTCCCTCCCTCCACCCATCCATCCGAGAACTTACAAAACACATCATTGCTGGAGGGACTGATGTCAGGCTGGGAGGTGAAATTGGGCAAATATCTCAAAGGATTTGAAAACCAAACCAAAATAAAAAACCAGGACCAACTTTTGTGACCCATTACCTGGGTGGAATTGAGTGTGGCTGGCTTTCAAATAAACATGTGAACATGAGAAGAACCTTTATTCCAGTGGCCCATTTATTCCAGCCAGCAGTGAATCTACATTTTGGGGGCCTTGAAGCTTGAACTGTAACCAGGCCACTTCTCAACCAGCAACAAGGTCTGGGTAACCACTGGTGTCTTCTTCAGTAGGGTTGTTCCATGACAGATCACCATTACTGACTCTCTAACTTTGGGATAGTTGAAATACAGTAAAAAAACAAAAGCAAAAAACACCCCAGTTTGAATTGTTTGACACAAACTGTGGGTGTATTAGACCCAAAAATGTTAAGCAATGAGGACTAAAATCACCTTTGGAGCCCCTCTGGGATTAAGGGTCCTGAACCTTAGGCTTCATTAGTTTCATAGTAGATCTGTCCGAGTCCAGCATCCTGTTCTCCCAGTGACCATACATACCTCTGGGATATCGGCAGCAAAACCTGAGCACAAGAGCATTCTTCCCTCCTGTGGTTCCTAGACACTGATATTCTGAAGCATTAGTAACTGGTCATTGGTAATGCTGCATTACCACCTCTGTGGATGCAGAGCATAGCTACCATGCCTCGTAGCCAGTGAAAGCCTTATCCTCCATGAATTTGTCCAATATAGTAGTATTCTTTTAAAGCCATGCAAGCTGGTGGCCATCACTGACTCGACTAAAAATGAGTCTCATAGTTTAACTCTGTGCTGCATGAATGCATAACTTCCCAAGGTACTCAAGGTACTCCGGTTACTTTTACTAGAGTTAGGTGGTGCTGTGCCCACTGAATAGTATCTTGCTCGTGTTTGATCACTTCCAAGTGTGAGGTTAGGCAGAAACAGCAAAAGAAATGAATTCATAGCTGAAGGAGAGACAGATCTCACTGTGTTTGATCTGTCAGCCAAAAATTAGAGGTAGTTTTAGCTTTGGCTTCAAAAATACATCCCTCACCCACAAATAAGTGCAAGAATTGGGACTTCAGGCTAATGCAGCAAGTCTCTGTAATGCTACAAGGAGGACAAATTGTCATTATGTTTAGTCACTAGGTGGCACCGGACTTAGTTGTGTTTAGCTGGAATCAGGACTTTCCTGTTGTTGTTGTTCTTGTTAGAGACAATAGGAAGGTTCAGGCAATTCATGCCACCATTGCCCATGTGTACAGCAGCCATGCCCCTTTGTTGCCCTTGTGCTTAGCCAGCCTGTGAAGGGGCTTTGTCGACATAAGGAGGAATCCTGGGCCAATCAGGTGGCACCTTTGCAGTGGGGGAGGGGGTACACATGTAGAGCCCCTTCACATGCTGACTGAACATATAAACAAGTTGAATGAAGTCATGGCTTTTGCACATGGGGCGGGGCTAGCACATGTGTGGGGATCATCTGATGACTTCACTGGGTAAATGTGGCTGTAAGCCTGTTTACACACTTCCATTTGCGTTTCCACTGCTGTTGTGGGAAGCGGTATACAAATGGCATTATCTAGCTTCCTGACTGCTGGGTCCTCTAAGGTTTCCATGACAAGTTCAAACTTTTGGGATGGGAGGGAGGATATGCCAAGGACAAAAGATGAACTCAGAATAACTGGTAGCAAAGAAGCTGGGCTGGGAACCAGTGTTACACAATCAAGGTTGTTTCCATACTAATGCTGGTTCCTATAGAAGCAAGTACTAAGAATCTCTCTCTGTCACTTTCCCACCTTCCACCTTTCAGTACATAGATGTGTAATATCACTTTGTAAACTTAGTGTTTCACACACATATAATCTAAACAATATTTACAATGGCCATACTTGGTGGTCACTCTTATTATCGCCTAGGACTTTCTAACCTCCCACTTCACACTTTTGACAACTTCACTGCTCCACCCAAATGCATTGCCTCATAAACCAAAACACACCTGCTGATCTAGCCTTCCCTTCTGGAATATGGTAGTGAATTGTATGAATCAAGGTGTAGAGAGAAACAGTTGAGCCATCTCCCTCCCTAAACAGGTCATCGGATTGTAGCAAGACTCCACCCAGTTGGCCAGAAGGCGTAGTTTGAGGAGTGTAGTCTGCTGGGCAGTAACAGTTGGGGAGATTAAACAAAGACTGCAGATAGAAGCATAACTCTGGTTATGCCACGGGAGAGGAGGACATGTGACTTTAACAACTGGAGCAGCATCCTGAAAATATCAATTTTCATAAAAAGGAAATAAGGGTGGGGGTGAAGTTCCTAGTCCTCATGGAAAACCTGTAACCATCTGACCAATTTCATCCAAAAAAAAAGAGAGATCCAAATAAGATTCCTTGGGAGGTAGTTCCAATGGTTCCAAAAGCTGGGACTTTCCTAACTTGTATCCCAACTCGTCCTTTATTTATTTTTAGATCTATATACTGCACTTCATCCAAATATCTCAGGGTGGTTCACAGGATAAAAATACAGGATAGAAGCACGAAATAAATAGTTAAAACATTAACTGCTCCCTTCCACAAACACATTTTAAAGGCTATAGAAAACCAATCAGCCAAAGGCCTAGTTGAAGAGGTCTGTTTTTTGCTGGTGTCTGAAGATGAACCTCCCTGGGGATAGCATTCCACAAACAGGAAGCCACATTTAATTTTGACCCTCATACGTTTACAGTGGAATCCTATACATGTTTACTGGGCTGTTTTCCAAGGCACTCCTTGGAATTACACATAATTCCATTTCAACTTTCATTTACTTCCCCATCACACCATAAGTTTCCCCTTAAGTTCAAACTCTTTCCATTTGCTCACAGAAACCAACTCCCAAGTGAAATCTGAACAAAAACATACACCCCAGTAAAATGTGCTGCTACATAAGTTGGATAAAGGAACCTAGGATTTTACGTCCTGCTTTGAAAATTAATTTGTAGCTTGTGCACCACAGGTTCCTCGGGTTGTCTACTCACTCAGAAGTCCTAGTGAGTTCAGTGGCACTTACTCCCAGGTATGTGCATGTAGGATTGCAGCCTGTCTCGCACAGAAACGAAACAAGCTGGAATCAAGTCTTTTAGGAGAGAATGTCTTCCAGCTTCTGTTTTGACTCTGTTGCAGTCAATAGCTAGAACATTTTTTTCTGTCTTACAGACAGATCTCAGACTAAATATTTAGGCCACTTCCTTTCTCCCAGCAGTGCTGTCCCACATTCAAAAAAGTTACTACCAACATCTAGTTATAATGAATAGAGGAAGAAAGGCATCTTTTTGAAATAGCATATCATTACCTATCTAGTTTATCTGGTTTTTTAAATAATAAAAAATCTGTAATACACTAACTCCTGGGTACTTGAAAATTCACAGTGCAGGACATTCTATGTTGAGAAAATGAATATATTTAAAGGCTTGCTGGATCTCTTTCAGATATAGTATACATATATTGTATGTAATTATTGCTGATATTCTTTTGGGCCAGCTCTCCTTCCAACAGGGCAATCTCATGCATGTTTACTCAAAAGCAAGTTTCATGACATTCAGTGGGACCGACTCTCTAGTAGATGTGTTTAGAATGGAAGAGCTAGACTGTAGTCCTGCACACCTGGGAATAAGCTCCATGTGGCTTACTACTGAGTAGATATTCATATGATTGCTCTGCTCATTCTCCCCTTTTAATTTTCACCCACAATTAATCAGATACATATACAATCAGATTTGCACAAATTCCATTGCACATGTGGGTTTGCCTCAGTCATTCTAATATGTGAAAAAAGTTTATGACTATCTACTTCCTTTTAGTATGTAGCCATTGAAATGAATGGAAAAGTAATGATTTATTGAGGAGCCTCATGTGTGTGTTGCAACACCTGCAAATGGAAGTTATTTCTAAATCTGCTTTTTGAGCAACTTAATTCTTCCTTAAACAATAGCGCTTTTTCAGATTTATATCTGAATATTTTAAAAATAACACTCATGAGTTTAGACCACCTCAGCAAACATCATTTTCACAACAGGGGAGATAGCAGACATTGTTTGCAAACATGGGGCGGCTTAAATGGTTCACAACAATAATTAATCATTGCTGGGGTTAAATAAACTTTTAAAACTTTTCTTATAACTCACTACAATTTCAAGGTACTGGATGGCAATCCTACACTGGTATGGTCCTAACTATACTGTTCATAGTACAATGGGAACACTTTGTTTGCTTTGTGGAATTACAAATTCAGGTTACTAAATTAATTCTTAACACTTCTGCTAAACAAGAGGAACACCATATTTTAAAAATGGACAGAAACTTGGTTAACAGAGCTGACGTTTGGTCCAAGGAGAGCCAATGCAGGATAGAATCTTAGATCAGGGATATGTGGCTTCAAATCCACTCAGTCAACCCTCACTGGGTCCTTCTCTTTTTCTCACCCTAACCAGGTTTACAGGGTTGTATGGATTAAATGAAGCAGGTACATGTATGATGCCCTGAGTTTCTTGAACAAAAGGTAGAACTAAAGTGTAATAAATACAGTACTGAGATTGGATGTGGGTTCAAAACTTGCTCATAAAGTCATGGATGGCTTTGTACAAAAGATTTTGTCTCCAAATCAGTTCCTTACATTGCAGCTACTGTTGGAGCAGACACATAATAAGATTGATGAATGGTATAAGTTTTTTGTTTTTTGTTTAAGTGCTTGACATTGATTGGTGGAGAGCAGGGACTTTGTCCTTTGTTACAGATCACCCTAAAAGTTTGTGATAGGACAATTTGAAAATTACAATCAAAATAAAAATCTAGACTGATTTGAAAAACCTTGTGTAATTTAGAATGAAGTGTGAACCAGATATATCTGGTCGCGTTGACTCAGGTCTGAAGGAAATGGGCATCTAGGATTGTTACAGTGTGTGCTTAGCATGATGGAACAGTATCATTAAGGCCTTCTTTCTTTTTCTCTTTCCTTCTTTCTTTTTCTCTCGCTTAGTGTGACTTAAAGACACAAAGACCAAGTCTTGCTACACACTGAGATGAAGTGCCTAGCTCTGTATTCAAGACGATGAATTGAAAAAGTGGAGTTTAAGAAGGGGAGCTTTTCAGCTAGAAGAATTTGAACAAGAGTTTGGCCTGCAGCCTGCCAAGGTAATACTTCTATTCTACTATCTACTCTAAGGAATGTGTCAAAACAATCATCAAGGGCTGTCTTTGAGGGGAGATGGAAGATGTATAAACAAGATGAATTAAGGTGCTGCTGACTCCCTTCTTGTTTGGGGGTTGGTGTGAGGTGGACAATGGGACTGTGCTGGTTGTGACGGATGTTAAAATACTTCACAGAGTAAAAAAAATCAGAACTCGGCAAGGATTCCAGGAATTAGTGCTGAATTAGAAGCTAGCCAATAAGTGACCATTTCAAAAATACAGTAAATTAATATAATGAGGTAAGGTTGCAGCAGGGCCTTTACATTTGTGGCACCCAGCCTCTGGAATTTAGGGTGACCGACTCTTATATAATTCAGTGCCAACTAAAAGCATTTAGTTTTTTAAATGTTTTCTCAGGCATTTGCTAGGTGTTGTTGTTGTTGCTGTTGTTGTTGTGAGTTTAGCCAGCTTGACCATGGTGACTTGACATGGTTCAGGGATCTGAAAATCCTCACCACACATTCTCACTACATTTTTATTTATTTTATTCACGTATTAGATCTTTAGATCACTTTTCGCTAAAGGTCCCAAAATGGTTTTCAGTGATACAGATTAAAACCAGGTATAGTTTAAAATAAAACAAATATTTTAAACAATACAGGATAGGGCAGCCTAAAACCTCAGGGCAGGTAAATGAAATGTGTAAAGGAAGGATAGGACCAGAACTACGTTTCGTGGAAACGGCCATTTACCTGCAGCCGTGGAGCCCTGTGGTAGTGTGATACAGCAGCTTTGAAGTTTGCACAGTTTTTTACCTAGAATTAGCCAGAAACAGGTATGCAACCTTGTAGGAGGTGGTGATGGTGGAGAGATACATGTTTTCTGGATATCTGTTGCATCTTTGCTTCCAATGGATTCTGCTCATACAGTCATCCTCAGTTATCAGCACTATCTATCACCCAAAGGAATCAAAATCCCAGAGTCACAAACAATCACACAGCTTTTTATAAACTCACCTGAACTCATTTCTGGCACCTCTCAGGTGAGTTCCTGCACCTCTCAAGTGGGGCACCATTGTCATTCTAAGAAAATGTGGGTGGTGTTCTTGGTGAGTTCCGGCACCTCTTTTTCTTGAAAAATAGTGGTGTGTGTGTGTGTGTGTGTGTGTGTTATGAGGTTCATTGATACTTAGAAACAAGTCGTACTCCAGATCTGATTAATTACAAAGGCCCATTTGACTAGTGACCTTCATTTGACCTTCTCTTACTGTATTGCTCTTGGCTTTTCCTGCACTCTTTCTCTTCAAATAATCTTGTGCAGCACATTGACTGGGGTCTCCAAGAGCTACCTTAGATGCGCCCAGTGGTTGTGGGCATGCTCAATGGGATTTTTTACTTACCCATTTTGAATGGCAGACACCCTCCTCCCCAATGCCACAAGCTGCTCCCCAAAGCACCCTCCATGTGGTCGAGTATCATATCCAAAGTTCCACTGGACAAAAAAAAATAATGCCTAACATAGTACTCTAAATCTCGGCCATGATGGTGTACTGTGGTTTGGATTGACGTGAGACTGGGGGTGGGGAAACCAGGCTGGCTGGCTTGTGGATGGTTCTGTGCTTTTGATCCCTTATGATTCTAATTTTGGGGGAGGGGTGTTCTTGTCGTTTGGCTTGGATAAATAAACCGTGATGCATACCATGAGTTTTATTTACTTTTGTTTATTTACAAGGATTTTTATATACTGCCTATTGCAATCCACCTCAAGGTGGTGTAGATGCTGGTAGTGATCCCCATTGATCAGAGAGGAGGATGCTGTGTTGCTAGGTGGGCCTCATAGCTTACTTTTTTCCACCAAGGCACACCCCTTGAGCAAGTAGTGCAAACCAACTGTTGTGATATATCTGCAAATGTACACGGAGAAATGCATGTGGCAAAAAGAGAGAGCCAAAGGAAAAAAATATATAGTTGCCCTAGAAATCAGGTTTACGGCAGTAGTTTTTGCATTTGATTGGACATCAATTACCATGCAAACTAAAAGCAAGCAAATCCTCATGCCTCATCAAGTGCGTGTAGAATCTTCAACATTTTCAAATGATAGACTAATAGCAAAATACAATTATTGAGATTGCCAAAGCACCTTGCCCCAGAAAATATGAAAGTGCCGTGTTCAAAGCACTTGGAAAATAAACTCCCATTCTTTACAGCCCCGTCGTCCCTATGGGATTTGGCATAAGACAGACTAGAAAATTTCTAAGAAATGTCAGGTTTCCTTTGCTGGCATTTTTTCTTTATATTATTATTACTTTGTTCTGAGCAGAAACAACTTGGGCTCAAAAGGTAAAATTCATTGACTGTAGATTTTACTAAATGCGAGTTTAGTCGTGCAAGCAAAGAGAAGCGGAGAGTGTACTAAATATGACTACGTTTTACAATCCCTTTCTTCCCTCTTCTCCTTCTACATTCCTCCCTCCCCCCCTCCTTCTTTTTTTTGATAAGCACTTAAGAGAAGCCCATTCACTGGAAGCTGCCAATTCTTTTATTTACAATAAGAACAGATTGGGGAGACTAGAGAAAATGTGTGTGGCAAATTAGGGTGAACTCAGTGGCCTGAATTTTAAATGTGAGGGAGGAAATATATATGAAGGGATCTTTCCATGCACTCCTCCCCTTCCCCCACCTTTTCTTTCTGAAACTGTCCTAAAGCCATTATCATAGTTGAATACTTTGCATAATGGAAAACACAGTCACCTCAGATCTTCTTTTGCATGACAAACTCTTGATTAGAAAAATAATAGAATGGAAATGGAATTGGTGTTTACTATGGATGGCTGGAGAAAAGAACCCAGCATTAAAAGCAACAAGGGCAAGAGAAAAGGAGAAAACGCTCGACATCCCGGCGTATGATACAGACAGATGACTGAGTCTTTTCACAACAATATAAGCTTGTTTATAGTCAGGCCCTGGAGGCTGAGAAAAGTAGGGAAATTGATTTTAAAATAAATAAATAAATCCTACAATGAGAATTCTTTACCCTTAAAAACGGAACAGAAACTTTTATTCATAGATCCAAATGTATGACTCTCCCTATCTGGAGAGAAAAACAATTCATGAACCGCTTTTTAAGTGTACTGACAATGAACCAGAAAAGAAGAGAGTGGTGTTTAGTGAATTACACCAGTTGCCCATTTAGCCCCATACTACCTAAGTGGGTGAGTAGCAGCCATGCTACATACAACTCAGCACCTTGGACAGATACCCTTTCTAGCTCAACTACACCCCATCTCAAGGTAGTTCCATACAGTTCTGGTAGTCTGGCGTGGGCACCCTTTTTTTCCTGTCAAGGACCAAATGCCAATTGTGGGCAGGGCTGAAGCCAGTTATGGGTGGGTGGGGACTCCTCTCTCTGTGTTTCTGATGCCTACTCCTTCTTCTCTTTTAACATATTTCTCTACAACCAGCAGCTTGCTGAAGGATGGATGGCCGGTTCATCTTCTAAGCTGTTTAATCATAGAGAGCACTTGAATTTGGTCTGAGGGCAACAGAACGTTAGGCTATGGCCCACACAAATTGCTGATAAATTCACATGGCATTGGGGGTGGCAGCAAAGGGTTCTGTGCGGCAGGGATGGGGAATAGGTGCCCCCCAGATGTTTTTGGACTCTGTCAGCCACAGTCAGCATGCCAGAGATGAGGGTAGTTGCAGTCCAACAACATCTGGAGGGCCACAGATTCCCTATTCCTGCTGCACAAGCAATGCACACTTAAAGGTAATGTGTAAGTCTTCCTGTCAACCTTTGCACCAACAGGACTAAGTATTCTTCTGCAGTGAAAGTGTAGAAACCCATGGTGGTCCATGGCATGTGGGTGGAGGAATCAGAATTCTATGGTAGGACAATACCTTTCTTTGATATCAACCCAAGTGTCACAGGATAGCTATGACTGTGGTACATATATAAATTAGTTTTTTAAATGTTCTTTATTGCTTTTATTAAGTATTACAACTATTTAATTTGTTGTTAAAAAGAAAAGCAAAGAAAGAAATTCCAAGAAACACCAATACATGATATAAAAGATTCAACATCGTATGTCGCTGATACATTAAATCACCTTCTACTCTTTCAATGTGACTTTCATCCACCTCACTGTGGGTCCTTTCTTCCTTTTCTAACTGTGTCCTTTTTCACCTTACAATTCATCGGTATTGGGTACATGCATAAATTACAATGCATCAGGTGAACCCACTGCTGGGGATGGAAATGGCCAGCTCTGGAGACCTGGCAGCTGCCTTAGGGTGCTGGGTTTTGGTGCTGGTCCTGGATGTTTGTCTTGGCTACAAATCCTGAAGGGACCCCGCACCATGGCCATCTTGCCTTGTGGCACTGCTGTTTGTGGCAAGAGTGACACTTGAGCCCCAAGCCACAGGTTGTCCATCTGGAGGCAAGGCTACCAGACACAGCAGAGCTGCTGGAGAAGGCAGTCATAAATTAGTGGTTGGGAGAGAAAGGCAAGACTGAGCCAGAAGCTGCTAAGCTGGACCCATCCTTGGTGCACCTGATGGCTGGGTCTGCAGCATTAGTTTTTGCTTTGCTTTGTTTTGAAGGAAGGATAACAAAGTCAGCCACGGCACCTTCAGCAAACACAGCTGACATGTTTGAGTCTCTAGACTTTTTCTTCCTCACAAACAAGCTGATAAGAGATGCTTTTTAGCTGGCTTTTTCTCCACCTCCTTCTCCTTCTCCCCCTCCTTTTTCTTTTGCCTCTACTCTGTCTGACCCAGGAAAAAACAAACAAACAACAAAACAAAATCCCATAAGAAAGGGCAAGAAGTTCTGAGATCTGCTACATGGTTATTGTTACTAGGGAAACGACTTCCTTCACCGTCTTGTGTTCAGCGGCTCCGGCTGACTTCTCTCCCCCTCCTCAGTGTCAGGCAACAATGCAAAGAGAGTGGCACAAAGGGAGAGGCAGATCCATATGGCCTATGTATTCCCATACATGTGTCAGCCCCACTTTCAAGAGCTGAAATGTTGCCCTTTCATAAAGCGAGCTTAATTATATTTAATAAACTTGAAGACTGTGTAAGGCAGAGCAGTGAAGAAGTCTACTTCCCTTATGCCTTTAACGCCATAATTTTTCACAGTTTGGTGCGGTATATAAGCTCCAGGTTTGATTACTGTAATGAGCTTTAAATGGGGTTGCATTTGAAGGCAGTTTGGAAACTGTATCTAACTCAGAAGGGCAAGTGGCCAGATTGATGGCTGAAAGCAGAAACCAGATCATGTAGCACCTATCCTGGCCTGGCTGCCTATACATTTTGAGACCCCAGTACTTGACAGAACACTTCTGCCACCATGACCCTGGTTACAACCTTAGGTCAACCCCTGAAGCCCACTTCCAGCTGCCTTTCCAAGGGTGGTTCAGAGAGTGGTGACAAAGGGCCTTTTCAGTAGTGGCCCCCTATATGTGAAAAGCTTTTCAGCACTTGGTAACGACATTCCTCTCCTCCCGAGCACCTGATGAGATATGGAAGTTGCTTTCTGCCTGCCTTAGTTAATTATCCTTTTACTTTTTTACTTCTTATCCAGTAGCATGTTGTGACTATGGTATCATTTTATATTGTTGTCTTGTATGGTTTTTTTTGTGTGTAATTTAATCTACTGCAAGATGCCTTGAGTCTTTTTTAGAAATAGGTGCCTACGAATTTTAATGAGCTTAAACTGCAGCAAAACCGTATCTTCAGGAAGAGTGGCATATAGATGTGCAGAGTGAGCAGGAGCTCCAGGAAGCACCTCCTGCGGCTCCCCCCCTTAAGCTGCAATTGTCTAAAGAGAGCAAGGGCCAAGCCACCTGCTTTGCCTGCGCTTTGAGACATGCCGTCTTATAGCAAGTGAGAGAAGCAGATGTCACTCCACTTCCACCCCCTCAAATGAATTCACATTTCCACCAGAAAAGAGACCTAGGTGCACTATAAGAGGAACTTTCTTGACAATAGGTAGCATCCACAATTTCTACAGGAAAAATGTCATGTCTGTTGCTAAGAAGAATGAACAGTGGGACATTGGGGTTAGAGGCCAGGGTAATTGAAATTTGACCTGTGCAACCATTGCTGTAAATCATGGCTCTTAAGGTTTACTGTAAGCACATGTGGCCAAACGGAACAACCCGTTGGCGAGTAAATATTAGCAGAAACACATTTGTTGGCAGCTGGTTCAAATATGCATGTGCAAGCCAAACAAGGAAGTGTCATTGCCATGCTACAAATAAATCAAAATGTGGGGGATCTTTGACCCTTCGGATATTTATGAACTACGACTTCCATCATCCCTGGCTATTGGCCTTGCTAGCTGGGACAGATGGGAAATGTAGGTTATCAGCATCAGGAGAGCCAAAGGTACCTCACCCTTGAAATATATGAAAGAGCTTAAGAGACAACTGTTTCAGTTTTCTAGTGTGGAATGATACTGGCATGTTTATAGATCCCCCTGTTCCTTTCTTCCATTCCAGGTGGACAGTCTCCTGGGAAAACAGAATCCCCTCCACAATGAAACACAGGGATGAATCTGGACAATAAGTTAGATTAAATTAGTTCCCCCTGTATCAGTTGGGTTTCAAGTTAACAAGCAAATCAGGGCTAAGTGAAGCCTAAATGATAACAGTGAGCACTAAGTTAAACTAACTAGGAGCACAGGAAGGAACATTGGCAAGCTGCCTTATACTGAATTAGACCATTTGTCTATCTAGCTCAGTATTGTCTGCACTGTTTGGCAGCAGCTGTCCAGGATTTCAGACTGTGCTCTCACCCAGCCTTACCTAGAGATGGCAGGGATTGAATTTAGGACCTTCTGTAGACAAAGCACATGCTCTACCACTGAGCTATAGCTCTTCCCCATAAACATCATCTAAAACTGAGCCTGGATCTAGTCCCAAGTTTCCATTTTGGCTTTCAAGTTATGCACTTCTGGATCCAAACCCAAGCTATTTACATGTAATAGTAGAGTCAACAGCAATAGTTCATTTTACAAAAAGAAATAAATCACAAACTGTTTAATATAACCAGTTTCCAAGCCATGTACAATTTTTTAAAAATTAAATATATCCAGTAAAGTAAAAGATAACATAGGGTGATATTCAATGTTAAGGTAAAGGTACCCCCTGCCCGTACGGGCCAGTCTTGACAGACTCTGGGGTTGTGCGCCCATCTCACTTAAGAGGCCAGGGGCCAGCGCTGTCCGGAGACACTTCCGGGTCACGTGGCCAGCGTGACAAAGCTGCATCTGGCGAGCCAGAGCCGCACACGGAAACGCCGTTTACCTTCCCGCTGGTAAGCGGTCCCTATTTATCTACTTGCACCCGGAGGTGCTTTCGAACTGCTAGGTTGACAGGCGCTGGGACCGAGCAGCGGGAGCGCACCCCGCCGCAGGGATTCGAACCGCCGACCTTTCGATCGGCAAGTCCTAGGCGCTGAGGCTTTAACCCACAGCGCCACCTGCGTCCCATTCAATGTTAGTCACACTTATAAAGTAGACCTATTGGGCCAGCCTTGTTGGCAGAAGACCCACACAGACCTTTTGCTTTTGCCAGCGCAGCTCCCTTACTTCCTCTTGTGCACACACATGCTTCCCCAAAAATAGGCTCTAGGGGATTCAGGAGAACCCCCAGAAGAATGCAAAGGGGAGGAGGGAGGAATCATTTAGTTCGGCAAATTGAAAAGCTTGGGCAGACAGAATGATTGGAAGAGTGCAGTGTTAAATAGCACCCATCAAAATCAATGTACCTTAATTCTACAGCTTTCAATGGTCTGTTTTGAGTATCATTAAAGTTGGGTATCACCCATGCTTCACAACTCTGTATTGACCAACAAAACAATGCAAATATGAATAATTTTCTTCATATTTATAATCTGAATTGTCATGCTCTCTGATGCTGTCCTTGTCTGGGTCAGAGCATACTATTTTATATGTACATCAGGCTAACCCTGGGAAATGCTTGCTACTGTCAAAAGAAACACTTCAATATACGAACAACTTCTCAAGGGATGCAAGTCAACAGACTTTGCATCCCTCCAAACTAAAACAATTGGCCTCTCAGGATTGTAGATATTAGCATCTCAATCTAGAAGTAAATTTTCTCAAGTAGATACATTATTGGTCTGTGGGGAAGCTTTTAAAAGATAACTTAGGATGTTATTTTGAATTCGGAGTTTATATTATACCCTACCGTACTTAGGTGAGCAACAAAGCAAAAAAAAGTGTGAACCTCAAACTAAGTGACATATTAAAATACGGCGTCTTCTCAGGCGTCTGTAAATATCAATGTCAGTCAACACTACCACTTTTCAATAAATATATTAAATTTGCAGTGCAAAATGAGGAGAAACAAACATTATATGGTAACTATCCAAAGATCATAATCACCGTGTGTCAGCACAATATAAAAGCCTTTTAAAAAATAGCTAAAAAGGCCGTTTTGTAAATTATCAGACTTACCAAAGCCAAATGCACATGTACGTACACACACACCCACACACCCACACCCCCCCCTTGTACTAAAGACTGGTAACCCTGGACTGCCATTGCACACAATAAAACAAACCTGGTACATTTGCTTTTTAATAGTGATTTAGTACCGGGGATCTATTCCGCCCTTTGGAACAAAATATTGAGGGTGAGCTTGATGGAGTGTAAGGTATCAATGGTTCCTGGTTGTGACGGCTATAAACTATGTCTGGTGTAGGAGGCAGTATGCCTCTGAATATCAGTTGCTCAAAATCACAAGAGGGGAGAGTGTTGTTCCACTTGGGTTGTGCTTGTGCCAGGTCCCACTGGCACCTGTTTGGCTTGTCGGGCTAGAGGGGCCTTGTGTCTTACCCAACAGGGCTCTTACGTTTTCATAAGGCTGAGAATGAAAAGTGTGTGCTTGGGAGAAAGCTCTGGATTTCTCCTTCCCAGCTGTAAATCAGTGTTCTTGTTTTAATGTGGTGGCTTCTTCTGTTGCTGCATGGCTCCAGAGGCGTACCTAGGCTCCCTTGGCAAGCAGCTGTATGGGTGCCTCTGAATCTGAGAGAGACCATGGACCAGAAACTTGGCTTTTCGTTGCCTTTTGCACTCCACCAGAAGTGTACCTAGACACTTCCTTCCCTCTGAGCTCTGCTGGACACTGGGCTCACTCTTCTGATAGGGCTGGTGGCCTTCTAGGGAGGGGGCCCCACAGGGCTGCTGCGACAGCCCACACCAATGACTGGATTCCTTCATTGAGGCACCCAGAGAAATCTGTGCACCTCGCCTGGCCACCCAGGTAGCGGAGGGGCAGCCCCAGATGGGCGGACTGGCTGGCTCCTAGACACTCTGAACCAGGGCAGGAGTGACAATTTTTGCACACACACACCCAGGCCTTGTCGGGAGCCAATTTGGTCCAACCCTATGTGTGCCCTTGCATGGTGCTACATTAAAAAAGCACTGAATTCTACCAAAGGATTGAAAGAAAGAATGAAGAACACACTGGGAGTGGGCCTGGTTCCTTCTGGGTTGTATCCAGTGGTAGTTGTACTCTGTGTAGACCTACTGAAAAGACTAGATTAATTCAATTGATTTTCAATAGGTCTGCTGTGAGTAGAAACATAGTTGTATATTGGGTATAGTTGGATAGGACTGAACTGATCCATCAGAACTCCTCTTATGTTCCATATTATTGCTCCTGGAACTTCTCACCGTTTGGGGGAAGTGGGGGTGCGCGCACACACACACACACACACACACACACACACTATACCTGTCCCAACCACAACAGTTCTGCATTTTTGATTCCATAGTATTGGATAATCAAGCAGTTGAGTAACTATAGACTTGGATAACTCAACTAGTGCATTATAATAATTTTTTGTCCCAGTATCTCCATGCTAATTAATCTTGTACCCTTTAACATTTCTTACTTTCCTCAGCTGCAAACTTTGTGTTTCTTTCTCAAAGATGAATTTCCTTCTACCCTTCCTTTCCTTCAACTTACTGCTGTCTCTCTGAGCTGCCATCATTCCTATTCCTCTCTCTCTCTCTCTTTCAGACATCAAATCTTTCTCCCCTGCCCTTATATTTCCCAAGGGTTCTCAGCAGGAAATGCAAGACAGCAGGCAGCTCCCAAATGTCCGACTGGGCATCAGCAGTTGTCTCTCTTGGTGCTGTTAGAATGCACAGCTTGTTCGCACACTATTGATGCAAGACAGTCTAGATTCTGAAGTAGTGTGTGTTTCGTGAGATATTTCCCAGCTTGGAAGCACAGTCTTGGTTGTGGAAAAACATTCTAAGAATTGCTGCCTTTAGGCCTCCAAGCCAGAATGGTTTGTTCCAAGATACTATCAAAATACTGATAGCGATGTAGCACCTTCTCTTTGCAGAAATTCCAGAAAATAAAAAGTACAAAACTAGATGTTGCTAAAAAAAAGAACAAAATTTCAGTCCTGCCCCCTCCCCAATCAAATCAGTTTTGTTGCAGTGCATCCCCAAAGCTATTATTTATGGTTTGAATGTGTGCCAGTTACCTCTGCAATGAAGTAGGATAAAATGTCACAAGAACTAGGAAGTTGTGTTAACTGGAAAAGACAAAGTGGCAAAGAAATATAGAAAGTGCATATTGTTTGTTATTATGGCATGTATTTTTGTGCTTTTCTTGGTAAACTGTCCTGTGATCCTCAGATGAAGAATGGTATAAAGGTAAAGGGACCCCTGACCATTAGGTCCAGTCGTGACCGACTCTGGGGTTGCGGTGCTCATCTTGCTTTATTGGCCGAGGGAGCCGGTGTACAGCTTCCGGGTCATGTGGCCAGCATGACTAAGCTGCTTCTGGAGAACCAGAGCAGCGCATGGAAACGCCGTTTACCTTCCTGCGGGAGCAGTACCTATTTATCTACTTGCACTTTGAGGTGCTTTCGAACTGCTAGGCTGGCAGGAGCAGGGACCGAACAATGGGAGCTCACCTCGTCGCGGGGATTTGAACCGCCGACCTTCTGATCGGCAAGCCCTAGGCTCTGTGGTTTAACCCACAGCACCACCCGCGTCCCAGGAAGAATGGTATAGAAACCTAATAAATAATAATAATCCTCCATAGATTTGGTCTCCAGCTCCCACCACCCCTGACCATTGATCATGCTGTCTGGAGCTGATGGAGATGGGAGTCCCAACATCTGGAGGACTGCATGTTCTCCAACCCTGCCTTAGGCAAACAAGACAGCTTTTGAACTGGGCTCCAGTCTTGGCCTTCTCAAAAGGTGCTGTCAGGAACAGGTCAGCAGTAACTCACATGGCTTCAGTGAAGTTAACTCTTTATTCAAAGAAACAAGACAGCTCAGGAGGCCAGACCTAGTGAGCACAAGCAACTCTTCCCAGTAGAACTTGCCCCTATGAGACACTTGTGAGGACTGAAGGTACCTGCTTTCCACCACTTTCAAAGCCCTATCCTCCCCCAGTTCCTTCTCAATCAATCTAAGGCTTCATCATCTTGCCTGCTTTTGCTCTGTGCTCATCATAGCTCTTCGGGTTCTGGAAGACCACAGGGGAGAGGAGCTGGTCACAGCAGGAGGGACAGACAGTTTGGCTTCCTCACCAGCCTAACACATCGCTATTTCTTGGCCACCACTCCTCTCCAGCCTCCTCTTCTGCCTCTGGTTCTGGACTGCTCTCTGCCACAGGCTCTTCCTGCTCACTAAACCCCATTACCTCTTCAGCTTCCAACAACTTCTCCCAGTCTTCTCCCTCTGACCACTCATTATCATCCCACCACTAATCCCCTGCCTCTGAGCCTCCTTCCCTTGGAGATTCCCACCACCATTCTGCATCCAGACAATCCATGACAGGTGCTCAGAGTTCTCTGCTCTAGCCTCAAACCCCACAAAGGTAACAAAAAAATTAATTTCAATAAATGGCAACCCTATGTGACATTACTTACTATTTTGCCTCCAGCTTTACCCCTCCTTAGAAGCCACCCAGCAAGCTCAGGGTGTAATAATGCTTTCACTGATAACAAGAGAAAATTGACCCATTCCAGTCTTGAGGAAGTGACATCTTTGATCATGAAATGTGCTTTGGTTGGCTAGCGGTTGAATTATCTTTACAACCACTGCATAATTTGCTGCCATTAAAATGGCCACCTATAGACACAGTTCTTCCATTCATTCTGTGACCATCGGGTGAATGGGCAAAGAGATAGCCAGTTTTGAGAATCCTTCACCTGCTAATTGTTCTCACTCCACAAGGTCTTGAAAGTAGGGAATAAGGTAATCCACTGCTAAGCTGTTTCTCTTCATGGTAATATGTCACTGGGACAGGGAGAAAAAGGAGAAATTTCCTAAGCTTGATGTGCTAGGTCTGGCCATCAGTGGTTAAGAAGATAGTGTCCAGCACAAGCAGAGCTTTATTTTACCTAGCAGGAGCAAAGTTTGGACAATGCGGAGAAAGATCTCTTTCCTGTCAGTGTTTTGTGTCCCTGGCTACTAGCTGAGGAGAAAGCTTTTCATTCTGAAATATGCTGCTGTTCCCACCGTCTGTAGAGACAGGAATATTAGCACTGTGAATTAATCACAAATTCATCTCTCTCTCTCTGGAAATAGAACAGAGCTTAGCAATTGTGTGCTCTACTTGTTCAGCAAGCACCACTGGAAGGAACAACCGTGGAACTGTTAGTGTGCTCTTAGCTATTGTGCTTGACACTCTCAGCATGATTCACTGCAGACAATATATACGACTATTCACAAGGGGAATGAACAGTAAATACTAGGCCCTGGATTTTTTTTTTTAATAATAAAAAGTCTTGTCAGTTGTTTCCTGATTTGTATCCTTTATCCTCCTCGCTCTTGTGCAGTATAAGCTTCTCAAAGCTAATGCCCATAACACCACCCCCCACTGGTAGCAGCGGGCTGTTTTGCTGCTGTAGGGTTCACACTGCTATGATTTACAATGGCGACCATTATTCTGAAAAGCTGTGCATTAACCTAGTGGCACAGGGTTGCTCAAACACCTTCCCTCTGGTTTTACTTTCCTCTGGGGAGCAGTAGCTATTACAGCAAAAGCTTTCTTGGTGGTAACAGCCAGGCTGAACTTGGCAAGAGGAACAGCTAAGAAGCAACTTGAAATATGAGCTATATCCACATAACCAAATTATATTGTTTTGAAGAGTGTTAGTGGTTCCCCACCCCCCAATGGTGGTACTTTGATCCTGTGTAGAAAGAAGGTTGCCTTAAGCACAGCCTCTGAATTTGTATTTTTGTCCTGTATCTTGAACGAAATATAACCACAGGGGAATGAACAAACAGGACATTTCTTGTTAATTCAAGATCTCATTGCCACCATCGGTTTAAACCCAGAGGGAATGAACAAATGACAATATTGTGCTGCAATTTGTTCTCAAAAAGTAAATTTATCAATAAAGCCAATGGAAGTAATTCAAACCCCTTGAACAAAAAGCTCTCCTTTCCCATTCTCATATGTTCTCCATACCTTTTTAAATTTTTTGAATTGTGGTACTAATTGTACATAAAACTACCAAGAAGCATAGAAATCCTTTGATACTTTATTCAATATAATATTACATGAAAACAGTCAACACCTGACAAACCATTACATCTTTCATAATACAGACAAATTTACACATTGAAAACAAACAATGTAACATTTACTTAACCATACTGCTTACTAAGCTGTCATTCTAAATTGTGTGGCTATATGTATGTATACATATTTAATATTAACATTGTTTGAGTACCAAACCCCTGTTAAAAAGAGCACTTTTGTGCCTTATATAAAGAGCCCCAGCAAGGGAAGATTTTGAATATAGCACTGCAGAAGGGCAGTTTTCTGGGATTAGGGAATTTCTTAGTGCATCCTTTGTTTTTGCTTTTGAGAATATTGCAAGGCAACAACAAATATAATTACCTTCACACCTTTATGTCAAGAGAGAAGGTTTAGTTATGGCCAATAACAGAACATCTATTTATATGGCATCTATATTCAGTGCCAGTCTGTACAGTCTAAATGCCATTTATCCTATTAGGTTATAAAAACAATAATAATGTTTTGTATGGAGCACACAGTTTGTAGTCCATTGTGCACACACATTAAAGATCACACTTAGGGTCTGTTGCCCTCACCACTGAAAGAGGTGAGGGTTTTTCCAAACCAGAATAAATAGGAAATGTCTATGTAAAGCTCTTCCAAATGTTGAAAGGAAGACTTGAACCCCAAAGTTTTCTAGCCATTGTGCATTAAAATTTCTACTGCTACTTAACCACTTTATTCTTAAGATAACCCCAAGGGTACCGTCTAGTCAAGTAATGCCTATACTACTCCACTGTTTAGGTGTTCTGCATGTTTGGTTGGGTTCCTCTGAGAAGAAAAATCAACATTACAGCAAACTCTTATTGTTGACTGCAAGCTGAAGCTCTTCACAGCTTCAGAACTGTGAGTCTCCTCTCCTCATTGGTAAGCCCACTAAAACAAGAAGGGGTGCAATTCAGGAGTACTGTAAGGAAAAGGAAAGCTGTCGCATTTCTAATACCAATCACATAGGCCCAATCTATGTTATCAAAACAGCACGGTTGTGGCTCTATCCACCTCTGGTCCTCTATTGCTAGTTCTCTGGCTATGCATTTGAAGCACAGAATCATGCGGAATAGTTGGCTCCTGTAGGTAGACTTTACATCTACCCATGTGATAAAAGCTCATTCAACTGTTACTGGAAATGTACGGGATTCAATTATGGGAAAGCAACAACCTCCATTTCAGCAACATATGAATCAGCCCACAATTGTTATATACATGGGGAAATGAGAATAAGAATTGTTTCTTTTCAAGTAGCTGAAAGGAGGACTGGAACTGTATCAAGTTTTGGCTTTTGTTGCAATCTTGCAAAGCTCAGAGTGGCTTCATAACACAGGGGAAACAGTGCAAGGGACTTCGGAGTGCCTAGAGCGCAAGATTCTCATCTCCTGCTGCAGTCAAGGGCACAATGTTCAGATGCAGAGAAAGCTTGTGCAGCTGATGGTGGAGGTAGATGTAACATTTAAAAACCTGTGTTATGTAGTGTTCAGAGCTCTCCAGGATTGCCTTTACACCTCCAGAATAGAGCTCTGGAAATTAGCGGTTTTGCCTGAGTGACCCTTAAGAGAATCATTAGAGGGATAAAATGGTGTAGAGGGAGTTATGAACAAAATTATCTAGCCTTGGGACTTGGCAGAAACAAATAGAACATTGGAATATATTTTTGGGGTTGGAGTATGCTCTAAAAAGGGGAGGGCATGGTTTTATAATTACTACTCTCTTTGTTGAGGACTTGCATGGGTTAACTATACTGCACTGGATTTTTCTCTTGGCCAGCCTGATGATGTGGATCATACTGCACAATTTCAGCCCATCACACCACCCTTATGTGTATTCCTCTTACACTGCAGTGACAATTACCTCCCCACCCCAATACAACTATAAAGTTCAAGCTGGTTTAAAATTTAGTTGCTTGAAGTACATGGAATTCTGTTGGAATCTCAGCACCTTGAACAAAAAAGTAACTTCTTTAAGAAGCTAAAAATATAGGGACTCTGCCAAAACTATTGTTCTCATGCATGCTTTTGGAATGATTTGTATGAAGAGATATCAGTGGAAAATAACACTGGAATTGAAAAGCCAGATTATAACAGGAATATCTAGGAATGACGTAGTATTCTGACCACAAATCCTTCTTGGGGAATGTGTAGATATTCAGTTTTCACACAGTGTTTTTATGTACGTAATCCTCCCTGGGAAATCACTCCAAAAACATGTAATTGAAGTGATATGCGTGGAGTGGGGCTGACTCTCAGACTTTGATAGCTGATAACTAAATATTATAGGCCTATATGTTCAGTTGCATTAATGGCTATTTTAAATAGCAGAAGCACTGAAAGCATACATACGCACATTCACAAAACCTAAGCAGAAGCTCTGAGCTTTTGATTAATTGAGGACAGTAAGGTGCTAGGCATTTAAACCACAGATGAGAGCTCTTCAGTAGAATTCCTCTCTACATCAAACCATCAGATGCCTCAACAAGGAGTGTAATTGTCTCCCTCACTCCTTAAGCTGCCAAAGCAAGAGATTTACATCTAAAGATCTACCCTCATTTTCCTAATTGAACCTTTGTTACATTCTCAAAGATTCCTCACATTTTTGCAAGCACAGATACTTTTTTTTTTAAAGAAACCCTCATCTTGAAACATCCAACTAAATACGACCTAACTTGGAAAAGGAGATTACGTACAAAAGGTTGAATATGAAACTCAAAGCAAGTCATAGTTAAGGCATCTGTGTTACGTTCAAAGTGTTCTATTATATTTTGTGATTATTTGTTTCCACAGATACAGAAACAAAGTTTGAGATATTTAGGGTTTGAGTTTTAGTAGTAGTATTTAGGAGGTGCATATTTTAATTATTGTATAACTACTGGAATCAATATCACAGAATAATATTTACCACTGTTGCCTTTTGCTAAAAACAAGTCCTCTGCAAAATCAATAATTTGCCAACTCCAAACAATATCAAGACATCGGTTTACAAAATGAAAGTACAGAATGGGTCCTATATCCCTGTTTTCTCCTTTTTTTTCTAACATAGCATTAGATGCTACAATCGATGTGTTACAAAAATAGACGTGTTTTTAGGCAGCTGATTTACTAGAAAGGCAAATAAGCTTTCTTTGTTGGAATAAATGGATGAGAAATCCTCACTGTAAGCATGTCAAATTTATTTTTTTGGATTGCCCACTCCCCATCTCCTAGAATACAAGTGTTATTAATCATGTTAGGGATGGTGAATAGTATGCAGAAACCGCTACAGCCCGTAAGATTCCCATAGGCTCCATCATCCATCCTCCCTCAAAACAAGAATAGAAATCCCTTCAATTCCCAATTACTTTAATCTTTAGAAATTTGAACGATTATTGGGAAAAATCCCATTTGAAGATGTAGTAACAGAGGCATTTTCCAATCGTATCTGAACATCTTATAAAAATAACTGGAAAGATGCTTTGGTTTGGAAGAACAAATATTTGGAGTTCGGATGACTATTAAAAACTAGGCTTTTTAATGGCTCATTCAGCAACTACAGATTCTATACCATAGTGCTTATCCTAATGTAAACTCATTTTCCCCCTTCATCTTCTTTATTTTACTTTTTAGAATATATTATGAACTAAGCTACAGGAAAAAGTAAATGTGGAACCCCAAAACCCCTTTTTTCTAAATAGGTCTCAAATATTTGAAGTACTCAGTACTATATATATATAGTGGAAGTCTGTTTTAAAATCTGCCAAATTATGCAACATAGGCAGAGTAACCAAACTCAGATGCACTTATTGCCATGGTTAAAGAAAGGAACATGATGTCCTCTAGCAGTAATAAATGGGCATAGTTGTAAGATACTGATTGTGTTACAACCAACTTGGAAAGCTCTGCTTTAGCTTAAAGTATCCTTCCGACAATTTGCAAAATATGTGGAACATTTCGATGAACACACACACTGTGGCATGCCATGACTGGCTTTTATCTACAGACATTACTGAAGAAGTGTGAACACCAAATGTGTTGTCTTAATAAGACATTGCTGGTGAAAGCATAACTATCTTCACAAGGGTTTTGTGCTGCTGTGGAAAAACCAGATAAACTCAACACAAAAGGCTGGGGGAAAAAGAACATGCCATGTATCAGTAAGCAAAAAAGCTTAATCTTCACAGAGGTCTCTGAAATCACAAGGTATCAAAATGCGTGCAAGGTTTTAAATAAACTGAGAGGGAAGGGGAACAAGGTCTTGCCAGCATTGTTTTTCTTGTGACTGAAATCCACCACTGAGAGAGAAAGGAAGCAGGGCCATGGTGTTTTCATAGTGTTGGCTCTCTTTTTAGGTTTTGGTTCTCCTCCAGTCTGGTGATCTTAGTTCCTATAAAAACCAATAGAAAGTACAATAAGGATCATGGCCAAGAACATAACAGTACAAAGTAACTTGTTATAATGCTTAAGTATCAGCAACCTGATTTTGGTTTAAGGTAGTATAGGGTTCCCTTTTTTCAAATATTAAGCTATTCTGAAGGAAAGGCTTGAACTGTAGGTACTCTTAAATGTTTTCCTTGAATGGTGTGTACTAAAATGCATTGCTTGAGCAGATCCACACCCACCCCTTCTTCCTAAGACAACTGAACTCAGGAGCTGTGCAACAGAAACTGGCTGTGTTGATCGCCAATTGGCTGACTCTTCTGAAATTACAAAGACACATCCACCTCCCTGGCCCGTAAGTGAGCCTCCCTTAATCAGCTCCAGATTTGGAGCCACGTATGTGGGTCCACATTAGAGTGAGATGTGGGGGAGGAGAGCAGAGTTCCATGAACAGTCTTGAAACTCACTCTATAATCTTGGGCAGGCAATTTAGCCTTAAACCTAACCTACATAAGATGGCTTGTTAGAATAAAAGAGATAATATGTAACGCTAGGAATGGTTGGATGATGAAATAAGATAGAAGTTATAGAAGCTCTACTTCCAAGAATGAGGAATTTAAATAATAATTAAAAAAATTAATTAAGCTTGCACCCAATATGTAAAGAGGTATGCTGGGCCTTCAAAATTGGCTCTGAAGTGAAATTGCCCTGAATCCCAGTCCCCAATTTGCGTATGCGGGTATGTGTCTGTGATGACTTAGTAATGGAGTTTAGATTGTACATGCTTTAGGCAAGCAGTGGGTAACTCAGGTATAGGGCTTGAATGGGTCCTTCAGACCTCTCTATCTGGCCACACCACCTTTTCAGCCACAGCTCTCACTTGCCTTGCTTGGCATTCTAATAATTTTGGCCGGCTAGAATGTGTCCTAGGCTAATGGTTCACCCAGTTTTGCCTGAGACCACCCACCCATGGCTCCTGGAAGTTTGCCCAGAAGGCAGTGAAGTCCTTGGGTTGGAAAAGGTTCTCCACTCTTGCTTTAGAGTACTAGTTCCATGCACAGAAAACGTAGGGCACCTTATTAATGGTGACCAATAACAGCTTCTGACAGAGATTCTGGGTGACGCCACTGTGGCGATCACACAGGGTCCCCGGACATTTAACAGTCTATTGATCCCTGTGCCACCACTGTGCTTGCTTCCCCACTGCCACCAACCAGTTACTCTCTGGTAAAACACTGAGTCCAGTCAGTTGTTAAAAGTGAACCAAAAAAACCACAAGTTTATTTTACAAACATTAACAAGTTTATGGTTTCTCAGATATCTTAACTTTAGTTTATTTACCGGCCTATACCTTCCTAATACCCTCTGACTGATTAGCTCAACTGTTTGACTGACTCCTCTTAACAATTTTTTTAGCGGGTGCTGTTGGTGCCACTGGTGCCACCTTCAGTAGCATTAATTTGTGCCTTATGAAGTACATAGAATTGAAATAGGAAGTGGGGAAGTGCTTTCTTAATCACTGTGGGTAAACTTCATCCTTTCAAACAAGCATTTGCTGATGTTAGTGTGCAGAACTAGCAGAAAATAGAGTTGGAGACTGATTATCGTATTTACTCAAATCTAATGCTCACCTTTTTTGGCCAAATTACATTGTGAAAATTAAGGTGCACATTAGATTTGATGGTGCATTATACTTGAGTAAATATGGTATTTTATTGTTATGGCGTCATTTAAAAAAATCCAACATTTTGCATTGCCAGAAGAGTGAGAACACACTTGCCTGAGGGAGAGAATGAACCAATACAAAGTCTAGGAGACAAGGCAATGGGTTTTACTCAGTGCACAAGTGTTTATAGACACAATGTCCGTTCTTACATTATAGACCAGTCCTTGGTTTCACGGCAGTATTTTTAAAGCTATTTTAGAAAAGAATCCAGTTAATTTTTATTTTTTCTTCAGATCAGGAAAAATCAAAGTTTCTCTTAGAATCTTTGCAGATGGTGATATGGCCTCCGGTCACATCTTTGCTTATAACAGCAACTGCTGCAAAATCCAGTATTTGCAACCCCTGATTTCCCAAGAGCAAAGGAAGGCTTGCTTTCAGAGATCCTCAAAAATCCCTTTGACGTAGAACAACATACTGCCACAAAAATGCACTTTTAATTTTGAAACGCAAAAGGTTGTGTGGGTAGGTTTGATTTCTTCACAGTATATTTACAGAAAAAAATGAGCATGATTAGGCTACAACTTAAGGGCATAAGAATCAGTACAATCATGTTTTCATCTTGTCCACAAATCCTGTGCCATATAGAGCTGCTTCTCTCATAAATCAGAGAACCATTTCTGACTTGAACAAAGAAGCCAAATAATAACTTTAAAATACTGTTGCTGCTAGTCTGAGGAGAACAGAAGTGAGACAAAGCTTTGATTTAAAATATTAATTATAGTTCAAGGCATGGGGTAAGATATCACTATTTCCAGAATATTTGTCCCAATTAAAAAAAATACTTAGGGCATGCTAGCTTCTTTTTGCATACACACCATGACTTTTAAGGGCAGTCCATTTGGAGGTACATTCTGAGAAAAAGGATGGGGCAAGGCTCCCACAGTGTCTTAGCATGCTGAACACACTCAAGGCTCAATGCACACAGCTGGCTTGATACCACTTTAGAATACTGGTTCCTCCAATCACATGGGTTGTTTTTTTTTAAAAGCGAAGCGATAACGAAGAGGATGCCCTGTTTCTCTGCATGCAAAGTGCCATTCCCAATTACCGGTAAATTCCATTGATAATATTAGGCAATAGATACCACTCCCTCGAATGCATTGAACAAGCACTCTTACCTTGCTTACACTTTTACTGAAATCATCTTTTGTGAATCAAGAATAAAAAGATTTTATGTTATTGACAAAACCATGTATATGGCAAACAAATTCATGCTAGTATTCTGCTACCCATGTTAATGAACTGGATCACCAATACCCATAATGCAACTTAATTCTGACCCAGATGCCCTATGAACCAGATTTCTTTCTTTCTTTCTTTTTTTAAATTCAATTTTCTTAAAACCAACTGTCAGCATCATGTGATGGAAGAGATGAAAAATGAAAATGAGCAATCCTGCTGTGCAGGTGAGTGACCTGTGGGAGACAGCTCTGCCTGGTAGGATTTTTACACGTACCATCAGACACAGACCAATTGATTAGATCATCTTATTCTCGCCACCAACCAGGCTCAAGAGACTAATTAGAGAGAGTACTGCCTGCGCAGGCACCCCATTGACACCTAATTTGCTCAGCCAAAGCCTTTGGGGAGAATGTATTATCTCTGCAGCTGCACTTCATGCATTTCTGATTTGAGGCAGAAGCAAGAAGCACTTCATCACGCTTCTGAGCAAACTGAATGTAAGAAACTTTAAGTGCTAAATACAAGCAGACACAAATTAAACCTGGCCAGCCTCTCATAAATTCCCCTCCCCCTTCTGCTTATGCATATGCAACATGAATTATACCTACACCTAGATTATTCCTGTTTGTACATTTGTGTACATATATGATTTGATACATAGCAGACTGCAAATGAATGCACTATAAACATATTGCCTTGGTTTCTCACATTTTTCTTGTTTCTGGATTTAAAAGTAAATGCTATTGTGCTCAGTAAGACAAGGAGTGTTAGCTCAACTTTGCAATTTTTCCTCAGGCCAGGATCATTGCAGGCAGCTGCCTATTAGCCAAGTTTTTCTTCGTAGCTGTAGTAACGTTAACAGTGAGGTTGAATTAATGGATGTATTAGCGATGGTAATACCCATTCTAGTTTGATTTATAGCTATAAGGAATCTGTTCCTGTGCTAAACCATGCGTGCATTTTATTGAGCTCCATTGTTTATTAGGAATTAATAGAAAGCTACTATGGACACATTTCAATTGGATTTTAATTTCAAGCAAACAGGTTCGGGCTTACTTTTTTCCCATTCTTCCTATTCGTAAACTAAAATAGAGATAATTTGTAAGGCTCAGTTTTGAATAAAAAATATATACTGGAGAGAAAGTTACTAAGACTGATTATGATAAGAGTTTCAATGGGTAATAATTGAAGGAAGTGAATTATAGCTTTTCTTTTTCTTATTTTGCATGGGCACGTTTGGGAAAAATTGTGATCTCTTGACTTTCCAGTTAGTAGTTAGAAGTAGCACACTGCGGTAAGCTTATTTCCTGGGGAACTCTCTCTCCCTCCCTCCCTTTCTCTGTTAGAGGGAGGAGCTGGGAGAACCGTAGCAAAGAATATTCCCCCAGCAGCAGAGGCAAAAAAGAGGGAGGCCTATAAGGAAGAAGGAACAGCTATGTCAATTCCCAAATTGAGGTTGTATTAACTATTTAGCTATTTATTACATTTATATACTATCCTTTCCTTCCAAGGATCTCAGATAGACAGTTACACTGCTCTAACAAACATATCTAGCTCTACACTGACTGATTGTGGCTCTGAGTTTCAGACAGATTTGTCCAGCCCCAGGAGACAGTAGTGATTGAACCTGGAACCTACTTAATGCACAACATGTGCTCTATCACTGTGATATAACATTTTCCTAATGAAAACCCATTATTTCCAAGGAAATAGCGGGATAGCGTGGGTTGGGGCAAATGTTGTGCCCCCTTGGTGGACTGGGCAGCTGGGATGGAGGCACACGTGAAGTCCGCATGGAGGGTGAATGGAACCTGCCTCCAACAGGCTCCTCAGCCACTGCGTCCATCACCTGCCCACTAAAAAGCGCTTGCTGCCATGCCTCAGCTGCCAGGGCTTCATGCCTGCCATTGGGGCGCCTGATTGTGCCCCCTCAAAAATGTGTGCCTGAGGCCATGGCCCCACTGCCCCCCACTACACCTCTGCTAGGAAAGCTGCTTAGGTAGATTTGCAAGTGGTCATGTTTTAGAGAGGAGTATATGTGAGCATGTTCTGAATCAAGGCACATTTCATTAACAGAGGAGAAATGAAAAAGTATAATAGATTCCTTCCTGGATATTTTCATATGCAGCCTTATATAAATGGCAATTAAAGTGGTTTGTGGGGTTTGTGTTCCACTAAGATTTTTTTAAACGGCCGAGACATTGCAGACCTTTTCCTAGAAAAAAATGAGGAACTCTAGTTTTGAAATTACACGGGATATTTAGTTTGGAGAAATAGCTCAAAAGTTGCGGAGGTAATATATTTTGGAAGTAGGGGGAAAGTACTAAAATAAAAAGCAAACAATTATTACATTTTGACATGCTCTAGTTACTAAAAAGTGCCAAAAGATTGAGACACCAGCATGCATTTGATAAGTAAAATCCCTAAACATTTACATGGACCTAGGCCTACTTTGCATAATCAATTATTTTCCACCTTAGTGCTGAATGTAATGCATTTCAGTGTATGCTTTACCTGTTGTTCTATTATTAAAATACCCAAGTGAATTACATGCACGGAAGCTTAAAGAAATAAAATCTATTAATCTCCTGCCTGCACTTGCCTCAATAATAAAAACTGTAATTATCAACAGGGCATTAATACAGTATTTCTTCAATAGTATGTGGCATTTTTTCCCCAAATTTGGTCTATGCCTACATTTTCTTAATTACTCCTCCATGATTAGTACCTAGATTCTTCATGCTTCTCACAGAGGTTACGGCTGGGGATCTGCATCCTAACTGCATTTTTAGGGCTATTTATCATAGCTATGAACTTTTTTGTGCAACTGTGAGTGAAAAGGGGGAAAAAGTGACTGCTCAATTGGGTGAAGTGGGTACAAACGCCTTTTGCACCTGTACCATCCACATCACAACCCCATAGCTCCAGGCAGGAGGAAGATAGGTCATTGAGCACAATTCAGATGGATCATTCTGAAAACCCATGTTTTCTCAAAAGTACTATATTATGAATGGCAAATATACGACGATGAAAAAACTTGGGTAGTTCTTTAAAATACAGGTGCAGAAAGGCCCTTAAGAAAGTGTTCTTCTATCCAAAGACTTGATCTACAAAAAGCATATGAGACAACCCTCCTGGCATTTTACACCTTCAGAATGCAGATGAGTGAACTGCAAGTTTGAATGCTTGCTCTCCCATAAAAAGAGGCCTCTCTAAACACAAACTGAACATCAAGAAGCAGGCTAGGTCTGGAATGCTACATGGACAGGGAAGATTTTAGCACTGCAAGCTAAAAAACTGAATTATTAAGTGGTGCAGTCCCAGGATGGCCACCATATGACAGCACTTACACTGGCACTGAAAAGTCCTTAAATTATATGTACAACTATATTTTGCTGCAAATGATCAATGGAAACTAATACTGTATATAACTCTGGATATTAGCTATTAGAGTGACTGGAGGGCTTTACAGTGAATGGAATTGTTTACAGACAGGCTTTTCCAACTTTTAACATGGCAAATGAACACAGTACAGGACTTAAGGATAAGTTGAAGGAAAATCTAAGAGAACCAGCGTAGCTGGGAATGTCATAATCAAGAGTTATTTTCAAACAAGGAAACCCTAATTGTTGTTTATTATCAATATTTGTCCACAGCCCAGGTAGCCTTTTTTGCACTTTACTGAAATATTTTTGGATTGAAAAAGGTAATACCAAATAGGAGCCAAAAATAATCATTTTCTTCTATTTTCTATCCAAAAGAAATTATTCTTTTAAGACCAGCAATACATTTTCAATAAGACTGTAATACTGAGTTGGGAGAAGATTTTATTTTATAAAAAAACATAAAGGAATGCAATATGTCGGTTCCTACAGCACAAAATACTTCTTGTGGGTGGGTGGGGGGAAGAGATTACTTTTATGACCCACTTTTTATGTTCACTTGTTACTGTATTGTTTTATAGGATAGCTCATTGCAATTAAAATAATTACGGTAAATCAAATTCCTTAAAGTCCTGGAGCCACTAACTATACACACACTATTAAATGGAATGAAAACCTCTCACGCTTAACTTTAGAGATATTCACTGTCAATGGAACCAAACCATAAGCTTATATAATAGGTATATAATACACTTCACAATTATCCATATACTACATGGAGCTAGAAAATCTTTGCCCACCTACACAAATGCTAGAGAAAACGAAAGAGATCATGAAATTCTTATTGCAAAGCCTTTCAAGTGGAGGATGTGGCTTCCCAATCCTTAGTCAACCTCACTTTCAGAGATGTACACATAGCTCCTTGCTCCCATGCCATGAGCAGCTACCAACTTTGGACAGCAAACCACAATTGTTTTGTGAGAGCAGTATTGAACTACTTGCTAAAGATAGCTATCGCTCTGTAAAACCCATACTCCTTTTCCCAGGAGCTGAGGGGAAACAAGAACAACATGACAGATCCTTGCTATGCAGCCTAATGCTGTTAACTTGTGATACATCATATGCATGTTATTGGGGGGAAACTTGAAGAAAGAATTCCAGAAACCTACTTTGATAGGAACTCCATAGAAATGATACAGTGGTGCCTCGCAAGACGAAATTAATTCGTTCCGCAAGTCTTTTCGTCTTGCGAGTTTTTCGTCTTGCGAAGCACGGTTTCCCATAGGAATGCATTGAAAATCAATCAATGCGTTCCTAATGAAACCGCCTTCAGACCAGGTCCAGGGACAGTCTGTCCCCCGACCTCTTCTGAAGGCCGGCGGGGGGCGAAAGTCTTTGCTTCCCCCCCTGCCTGCCTTCCCGGGACTTCCCTGCAGGGCTCTCCAAGCTGCGGATAGCAGCCTGCTGCCCCACGCGAGGGGCGCTCTGCTTAAGAGCGCCCCTTGCGCGGGGCAGCAGGCTGCTATCCGCAGCCTAGGCGGGAACTCTTCTGAAGGCTGGCGGGGGAGAAGGGCTTTCCTCCCCACCGCCAACATTCAGAAGGCTGTTCTGAAGGCTGGCGGTGGGGAGGAAAAACCCTTCTCCCACCGCAAGCTCCGGGAACAGAGGAGAAGCCCTTCGCGCCTTGTCCTCTGTTCCCGGACCTCCCACCGCAAGCCTTAGGACAGGTCCGGGAACAGAGGAGAAGGCGCGCTGCGCTTCCCCACTGTCCCCGGAGATTTCCCTATGGGCTTTCGTCTTGCGAAGCAAGCCCATAGGGAAATTCGTCTTGCGAAGCCGCTAAAAATCGGAAAACCCTTTCGTCTTGCGGGTTTTCGTTTAGCGAGGCATTCGTCTTGCGGGGCACCACTGTACTTGAAAAAAATACTAGCTATGGGAAAGGGTTAGTGTGAGGCCTTTGGGTAAGCTAATGAGGTAAACTAAGAACATGAAATTATATAAACATAGATGATGACACAGTTGGTATGAGTTAAGATAGCGGGAGCATAACCATTTGTGAACAGCTCAAAGTAAGAAATAGTAAACATGTTTAGGATGAAGAAGTGTCTTTAGTAACAACATAGCAAAAACAACATTTAGTCAAAACAAGATAGTATCAAGAAATTTCAAAGTGTTGGAAAAACACGAGAGGGTCAGAAGTCTCCAATGAGACACATAGTTGGCTAACAAGATGAGAACCAGCCAAGGTGAGGAAGAATTGACCAGTGTGAGCTGCCTGGTACGGAAAGGATTGTGATTTGTTTTGAATCATACATTAAATTTCAATTGTGAAATCCAATGTATAATGTAAACCAATAAGCCTAGAAAAGTATATGGAAGAATTTAGTTCATTATGTCAATTGCTTTCTGTGGGCTTAAATATTTTGAGAAATATGATCTGGTCAAAACATGTATCAGATGCAAAAGAATGTAGGAACTGAAGTGGATAAAGGAAGGACACTAGAATGCTAGTTAATCCCTTGAGCAAGTCCTAAAGCCCTTATATGTAGAATATCTACAACATTGGGTTAAATGCATCAAGTGTAAACACCCAAAGACAAGAGACAGATTAAAAGGCTACATGGAAATCTGCTGGGGGTGGAGTGGGGGGCGGAATGGAGCCGTGCTGTTAGAATGACATCCAGCAGTTATATCTGTGACAGGCATGGGAATGTAGTTCATTCTGATATACAACAAACTGGACATTTCTGCAGTGTATTGTAATTATTTTTTCTTTAAGTCTGCTTTGAAATTGTGTAACAGTTTAAGCTTAAAAATGACACCCTATTTCAGTACTAAGGGAAGCATTTTTAGAAACAGTTTCTATATGTGTATTGTTAGGCAGCTAGCAACGTAAGAAGGCTCTAGAAGGCAAACTATATGTTTGCAACAGGGGATATAACCCCAAGAACCTTGTCAACAAGCCTCCTGTATAACTTGCAATACTATCTAACTTGATGAAATCATTACCCCATCTACTATTAAAATCGAACAAACATAAAAAATGCAGTCTCTTGACACTGTATTGGAAAGTGGGCCCTGTGGCGTATTTCACAGTATCATCTTAAATGACTTGAATGTCTAACCAGGTATTGAAAAACATTAATGCTTGCATTTTAAATAGTTCCAAATTTAATCTCCCTAGATGCCTTAAGAAATGTATCCTGTGATCAGTAAAGATGCTATGCAACATCACAAATTGTACATGCTATTGAGCCCAAGAAGTTTGTCCAACCACTGTGCCAAACTGCACATAGCATTCATTAGGTGGCTCACTGTGCAGACACTGAAGTCCAGGCAAATTTCTGCTCCAAAATGTAAAATGCACATGTGCCGTAGTATTTTGACAGTTATTTTACCAGTAATTGCTACCTTTGACTTTAATGGGGCAGGTAAACCTTGATTACCTTTGAATTGCTGCTCAGAACTTCATCAAACCAAAATTTTAAACCAATAAAAGTGTAGATTTCAGCACTTTTAAACTTACTGTAAATCCAACAATTTTCATTGGATCAGTTTGAAATTTTGTAGACCTCATCAGGTTGATCGCGTAATATCAGGTTTCATGTTGATAGCTCATGAGATGCCATTATTATAAAGTATAGAATTTTAAGGCTTATAATGGTGGAAACGTTTTCACTACTCAACTAAAGAGGCACTCATGTGCCAATTTAACAGAATTGCCAGCTGGACAGAGGTAGAAAATATAATATCCATTTGCCTTATTTAAGGACATGAACACTTAACACCCTACACAGAGAAAGATGTCCCCCCCACCCATTTTTTTTAATTTTTGGAAACACATGGACAAAAAAATTAACAGCACTAAATTACGGTCTGTCAAACTGTCCAATAGAAAAAAGAGGCAACTATTTTGTAAGGTAAGGTAAGAATTTGAATAGAATATGATTTTAACCAGGAGACATTCTTCTCCTGCTAAGAAACAAATGAATAAAAAAAGTCTTCTACTGTATTTTTATTCATTCATTCATTTTAGAAAAAGCAGTACCTCATGTTGTTGAGGTACTATTGAATATTTATTGAGATAAAAAACCTCAAGCAGTTAATATCTGAGGAGACGTAATGTGAGTGGGCAACAGAATAGTGACCTCTACACAAATGGGGAAGGTATATTATATTAATACCATGACAGCTGCGCAAAAAGGCAATAGCAGCTCAGCAGGAAAACATTAGCACATAACACTGGACTCTCAATAAGAGCAAGATGAACCTGACATTCAAGTCACCATGTTTTAACACATAACAAAGGTTTTTAAAGCAGTTTTCTTTTTGGTTAAAGTTGTGTTTTAATCCCCCCCCCCAAAAAAAACAACAACAATTGGGAAAAGGTTGTATTATTTGGATTAAAATTTAAAAACTGCACACAAGTTCAGTTGCTTTAGAAGTGTCTGAATCACCTCACCTACATATATGCCAGTAATGCCATAAGCCTATATTTGCGGCGCCCAATTAACTTCATTTAATAAAATTTATAAATTTCAGATTGGTTACATTTGGTGTGCAGTTTTAAGTTTATGATAATTTTTGTTATTTAAAAGTTCTTCAGGAAAACAAGCTAGCAACAGTGTGTATATATTTTTTAAGAGTCTACAACGTATCCTGCTGTTATATATTCAGTAGCTTATTTATTTTTAAAAGTAGTATCCATAGTAGTGCTTGGCATGTTTATCTAAAAATCTTTACTTCAGGACAGAAATGTTCGTCTGTGAGGTTTCCTCTACACATGGCAGGCAGCTGTCAGAACCAGTGTGAAGGGTTAAAGGTCAGCACAGCTGCTCTGTTGAAACGGAGGGTTCCATCAACATCTCAGAATTCCTGTCGAGTGGGAGATGGGAGACCACAGATTAGAGTACACAGGAGTGCACATATAAGGTCACTTTGTGTCTATCAAAGTGATATCAAACTGCCTAGTTGTACAATACACTTAACTGTGGTCCATGTTCAAAGAAAATAAAATGGATGTGTGGATAGCAGACCACCGTTTAACATAAAATTTCATACAATCCTTCAGATAGAAGGACCTAGATATTGTAAAGATATGTTGGCTGTGTGGACATAGGTGGCAGGCATGCTGACTGAGCAACCGATTTCATAAAAAAGTCTAGGTTAAGTGCTAACAACATCAAATAATTCTTCGTAATTCGATTATGAGGAAGAAAGAGAAAAATGCCACAGAAAAACCAGGTGCTTTGTATGCAGCAAACCTATAAATCAATACATACATGATTTGTGTTCTATGGATTTGCTTCAAAGCAGTGCTTAGTGTGTTGTTATTTAATTTTTCCAAAAAGAACTGTTAACATGCATTTGAAACCCACAGGTAAAAAAAGGTGGTTTGAGGATAGGGCAATTGGGAACAGAGAAGCAGAAGGCAGGGAAGGGTTAAGTGCTTCTTCCTAACTCCAAATCATAATATTTCAAAGTTGATTTTTCTGGGGACGACGACCCTAAAAGGTCTGTTAATGTGTGTCTGTAACTGGTCTGCACATTAGACATGAGTACTTATTTTTATTTTGTGCACACAACATCTGAACAAAACACAGGTAGTAGAATCCTGTCCTCTGTCTTTGTCTGTCTCTCACAAACACACAATCACTATAATGCAACCTTCTATGATAGTTCTGACAGAAGGGCCCTATGGAAGTTTTCATACTTCTATTTGTGTGAAGCACACACACAACTTGCAAGTTATGGCACTACTTCAGATAAATAGAGTAGGTGACTCAGGCACATAATTTACAAATTATGTACAGACTAGCTGAACTGTTGCAGCAAACCTGGGCAATAGTTCTGGAAGCAACAGAACAATACATCTGTCTGATACTACTCTGCATAAGATTTGCAACATACCACCTACTGCAATGTTGTTATAACATCTGTGGTTTTGTTGCGGCTGTTGGAATCAAGCTGCACAGGGATCACTGATGAGTGATCGCAA
The DNA here is from genome assembly GCF_964234715.1 of Podarcis melisellensis. NCBI lineage: Eukaryota > Metazoa > Chordata > Lepidosauria > Squamata > Lacertidae > Podarcis > Podarcis melisellensis. Next base: position 34,580,159 of record NC_138544.1, read on the forward strand.
AAACGCTCTTCTTTTGTCCCTCAAACAGCAGGGATCAAATAACTGTTTCTCAGCTGCTGTTCTTTTAAACTAAAACATCTTCACTCTATGTATATCTATGGCAGGTTGGTATCTGTTTCCTCACAAATGTTTTGTTTTGTTTTGAGACCACCAACCTCGGATCACTAGGTGGTTTTGAGACTAGAAAAGTTCCGTCTTTTTCCCCCTTTTCTTTTTTTTTTAAGACTTGACTCCTTTAGGTATCTAAGAATTTGTCTTCATTGGCCCCATTCTGTTTGTCTTCCATAAAGACTGTGCCCCAAATGTAAGTAATTTAGAAATATCAAAAGAGGATCATTAGCTAGCTTCAGGTAAACAAACTATGGTTTCATATTCCTTGAGTCTCACAAATTCTACTGAGAAGTGTAGGACTTCTGGGTGTTTAGTGTAGTGAATGCCTTTTAAAAAGATGCACTGAGCCATAAGTTTTTTTGGGGGGGGAGGGGTTGCTTGCATTGTTTAATAAATGATTGTGTCAATAACTTCTGCAAGAGGTTATGCAGTGCTAAAAAAGGTCCTCTATCACGGTTTTCATATTTCTGCTTGTACAACAGGCTTCTGCACAAGTGGGAAAGCTTCTTACTTTTGAGGAATGCTCTAGGGAAGGGGTGGGGGGCATCAAACCTGGGGACCAGATGCAGCCCTCCAGGTCTCTCTATATGACTCTTGGAATTCTCCCTAGGCTACACCCCATCCCTGAGTATCTTTGCCTTGAATTCTGATAATGCCTCTTGCTCATCAGGATGGAAGCTACAGAGGGGTTTGTTAGTGTGTGTGAAAGCTTGCCTACTGTACAAAAGCAAAAATTATATTAATTGGTTGGTTCACTTTGACCTCTGACCTCAAACAGAACTGGCATGTGGTCCTTGAAAGTTTGGCCAAAAAGGGGTACAGCTCCAGGCTGAAAACTGTTATCCACCCATGATCTAAGGGAAAATGTTAAACAGATTTGCTGTTAAGTGGGAGATGCCATCTATGTACAGATTTTGTATCCAAAGATTCCTTCTATTTGCAGGTTTGTATTCAACCTGCAAAAGTAATTAAGACAAATGGAAGAGATTTGGCATTTCTCTTCTTAAGTCATATTTAATAATGTTTATGAAAATCTACACAAAGCTATGCATTCATATTTAATTAATACCGCACCTTCCTTCCACAACGAAACTCAAAGACAGCATACATAGGGTTCCCACATGATCACCCATATTGAAGTACTGACCAGACCACCTTAAATGCAAAAGATTTGACATACCGTGCATTGGGATAGTGCATTAGCAATATCTTGGAATCAGTTTTGGTTTACAGAACCTTCACATGTGTAAAACTGAAGGATTTATGGGTCAATTATGTGTTTATCAGACATACTTAGTGGATATTATAGTTTTAATTGCTGCCATTCTGTTTTTTGTTTGTTGCCTTTATTTTAATGCTTTCTATTATATATTTTATTGTTTGCTGACGTTTTCTAAATCTGCAGCTTCAAGCCACCTTTGAATACTTGGGTAAAGAGAATAACAAATATTTAAATAAACAAATATTTTAAAGCAAACAGGCAGGACTAGAAAAAAACACTCAGAAATATCAAGAAAGGGCTCATAATGAAAGTTCAGGGTAAGAAAAGGTTAGAGTTCAATTAATAAATATAGTACTTGACGTTAGGCAGGTACAAGCAGCTCTGGACAAGACCTCCAGCTGACCATAAATAGTCTTTTTCTGCCTTCCCCCTCCAGGGGCTATAGGAGACCAATGAAACCATGACAGCCAAACTAGTATAATTACTTAATCAAAGTTGTTTAAATAAACACAAGTCAGCAGAAAAGTTTAATTTAGTGACTGAATTGGGAGACACGTAGCTTTCTAAACAATGAAACACCCATGGCCCATGCTTTACAGCTGCTAGTGTCCAAAAGGATTACAGAAAACTGAAACAGCAGAGGTATGTACGGTAGTTTAGTTTTGAAACCTGCCCATTTTCACCAATCTAACCCCACTAAAGTCCTCTCCAAAGCTTTGAAGAAAGGAGTCTCCAAGGATCTGAATTACTTGAGATAAAACAGTGTGATAAGTTAGAGAGAAATGTTGGGGCCTGCAATAATTATGATCTCAAAACAATTCACATTATACTCTCAGTGCAAACTTGCTTTGCAATCTATTGATAAATATATGCTATAATAAGCCAAGTTTAAGCTTTCAATGCTTTAGTTCAGGGGTAGGCAAAGAGAAATTTGAGTTTTCCTGTTTTTAATAGTATCAGGAAGGAACAGCCTTGATTATTGGAACCTCTTGCATACGGACAAGTGACAACTTGCATACGGACAGTAAGGAATGGTGCTTTCTAGAACTTCCAGTTCATACCTTGGCTTCAAACACATTTCTCACTTGTAAGTCAACTCCCATTGAAAATGGAATTAGCTCACTACTTTTTTAGAGTACAGAACAAGGTTTTATCATCAGAATTGAGGTACATATCTTATGCTAGGGGAATGTATTTCTCAGGTAAAACTAAAGGGAAAACAGTCTTCCCAAGTTAGGTAACTCAGTGCCCTGTTAAGTTAAGACAGAGGAACCTGGCTGGGGGACAGAAGTTGCTTGAGTGTTTTGTTGGGGTTTTCTTCTAATGTCACAGGGCTTGCTTAGCAGTTCTCTCAACGTTTTGCCTTCTGCTACAGGGATGATATGGAAATTGTGGAACATTAATTCCCTGGGGTCATTTGCAAATTGTTCATCTAACGACCAGGAGAAGGAACTATCCCATTTTAAATATTTGTAAGTATTGTTTGAAATTTGAGATTTGGAAGAATGTGATCAGCAGCTATCTCGCATTGTGTTCTTGAATCATCTTATGCCCTGTAGAAAGGTTTGTACCCATAGAATTAAATATAGGATGAATTTGGTAAAGTGGAAGTTACTTCGGTGTATCAAACTCTACAGCTGGGATTTCATACATTCAAGAGTCAAGGTCCTTTGATAAGAAATGTTGCCATAGCAGCTTATAAAAGGGGGGGGGGGGTCAGTAAAGGAACAGACCAGCAGGCTGATTTCTCAAGTGTCTAGGATGCAGTAAACTTATACTAATGTAAAGCATGAAAGAAAAATGTAAGAAGTAAATAAAAAGCACCATATAATTCCTTAAGGGGTGCATTTTTGTGGGAAAGAATGCACTGACTACTATTACCTCATATTGCTGTCTTCCTTTTTAGTAAATGCAGTGATATGATTCTAAAGTAAATTTTGAAGTGGGAAGTGAGAAGGCAATAGGAATTCCTTATGAATAGGAATTATAAGGCAACAACAGAATAAAAGCAAAAATGTTACCTAGTTCCACAAAATTAAGGAAAATCTATCAGCTATGATGAATTTAATGCACAGCAGGAGAAAGATTACCGTATTGGCCCGAATATAAGCCACATCTTTAGAATTCAAGAGGGTGAAAGAAAAAAAAGACAATACCTGAATATAAGCCGCTCTCTAAAAATTCCGCAGGCACTCACACCTGTTCCGTTTTACCATATGTCTGTTTCAGCAGAGATATTGAAAAAGCGAATTTTTGTAAGGTCACTTTTCACGGTCGGAATTTGGGGAAAAAATGAGGCCTATACAGTGGTACCTCGGGTTACAGACACTTCAGGTTACAGACTCCGCTAACCCAGAAATAGTACCTTGGCTTAAGAACTTTGCTTCAGGATGAAAACAGAAATTGCGCAGCGGTGGCAGGAGGCCCCATTAGCTAAAGTGGTACCTCAGGTTAAGAACGGACCAAATTAAGTTCTTAACCCGAGGTACCACTGTATTCAGGCCAATACGGTATATGAAAAGACTTTACAATTTAGTCTACATTACTTAAAGACAGATCTGCATATGAAGTGTTTGAATAATAAGTGCTAATGAAATGCATAGAGAAACCTTGGAGCTAAAAACTGCAAAACAACTTAATTAACCACTATGACACCTTTTTTGACACAGATAGAAATAGCCTATTACTTCAACTATCCTCTATGTTTAATTTTATAGTAGATGCCAGTTGCATCATCCAGTTATATTACAGTATATAATTCAGGAATTGGAAGGATGGATGTTCTCTTGGATTTACCGTATTTTTCGCACCATAGGGCGCACCGGACCATAGAGCGCACCCAGTTTTTAGGGGGGGGGGAATCAAGAAAAAAATTTTTTTCCCCCAGCCCCAAAGAGCAACGTACAGGCTACACACAACCTCTCCCTGCCGGAGGGGTTGCGCGCAGTTATGGAAGAAGGCAGCTTTGGAAGAAGGCAGTCTCCTTGCCGGGAGACGCTGCGCAGGGCTAAAGAAGCCATAGCCCCATGCAGCCTCTCCTTGCCGGAGGGGTTGCACGCAGCTATGGAAGAAGGCAAGGCAGCGAGCGGGATGGATCCCGCTCGCTGTTTTGGCTTCCCCTTTAGCCCCGTGCAGCCTCTCCTTGCCGGGAGACTGCGCAGGGCTAAAGAAGCCATAGCCCCGTGCAGCCTCTCCCTGCCGGAGGGGTTGCGCGCGGCTATGGCACAAGCCTGCATTTGCTCCATAGGACACACACACATTTCCCCTCAATTTTTGGAGGGGAAAAACTGCGTCCAATAGAGCGAAAAATACGGTAAATGACAAAAGCAGATAACTAACTGAAATCTTCCCAGATATGGATTTTTCAGCTGAAAACACCATGTGCTTTTAAAGAGGTGGTGTAGAGGAAAGAAGACTAAAGAATACAAAGAAAGGCTGGAAACACTAGAAATTTGAAACCTGGTAGCAGGTCTGAGGCTGAGAGATATGTTCCGAATTAGCAAATTTTGCCTAAAATGGGAAGGCTGAGTCACAATACCCCCAGAGAGCATGTCTGTATTCAGCCTGAGAAAAGCTGAACTCTGGAATTCCTGCCACAATGAAATTTAGCAATGAATCTAACAATTTCCCAAGAATTATTAACTGTCAATATAAAAGGATATCAGTAATTAGCAACTGATTACGCCAATTTCCTCCTATACATATTACTGGCTCTACCCCTCCACCACCATATTATGATTCATGGGCCTCAGAAATGTTTAGCCCTGTCAAGCAAGCCTGGGGCTTAGAAAGTTTGAGAGGCCCTTGACTATCAAGCTATTTGGGTAATTAAAAGGACTGCCTTTTTCTTTTCAAATATAAAGCTATATCAGTAGAGTAGTACATGCATGCATTTGGTTACGCCAGGTTCTATCATGGATCATTACCTCAACCTATTACCACAAAGTATGTAGAAACAGCTTTTTTATATTTCATGCCCATTTTGAAAGACAAGCTATTCCAGAACAGCTGTGCAAGGGTTAAGTATGTACACAGCAAAATGGGAGGAGAATGTTGTAATTTAGGTGGGGATTTATGAATTGCTTAGGCCAGTCAGCATCTTGTGCACAACAGACTCTGTCTAAATCTATTCCATACCTGCTGGGCAGAGACAATTCCCCTCACACTTGGAACCTTGAAGTCCTTTAAGCAGTCTGTTCTGTAACCTTGGCAGCTGGGCCTTACACAACCCTTCATCTTTTGCAACTGGGCTTCACTAAATGAAACTATGGCAGCTTGTTAGCCAACAACTGAGCATGAAATCACTACACTGCAGACCCCTGTTCTGCGAGTCAATCATTTTTTCTCCCATTACACATTTGTATGCTAAGGTCAAGGAAAGGAACCAAAAATGGAAGGTACGGAATAAAATGAATACAAAAGATTGTGAAAGGCAGGAAAATCTATTTGAAGATGTAGATTTAATGCTGTATTAGGAAGTTTGTTAATGGATTAAAAATACATTTGAAAGCGGTTAAAGATGTAAAAGGGCTTATTGTTCAACACTGTATTTGAAGCATTCTAATTCTTGTAAAATCAGTCGAGAAGAATTACATATGAGTTACTAGTGTATTCAGCATCCTAAAATCTGAATGTGTTATTATGAACACATGTATTACTGGGTAAACTTCAGAAGGTCAAACTACATGTTATATTAAACATGTTCTTTTAAGCACATGCTTGCAATTAGCTACCTCCCTGCCCAACTCTGCACTGATTTCCCTCTGATGCCATCTTCCTTCCCCAGTAAAGATGGATGGCCACTACTGGACTAAAATTTGCTAAGATCTCAGGCTTATTGTGAATTGCTGCTGTTTGAAACACTATTTTACTGTTTTATTTTTTTAAGCTTGTGACTACTTTGGGATCTCTACTGATGAAGGGTGTTTTAGAAGTAAAATTGATCAATATCCGCTGCAAAGAGTGGCAAGAGAGGATATGGGCAGGAAAAAAATGGGATAACATCGCTCGTCTCCCTCAACGCTCTAGACGCAATTGGTAGCCCCCAGTGGATGGCTTTTAGTATTAGTAGCTGAAACACCAACTGAAGAAAAGGCAACTAGCTTGTCAGAAAGGGCAAGCTAACAGTGCTTTTGTAAATTAATATATGTTTTTAAAAGTCAAAAGAATCGGGCCATTCCAGGATCATGGGAAGTCACACCCGAATGCAAACCTATTGATAGTTATGTTCTCCAGCTCTAGGGTCCCAAGGTTTGATGCAGGCGCAAGGGATTTTTGCATGAGTCTCAAGTACAGCAGGCAGAGGGCACTGGTCTGTTAAACAGGTAAGGGCAGAAATCCCTTACCTGTATTTATATCAGCTCTGGGCAGTCCAGGTGATCCATGCTGCCTGCCAATTGCAGGGACTAATGTTACAAATGTCATTCCTTTCTGTGTATGTACAAGGCTGTGCAGGAGAAACAGACACAGGCAGCTCACAGAGTAAGACTCAGCCATAGACCTTGAGGTTCTTGCTTCTTAACACAAACACCTCTATAAACATGCTTTTAACATTCAAATTCTGCAGAGAAGTAACACTAAAGTTTGAGGTGGGATAATTCACAGACAATATCTGAAAGGCATAGTCTATTGCTCGGTGTGCAGCAGAGCATTCCAGGTTTGGGAGTTCAAAAGAAAAAATATGTCGTGAAGTGGGATAGATTAATTTTATTCATAGCTATTGGCTACTTGCATGAGAAATATGCAGCCGAGTTTCAAGGAGCAAGTGCCTATAGCAACCATGTTCATAGTAATATACATCCAGCATAGGTGGTCGGACTTAACCTACATTCATGCAAGGACTGCATGGGGGGGCAGGGAGAACCCTTAGACGCATGCAAGGCTACATTTCAGAGAAGAACTGAGCTTTACGACAGACATATTTTAAACTGCTGTGCTTGCAAATGAAGCAGACAGGCCCTAACATGATCAAGAACACCACATGCTCAATGTCCCAATTTCACATTCTTTTTGTAGCAACTATGCAACAATATTTCTTAGGGCCCTAATAAGCTTGAATTCTGAAGTAAATTTGATGGGGGGATTCAATGTTGAAATATACTATAAATTTACTTGCTTGGACCCTTTTTAGTATTTAAAAATCACTACACAAACATATATATGGTTCAGTTTCAGAAAACATCTACCTGGTATTATGCTGTTTCCAACAGAGGGTGATATACTGAATACTGATACCGAAGCAACCCATAGCAAAGTCAAACAAGATATCACACAGAAATGAAATGATGCAACCATGAGTTAAGGAATGGAGGGAGATCGAAAAGGCAACGAAAAGGGCGAGGAGGTGGGTCTGCTTTAAGCCAGGTGAGGGGACCTCAGTGAAGACTCCTTCAGTGAGGACTCCTTTAGGAGTCGCTATCAGCTCCACCCTTCTGAATCTCTGCTTCCACACCTGCTTATAATTGGCCAATTTTGCAGATGGGCCAATTTGAATTCCCAAAGCCAATGGGAGAAGTTATGTCTTCTGTTGGCTGTTGGAGCCTGGCAAGGAGAGGCTAGGTGATGGCGGCATGGATATGCCGGGCTGTAACTGCCATGCCACTTTTAGGTAAGGTCAACACAATTAATTCCGGACATAAGTACAAAATAAAGAATGGGATGAAATGAAATTCCAGTGAAAACAATGTAGTGTATATATAACAAAGAGGGGGGGGGGAAGGTAGTTAACACCTCAAAGTAATGGGCCATCCACCCAATAATACATTTAAAAGGATCTGCTTAAAGGAAGACTAGGGGAATGGTCATTCTGTCTACTAATGTCACTGTTAGCCATTCTGTGCAAGAGCAACAGACCCTGCTGGAAACGTATACACTCCATTTTCTCTTTTGGGTTAAAGCCAAATGTTGCCAAATCCAGAGAGATGGCATCAGAAACCCAGGCTGCTTCCCACCATTTCAGAGCAAAAATAATGACTAAGCTGTCCTACACAATTAGCCATTCTCGTCCTCTCTCATGCTTCTCTGATTGAATTAGCTACATACTTGTATGGTTCAGCAGTTCTCCCTCTTAATTTCAATCCAGCAGTGTTTCTGCTTAAGGATGGCATAGTATCAGTCAAGCAGGTATTAATCAACACAAACTACAAATGAAACCAGTGACCCTGTTCGCATGCAATGCTAAGCCAAACCATGGCTTACAGTTCATGATTTGCCAAACTTGTTTCAGATGACAGGGCCAAGCCAAACTGTGGTTTAGCTCACTGCAGCACAGCAGCAGCAGGACCAGACAAGAAGCAAAGCAGTTGTGGTTTCCTCTCCAGAACCCACATGCTTACACTAAGTCAAGGTCTGGCTTAGCATTATGCGCAAACTGAGCTAGTGTCAGTACTATTAGAAGGATAAAAACTGGTGGAAGGATATTTCTTCTTTATGATAGCTATACATCTACAGAGCCTCCCCGCCCCCGTATAAGAAAATAGGGTTTCTTTAAGATGCAAGGTTACTGAGAACTTACCAAGAAAAAATGCTACATCTGCTCTTTTCTCCCTGTTTAAGTGTTCAATATAATTACAGCAAAGGGCTTGTCTTTTTTGGTATCCAGGGGGAAAAACAATCTTTACAAAAATAGAAAATTACATTAGAAAAAAGCCTCTGGGTATCTAATACTGATTAGAGTATGAACCCCTCTACCCCAGCTGAACATTTCTATTTACTGTACTTGGCTTTTCTCTTTCCAGTGATTTTGCTTCACATAATATAGAAATGTAACAAACTGCTCATGATACCTGCTCATGATCAACTAATATAGCACTATAGGAAAGTTGTGAGGGCTCCGATCCAGATCAGAACTGCAGCATGAGGGTGTTCAACCTATCTCCCTCTCGCATCCTTCTCCTGATGCAAGTCTATGAGAGACATGATCTTCCCCTTTAGGAAAACCTATGTGTACCTTAAAAAGGTTACACAGGACCAGTAACACCACACATACCTAAATAGGTCATTGAAGCTCAGACATCACAAACAAGACTTGGAGATGGGACAACCTTCCAATCAGGCTGCCTGACACGTTTAGAAGCAGATATTTAAATTTTCATAACTAGACCAAGGCTGCAATCAAATGCCATTACGCACTGCTTGGAGGCCTAGAGGAATAGTCAGCCAGTCAGTCACTAGAGGAATATAGATTTGCTGCACCAAAATTACAGCTCCAATATCCTGTGCCTAGAAGTTTACATAATGCTATCACTTGAGCTTGTGTGGGCCAGAATACTGAATAACTACTTCCAGAGGGCAAGAACCATCATAGGTGATGCATTCACTACACCAGGTTATCAGAATGCTCACTGGCATGAAGGGTAGTATTGGGTCAGGAAGAAGCATTACTTCCCATCTTCTTGCCTTCCAGCTTGGAGGATCCGATGAAGTGTTAGCACACAAAGGAATGGATACCTGTATGATTGTCAGGAACTGCTCCTGAAAAGCAGTGTCACTCTAGCGTCTCAGGGACAAATTTTCCAGACTGATCTTTCCCAGGCTGGTCATTGGCTACTAATGGGCAAGAATATAAGAGGATTTCCTGACTCAGTGGTGATTCAGTCAAGCAACAAGTCCTATCTAAGCTGTAGTGTGACTTCTGTTTCTTGCCTTGTTCTTTATGACTCTGGGCTTATCCACTGGCCCTGCCTTTTGGTTTGCCTCCCAATCCAGACTGCTTCTTGATGCCAACTCCTGTCATATTCTACCAGTTCTGCCTTTTGGTTTGCCATCTTTTCAAATTGTTCTTCAGCCCTAACTCTCAGGTCTGGGCTCCTAACTCACTCTAGCCCAATTCCCACAGCCTAGCATGGACAGTGATTCACAAACTGTTCATATAACCAACTACTTGCACACTTACAGGTGTTGGCCACATCTGCACATTCTGTTGCTGACTTTTAAGGTAGAAATATGGTTCCTTCCCCCATGGTATCAAACCTCATCTTGACATAATAGGACATGCATAGTAAGTTTCTTAAAATAGCTTTATTGTACTGTTTTTCAAAAAACACACAAAAAAATAAGTTTTCAAAAATGAAGTTGTGTATCTGTGGGTAGCAAATGGAACTGCATATCTGGAGAGGTAGTGAGTTTTGCTTTTCTTATAAACTGGCAAGGCATCAATACTTTTAGCACTTTTGCTTTAAAATGAATCATTGCCTGGTATGCCTATGTAAAGAGTCACTATTCCTGTCCACTAAAAACACAGTCATTATTTTTTTTCATCTTAAAGTCTAGCTTCTGAACAAGTGTAGGATTTTTGCTTAAATGATGCCAAGTTAAAAAAAAATACCAGTTGCAACTACAATTTTAAAATAATGACCTCTTACTATTTTGTCAGGGGAGAGCTTAAATAAATATTTTGTATGTTTGTTTTTTAATTACTCCTTTCTGAGCTTTCACCATGTATATATAATCAACATTTGGAAAATTTAACTGCAGCTGGAAAAGGATGTTGTAATTCTTGAAAGTAAATTAAATAAAAATAAAAATAAAGAAACACAAGAAAGAATAAAGCCTTCATAGAGAGTTTCAGCAATTATATCTCCACAGCTACAGTATAACCCAAAACTTTGAAGCAGCTTTGATTGCTGAACCATGGTTGAAGGGAATAATTCGGCTTTCACTAAGAAAACAAGCACATTCATTCTTACCACAATGGAGAGAGGCAGTTTTAATTAAACCTTATCAAAAGATGAATAAAGAATAAACTCAATAACCATTCCACAGGACTCTATTTTCATCTGTTTAGCTGAAGCTTGCCATGTTCCTGCAATAATTAACCACTGTCCGAGGAATGCTGGAGTTGTGTTAATGTTGGTAAAGATTTAATTAGTTCAATTATCTAGAGAGTATTCAAGGCTCAGCACAGCACTAATTTCTTCAGGCTTTATACATACCTCAAATCAAAATATATAAAACTGAAATGTAAGTGAACAAAAGAATCCCCCTATTTCACTTTAACTATTGAAACACTGCATATTTAATCGTTTTATTACCATATCTTTCAAAAGACTCAACCTAATGCACGTGAACTATTTATCATCATCTTGGACACTGAAAAAGTAAGGTTTTGACTGGTTAAGTACAAAAATGGGAAAATATAGGAGAGGCTGTGGCTCCTCTGCCATTTTCTCCTCTTGTCGCTTACATATTTTACTTCTTTCATAGAAAATGAAGCATTTAGAAAGCATTGAAAGCACAGTGACACAGACAACTGTTTCAATCTGTCAGACAGCATGGACAGACAGTAGGGATCATGTCAGAAAATAGAATGGCCCCCAGCGGTTTGACCTTCCTGGTGGGAAAGAGAACACAGTGGTGTGCTTGACAAGCTCAGCAACAAAAGAAGTATATTTAGTCCCCCCATATTCTGACATGCTTCTCACAGTAAAAATGTGCTTAGGGATGAGGGGAAAGTTCATCTCATCTAGCAAGGGATAATTTCTAAACAGTGATTAACACCACCATCCAATACATGCCTACTCAGAAGGTAGTCCCACTGAATTCTATGGAACTTATTCCAGGTAAATATGTCTAGGTTTCTAGCCCTGCACAAAAAAATAATGAAGAAAACCTCAACAGTTTCTAAGGATTATTCAAACCATAGCTGCTAGACTCTAACTACTTTTTCAAACATTTAATATAACTTCATCCACAAGCTTTCTCCAAACCATTAAAACAGATGTTTCAAGTTGGGTCATTTTGGCATGCCATCCCACCCCCCTTGAGAACTATTTTGTATCTGTCTTCTGAATACTAGCTTTAAGGGCATGTGCTGATTTACAAGAGGGCATTCTCTTTATTGCTGGGGTATATAGAAAACAATTTTGTAGAACCACCTCTGAAAATTCAGGCAATACAGATCAAACATTATTTGGGTTTTTATTGACATTCTCATTAGATTTATGAAGTTTCCTGACACAAGATCCCTACTGAATCGATATATTTTATCCATGTAATGGAGCAACCAGTTTGTAGCCAGATTTTTTAACTACTCTCTGCAAAAAAACTAATCTACATTAAATGTACTTACTAGCTGCTGGAAATAAACACAGATGTTTAACATCTCCCCAAATATATGTTGTATTTGTTATTACGCTGACTTATGTATTAAGCATTATTACATAAATATAAATGTTTATTATAAATCCACATAAATACTAGATAACAGCTTAATAATGTGTTTAATGCTAGTACCAAACAAACAAGTTTTAAAATCTTAGTTACAGTATAGTTTATGGAGAGAGGGAGTGCTTTGTGTCCAGTTGAAGGGAAGTAATAGCCCTGCTCTATTCTGCCTTGGTCAGACCACAACTAGAGTACTGTGTCCAGTTCAATTTAAGAAGGATATTAACAAGCTGGAACATAGGCAGAGAGGGTGGCCAAGGTGATAAAGGGTCTGGAAACCAAGCATATGATAGCAATCTTCAAATATCTAAATGGCTGTCACATGGGAAAGATAGAGCAAGCTTGTTTTTTCCTGCTCCAGAGGGTAGAATCCAAACCCAATGGATTCAAGAAAGGAGATTCTGACTAAGCATCAGGAATAATTTTCTGACACTAAGAACTGTGGAATGACCTCCCTTGGAAGGTGGTGACTTTCCTTTATTGGAGGTTTTTAAGCAGAGATTGAATGGTCACTTACAATGGATGCTTTAGTTGAGATTCAAGCATTGCAGGGGGTTGGACTAGATGGACTTTGGGGTCCCTTCCAACTCTAAAATTCTATGATTTTATGATATGCAAGAAGTACAGTCTTTGCTTACAGGTATCTCCACATACATACACTTCTTGCATTTCAAGCCTTTTTTTTTGTCTCACTGTTTGCAATATTGCCTTCATTCAAGGATAATACAAAGTATCTGATGGAGAGGGCCACAGACTATAAAAATTTAGACCATTAAGACTATTTGCAGTTTTTGTGGTACATGTGGGGGAAAGATCTGAGTTATATTTCATTATAATATGAAGAATAAGGGTTATTTGTCCAATCTGGTATCCCAAATATTGAAAGTGTATCGTTAATTTAGGAGTCACAGCAAGCAACTGAACAATGTCTTCACAGCTAAAATTTTGGAGCCAGGCACTCTAGTTGCAATGCAGTTAAACTTTAAAAAATATGTTTTTCTCACATGCATTTCTCACACAGAGAGATTAATTTTAGTTTGCCGATTTTTGCCAAAAGCTACAAACTATAAAACATATTAAGTATAGACTTCTATAGCAGATATATGATACAGGATGTGGTTTCTGCTTTCTTTTTCCAGTCTTTCAAATATTTTGGGTTGTTTGAGTTTGACTGATGAGAATGAGGGTGTTTTGCATACATAGTAAAAAAGAACTTGTTTCAGCTTTGGAGTGCAAGTCATTTTTACCATACAAAACCCCTGTTTTTGTGCAAGCAGAAGGGAATACTTTGAGCCTTTTGAATATAGGAGACCTTAAAGCAGACAATAGTATGTAAACAATCTGCAAATATATAACTTTGCTAGGACAACCTCAAGGCTGAGAGCAAAGCTTTCAGAAAGACCCCTTCATCAGATTTCCTTCTACTCTTCATTCCGAACAAAGCCCTGGCTGACAATACAGAAATCTCCTTCTTTCTTAGGATTAAACCCCTTTGCAGGAAAAGTATGCAAATGCTGTACGTGTTTCCCTTGTCTGAGGCTACTCTAAACCAGATATCTTTTCACTGTCTGTTTTATTCAGGCAGACCATCCTACTGGCTGACAGGGAGACCAGCCTTCCAATTCAATATGTTTCACAGTACTGACAGTTGGATCCTGGGGCCTGCCATGGACTTTAAAAAGAGCTCATTTAGTCATAATTAACTATTCCTTGCATATTTTCTAAGGTATGGTAATTGTGGTAATAGCCAACAAGTGAAGCATTCATTCCAGTTTTCTTTTAATTTTCTTTTCCACAGCATTTTTTTTAAGCTCCTTTCCCCTTTTTTCTTATTATTGGCCTCCTCCTTGGTAACCTTCAGAGAAACTAGACAGAAAGAGGTACGTAGAGGAGCGGGGAGGAGGGGGGAAAGGTTGCTTTTTAAAAAAGCAGAGATTGCCAAATTTTACCCATTATATAATTGTTTTGTATCACAGAGTGGAGAATATGAACAGGATACAACTGGTATTAATATTCAAAGGATTGGCAAGCCAACCTGTCTGCATAGTTGGGGAATAAGTTGTATCTAACTTACTACATATTTATATGATAAATGCATTTGTTCTTATCCATCTGCTCTTACTGCCCAAATCCAAAATTAGTTGGAAATTATATGAGTTCAGGCCAGGCCATTTCAAACACTTGTGTTTGAACAGACCAACATATCCACAGAGCGCAGGGGTGTTTATTTATTTTTCTTTTATTGTGCAGATACAAAAACCCCCTCAGATTTATTTATTTTTAATCCTCACAAACATATAATTAAAGATTGGTTCTAAAGCTGGAGTATAAATTGGAGAATGTTAGAAGCATTTGCTCCTGAAAAATAAAATTCAATTCTTGGATGTCTAGGATCTGCCAAAAAAAAAGGGAACTTCCTCTCTACCTATTCTGCTACTACATTTTCATTTCCTCCCAAATGCACTAGGCATTTTCAATATAACAGTAAATGGCATACCACAGCATTAGAAGCTCACCATCCAGATTCCATTAAGAAGAAAAATAGATGGTAAAAGAGTGTAGCATTTGTAACAGTCAAAGCTGAATGAAATATCATCATTAGAAGAAACACTCATTCACATGACAGCTTTGTGTGCTGTTGATTGACCCCTTCAATGCTAAAAGGAAAGGTTTGAAAATCATGGCAGAAAAAGCAAGTGTATATTTCCAAGGGTTGGGAACTGTTCTGGCCTTGAACTGTGTCAACCTTCTGGGCGCCACATGCCAGTGATGGGTGTGGCCAAGGCAAAAGTGGGTGTGGTCACTCCATATAGATACAGAGACAAATACCTTCCCACAGCATTTAGGCTTGAAAAATGCATTTTATATTTTTTTCAAGCACTGTTCAGTGGTTCCGCTCCTATACTTCCAGGACCACTTCCATAAAGTAGTCATGGGAGGTTTGTGTTCAGCACCATGGAAATTATCTTGTGGTATCCCCACAGGATGATCTTGTCACCCATGCTATTTAACATTCATATGAAGTCTCTGGAAGCTGTCACCAGGAGATTTGGAGTCAAATGTCATCAATATGCAGATGACATCCACCTCTATCATTCTGTTCCATCTGACTCTGGAGAGACAGTTGAGGTGTGAGATCAGTGCTTGGAGGCAGTGATGGGACGGATGTGGGCCAATAAACTGAAGATGAATCCTTAAAAGACAGAGATGTTACGTGTCTCAGGTTCTCATGTTGGGAGGTGGGCAAGAGCCTTCCCTGAATGAGGTTGTACTTTCCTGACTTTCCTGTGTACCTTGTTTCTGCAATCTAGTAGAACAATTTTATTTCCTTGGTAGACAGAATGATACTGCAGCCCTGAAAATGTCTCCTGATTCTAAACAGCAACCCATCACCAATGGTACTTTTTTCAAAGTGTCTTCAGCAGTGAGTTGCTGTTTGTTCCTCCCTATGAGTTTTTGGATTACCGCTTGCTGCCCTCAGCCCATAAGTCTTCAGGGCGAGCCTCTTTCCTTCTCCTGATGCAGACCAGTAAACTACAGAAACAAACTGCACAGGAGTGGTTGAATGCAAATTGGCTTAGAAATAATTAAAGCCATTTCCCAACACAATCAAGGTTGCTTATTATTAACAGTAAGTATCAGCACTGTTTAGATTTCCTCCCCGCCTTCCCTTTCTTAAAGGTCAGAAGGATGAATCACAGATTCTATACTGAAGTAAAAAAGGGGACGACGACCCTAAAAATGATAAAATTGAAGATGTCAAGGTAAGCACTTTTGGTGGGGCTAGACCATTTTAATAAAATAAAGTAATTACTTCCTACACTGCCACCTTGGCACCTTGGGTTGCACTAGTCTCTACCTGCCTTGTAAGCTTTTGAAGTAGTCTGATGGTTCTCTAAACTCTATATCCACTCACTTAAGCCTTGGTATTTCTAACTGGCTAGAATGTTTTGCTTTGATATATTTTAACTGTACAATTTAATTTTCAACCATCATTAAATATATTCATAGGCTAAAAACTCACAGTTCTAATTTACATCCTGGAACAAAACCCATGTCTACTCACAATGAAATTTTATATACAGTGTATGTGCTATTTAGGAGGGTACAGGATCACATAACAAAGCTCAACAAGATGCTGGACAAAGACCTGGAACAAAAATTAGAAACATTATGCCCCAATCCTATATAGCAAACTAATCTATTTCTAAACTGAGGAAGAATAAAAGTACAGCTTTCACAAAGGAAGGTGTGGCCACCAAGCTTTGAGGAATCAAGCCTGAGGGCAGTGATTGTACAGAGAAAAGTGCATCAGTCACCAAGTCCTAAAGAAGTTTCAGTTTGAAAGTTACTGCCAAGATTGGCAGAGGTTGCCTGTGGGGTCTTGCCCAAATCCTACACAGAGGGATATGTGTCCCTCACCAGAGATAGTTCCCCTCCCCTAACACGTCTCAACGCCTTCCACATGTGCTGTGTCATGAAGATTTTGGGTATCACATGGGAGGACAGAGTCTCAAACAAAGACACGCCCACATTCCCAGCATGTTTGAACTCCTATCTCAGCAACATCTACGCTGGCTTGGTCATGTCCACAGACTGGAAGATGGCAGGATCCCCAAGGACGTGGGGAGCACCAGGCCCATTGCCAGACCGACGCTGAATTACAAAGGTGTCTGCAAAGGTGACATGAAGGTTGGCAAAATCAACCCTGCCATGTGGGAACACTTTGCAGACGAATGCAGTACCTGGAGACACAGTCAGGTCATGCATCCATAGCAGTGACCAGCTGACGAATGACCAGTGGAAGAAATCCAGAGAGAAGAAACACCAAGGTGCATCTGCAGCAGCACAACTGGATGCCTTCATCTGCCCCAGCTGCAACAAAGCACGTCTCTCCCATATTGGTCTCTACAGCCACAGCAGGTGCTACATCCTTCTGACAGTTTAACTTCACCCCCAAAGGCGCACTCCTTCATTGTTTCCCGAGGCAGACGGATGTCAGCAACATATTATATCTACACCATGTCATCTTTACTTGCAGCTACATGCTGACTATAGCAGCGTGGCACCATAAGGGAAATATGTCTGTAGAAATCAAATTACCTTAAGAGGTAAAATGAACTCTGCTGTTCTCAGTAGTGTGTGGTGTCATTTTCTTTTGCATCTTCCTACATTTCGCATCACTTATTGTCAAACACCACAGTATGCTCAAGAGAAAGCTGTGTCTATTGATCAGTGTCTCCAAACACTAATGAAGTCCTGAACCATCATAAATTAATTTGCTGCCAAGTTCTCACTCACAGTTGTTAATGCCCTATAAAGCAGTCTTGTAAATAAGTCCACATAAGTTAATAGCCTAAAATTTTTTTGCTAGTCTGCTGGGGACTGCCACTTGTTCTCTATGCCGGCTACTGAGTAGACATGGAATACTCTCATCCTCCTCTGCAATTCAGCTCCCCAAATGAAACTACTTGTCTGTGTTCAATTTGTTTCTACCTATGGCATCCAGGACTGCGCTTAATATGTACAAGGTTGCTATTAAGAAAGTTCTAGATCAGAAATTCTGCAAGGTGATACAGCTCACTGGTACACTATATGTTTTCATGCAGGAAGTCCCAGGTCCAATTCAACCTCCAGTTAAAAGCAATTTGGACAGCAAGGCTGAGAAAGACTTTCCTCTCCCTCAGACTCCAGAAAGCTGCTGCCAGTCTGCGTAGAAATACTGGACTAAGTATTGATCTAAGTCGTATAAACTTCATATGTGCCTAAAATGGAGGTAGTACTCATCTCTCACAGACCATCTGTTTTGTTAGAATTGAGGGGATAGACTACATGAATCAGTCCCCACTCCAATCTGTTCTATCAGCTCTTTCACTGTGCTGGGGTTGAGGAACAGAGCGCAGGAAAGGGGGACCAGGGATGGAGGCCAAACCATGGCTCCTTCTCTGTGGCAGTATTCATCAGAATACTTCACTTTTAGTCAGCTCAAGTGATAAGCCAACTTGCAAGTTTGCTTGTCTCCCATGTTGTATATAAACTTCAGTTATAGTTTATAAAATTCACCCAATCCTAATCCTATTTTAGTCAGTGACAATACTGTGTTGTCTGGAATAAGAGGGCCTGAAACCTACATTGCATGTACTATATATTATATTCCTGCTATTCAATATTATGCACAAATATATTTTTCCACACCAATTATCTTCTGTACCTATCAGGGAATAAGTAGAATTTATTTTAGAATTCAACTAAAGTAGGCTTAACTCAATAGGGAACCTGAGGTCTAGTCCAAGTGCTCTCTATTTGG
Organism: Podarcis melisellensis; assembly: GCF_964234715.1. Taxonomy (NCBI): domain Eukaryota; kingdom Metazoa; phylum Chordata; class Lepidosauria; order Squamata; family Lacertidae; genus Podarcis; species Podarcis melisellensis. The sequence goes on from NC_138544.1 coordinate 34,598,962, forward strand.
CCCCAGGGACACACCTGAGGCACACTCCACCTCCTCCCCAGACCTGCTCTATCCCCTCCTCGAGTGTTTTGCCTGACTAGAATGTGTCCTTGAAGTGTGATGTCATTTTTTGCTTGCCTGAATGGAGAGATGTGTCCGTATAAACCTATAATTTTGCATGGTTGAAGGGTGTCTACTGTACAATGGTAAGAATCACGTCTATTGGTCTGCCTATGGCCATGTTCAACATTGCTATGTGGCCCCCAGAAGGTTCTTTGCAAGATAAAATATTCTCAGAAAATCTTAGAGACCACTGTGCTTGTGCATGAGTAAGAATAACTTATGAGCTGCTTGTATTACAAGATGGGGGAAGGTTAAATTGAATTGTCTGTTCCAAACCCTAAATTTAGGGGGGGAATGGTAGTTTGAAGTCATTCAAATAACATTGCATTGTAAACTAGGAATGGTGTTCTGATCTCATGCAGTCTGCCTACCCACTGAAAATAAACATGAGCTGCTTTATAATTCAGTCTGTGTTGGAGACGGGTTTTTTTGCCTTCCAGCAGAAGCTAAATGGGGTGTGTGTAGAGAGAAAATCACATCCAGAAATCCCGCCCCGCTTTATAATGAATGCAACTCATATATACAAGCTTCTGCTGAATTGCTACAATTGCAGAGATAAACCATTTGAGAGTATGTCAGGTTTAATTAATACAACATGACCTGATCATTTGCACAGTTAGGAAGAAAGAAGTTTGCATTCTTTAAATCCAGAGCTCAACCTAGAGATTATGCTAAATTGCTTCATTCACAGTCCACACTCCTCCGCACATGTCAGATGGGCAGCATTTGTCCCCTCTAGTGATAAACAAATTATACATGAAATCAATTCCACTTCACAATAATTCTCCCTATTGGGCATTATCTTTCCTCCTCTGCTCCCTCCAGTTAAGCGTGCATCCTGTAACTTGCTAATGAGCTGGGGGCTCTCTGTTCCAGGTGGCACCCCCTGCCTCGAAGTCATGACATTTCCCATTTCGAATGCTGCTGGCATTTTTCAGCAGCTCCTGCTAACTAGCCTTTTTGACCTGCGCTAAGAGGAACTCATCTCATTGAATCCTCTAACCTGCCAATCATTCCAGCAAATGATCTTCACAGTCACTCCCAAGGCAGGAGGAAAAAAAATAAAGAAACAGAAAGAAAGGAAAAGCCAGCGAGAGAATGAGGGAGTAGGCAAGCAAGCTGCCTCTGCAGCTACCTAATGAGAATATTTTAAGTCTCAGAGGCAGCAGAAACATTGAAAAACTGGTGGGAAAATTAGGATAGAACTGAATGCCTGGCCCTGTAATTACTGATTTCTCTCCATCTTGAGATCATGTCAAGAGCAGCACCTCTGAGCTTTGTTTTTTAAAACCTAGACGAGTAAATTTCACCATATAGCTATGAAAATAATTTCTTTCCTCTGCCACCATCAATATGTAATTCTCACAAGGCTACTTTATCAAATAGAATTCTTTCAAAATTAATTAAGAGCTATAAGCTTGTTAAAATGAATGTTTGCAGCTAAAATTGATTATGTGGATTTGGTGGCAGTAGGGCTGTAAGTATATCCTAAGAACATCATTTTTACCCTGTAACACTGTATTCAACCAGAAATATGTTTTTGCACAGAATTTGTGCATTAATTGTGTCTTACATATTTTTGGTTTAGAAAGCTGTTTTTTAACAACAATGGTTATCCAGTGATATGCCTGTGTTTATTTAAAAGCTCTGTACATATCTCAAATTTTGTTCAAACTTTGCAAATGCCTGTTTCAGGATCACTAGATACTGAAGATGAAGAATGCATAAACACATTTTGTTGTGCAAATATGTTTTAATTAATGATTCTGAATTTCAAATCTCTCCCTCTCTACTACCCTTCATTTGACCATTAACACTATTCTATTTGTATATGAAGATAGAAGGAGCCTATTATAGACTGGTACAACGAAGTCATACAATTTGATCAAAATCATGCTTAAAAATCTCTGCACTAATAGGCAGGATCCCCTCTGAAACTGGGAATGTTTAATTCCCCATTAACCTCAGTGGGTGTTGGTACTGGACAGCTGAACTGAGTCAGTCTTTCGGGTATTTAGCTTTCTTTGTTTCGCGGACTGCTTCAGTCTCTTTACACTCAGTATCAATATTTTAGCTGTAATTCTTTTAGAAGCTCTTGTTCATAGAAACAATCCATGCATATAGTTTTAGAGGACTTATAATTAACAATGTATTTTATTTCAGAATTCCACAAAAAGTAAAAATGATTTCTGAATTTTCAAATGCTGTAGATTATGCCTTCGAGACAATGCCTTTCGTTGGTTTTGCTGTCTCTGTAGGTTACAGGCCATGTGTCACAACTAAAGCTTTGTCTGGAAACCTCAGTTTCTCCCCTTCAGTGGTCCCACCTCTTTCCCCTGCCCTAGACAAAGCCTAGCCAATGGGTCACGTGACACAATAATCCTAAAAAAGAGGTAACGGTCTATGGGATAAACGGGATGGTTTAGAATTTCTTTTGCTTCTCCTTTTAGTCATTGTCATTAAGACATTGTCCTCCATGTATTCAAATGTCATTCCAAACCATCAGCCCACTTCAACTCAAACAGCCTTTTATGTCCAGGCAGACCACTGGCAGACCAAAATGATTGTTCAGTGGAAATCTGCTGCTTATCCTAATCATACAGTGAGCACAGAGCAAGGAAAGTTCTATCTTCTGCAACACAAATTCAGGAGCATACATGAAACAAAAAAATCTCCACAAATTGTGCCTGATAAGAATCTTAACACTATCAGAATCTAGTAGCCTGTATTAAGATATATATTTAAATCAAAGTATTATCCGTTAAAACAATCATCCACAAAATTGAGGATATTTTGCTTTTAGTCAGCTCCACATGGTTAGATTAGCAAACCTTAACTGCATATCTCCTAAAGCAAACATAAGGAAAATCTCATTTGAATTCCTGTCACCAAAAGTCCTTCCCTTCTATTGTCAACGACCCCTCACCTCCTGTTGCCTGGAGCAGTAGGGTGTGTCATTTTAGGGCGTGAAACTTAATTTTTGCAAATTTCTTCAATGAGGGGTCTTGCGCTTGGACAACATTTAGTTTCGTAAATTGACATTTGATTAAAAAGCACATAAACTGCTCTCTGGTTTTTATTTCACCTTCTGAAAATGTCAGGTAATGCTATACTAATCTTAGTTTGTCACAACATTACCTTGTAATCATAAAACAACATCAGAAAGTAATGACATCAGCTAATAATAAATTTAAACAAGTTTAATCAAATCTTGCTTTTATTCATTCTCGGACATCAGCCACCTACTTGCTTCTTGGCCTCTGATGTAGCCCTCACATTTTTTGCGTGTATGCACCCTTCCTGCTGCCTTTGTGACTTGTTTCACCTACACCTCTATAGAATGAGAATTACAGGGCCACTGTGGAACTTGCATGAGCTCATCAATGAACTTCTTTACTTCTGCTGTAATAAGTTTACATGTCAAAGGAGGTTCATATACTCCATCAGACCAGACTATCAGCTCCAGCAGGGACAAAGCACTGAGGTTGATAGAAGGTGTCTTCCTTGGATGTACAGAAAGGTCTCCCAGTGTGTCATCATCTCTGCTCTTCAAGTCAACAATCTTTTGGAACCAGCTTTCCTCTCCTCACTGTCATCTGAGCACATGAGTGTCTGGATTATCATTTTGCTAAATGCATACCATGGTGAGCGCTGGGTGGCAAAACAGCATCCCATACAGCCTTCTTTGGCAGCTGAAAGGTTCTATGGGCCAAATGCTTTACTCTGATATTGAACAAGCAGTACACGCAAATGATGTATTCCACTATTGTTCTTAAGCTGTTGAGGGTTTTGCCTTTAGCATCATGTCTTGAAACCCATCTGTGACAAACAGTTGTTACCCACCTTGAATGGCTCACGGGACCAATTTCAAGACAGGCCAGATCCATGAGAAGCTTTCTTGTCCTTATGGCCTGTGTGACTTGATACCTGTATGCCTGATCAGCAGGCAAATCCTTTATGACACTGTCACTCAGTGGAGTAAGAGGTTCTCCAACTGAGTGTTTGGTGAATGAAGGATCAATGTCAAGTTCTGTAGCAGTGTCTAGAATCTTGCCAATGTTACCTGTCCAGTTGCTGTCCACTCCTACTGAGTACTGTGATCAAGTGTTACAGGGGTAACTCATTGGTGTGGAGGGCACAACTAACAAGATCAGCTTATAATGAAGCTTGACCTCTACCCAATGCATGGTACTATCCTCCCAGCCAGTGTTAACATTTGTAGAATCACCTCTAATGGCCTGCAGTCTCTTATGAATGCCCTTCTTTTTTATGGAATCTACAAGATTATTAGCAGTAACTTCAGCTAGTTTTTCTCTCTTTGAGCCTCTCTAGATGGAAGTGGTAGAGATTTATTCTACCTGGCTCACTGCACACAAAATGCTGTTCTGTGATGATGCTGGGGATCTACTGATCTGAATCGTCTGCTTTCAGCATAACTTTAGTTATATCTTTGCAACTGTAAAAGAAGATGCAGTCAATTTCACTCTTCTGACAAAGATAATCAAATACCCAATCCAGGGATTTCATAACTTTTTCTTGAGCCCTCTTGATTTTAATAACAAACAACAACAACAACAACAACAACAACAACAACAACAACAACAACAACAACAATTTATTTATATCCCGCCCATCTGGCTGAGTTTCCCCAGCCACTCTGGGCGGCTCCCAATCAAGTGTTAAAAACAGTACAGCATTAAATATTAAAAACTTCCCTGAACAGGGCTGCCTTCAGAGCATTGTGATCAACTACAAGTCTCTTCTTCAGTGATCAAGCCAGCACACAGATCAACACCACATCTGATGCTCGTCATAGCAACATTATGTATTTCTAATGTGTTGTATTCTGTCTTTTCATTGGAAGTGGAATGCATGCTTGGTTTTTCTAATGTAAATTCATCATTTCCATCAAGGCCATTAGCTATTTGTTCTTCATTTTCATCAGCAGTGAAAATAATTTCATTTGATGGTATTGAAGCCTCCTGCTTACTTCCCTGCTTATATTCCGCAAGCCTTCTTTAGTGTTTTTGCCGCTTCCACTTTTTGACTTGTCTGTTATGCTCTGGCAGATTGAGCAAGCCAATCTGATGTGGTCCAACAGAACCAGTCTTCTCTCCTCTGTCCTTTAATAAAGCAAGTTGCTTCATAGGGATCTTCATCTCCTTAGGGCACGTACAGTTAATGTGAACTTCCTTTTTGCAACCAGCCAAATTCAGGGCAGAGGAAAAAAATATACACTTGCAATTGAGGATGTCAAAAAGCTTGTCAATTTTTGAAGGGAAAGCCTCTTTAACATCTAGCTTTTCTCTACCAAGAGACATGTTTTTGGCCTGCTCCCAGCTCTCTTGGATCTTCTTTAAGATTGTGACTCATGCAAAAGAACTGTTTACTTGTTCCTACTTTTCAAGCACTTGGCGTAAAGGCCCTTGCAAGACTGGCTGCTGGGTAATTTCTGACGTCCTCATTACTTTGTTCTCTTAGCAGTAGCCCATACCTCAATGGGAGTTCAGAGGGCAACAACCCTCAGCCAGTTCCAGTTCTGTTGTGCTGGTTTTGACCTATAAAGCCTTAAACATCTCAGGGATCTCCTCTTTCCATGTGAACCTCCCTGGACCCCGAGATCATCCTCTGAGGCCCTTCTTTCTGTGCCTCCTCCTCAAGAGGTCCAGAGGGTGGAAACACGAGAACGGGCCTTCCCTGTAATGTCTCCCCATCTGTGGAATGCTCTCCCCAGCAAAGTATGCATGGCGCCTTCATTATCCACCTTTAGATGCCAGGCAAAAACATTCCTTTATAACCTTGCCTTTGGGTGATTTGATTGACATTCTATGCCCTTGTAAAATGTGATTTTCTTCTGTGAACAACCCCAAGACCTCTGGGTATATAAATTCTAATGATGGTGGTGATGATGATGATGTCCCCAGTGTTGGGAACAGGGGTACTTTAACACTTTGCCCCCTACTGCATTCCTGACCTGGACAGAGGGCCCATACTTGTAAGTTGCTTTGGAAAAAATGTTCCCACAGAAATGAATGTGACCTCTTTTTCCCCAATGCAAATTGCAGGAGCCGGGAGATGCATCTGGATCAGAACCACAATGGAGGGCAAAGAGATAAAGCCCCTTAACCCCCATGCTAGAATTCTGATCTGCATTTGTATCTCTGTGCTGCCAATCTGTGGAAAAGAATCCTCCCACTCAAGGGCAATAGTACAGTTAAAGTCATATGCAGTTTGGACCAGAGAGTGACTTGCCCAAGCCACCCACTAACCTTCATGGAAGCGGGTGGCACTGTGGTCTAAAACCACTGAGCCTCTTGGGCTTGCCAATCAGGTCGGCAGTATGAATGCCTGCAAAAGGGTGAACTCGCATTGCTCTGTCCCTGCTTCTGCCAACCTAGCAGTTTGAAAGCATACCAGCACAAGTAGATAAACTGGTACCGCCAAGGAGGGAAGGTAAAACAGCGTTTCTGTGCACTCTAGCACTCGTCATGGTGTCCTGTTGTGTCAGAAGCAGTTTAGTCATGCTGGCCACATGACCTAGAAAGCTGTCTGCGGACAAATGCCTGTTCCCTCAGCCTGAAGCGAGAAGAGCGACACAACCTCATAGTCGCCTTTAACGGGACTTAATCATCCAGGGGTCCTTTTACTAACCTTCATAGCATATAGGCTTGAGAATGAATTTCTCATGTGCA